>NC_088379.1:88840000-89465000 GCF_037993035.2 Macaca fascicularis
GTAACTCTGTTAGTGGAAATCACAGAACACTAAGCGGTTTCTCAGAAAGCTTCTTTCCAGATTTCTTCTGAGGATATTTCCTTTTTCAACATAGCCCTCTATAGGCTTCCAAATATCACTTTGCCAATTCCACAAGAACTGTCTTGGCGATAGGCTTCTTGAGGGGAAAGCTGTAACTCTGTGAGATGATTTCACAGAACGTAAAGAAGTTTCTCAGAAAGCTTCTTTCTCTTTTTTATCGGAGGATATTTCCTTTGGCCCTATAGTCCTCAAAGGGATCCGAAATATCTGTTCTCACATTCCACAGAAATAATGCTAGAAAAGAGATCCACGAAATACAGATGTAACTCTGTGAGATGAATTAACAGAACACTAAGCAGTTTCTCAGAAAGCTTCTTTCCAGATTTCATCTGAGGATATTTCCTTTTTCACCATAGCCCTCTATGGGCTTCCAAATATCACTTTGCCAATTCCACAAGAACTGTCTTAGCGAAAGGCTTCTTGAGGGGAAAGCTGTAACTCTGTGAGATGATTTCACAGAACACAAAGAAGTTTCTCAGAAAGCTTCTTTCTCTTCATTATCCGAGGATATTTCCTTTGGCCCCATAGTCTTCAAAGGGATCCGAAATATCTGTTCTCAGATTCCACAGAAATAAGGCTAGCAAAGAGATCCACGAAATACTGATGTAACCCTTTGAGTGGAAGTCACAGAACACTAAGCGGTTTCTCAGAAAGCTTCTTTCCAGATTTCATCTGAGGATATTTCCTTTTTCACCATAGCCATCTATCGGCTTCCAAATATCACTTTGCCAATTCCACAAGAACTGTCTTAGCGAAAGGCTTCTTGAGGGGAAAGCTGTAACACTGTGAGATGTTTTCACAGAACACAAAGAAGTTTCTCAGAAAGCTTCTTCCTCTTTGTTATCGGACGATATTTCCTTGGGCCCTATAGTCTTCAAAGGGATCCGAAATATCAGTTCTCAGATTCCACAGAAAAAAGGCTAGCAAAGAGATCCACGAAATACAGATGTAACTCTGTGAGATGAATTAACAGAACACTAAGCAGTTTCTCAGAAAGCTTCTTTCCAGATTTTATCTGAGGATATTTCCTTCTTCGCCATAGCCCTCCATGGGCTTCCAAATATCACTTTGCCAATTCCACAAGAACTGTCTTAGCGAAAGGCTTCTTGAGGGGAAAGCTGTAACTCTGTGAGTTGATTTCACAGAACACAAAGAAGTTTCTCAGAAAGCTTCTTTTTCTTTGTTATCGGAGGATTTTTCCTTTGGCCCTATAGTCTTCAAAGGGATCCGAAATATCTGTTTTCAGATTCCACAGAAATAGGGCTAGCAAAGAGATCCACGAAATACAGATGTAACTCTGTGAGATGAATTAACAGAAAACTAACCAGTTTCTCAGAAAGCTTCTTTCCAGATTTCATCTGAGGATATTTCCTTTTTCACCATAGCCCTCTATGGGCTTCCAAATATCACTTTGCCAATTCCACAAGAACTGTCTTAGCGAAAGGCTTCTTGACGGGAAAGCTATAACTCTGTGAGATGATTTCACAGAACACAAAGAAGTTTCTCAGAAAGCTTCTTTCTCTTTGTTATCGGTGGATATTTCCTTGGGCCCTATAGTCTTCAAAGGGATCCGAAATATCTGTTCTCAGATTCCACAGAAATAAGGCTAGCAAAGAGATCCACGAAATACAGATGTAACTCTGTGAGTGGAAGTCACAGAACACTAAGCGGTTTCTCAGAAAGCTTCTTTCCAGATTTCATCTGAGGATATTTCATTTTTCACCGCAGCCCTCTATGGGCTTCCAAATATCACTTTGCCAATTCCACAAGAACTGTCTTAGCGAACGGCTTCTTTAGCGGAAAGCTGTAACTCTGTGAGATGATTTCACAGAACACAAAGAAGTTTCTCAGAAAGCTTCTTTCTCTTTGTTATCGGAGGATTTTTCCTTTGGCCCTATAGTCTTCAAAGGGATCCGAAATATCTGTTCTCAGATTCCATAGAAATAAGGTAAGCAAAGAGATCCACGAAATACAGATGTAACTCTGCGAGATGAATTAACAGAACACTAAGCAGTTTCTCAGAAAGTTTCTTTCCGGATTTCATCTGAGGGTATTTCCTTTTTCACCATAGCCCTCTGTGGGCTTCGAAATATCACTTTGCCAATTCCACAAGAACTATCTTAGCGAAAGGCTCCTTGAGGATAAAGCTGTAACTCTGTGAGATGATTTCACAGAACACAAAGAAGTTTCTCAGAAAGCTTCTTTCTCTTTTTTATCTGAGGATATTTCCTTTGGCCCTATAGTCTTCAAAGGGATCCGAAATATCTGTTCTCAGATTCCACAGAAATAAGGCTAGCAAAGAGATCCACGAAAGACAGATGTAACTCTGTGAGTGGAAGTCACAGAACACTAAGCGGTTTCTCAGAAAACTTCTTTCCAGATTTCATCTGAGGATATTTCCTTTTTCACCATAGCCGTCTATGGGCTTCCAAATATCACTTTGCCAATTCCACAAGAACTGTCTTAGCAAAAGGATTCTTGAAGCGAAAGCTGTAACTCTGTGAGATGATTTCACAGAACACAAAGAAGTTTCTCAGAAAGCTTCTTTCTCTTTGTTATCGGAGGATTTTTCCTTAGGCCCTATAGTCTTCAAAGGGATCCGAAATATCTGTTCTCAGATTCCACAGAAATAAGGCTAGCAAAGAGATCCACGAAATACAGATGTAACTCTGTGAGATGATTTCACAGAACACAAAGAAGTTTCTCAGAAAGCTTCTTTCTCTTTGTTATCGGAGGATTTTTCCTTAGGCCCTATACTCTTCAAAGGGATCCGAAATATCTGTTCTCAGATTCCACAGAAATAAGGCTAGCAAATAGATCCACGAAATACAGATGTAACTCTGTGAGATATATTAACAGAATACTAAGCAGTTTCTCAGAAAGCTTCTTTCCAGATTTCATCTGAGGATATTTCCTTTTTCACAATAGCCCTCTATGGGCTTCCAACTATCACTTTGCCAATTCCACAAGAACTGTCTTAGCGAAAGGCTTCTTGAGGGGAAAGCTGTAACTCTGTGAGATGATTTCACAGAAAACAAAGAAGTTTCTCAGAAAGCTTCTTTCTCTTTGTTATCGGAGGATATTTCCTTTGTCCTTATAGTCTTCAAAGGGATCCGAAATATCTGTTCTCAGATTCCACAGAAATAAGGCTAGCAAAGAGATCCACGAAATACAGATGTAACTCTGTGAGTGGAAGTCACAGAACACTAAGCGGTTTCTCAGAAAGCTTCTTTCCAGATTTCATCTGAGGATATTTCCTTTTTCACCATAGCCCTCTATGGGCTTCCAAATATCACTTTGCCAACTCCACAAGAACTGTCTTAGCGAAAGGCTTCTTGAGGGGAAAGCTGTAACTCTGTGAGATGATTTCACAGAACACAAAGAAGTTCCTCAGAAAGATTCTTTCTCTTTGTTATCGGAGGATATTTCCTTTGGCCGTATCGTCTTCAAAGGGATCTGAAATATCGGTTCCCAGATTCCACAGAAATAAAGCTAGCAAAGAGATCCATGAAGGACAGATGTAACTCTGTGAGATGAATTAGCAGAACTATAAGCAGTTTCTCAGAAAGCTTCTTTCCAGATTTCATCTGAGGATATTTCCTTTTTCTCCATAGCCCTCTATGTGCTTCCAAATATGACTTTGCCAATTCCACAAGAACTGTCTTAGCGAATGGCTTCAGCAGGGGAAAGCTGTAACTCTGTGAGATGATTTCACAGAACACAAAGAAGTTCCTCAGAAAGCTTCTTTCTCTTTGTTATCGGAGGATTTTTCCTTTGGCCCTATAGTCTTCAAAGGGATCCGAAATATCTGTTCTCAGATTCCACAGAAATAAGGCTAGAAAAGAGAACCACGAAATACAGATGTAACTCTGTGAGATGAGTTAACAGAACACTAAGCAGTTTCTCAGAAAGCTTCTTTCCAGATTTCATCTGAGGATATTTCCTTTTTCACCCTAGCCCTCTATGGGCTTCCAAATACCACTTTGCCAATTCCACAAGAACTGTCTTAGCGAAAGGCTTCTTGAGGGGAAAGTTGTAACTGTGAGATGATTTCACAGAACACAAAGAAGTTTCTCAGAAAGCTTCTTTCTCTTTGTTATCGGAGGATATTTCCTTAGGCCCTGTAGTCTTCAAAGGGATCCGAAATATCTGTTCTCAGATTCCACAGAAATAAGGCTAGGAAAGAGATCCACGAAATACAGATATAACGCTGGGAGTGGAATTCAGAGAACCCTAAGCGGTTTCTCAGAAAGCTTCTTTCCAGATTTCATCTGAGGATATTTCCTTTTTCACCATAGCCCTCTATGGGCTTCCAAATATCACTTTGCCAATTCCACAAGAACTGTCTTAGCGAAAGGCTTCTGGAGGGGAAAGCTGTAACTCTGTGAGATGATTTCACAGAACACAAAGAAGTTTCTCAGAAAGCTTCTTTCTCTTTGTTATCGGAGGATATTTCCTTAGGCCCTATTGTCTTCTAAGGGATCCGAAATATCTGTTCTCAGATTCCACAGAAATAAGGCTAGGAAAGAGATCCACGAAATACAGATATAACTCTGGGAGTGGAATTCAGAGAACCCTAAGCGGTTTCTCAGAAAGCTTCTTTCCAGATTTCATCTGAGGATATTTCCTTTTTCACCATAGCCCTCTATGGGCTTCCAAATATCACTTTGCCAATTCCACAAGAACTGTCTTAGCGAAAGGTTTCTGGAGGGGAAAGCTGTAACTCTGTGAGATGATTTCACAGAACACAAAGAAGTTTCTCAGAAAGCTTCTTTCTCTTTGTTATCGGAGCATATTTCCTTAGGCCCTATAGTCTTCAAAGGGATCCAAAATATCTTTTCTCAGATTCCACAGAAATAAGGCTAGCAAAGAGATCCACGAAATACAGATGTCACTCTGTGAGATGAATTAACAGAACACTAAGCAGTTTCTCAGAAAGCTTCTTTCCAGATTTCATCTGAGGATATTTCCTTTTTCACCATAGCCCTATATGGGCTTCCAAATATCACTTTGCCAATTCCACAAGAACTGTCTTAGCGAAAGGCTTCTGGAGGGGAAAGCTGTAACTCTGTGAGATGATTTCACAAAACACAAAGAAGTTTCTCAGAAAGCTTCTTTCTCATTGTTGTCGGAGGATATTTCCTTTGGCCTTATAGTCTTCAAAGGGATCCGAAATATCTGTTCTCAGATTCCACAATAATAAGGCTAGCAAAGAGATTCACGAAATACAGATATAACTCTGTGAGTGGAAGTCACAGAACACTAAGCGGTTTCTCAGAAAGCTTCTTTCCAGATTTGATCTGAGGATATTTCCTTTTTCACCATAGCCCTCTAAGGGCTTCCAAATATCACTTTGCCAATTCCACAAGAACTGTCTTAGCGAAAGGCTTCTTGAGGGGAAAGCTGTAACTCTGTGAGATGATTTCACAGAACACAAAGAAGTTTCTCCGAAAGCTTCTTTCTCTTTGTTATCAGAGGATATTTCCTTTGGCCCTATAGTCTTCAAAGGGATCCTAAATATCTGTTCTCCGATTCCACGGAAATAAGGCTAGCAAAGAGATCCACGAAATACAGATGTAACTCTGTGAGATGAATTAACAGAACTCTAAGCAGTTTCTAAGAAAGCTTCTTTCCAGTTTTCATCTGAGGATATTTCCTTTTTCACCATAGCCCTCTATGTGCTTCCAAATATCACTTTGCCAATTCCACAAGAACTGTCTTAGCGAATGGATTCTGGAGGGGAAAGCTGTAACGCTGTGAGATGATTTCACGGAACACAAAGAAGTTTCTCAGAAAGCTTCTTTCTCTTTGTTGTCGTAGGATATTTCCTTTGGCCCTATAGTCTTCAAAGGGATCCGAAATATCTGTTCTCAGATTCCACAGAAAAAAGGCTAGCAAAGAGATCCATGAAATACAGATGTAACTCTTTGAGTGGAAGTCACAGAACACTAAGGTGTTTCTCAGAAAGCTTCCTTCCAGATTTCATCTGAGGATATTTCCTTTTTAACCCAGCCCTCTATGGGCTTCCATATATCACTTTGCAAATTCCACTAGAACTGTCTTAGCGAAAGGCTTCTTGAGGGGAAAGCTGTAACTCTGTGAGATGATTTCACAGAACACAAAGAAGTTTCTCAGAAAGCTTCTTTCTCTTTGTTATCGGAGGATATTTCCTTTGGCCCTATAGTCTTCAAAGGGATCCGAAATATCTGTTCTCAGATTCCACAGAAATACACCTAGCAATGAGATCCACGAAGGACAGATGTAACTCTGTGAGTGGAAGTCACAGAACACTAAGCGGTTTCTCAGAAAGCTTCTTTCCAGATTTCATCTGAGGATATTTCCTTTTTCACCATAGCTCTCTATGGACTTCCAAATATCACTTTGCCAATTCCACAAGAACTGTCTTAGCGAAAGGATACTGAAGGGGAAAGCTGTAACTCTGTGAGATGATTTCACAGAACACAAAGAAGTTTCTCAGAAAGCTTCTTTCTCTTTGTTATCGGAGGATATTTCCTTTGGCCCTATAGTCTTCAAAGGGATCCGAAATATCTGTTCTCAGATTCCACAGAAATAAGGCTAGCAAAGAGATCCACGAAATACAGATGTAACTCTGTGAGATGAATTAACAGAACACTAAGAAGTTTCTCAGAAAGCTTCTTTCCAGATTTCATCTGAGGATATTTCCTTTTTCACCATAACCCTCTATGGGCTTCCAAATATCACTTTGCCAATTCCACAAGAACGGTCTTAGCGAAAGGCTTCTGGAGGGGAAAGCTGTAACTCTGTGAGATGATTTCACAGAACACAAAGAAGTTTCTCAGAAAGCTTCTTTCTCTTTGTTATCGGAGGATATTTCCTTTGGCCCTATAGTCTTCAAAGGGATCCGAAATATCTGTTCTCAGATTCCACAGAAATAAGGCTAGCAAAGAGATCCACGAAACACAGATGTAACTCTTTGAGATGAATTAACAGAACACTAAGCAGTTTCTCAGAAAGCTTCTTTCCAGATTTCATCTGAGTATATTTCCTTTTTCACCATAGCCCTCTATGGGTTTCCAAATATCTCTTTGCCAATGCCAGAAGAACTGTCTTAGCGAACGGCGTCTGGAGGGGAAAGCTATAACTCTGTGAGCTGATTTCACAGAATACAAAGAAGTTTCTCAGAAAGCTTCTTTCTCTTTGTTATCGGAGGATATTTCCTTTGGCCCTATAGCCTTCAAAGGGATCCGAAATATCTGTTCTCAGATTCCACAGAAATAAGGCTAGCAAAGAGATCCACGAAATACACGTGTAACTCTGTGAGATGAATTAACAGGACACTAAGCAGTTTCTCAGAAAGATTCATTCCAGATTTCATCTGAGGATATTTCCTTTTTCACCATAGCCCTCTGTGGGATTCCAAATATCACTTTGCCAATTCCACAAGAACTGTCTTAGCGAAAGGTTCTGGAGGGGAAAGCTGTAACTCTGTGAGATGATTTCACCGAACACAAAGAAGTTTCTCAGAATGCTTCTTTCTCTTTGTTATCGGAGGATATTTCCTTTGGCCCTATAGTCTTCAAAGGGATCCGAAATATCTGTTCTCAGATTCCACAGAAATAAGGCTAGCAAAGAGATGCACGAAAGACAGATGTAACTCTGTGAGTGGAAGTCAGAGAACACTAAGCGGTTTCTCACAAAGCTTCTTTCCAGATTTCATCTGAGGATATTTCCTTTTTCACCCTAGCCCTCTATGGGCTTCCAAATATCACTTTGCCAATTCCACAAGAACTGTCTTAGCGAAAGGCTTCTTGAGGGGAAAGCTGTAACTCTGTGAGATGATTTCACAGAACACAAAGAAGTTTCTCAGAAAGCTTCTTTCTCTTTGTTATCGGAGGATTTTTCCTTTGGCCCTATAGTCTTCAAAGGGATCCGAAATATCTGTTCTCAGATTCCACAGAAATAATGCTAGAAAAGAGATCCACGAAATACAGATGTAACTCTGTGAGTGGAAGTCACAGAACACTAAGCAGTTTCTCAGAAAGCTTCTTTCCTGATTTCATCTGAGGATATTTCCTTTTTCACCCTAGCCCTCTATGGGCTTCCAAATATCAATTTGCCAATTCCACAAGAACTGTCTTAGCGAAAGGCTTCTTGAGGGGAAAGTTGTAACTGTGAGATGATTTCACAGAACACAAAGAAGTTTCTCAGAAAGCTTCTTTCTCTTTGTTATCAGAGGATATTTCCTTTCGCACTATAGCCTTCAAAGGGATCCGAAATATCTGTTCTCAGATTCCAGAGAAATAAGGCTAGCAAAGAGATCCACGAAATACCGATGTAACTCTTTGAGATGATTTCACAGAACACAAAGAAGTTTCTCAGAAAGCTTCTTTCTCTTTGTTATCGGAGGATATTTCCTTAGGCCCTATAGTCTTCAAAGGGATCCGAAATATGTGTTCTCAGATTCCACAGAAATAAGGCTAGGAAAGAGATCCACGAAATACAGATACAACTCAGGGAGTGGAATTCAGAGAACCCTAAGTGGTTTCTCAGAAAGCTTCTTTCCAGATTTCATCTGAGGATATTTCCTTTTTCACCATAGCCCTCTATGGGTTTCCAAATATCACTTTGCCAATTCCACAAGAACTGTCTTAGCGAAAGGCTTCTGGTGGGGAAAGCTGTAACTCTGTGAGATGATTTCACAGAACACAAAGAAGTTTCTCAGAAAGCTTCTTTCTCTTTGTTATCGGAGGATATTTCCTTTGGCCCTATAGTCTTCAAAAGGGATCAGAAATATCTGTTCTCAGATTCCAGAGAAATAAGGCTAGCAAAGAGATCCACGAAATACCGATGTAACTCTGTGAGATGATTTCACAGAACACAAAGAAGTTTCTCAGAAAGCTTCTTTCTCTTTTTTGTCGGAGAATATTTCCTTTGGCCCTATAGTCTTCAAAGGGATCCGAAATATCTGTTCTCAGATTCCACAATAATAAGGATAGCAAAGAGATCCACGAAATACAGATGTAACTCTGTGAGATGAATTAACAGAACACTAAGCAGTTTCTCAGAAAACTTCTTTCCAGATTTCATCTGAGGATATTTCCTTTTTCACCCTAGCCCTCTATGGGCTTCCAAATATCACTTTGCAAATTCCACAAGAACTGTCTTAGCGAAAGGCTTCTTGAGGGGAAAGCTGTAACTCTGTGAGATGATTTCACAGAACACAAAGAAGATTCTTAGAAAGCTTCTTTCTCTTTGTAATCGGAGGATTTTTCCTTTGGCCCTATAGTCTTCAAAGGGATCCGAAATATCTGTTCTCAGATTCCACAGAAATAAGGCTAGAAAAGAGATCCACGAAATACAGATGTAACTCTGTGAGATGAATTAACAGAACACTAAGCAGTTTCTCAGAAAGCTTCTTTCCAGATTTCTTCTGAGGATATTTCCTTTTTCACCATAGCCCTCTATGGGCTTCAAATATCACTTTGCCAATTCCACAAGAACTGTCTTAGCGGAAGGCTTCTTGAACGAAAGATGTAACTCTCTGAGATGATTTCACAGAACACAAAGAAGTTTCTGAGAAAGCTTCTTTCTCTTTGTTATCGGAGGATTTTTCCTTTGGCCCTGTAGTCTTCAAAGGGATCCGAAATATCTGTTCTCAGATTCCACAGAAATAAGGCTAGGAAAGAGATCCACGAAATACACATGTAACTCTGTGAGATGAATTAACAGAACACTAAGCAGTTTCTCAGAAAGCTTCTTTCCAGATTTCATCTGAGTATATTTCCTTTTTCACCATAGCCCTCTATGGGCTTCCAAATATCTCTTTGCCAATTCCACAAGAACTGTCTTAGCGAACGGCTTCTGGAGGGGAAAGCTGTAACTCTGTGAGATGATTTCACAGAATACAAAGGCGTTTCTCAGAAAGCTTCTTTCTCTTTGTTATCGGAGGAGATTTCCTTTGGCCCTATAGTCTTCAAAGGGATCCGAAATATCTGTTCTCAGATTCCACAGAAATAAGGCTAGCAAAGAGATCCACGAAATACACATGTAACTCTGTGAGATGAATTAACAGAACACTAAGCAGTTTCTCAGAAAGATTCTTTCCAGATTTCATCTGAGGATATTTCCTTTTTCACCATTGCCCTCTATGGGCTTCCAAATATCACTTTGCCAATTCCACAAGAACTGTCTTAGCGAAAGGTTCTGGAGGGGAAAGCTGTAACTCTGTGAGATGATTTCACAGAACACAAAGAAGTTTCTCAGAATGCTTCTTTCTCTTTGTTATCGGAGGATTTTTCCTTAGGCCCCATAGTCTTCAAAGGGATCCGAAATATCTGTTCTCAGATTCCACAGATATAAGGCTAGCAAAGAGATCAACGAAATACAGATATAACTCTGGGATTGGAATTCAGAGAACCCTTAGCTGTTTCTCAGAAAGCTTCTTTCCAGATTTCATCTGAGGATATTTCCTTTTTCACCATAGACCTCAATGGGCTTCCAAATATCACTTTGCCAATTCCACAAGAACTGCCTTAGCGAAAGGCTTCTTGAGGGGAAAGCTGTAACTCTGTGAGATGATTTCACAGAACCCAAAGAAGTTTCTCAGAAAGCTTCTTTCTCTTTGTTATCGGAGGATTTTTCCTTTGGCCCTGTAGTCTTCAAAGGAACCGAAATATCTGTTCTCAGATTCCACAGAAATAAGGCTAGCAAAGAGATCCACGAAATACAGATATAACTCTGGGAGTGGAATTCAGAGAACACTAAGTAGTTTCTCAGAAAGCTTCTTTCCAGATTTCATCTGAGGATATTTCCTTTTTCACCATAGCCCTCTATGGCCTTCCAAGTATCACTTTCCAATTCCGCAAGAACTGTCTTAGCGAAAGGCTTCTTGAGGGGAGAGCTGTAACTCTGTGAGGTTATTTCACAGAACACAAAGAAGTTTCTCAGAAAGCTTCTTTCTCTTAGTTATCGGAGGATATTTCGTTTGGCCCTATAGTCTTCAAAGGGATCCGAAATATCTGTTCTCAGATTCCACAGAAATAAGGCTAGCAAAGAGATGCACGAAAGACAGATGTAACTCTGTGAGTGGAAGTCAGAGAACACTAAGCGGTTTCTCACAAAGCTTCTTTCCAGATTTCATCTGAGGATATTTCCTTTTTCACCAGAGCCCTCTGTGGTCTTCCAAATATCACTTTGCCAATTCCACAAGAACTGTTAGCGAAAGGCTTCTGGAGTGGAAAGATGTAACTCTGTGAGATGATTTCACAGAACACAAAGAAGTTTCTCAGAAAGCTTCTTTCTCTTTGTTGTCGGAGGATAATTCCAGGGCCCTATAGTCTTCAAATGGATCCGAAATATCTGTTCTCAGATTCCACAATAATAAGGCTAGCAAAGAGATCCACGAAATACAGATGTAACTCTGTGAGTGGAAGTGACAGACCACTAAGCGGTTTCTCAGAAAGCTTCTTTCCAGATTTCATCTGAGGATTTTTCCTTTGTCACCATAGAACTCTACGGGCTTCGAAATATCACTTTGCCAATTCCACAAAAACTGTCTTAGCGAAAGGCTTCTTCAGGGGAAAGCTGTAATTCTGTGAGATGATTTCACAGAATACAAAGAAGTTTCTCAGAAAGCTTCTTTCTCTTTGTTGTCGGAGGATATTTCCTTTGGCCCTACAGTCTTCAAAGGGATCCGAAATATCTGTTCTCAGATTCCACAGAAAAAAGGCTAGCAAAGAGATCCATGAAATACAGATGTTAACTCTGTGAGTGGAAGTCACAGAACACTAAGGTGTTTCTCAGAAAGCTTCCTTCCAGATTTCATCTGAGGATATTTCCTTTTTCACCCTAGCCCTCTATGGGCTTCCATATATCACTTTGCAAATTCCACAAGAACTGTCTTAGCGAAAGGCTTCTTGAGGGGAAAGCTGTAACTCTGTGAGATGATTTCACAGAACACAAAGAAGTTTCTCAGAAAGCTTCTTTCTCTTTGTTATCGGAGGATATTTCCTTTGGCCCTATAGTCTTCTAAGGGATCCGAAATATCTGTTCTCAGATTCCACAGAAATACACCTAGCAATGAGATCCATGAAGGACAGATGTAACTCTGTGAGTGGAAGTCACAGAACACTAAGCGGTTTCTCAGAAAGCTTCTTTCCAGATTTCATCTGAGGATATTTCCTTTTTCACCATAGCTCTCTATGGGCTTCCAAATATCACTTTGCCAATTCCACAAGAACTGTCTTAGCGAAAGGCTTCTTGAGGGAAAAGCTGTATCTCTGTGAGATGATTTCACAGAACACAAAGAAGTTTCTCAGAAAGCTTCTTTCTCTTTGTTATCGGAGGATATTTCCTTTGGTCTTATAGTCTTCAAAGGGATCCGAAATATCTGTTCTCAGATTCCACAGAAATAAAGCTAGCAAAGAGATCCACGAAGGACAGATGTAACTCTGTGAGTGGAAGTCACAGAACACTAAGCGGTTTCTCAGAAAGCTTATTTCCAGAATTCATCTGAGGATATTTCCTTTTTCACCGTAGCCCTCTATGGACTTCCAAATATCACTTTGCCAATTCCACAAGAACTGTCTTAGCGAAAGGATACTGGAGGGGAAAGCTGTAACTCTGTGAGATGATTTCACAGAACACAAAGAAGTTTCTCAGAAAGCTTCTTTCTCTTTTTTATCGGAGGATATTTCCTTTGGCCCTATAGTCTTCAAAGGGATCCGAAATATCTGTTCTCAGATTCCACAGAAATAAGGCTAGCAAAGAGATCCACGAAATACAGATGTAACTCTGTGAGATGAATTAACAGAACACTAAGAAGTTTCTCAGAAAGCTTCTTTCCAGATTTCATCTGAGGATATTTCCTTTTTCACCATAGCCCTCTATGGGCTTCCAAATATCACTTTGCCAATTCCACAAGAACTGTCTTAGCGAAAGGCTTCTGGAGGGGAAAGCTGTAACTCTGTGAGATGATTTCACAGAACACAAAGAAGTTTCTCAGAAAGCTTCTTTCTCTTTGTTATCGGAGGATATTTCCTTTGGCCCTATAGTCTTCAAAGGGATCCGAAATATCTGTTCTCAGATTCCACAGAAATAAGGCTAGCAAAGAGATCCACGAAATACAGATGTAACTCTGTGAGATGAATTAACAGAACACTAAGAAGTTTCTCAGAAAGCTTCTTTCCAAATTTCATCTGAGGATATTTCCTTTTTCACCATAGCCCTCTATGGGCTTCCAAATATCACTTTGCCAATTCCACAAGAACTGTCTTAGCGAAAGGCTTCTGGAGGGGAAAGCTGTAACTCTGTGAGAGGATTTCACAGAACACAAAGAAGTTTCTCAGAAAGCTTCTTTCTCTTTGTTATCGGAGGATATTTCCTTTGGCCCTATAGTCTTCAAAGGGATCCGAAATATCTGTTCTCAGATTCCACAGAAATAAGGCTAGCAAAGAGATCCACGAAATACAGATGTAACTCTTTGAGATGAATTAACAGAACACTAAGCAGTTTCTCAGAAAGCTTCTTTCCAGATTTCATCTGAGTATATTTCCTTTTTCACCATAACCCTCTATGGGCTTCCAAATATCTCTTTGCCAATTCCACAAGAACTGTCTTAGCGAACGGCCACTGGAGGGGAAAGCTATAACTCTGTGAGCTGATTTCACAGAACCCAAAGAAGTTTCTCAGAAAGCTCTTTCTCTTTGTTATCGGAGGATATTTCCTTTGGCCCTGTAGTCTTCAAAGGGATCCGAAATATCTGTTCTCAGATTCCACAGAAATAAGGCTAGCAAAGAGATCCACGAAATACAGATGTAACTCTGTGAGTGGAATTCAGAGAACACTAAGCAGTTTCTCAGAAAGCTTCTTTCCAGATTTCATCTGAGGATATTTCCTTTTTCACCATAGCCCTCTATGGGCTTCCAAATATCACTTTGCCAATTCCACAAGAACTGTCTTAGCGAAAGGCTTCTTGAGGGGACAGCTGTAACTCTGTGAGGTGATTTCAGAGAACACGAAGAAGTTTCTCAGAAAGCTTCTTTCTCTTTGTTATCGGAGGATTTTTCCTTAGGCCCCATAGTCTTCAAAGGGATCTGAAATATCTGTTCTCAGATTCCACAGAAATAAGGCTAGCAAAGAGATCCACGAAATACAGATATAACTCTGGGAGTGGAATTCAGAGAACACTAAGTAGTTTCTCAGAAAGCTTCTTTCCAGATTTCATCTGAGGATATTTCCTTTTTCACCATAGCCCTCTATGGCCTTCCAAGTATCACTTTCCAATTCCACAAAACTGTCTTAGCGAAAGGCTTCTTGAGGGGAGAGCTGTAACTCTGTGAGGTTATTTCACAGAACAAAATGAAGTTTCTCAGAAAGCTTCTTTCTCTTTGTTATCGGAGGATATTTCCTTTGGCCCTATAGTCTTCAAAGGGATCCGAAATATCTGTTCTCAGATTCCACAGAAATAAGGCTAGCAAAGAGATCCACGAAATACAGATGTAACTCTGTGAGTGGAAGTCAGAGATCACTAAGCGGTTTCTCAGAAAGCTTCTTTCCTGATTTCATCTGAGGATATTTCCTTTTTCACCATAGAACTCTACGGGCTTCGAAATATCACTTTGTCAATTCCACAAGAACTGTCTTAGCGAAAGGCTACTTCAGGGGAAAGCTGTAATTCTGTGAGATGATTTCACAGAATACAAAGAAGTTTCTCAGAAAGCTTCTTTCTCTTTGTTGTCGGAGGATATTTCCTATGGCCCTATAGTCTTCAAAGGGATCCGAAATATCTGTTCTCAGATTCCACAGAAAAAAGGCTAGCAAAGACTTCCACGAAATACAGATGTAACTCTGTGAGTGGAAGTCACAGAACACTAAGGTGTTTCTCAGAAAGCTTCCTTTCAGATTTCATCTGAGGATATTTCCTTTTTCACCCTAGCCCTCTATGGGCTTCCAAATATCACTTTGCAAATTCCACAAGAACTGTCTTAGAGAAAGACTTCTTGAGGGGAAAGCTGTAACTCTGTGAGATGATTTCACAGAACACAAAGAAGTTTCTCAGAAAGCTTCTTTCTCTTTGTTATCGGAGGATATTTCCTTTGGCCCTATAGTCTTCAAAGGGATCCGAAATATCTGTTCTCAGATTCCACAGAAAAAAGGCTAGCAAAGACTTCCACGAAATACAGATGTAACTCTGTGAGTGGAAGTCACAGAACACTAAGGTGTTTCTCAGAAAGCTTCCTTTCAGATTTCATCTGAGGATATTTCCTTTTTCACCCTAGCCCTCTATGGGCTTCCAAATATCACTTTGCCAATTCCACAAGAACTGTCTTAGCGAAAGGTTCTGGAGGGGAAAGCTGTAACTCTGTGAGATGATTTCACCGAACACAAAGAAGTTTCTCAGAATGCTTCTTTCTCTTCGTTATCGGAGGATATTTCCTTTGGCCCTATAGTCTTCAAAGGAATCCGAAATATCTGTTCTCAGATTCCACAGAAATAAGGCTAGCAAAGAGAACCACGAAATACTGATGTAACTCGGTGAGATGAATTAACAGAACACTAAGCGGTTTCTCAGAAAGCATCTTTCCAGATTTCATCTGAGGATATTTCCTTTTTCACCATAGCCCTCTATGGGCTTCCAAATATCTCTTTGCCAATTCCACAAGAACTGTCTTAGCGAACGGCTTCTGGAGGGGAAAGCTGTAACTCTGTGAGATGATTTCACAGAACACAAAGAAGTTTCTCAGAAAGCTTCTTTCTCTTTGTTATCGGAGGATATTTCCTTTGGCCCTGTAGTCTTCAAAGGGATCCGAAATATCTGTTCTCAGATTCCACAGAAATAAGGCTAGCAAAGAGATCCACGAAATACAGATGTAACTCTGTGAGTGGAATTCAGAGAACACTAAGCAGTTTCTCAGAAAGCTTCTTTCCAGATTTCATCTGAGGATATTTCCTTTTTCACCATTGCCCTCTATGGGCTTCCAAATATCACTTTGCCAATTCTACAAGAACTGTCTTAGCGAAAGGCTTCTTGAGGGGAAAGCTGTAACTCTGTGAGGTGATTTCACAGAACACGAAGAAGTTTCTCAGAAAGCTTCTTTCTCTTTGTTATCGGAGGATTTTTCCTTAGGCCCCATAGTCTTCAAAGGGATCTGAAATATCTGTTCTCAGATTCCACAGAAATAAGGCTAGCAAAGAGATCCACGAAATACAGATATAACTCTGGGAGTGGAATTCAGAGAACACTAAGTAGTTTCTCAGAAAGCTTCTTTCCAGATTTCATCTGAGGATATTTCCTTTTTCACCATAGCCCTCTATGGCCTTCCAAGTATCACTTTCCAATTCCACAAAACTGTCTTAGCGAAAGGCTTCTTGAGGGGAGAGCTGTAACTCTGTGAGGTTATTTCACAGAACAAAATGAAGTTTCTCAGAAAGCTTCTTTCTCTTTGTTATCGGAGGATATTTCCTTTGGCCCTATAGTCTTCAAAGGGATCCGAAATATCTGTTCTCAGATTCCACAGAAATAAGGCTAGCAAAGAGATCCACGAAATACACACGTAACTCTGTGAGATGAATTAACAGGACACTAAGCAGTTTCTCAGAAAGATTCTTTCCAGATTTCATCTGAGGATATTTCCTTTTTCACCATAGCCCTCTGTGGACTTCCAAATATCACTTTGCCAATTCCACAAGAACTGTCTTAGCGAAAGGTTCTGGAGAGGAAAGCTGTAACTCTGTGAGATGATTTCACCGAACACAAAGAAGTTTCTCAGAATGCTTCTTTCTCTTCGTTATCGGAGGATATTTCCTTTGGCCCTATAGTCTTCAAAGGGATCCGAAATATCTGTTCTCAGATTCCACAGAAATAAGGCTAGCAAAGAGATCCACGAAATACTGATGTAACTCGGTGAGATGAATTAACAGAACACTAAGCGGTTTCTCAGAAAGCTTCTTTCCAGATTTCATCTGAGGATATTTCCTTTTTCACCATAGCCCTCTGTGGGCTTCCAAATATCTGTTTGCCAATTCCACAAGAACTGTCTTAGCGAACGGCTTCTGGAGGGGAAAGCTGTAACTCTGTGAGATGATTTCACAGAACACAAAGAAGTTTCTCAGAAAGCTTCTTTCTCTTTGTTATCGGAGGATATTTCCTTTGGCCCTGTAGTCTTCAAAGGGATCCGAAATATCTGTTCTCAGATTCCACAGAAATAAGGCTAGCAAAGAGATCCACGAAATACAGATGTAACTCTGTGAGTGGAATTCAGAGAACACTAAGCAGTTTCTCAGAAAGCTTCTTTCCAGATTTCATCTGAGGATATTTCCTTTTTCACCATAGCCCTCTATGGGCTTCCAAATATCACTTTGCCAATTCCACAAGAACTGTCTTAGCGAAAGGCTTCTTGAGGGGAAAGCTGTAACTCTGTGAGGTGATTTCACAGAACACGAAGAAGTTTCTCAGAAAGCTTCTTTCTCTTTGTTATCGGAGGATTTTTCCTTAGGCCCATAGTCTTCAAAGGGATCTGAAATATCTGTTCTCAGATTCCACAAAAATAAGGCTAGCAAAGAGATCCACGAAATACAGATATAACTCTGGGAGTGGAATTCAGAGAACACTAAGTAGTTTCTCAGAAAGCTTCTTTCCAGATTTCAGCTGAGGATATTTCCTTTTTCACCATAGCCCTCTATGGCCTTCCAAGTATCACTTTCCAATTCCACAAAACTGTCTTAGCGAAAGGCTTCTTGAGGGGAGAGCTGTAACTCTGTGAGGTTATTTCACAGAACAAAATGAAGTTTCTCAGAAAGCTTCTTTCTCTTTGTTATCGGAGGATATTTCCTTTGGCCCTATAGTCTTCAAAGGGATCCGAAATATCTGTTCTCAGATTACACAGAAATAAGGCTGGCAAAGAGATGCACGAAAGACAGATGTAACTCTGTGAGTGGAAGTCAGAGAACACTAAGCGGTTTCTCAGAAAGCTTCTTTCCAGATTTCATCTGAGGATATTTCCTTTTTCACCAGAGCCCTCTGTGGGCTTCCAAATATCACTTTGCCAATTCCACAAGAACTGTTAGCGAAAGGCTTCTGGAGTGGAAAGATGTAACACTGTGAGATGATTTCACAGAACACAAAGAAGTTTCTCAGAAAGCTTCTTTCTCTTTGTTGCCTGAGGATAATTCCTTGGCCCTATAGTCTTCAAATGGATCCGAAATATCTGTTCTCAGATTCCACAATAATAAGGCTAGCAAAGAGATCCACGTAATACAGATGTAACTCTGTGAGTGGAAGTGACAGACCACTAAGCGGTTTCTCAGAAAGCTTCTTTCCAGATTTCATCTGAGGATTTTTCCTTTTTCACCATAGAACTCTACGGGCTTCGAAATATCACTTTGCCAATTCCACAAAAACTGTCTTAGCGAAAGGCTTCTTCAGGGGAAAGCTGTAATTCTGTGAGATGATTTCACAGAATACAAAGAAGTTTCTCAGAAAGCTTCTTTCTCTTTGTTGTCGGAGGATATTTCCTTTGGCCCTATAGTCTTCAAAGGGATCCGAAATTTCTGTTCTCAGATTCCACAGAAAAAAGGCTAGCAAAGAGATCCATGAAATACAGATGTAACTCTGTGAGTGGAAGTCACAGAACACTAAGGTGTTTCTCAGAAAGCTTCCTTCCAGTTTTCATCTGAGGATATTTCCTTTTTCACCCTAGCCCTCTATGGGCTTCCATATATCACTTTGCAAATTCCACAAGAACTGTCTTAGCGAAAGGCTTCTTAAGGGGAAAGCTGTAACTCTGTGAGATGATTTCACAGAACACAAAGAAGTTTCTCAGAAAGCTTCTTTCTCTTTGTTATCGGAGGATATTTCCTTTGGCCCTATAGTCTTCAAAGGGATCCGAAATATCTGTTCTCAGATTCCACAGAAATAAGGCTAGCAAAGAGATCCACGAAATACAGATGTAACTCTGTGAGATGAATTAACAGAACACTAAGAAGATTCTCAGAAAGCTTCTTTCCAGATTTCATCTGAGGATATTTCCTTTTTCACCATAGCCCTCTATGGGCTTCCAAATATCACTTTGCCAATTCCACAAGAACTGTCTTAGCGAAAGGCTTCTGGAGGGGAAAGCTGTAACTCTGTGAGATGATTTCACAGAACACGAAGAAGTTTCTCAGAAAGCTTCTTTCTCTTTGTTATCGGAGGATATTTCCTTTGGCCCTATAGCCTTCAAAGGGATCCGAAATATCTGTTCTCAGATTCCACAGAAATAAGGCTAGCAAAGAGATCCACGAAATACACATGTAACTCTGTGAGATGAATTAACAGGACACTAAGCAGTTTCTCAGAAAGATTCTTTCCAGATTTCATCTGAGGATATTTCCTTTTTCACCATAGCCCTCTGTGGGCTTCCAAATATCACTTTGCCAATTCCACAAGAACTGTCTTAGCGAAAGGTCCTGGAGGGTAAAGCTGTAACTCTGTGAGATGATTTCACCGAACACAAAGAAGTTTCTCAGAATGCTTCTTTCTCTTTGTTATCAGAGGATATTTCCTTTGGCCCTATAGTCTTCAAAGGGATCCGAAATATCTGTTCTCAGATTCCACAGAAATAAGGCTAGCAAAGAGATCCACGAAATACTGATGTAACTCGGTGAGATGAATTAACAGAACACTAAGCGGTTTCTCAGAAAGCTTCTTTCCAGATTTCATCTGAGGATATTTCCTTTTTCACCATAGCCCTCTATGGGCTTCCAAATATCACTTTGCCAATTCCACAAGAACTGTCTTAGCGAAAGGCTTCTTGAGGGGAAAGCTGTAACTCTGTGAGATGATTTCACAGAACACGAAGAAGGTTCTCAGAAAGCTTCTTTCTCTTTGTTATCGGAGGATTTTTCCTTAGGCCCCATAGTCTTCAAAGGGATCTGAAATATCTGTTCTCAGATTCCACAGAAATAAGGCTAGCAAAGAGATCCACGAAATACACACGTAACTCTGTGAGATGAGTTAACAGGACACTAAGCAGTTTCTCAGAAAGATTCTTTCCAGATTTCATCTGAGGATATTTCCTTTTTCACCATAGCCCTCTGTGGGCTTCCAAATATCACTTCGCCAATTCCACAAGAACTGTCTTAGCGAAAGTTCTGGAGGGGAAAGCTGTAACTCTGTTAGATGATTTCACCGAACACAAAGAAGTTTCTCAGAATGCTTCTTTCTCTTTGTTATCGGAGGATATTTCCTTTGGCCCTATAGTCTTCAAAGGGATCCGAAATATCTGTTTTCAGATTCCACAGAAATAAGGCTAGCAAAGAGATCCACGAAATACTGATGTAACTCTGTGAGATGAATTAACAGAACACTAAGCAGTTTCTCAGAAATCTTCTTTCCAGATGTCATCTGAGTATATTTCCTTCTTCACCATAGCCCTCTATGGGCTTCCAAATATAACTTTGCCAATTCCACAAGAAATGTCTTAGCGAAAGGCTTCTTGAGGGGAAATCTGTAACTCTGTGAGATGATTTCACAGAACACAAAGAAGTTTCTCAGAAAGCTTCTTTCTCTTTGTTATCGGAGGATTTTTCCTTTGGCCCTATAGTCTTCAAAGGGATCCGAAATATCTGTTCTCACATTCCACAGAAATAAGGTAAGCAAAGAGATCCACGAAAGACAGATGCAACTCTGGGAGATGAATTAACAGAACACTAAGAAGTTTCAGAGAAAGCTTCTTTCCAGATTTCATCTGAGGATATTTCCTTTTTCACCATAGCCCTCTATGGGCTTCCAAATATCAGTTTGCCAATTCCACAAGGACTGTCTTAGCGAAAGGCTTCTTGAGGGGAAAGCTGTAATTCTGTGAGATGATTTCACAGAACACAAAGAAGTTTCTCAGAAAACTTCTTTCTCTTTGTTATCGGAGGTTATTTCCTTTGGCCCTTTAGTCTTCAATGGGATCCGAAATATCTGTTCTCAGATTCCACAGAAAAAAGGATAGCAAAGAGATCCACGAAATACAGATGTAACTCTGCGAGATGAATTAACAGAACACTAAGCAGTTTCTCAGAAAGTTTCTTTCCGGATTTCATCTGAGGATATTTCCTTTTTCACCATAGCCCTCTGTGGGCTTCCAAATATCACTTTGCCAATTCCACAAGAACTATCTTAGCGAAAGGCTCCTTCAGGATAAAGCTGTAACTCTGTGAGATGATTTCACAGAACACAAAGAAGTTTCTCAGAAAGCTTCTTTCTCTTTGTTATCGGAGGATATTTCCTTTGGCCCTATAGTCTTCAAAGGGATCCGAAATATCTGTTCTCAGATTCCACAGAAATAAGGCTAGCAAAGAGATCCACGAAATACAGATGTAACTCTGTGAGATGAATTTACAGAACACTAAGCAGTTTCTCAGAAAGTTTCTTTCCAGATTTCTAAAGAGCATATTTCCTTTTTCACCATAGCCCTCGATGGGCTTCCAAATATCACTTTGCCAATTCCACAAGAACTGTCTTAGCGAAAGGCTTCTTGAGGGGAAAGCTGTAACTCTGTGAGATGGTTTCACGGAACACAAAGAAGTTTCTCAGAAAGCTTCTTTCTCTTTGTTATCGGAGGATATTTCCTTTGGCCCTATAGTCTTCAAAGGGATCCGAAATATCTGTTCTGAGATTCCACAGAAATAAGGCTAGCAAAGAGATACACGAAATACAGATGTAACTCTGTGAGATGAATTAACAGAACACTAAGCAGTTTCTCAGAAAGCTTCTTTCTCTTTGTTATCGGAGGATATTCCCTTTGGCCCTATATTCTTCAAAGGGATCCGAAATATCTGTTCTCAGATTCCACAGAAATAAGGCTAGGAAAGAGATCCACGAAATACTGACGTAACTCTGTGAGAGGAAGTCAGAGAACACTAAGCGGTTTCTCAGAAAGCTTCTTTCCAGGTTTCATCTGAAGATATTTCCTTTTTCACCATAGCCCTCTATGGGCTTCCAAATATCACTTTGCCAATTCCACAAGAACTGTCTTAGCGAAAGGCTTCTTGAGGGGAAAGCTGTAACTCTGTGAGGTGATTTCACAGAACACAAAGAAGTTTCTCAGAAAGCTTCTTTCTCTTTGTTATCGGAGGATATTTCCTTTGGCCCTATAGTCTTCAAAGGGATGCGAAATATCTGTTCTCAGATTCCACAGAAATAAGGCTAGCAAAGAGCTCCAGGAAATACAGATGTAACTCTGTGAGATGAATTAACAGAACACTAAGCAGTTTCTCAGAAATCTTCTTTCCAGATGTCATCTGAGGATATTTCCTTTTTCACCATAGCCGTCTATGGGCTTCCAAATATCACTTTGCCAATTCCACAAGAACTGTCTTACCGAAAGGCTTCCTGAGGGGAAAGCTGTAACTCTGTGAGATGATTTCACAGAACACAAAGAAGTTTCTCAGAAAGCTTCTTTCTCTTTGTTATCGGAGGATATTTCCCTTGGCCCTAGAGTCTTCAAAGGGATCCGAAATATCTGTTCTCAGATTCCACAGAAATAAGGATAGCAAAGAGATCCAAGAAATACAGATGTAACTCTGTGAGTGGAAGTCTCACATCACAGAGCAGTTTCTCAGAAACCTTCTTTCCAGATTTCATCCAGGGATATTTCCTTTTTCACCACAGCCCTCTATGGGCTTCCAAATATCACTTTGCCAATTCCACAAGAACTGTCTTAGCGAAAGGCTTCTTGAGGGGAAAGCTGTATATCTGTGAGATGATTTCACAGAACACAAAGAAGTTTCTCAGAAAGCGTATTTCTCTTTGTTATCGGAGGACATTTCCTTTGGCCCTATCGTCTTCAAAGGGATCCGAAATATCTGTTCTCAGATTCCACAGAAATAAGGCTAGCAAAGAGATCCACGAAATACAGATGTAACTCTGTGAGATGAATTAACAAAACACTAAGCGGTTTCTCTGAAAGCTTCTTTCCAGATTTCATCTGAGGATATTTCCTTTTTCACCAAAGCCCTCTATGGGCTTCCAAATATCACTTTGCGAATTCCACAAGAACTGTCTTAGCGAAAGGCTTCTTGAGGGGAAAGCTGTACATCTGTGAGATGATTTCACAGAACACAAAGAAGTTTCTCAGAATGCTTCTTTCTCTTTGTTATCGGAGGATATTTCCTTTGGCCCTATAGTCTTCAAAGGGATCCGAAATATCTGTTCTCAGATTCCACAGAAATAAGGCTAGCAAAGAGATCCACGAAGTGCAGATGGAACTCTGTGAGGTGATTTCACAGAACACAAAGAAGTTTCTCAGAAAGCTTCTTTCTCTTTGTTATCGGAGGATATTTCCTTTGGCCCTATAGTCTTCAAAGGGATCTGAAATATCTGTTCTCAGATTCCACAGAAATAAGGCTAGCAAAGAGATCCACGAAATACTGATGTAACTCTGTGAGTGGAAGTCACAGAACACTAAGCGGTTTCTCAGAAAGCTTCTTTCCAGGTTTCATCTGAGTATATTTCCTTTTTCACCATAGCCCTCTATGGGCTTCCAAATATCACTTTGCCAATTGCACAAGAACTGTCTTAGCGAAAGGCTTCTTGAGGGGAAAGCTGTAACTCTGTGAGATGATTTCACAGAACACAAAGAAGTTTCTCAGAAAGCTTCTTTCTCTTTGTTATTGGAGGATATTTCCTTTGGCCCCATAGACTTCATAGGGATGCGAAATATCTGTTCTCAGATTCCACAGAAATAAGGCTAGCAAAGAGATCCACGAAATGCAGATGTAACTCTGTTAGTGGAAATCACAGAACACTAAGCGGTTTCTCAGAAAGCTTCTTTCCAGATTTCTTCTGAGGATATTTCCTTTTTCAACATAGCCCTCTATAGGCTTCCAAATATCACTTTGCCAATTCCACAAGAACTGTCTTGGCGATAGGCTTCTTGAGGGGAAAGCTGTAACTCTGTGAGATGATTTCACAGAACGTAAAGAAGTTTCTCAGAAAGCTTCTTTCTCTTTTTTATCGGAGGATATTTCCTTTGGCCCTATAGTCCTCAAAGGGATCCGAAATATCTGTTCTCAGATTCCACAGAAATAATGCTAGAAAAGAGATCCACGAAATACAGATGTAACTCTGTGAGATGAATTAACAGAACACTAAGCAGTTTCTCAGAAAGCTTCTTTCCAGATTTCATCTGAGGATATTTCCTTTTTCACCATAGCCCTCTATGGGCTTCCAAATATCACTTTGCCATTTCCACAAGAACTGTCTTAGCGAAAGGCTTCTTGAGGGGAAAGCTGTAACTCTGTGAGATGATTTCACAGAACACAAAGAAGTTTCTCAGAAAGCTTCTTTCTCTTTATTATCCGAGGATATTTCCTTTGGCCCCATAGTCTTCAAAGGGATCCGAAATATCTGTTCTCAGATTCCACAGAAATAAGGCTAGCAAAGAGATCCACGAAATACTGATGTAACCCTTTGAGTGGAAGTCACAGAACACTAAGCGGTTTCTCAGAAAGCTTCTTTCCAGATTTCATCTGAGGATATTTCCTTTTTCACCATAGCCATCTATCGGCTTCCAAATATCACTTTGCCAATTCCACAAGAACTGTCTTAGCGAAAGGCTTCTTGAGGGGAAAGCTGTAACACTGTGAGATGTTTTCACAGAACACAAAGAAGTTTCTCAGAAAGCTTCTTCCTCTTTGTTATCGGACGATATTTCCTTGGGCCCTATAGTCTTCAAAGGGATCCGAAATATCAGTTCTCAGATTCCACAGAAAAAAGGCTAGCAAAGAGATCCACGAAATACAGATGTAACTCTGTGAGATGAATTAACAGAACACTAAGCAGTTTCTCAGAAAGCTTCTTTCCAGATTTTATCTGAGGATATTTCCTTCTTCGCCATAGCCCTCCATGGGCTTCCAAATATCACTTTGCCAATTCCACAAGAACTGTCTTAGCGAAAGGCTTCTTGAGGGGAAAGCTGTAACTCTGTGAGTTGATTTCACAGAACACAAAGAAGTTTCTCAGAAAGCTTCTTTTTCTTTGTTATCGGAGGATTTTTCCTTTGGCCCAATAGTCTTCAAAGGGATCCGAAATATCTGTTTTCAGATTCCACAGAAATAGGGCTAGCAAAGAGATCCACGAAATACAGATGTAACTCTGTGAGATGAATTAACAGAAAACTAAGCAGTTTCTCAGAAAGCTTCTTTCCAGATTTCATCTGAGGATATTTCCTTTTTCACCATAGCCCTCTATGGGCTTCCAAATATCACTTTGCCAATTCCACAAGAACTGTCTTAGCGAAAGGCTTCTTGACGGGAAAGCTATAACTCTGTGAGATGATTTCACAGAACACAAAGAAGTTTCTCAGAAAGCTTCTTTCTCTTTGTTATCGGTGGATATTTCCTTGGGCCCTATAGTCTTCAAAGGGATCCGAAATATCTGTTCTCAGATTCCACAGAAATAAGGCTAGCAAAGAGATCCACGAAATACAGATGTAACTCTGTGAGTGGAAGTCACAGAACACTAAGCGGTTTCTCAGAAAGCTTCTTTCCAGATTTCATCTGAGGATATTTCATTTTTCACCGCAGCCCTCTATGGGCTTCCAAATATCACTTTGCCAATTCCACAAGAACTGTCTTAGCGAACGGCTTCTTTAGCGGAAAGCTGTAACTCTGTGAGATGATTTCACAGAACACAAAGAAGTTTCTCAGAAAGCTTCTTTCTCTTTGTTATCGGAGGATTTTTCCTTTGGCCCTATAGTCTTCAAAGGGATCCGAAATATCTGTTCTCAGATTCCATAGAAATAAGGAAAGCAAAGAGATCCACGAAATACAGATGTAACTCTGCGAGATGAATTAACAGAACACTAAGCAGTTTCTCAGAAAGTTTCTTTCCGGATTTCATCTGAGGGTATTTCCTTTTTCACCATAGCCCTCTGTGGGCTTCCAAATATCACTTTGCCAATTCCACAAGAACTATCTTAGCGAAAGGCTCCTTGAGGATAAAGCTGTAACTCTGTGAGATGATTTCACAGAACACAAAGAAGTTTCTCAGAAAGCTTCTGTCTCTTTGTTATCGGAGGATATTTCTTTTGGCCCTATAGTCTTCAAAGGGATCCGAAATATCTGTTCTCAGATTCCACAGAAATAAGGCTAGCAAAGAGATCCACGAAATACAGATGTAACTCTGTGAGATGAATTTACAGAACACTAAGCAGTTTCTCAGAAAGTTTCTTTCCAGATTTCTACAGAGCATATTTCCTTTTTCACCATAGCCCTCTATGGGCTTCCAAATATCACTTTGCCAATTCCACAAGAACTGTCTTAGCGAAAGGCTTCTTGAGGGGAAAGCTGTAACTCTGTGAGATGATTTCACAGAACACAAAAAAGTTTCTCAGAAAGCTTCTTTCTCTTTGTTATTGGAGGATATTTCCTTTGGCCCTATAGTCTTCAAAGGGATGCGAAATATCTGTTCTCAGATTCCACAGAAATAAGGCTAGCAAAGAGCTCCACGAAATACAGATGTAACTCTGTGAGATGAATTAACAGAACACTAAGCAGTTTCTCAGAAATCTTCTTTCCA
Organism: Macaca fascicularis; assembly: GCF_037993035.2. Taxonomy (NCBI): domain Eukaryota; kingdom Metazoa; phylum Chordata; class Mammalia; order Primates; family Cercopithecidae; genus Macaca; species Macaca fascicularis. Next base: position 88,866,612 of record NC_088379.1, read on the forward strand.
GATGTCATCTGAGGATATTTCCTTTTTCACCATAGCCCTCTATGGGCTTCCAAATATCACTTTGCCAATTACACAAGAACTGTCTTAGCGAAAGGCTTCTTGAGGGGAAATCTGTAACTCTGTGAGATGATTTCACAGAACACAAAGAAGTTTCTCAGAAAGCTTCTTTCTCTTTGTTATCGGAGGATTTTTCCTTTGGCCCTATAGTCTTCAAAGGGATCCGAAATATCTGTTCTCACATTCCACAGAAATAAGGTAAGCAAAGAGATCCACGAAAGACAGATGCAACTCTGGGAGATGAATTAACAGAACACTAAGAAGTTTCAGAGAAAGCTTCTTTCCAGATTTCATCTGAGGATATTTCCTTTTTCACCATAGCCCTCTATGGGCTTCCAAATATCAGTTTGCCAATTCCACAAGGACTGTCTTAGCGAAAGGCTTCTTGAGGGGAAAGCTGTAATTCTGTGAGATGATTTTACAGAACACAAAGAAGTTTCTCAGAAAGCTTCTTTCTCTTTGTTATCGGAGGATATTTCCTTTGGCCCTAGAGTCTTCAAAGGGATCCGAAATATCTGTTCTCAGATTCCACAGAAAAAGGATAGCAAAGAGATCCACGAAACACAGATGTAACTCTGTGAGATGAATTAACAGAACACTAAGCAGTTTCTCAGAAAGCTTCTTTCCAGATTTCATCTGAGGATATTTCCTTTCTCACCATAGCCCTCTATGGGCTTCCAAATATGACTTTGCCAATTCCACAAGAACAGTCCTAGCGAAAGGCTTCTGAGGGGAACGCTCTAACTCTGTGAGATGATTTCACAGAACACAAAGAAGTTTCTCAGAAAACTTCTTTCTCTTTGTTATCGGAGGTTATTTCCTTTGGCCCTATAGTCTTCAATGGGTTCCGAAATATCTGTTCTCAGATTCCACAGAAAAAAGGATAGCAAAGAGATCCACGAAATACAGATGTAACTCTGCGAGATGAATTAACAGAACACTAAGCAGTTTCTCAGAAAGTTTCTTTCCGGATTTCATCTGAGGATATTTCCTTTTTCACCATAGCCCTCTGTGGGCTTCCAAATATCACTTTGCCAATTCCACAAGAACTATCTTAGCGAAAGGCTCCTTGAGGATAAAGCTGTAACTCTGTGAGATGATTTCACAGAACACAAAGAAGTTTCTCAGAAAGCTTCTGTCTCTTTGTTATCGGAGGATATTTCTTTTGGCCCTATAGTCTTCAAAGGGATCCGAAATATCTGTTCTCAGATTCCACAGAAATAAGGCTAGCAAAGAGATCCACGAAATACAGATGTAACTCTGTGAGATGAATTTACAGAACACTAAGCAGTTTCTCAGAAAGTTTCTTTCCAGATTTCTACAGAGCATATTTCCTTTTTCACCATAGCCCTCTATGGGCTTCCAAATATCACTTTGCCAATTCCACAAGAACTGTCTTAGCGAAAGGCTTCTTGAGGGGAAAGCTGTAACTCTGTGAGATGGTTTCAAGGAACACAAAGAAGTTTCTCAGAAAGCTTCTTTCTCTTTGTTATCAGAGGATATTTCCTTTGGCCCTATAATCTTCAAAGGGATCCGAAATATCTGTTCTGAGATTCCACAGAAATAAGGCTAGCAAAGAGATACACGAAATACAGATGTAACTCTGTGAGATGAATTAACAGAACACTAAGCAGTTTCTCAGAAAGCTTCTTTCTGGATTTCATCTGAGGATATTTCCTTTTTCACCATAGCCTTCTATGGGCTTCCAAATATCACTTTGCCCATTCCAGAAGAACTGTCTTACCGAAAGGCTTCTTGAGGGGAAAGCTGTAACTCTGTGAGACGATTTCACAGAACACAAAGAAGTTTCTCAGAAAGCTTCTTTCTCTTTGTTATCGGAGGATATTTCCTTTGGCCCCATAGTCTTCAAAGGGATCCGAAATATCTGTTCTCAGATTCCACAGAAATAAGGCTAGCAAAGAGATCCACGAAATACAGATGTAACACTGTGAGATGAATTAACAGAACACTAAACAGTTTCTCACAAAGCTTCTTTGCAGATGTCATCTGAGGATATTTCCTTTTTCACCACAGCCCTCTATGGGCTTCCAAATATCACTGTGCAAATTCCACAAGAACTGTCTTAGCGAAAGGCTTCTTGAGGGGAAAGCTGCACATCTGTGAGATGATTTCACAGAACACAAAGAAGTTTCTCAGAATGCTTCTTTCTCTTTGTTATCGGAGGATATTTAATTTGGCCCTATAGTCTTCAAAGGGATCCGAAATATCTGTTCTCAGATTCCACAGAAATAAGGCTAGCAAAGAGATCCACGAAATACAGATGTAACTCTGTGAGATGATTTCAGAGAACACAAAGAAGTTTCTCAGAAAGCTTCTTTCTCTTTGTTATCGGAGGATATTCCCTTTGGCCCTATATTCTTCAAAGGGATCCGAAATATCTGTTCTCAGATTCCACAGAAATAAGGCTAGCAAAGAGATCCACGAAATACTGATGTAACTCTGTGAGAGGAAGTCAGAGAACACTAAGCGGTTTCTCAGAAAGCTTCTTTCCAGGTTTCATCTGAAGATATTTCCTTTTTCACCATAGCCCTCTATGGGCTTCCAAATATCACTTTGCAAATTCCACAAGAACTGTCTTAGCGAAAGGCTTCTTGAGGGGAAAGCTGTAACTCTGTGAGATGATTTCACAGAACACAAAGAAGTTTCTCAGAAAGCTTCTTTCTCTTTGTTATTGGAGGATATTTCCTTTGGCCTTATAGTCTTCAAAGGGATGCGAAATTTCTGTTCTCAGATTCCACAGAAATAAGGCTAGCAAAGAGCTCCACGAAATACAGATGTAACTCTGTGAGATGAATTAACAGAACACTAAGCAGTTTCTCAGAAATCTTCTTTCCAGATGTCATCTGAGGATATTTCCTTTTTCACCATAGCCCTCTACGGGCTTCCAAATATCACTTTGCCAATTCCACAAGAACTGTCTTACCGAAAGGCTTCCTGAGGGGAAAGCTGTAACTCTGTGAGATGATTTCACAGAACACAAAGAAGTTTCTCAGAAAGCTTCTTTCTCTTTGTTATCGGAGGATATTTCCTTTGGCCCTAGAGTCTTCAAAGGGATCCGAAATATCTGTTCTCAGATTCCACAGAAATAAGGATAGCAAAGAGATCCAAGAAATACAGATGTAACTCTGTGAGTGGAAGTCTCACATCACAGAGCAGTTTCTCAGAAACCTTCTTTCCAGATTTCATCCAGGGATATTTCCTTTTTCACCATAGCCCTCTATGGGCTTCCAAATATCACTTTGCCAATTCCACAAGAACTGTCTTAGCGAAAGGCTTCTTGAGGGGAAAGCTGTATAACTGTGAGATGATTTCACAGAACACAAAGAAGTTTCTCAGAAAGCGTATTTCTCTTTGTTATCGGAGGACATTTCCTTTGGCCCTTTCGTCTTCAAAGGGATCCGAAATATCTGTTCTCAGATTCCACAGAAATAATGCTAGCCAAGAGATCCAGGAAATACAGATGTAACTCTGTGAGATGAATTAACAGAACACTAAGCGGTTTCTCTGAAAGCTTCTTTACAGATTTCATCTGAGGATATTTCCTTTTTCACCAAAGCCCTCTATGGGCTTCCAAATATCACTTTGCCAATTCCACAAGAACTGTCTTAGCGAAAGGTTTCTTGAGGGGAAAGCTGCAACTCTGTGAGATGATTTCACAGAACACAAAGAAGTTTCTCAGAAAGCTTCTCTCTCTTTGTTGTCGGACGATATTTCCTTTGGCCCTGTAGACTTCAAAGGGAACCGAAATATCTGTTCTCAGATTCCACAGAAATAAGGCTAGCAAAGAGATCCACGAAATACAGATGTAGCTCTGTGAGATGAATTAACAGAACACTAAGCAGTTTCTCAGAAAGCTTCTTTCCGGATTTCAACTGAGGAAATTTCCTTTTTCACCGTAGCCCTCTATGGGCTTCCAAATATCACTTTGCCAATTCCACAAGAACTGTCTTAGCGAAACGCTTCCTGAGGGGGAAGCTGTAACTCTGAGGCGATTTCACAGAACACAAAGAAGTTTCTCAGAAAGCTTCTTTCTCTTTGTTATCGGGGGATATTTCCTTTGGCCCTGTAGTCTTCAAAGGGATCCGAAATATCAGTTCTCAGATTCCACAGAAATAAGGCTAGCAAAGAGATCCACGAAATACAGACGTAACTCTGTGAGATGAATTAACAGAACACTAAGCAGTTTCTCTGAAAGCTTCTTTCCGGATTTCATCTGAAGATATTTCCTTTTTCACCGCAGACCTCTATGGGCTTCCAAATATCACTTTGCCAATTCCACAAGAACTGTCTTAGCGAAAGGCTTCTTGAGGGGAAAGCTGTAAATCTGTGAGATGATTTCACAGAACACAAAGAAGTTTCTCAGAAAGCGTATTTCTCTTTGTTATCGGAGGTTATTTCCTCTGGACCTATAGTCTTCAAAGGGATCCGAAATATCTGTTCTCAGATTCCACAGAAATAAGGATAGCAAAGAGATACACGAAATACAGATGTAACTCTGCGAGATGAATTAACAGAACACTAAGCGGTTTCTCTGAAAGCTTCTTTCCAGATTTCATCTGAGGATATTTCCTTTTTCACCATAGCCCTCTATGGGCTTCCAAATATCACTTTGCCAATTCCACAAGAACTGTCTTAGCGAAAGGCTTCTTGAGGGGAAAGCTGCACATCTGTAAGATGATTTCACAGAACACAAAGAAGTTTGTCAGAATGCTTCTTTCTCTTTGTTATCGGAGGATATTTCCTTTGGCCCTATAGTCTTCAAAGGGATCCGAAATATCTGTTCACAGATTCCACAGAAATAAGGCTAGCAAAGAGATCCACGAAATACAGATGTAACTCTGTGAGATGATTTCCCAGAACACAAAGAAGTTTCTCAGAAAGCTTCTTTCTCTTTGTTATCGGAGGATATTCCCTTTGGCCGTATAGTCTTCAAAGGGATCCGAAATATCTGTTCTCAGATTTCACAGAAATAAGGCTAGCAAAGAGATCCACGAAATACTGATGTAACTCTGTGAGTGAAAGTCACAGAACACTAAGCGGTTTTTCAGAAAGCTTCTTTCCATGTTTCATCTGAAGATATTTCCTTTTTCACGATAGCCTTCTATGGGCTTCCAAATATCACTTTGCCAATTCCACAAGAACTGTCTTAGCGAAAGGCTTCTTAGAGGAAAGCTGTAACTCTGTGAGATGATTTCACAGAACACAAAGATGTTTCTCAGAAAGCTTCTTTCTCTTTGTTATCGGAGTATTTTTCCTTTGGCCCTATAGTCTTCAAAGGGATCCGAAATATCTGTTCTCAGATTCCACAGAAATAAGGTAAGCAAAGAGATCCACGAAAGACAGATGCAACTCTGGGAGATGAATTAACAGAACACTAAGAAGTTTCTGAGAAAGCTTCTTTCCAGATTTCATCTGAGCATATTTCCTTTTTCACTATAGCCCTCTATGGGCTTCCAAATATCACTTTGCCAATTCCACAAGGACTGTCTTAGCGAAAGCCTTCTTGAGGGGAAAGCTGTAACTCTGTGAGATGATTTCACAGAACACAAAGAAGTTTCTCAGAAAGCTTCTTTCTCTTTGTTATCAGAGGATATTTCCTTTGGCCCTAGAGTCTTCAAAGGGATCCGAAATATCTGTTCTCAGATTCCACAGAAATAAGGATAGCAAAGAGATCCAAGAAATACAGATGTAACTCTGTGAGTGGAAGTCACACATCACAGAGCAGTTTCTCAGAAACCTTCTTTCCAGATTTCATCCAGGGATATTTCCTTTTTCACCATAGCCCTCTATGGGCTTCCAAATATCACTTTGCCAATTCCACAAGAACTGTCTTAGCGAAAGGCTTCTTGAGGGGAAAGCTGTAAATCTGTGAGATGATTTCACAGAACACAAAGAAGTTTCTCAGAAAGCGTATTTCTCTTTGTTATCGGAGGACATTTCCTTTGGTCCTATCGTCTTCAAAGGGATCCGAAATATCTGTTCTCAGATTCCACAGAAATAGCGCTAGCAAAGAGATCCACGAAATACAGATGTAACTCAGTGAGATGAATTAACAGAACACTAAGCGGTTTCTCTGAAAGCTTCTTTCCAGATTTCATCTGAGGATATTTCCTTTTTCACCATAGCCCTCTATTTGCTTCCAAATATCACTTTGCCAATTCCACAAGAACTGTCTTAGCGAAAGGCTTCTTGAGGGGAAATCTGTAACTCTGTGAGATGATTTCACAGAACACAAAGAAGTTTCTCAGAATGCTTCTTTCTCTTTGTTATCGGAGGATATTTCCTTTGGCCCTATATTCTTCAAAGGGATCCGAAATATCTGTTCTCAGATTCCACAGAAATAAGGCTAGCAAAGAGATCCACGAAATACAGATGTAACTCTGTGAGGTGATTTCACAGAACACAAAGAAGTTTCTCAGAAAGCTTCTTTCTCTTTGTTATCGGAGGATTTTTCCTTTGGCCCTATATTCTTCTGGGGATCCGAAATATCTGTTCTCAGATTCCACAGAAATAAGGCTAGCAAAGAGATCCAGGATATACCGATGTAACTCTGTGAGTGGAAGTCACAGAACACTAAGCGGTTTCTCAGAAAGCTTCTTTCCAGGTTTCATCTGAGGATATTTCCTTTTTCACCATAGCCCTCTATGGGCTTCCAAATATCACTTTGCCAATTCCACAAGAACTGTCTTAGCGAAAGGCTTCTTGAGGGGAAGGCTGCAACTCTGTGAGATGATTTCACAGAACACAAAGAAGTTTCTCAGAAAGCTTCTCTCTCTTTGTTGTCGGAGTATATTTCCTTTGGCCCTGTAGACTTCAAACGGATCCGAAATATCTGTTCTCAGATTCCACAGAAATAAGGCTACCAAAGAGATCCACGAAATACAGATGTAACTCTGTGAGGCGAATTAACAGAACACTAAGCAGTTTCTCAGAAAGCTTCTTTCCGGACTTCAACTAAGGAAATTTCCTTTTTCACCGTAGCCCTCTATGGGCTTCCAAATATCACTTTGCCAATTCCACAAGAACTGTCTTAGAGAAAGGCTTCTTGAGGGGGAAGCTGTAACTCTGTGAGACGATTTCACAGAACACAAAGAAGTTTCTCAGAAAGCTTCTTTCTCTTTGTTATCGGGGGATATTTCCTTTGGCCCTATAGTCTTCAAAGGGATCCGAAATATCAGTTCTCAGATTCCACAGAAATAAGGCTAGCAAAGAGATCCACGAAATACAGATGTAACTCTGTGAGATGAATTAACAGAACACTAAGCAGTTTCTCAGAAAGCTTCTTTCCGGATTTCATCTGGGGATATTTCCTTTTTCACCGCAGCCCTCTATGGGTTTCCAAATATCACTTTGCCAATTCCACAAGAACTGTCTTAGCGAAAGGCTTCTTGAGGGGAAAGCTGTAAATCTGTGAGATGATTTCACAGAACACAAAGAAGTTTCTCAGAAAGCGTATTTCTCTTTGTTATCGGAGGTTATTTCCTTTGGCCCTATAGTCATCAAAGGGATCCGAAATATCTGTTCTCAGATTCCACAGAAATAAGGATAGCAAAGAGATACACGAAATACAGATGTAACTCTGCGAGATGAATTAACAGAACACTAAGCGGTTTCTCTGAAAGCTTCTTTCCAGATTTCATCTGAGGATATTTCCTTTTTCACCATAGCCCTCTGTGGGCTTCCAAATATCACTTTGCCAATTCCACAAGAACTGTCTTACCGAAAGGCTTCTTGAGGGGAAAGCTGTAACTCTGTGAGATGATTTCACAGAACACAAAGAAGTTTCTCAGAAAGTTTCTTTGTCTTTGTTATCGGAGGATATTTCCTTTGGCCCTATAGTCTTCAAAGGGATCCGAAATATCTGTTCTCAGATTCCACAGAAATAAGGCTAGCAAAGAGATCCACGAAATACAGATGTAACTCTGTGAGATGATTTCCCTGAACACAAAGAAGTTTCTCAGAAAGCTTCTTTCTCTTTGTTATCGGAGGATTTTTCCTTTGGCCTTATAGTCTTCAAAGGAATCCGAAATATCTGTTCTCAGATTCCACAGAAATAAGGTAAGCAAAGAGATCCACGAAAGACAGATGCAACTCTGGGAGATGAATTAACAGAACACTAAGCAGTTTCTCAGAAAGCTTCTTTACAGATTTCATCTGAGTATAATTCCTTTTTCACCATAGCCCTCTAGGGGTTCTAAATATCACTTTGCCAATTCCACAAGAACTGTCTTAGCGAAAGGCTTCTTGAGGGGAAAGCTGTAACTCTGTGAGATGATATCACAGAACACAAAGAAGTTTCTCAGAAAGCTTCTTTCTCTTTATTATCGGAGGATATTTCCTTTGGCCTTATAGTCTTCAAAGGGATCCGAAATATCTGTTCTCAGATTCCACAGAAATAGGGCTAGCAAAGAGATCCACGAAATACAGATGTAACTCTGTGAGATGAATTAGCAGAAAACCAAGCAGTTTCTCAGAAAGTTTCTTTCCAGATTTCATCTGAGGATATTTCCTTTTTCACCATAGCCCTCTATGGGCTTCCAAATATCACTTTGCCAATTCCACAAGAACTGTCTTAGCGAAAGGCTTCTTGAGGGGAAAGCTGTAACTCTGTGAGATGATTTCACAGAACACAAAGAAGTTTCTCAGAAAGCTTCTCTCTCTTTGTTGTCGAGGATATTTCCTTTGGCCCTGTAGAGTTCAAAGGGATCCGAAATATCTGTTCTCAGATTCCACAGAAATAAGGCTAGCAAAGAGATCCATGAAATACAGATGTAACTCAGTGAGATGAATTAACAGAACACTAAGCAGTTTCTCAGAAAGCTTCTTTCCGGATTTCATCTGAGGAAATTTCCTTTTTCACCGTAGCCCAGTATGGGCTTCCAAATATCACTTTGCCAATTCCACAAGAACTGTCTTAGCGAAAGGCTTCTTGAGGGGAAAGCTGTAACTCTGTGAGACGATTTCACAGAACACAAAGAAGTTACTCAGACAGCTTCTTTCTCCTTGTTATCGGAGGATATTTCCTTTGGCCTTATAGTCTTCAAAGGGATCCGAAATATCTGTTCTCAGATTCCACAGAAATAAGGCTAGCAAAGAGATACACGAAATACAGATGTAACTCTGTGAGATGAATTAACAGAACACTAAGCAGTTTCTCAGAAAGCTTCTTTCCAGATCTCATCTGAGGATATTTCCTTTTTCACCATAGCCCTCTATGGGCTTCCTAATATCACTTTGCCAATTCCACAAGAACTGTCTTAGGGAAAGGCTTCTTGAGGGGAAAGCTGAAACTCTGTGAGACGATTTCTCAGAACACAAAGAAGTTTCTCAGAAAGTTTCTTTCTCTTTGTTATCGGAGGATATTTCCTTTGGCCCTATACTCTTCAAAGGAATCTGAAATATCTGTTCTCAGATTCCACAGAAGTAAGGGCAGCAAAGAGATACACGAAATACAGATGTAACTCTGTGAGATGAATTAACAGAACACTAAACAGTTTCTCAGAAAGCTTCTTTACATATTTCATCTGAGGATATTTCCTTTTTCACCATATCCCTCTATAAGCTTCCAAATATCACTTTGCCAATAACACAAAAACTGTCTTAGCGAAAGGCTTCCTGAGGCGATAGCTGTAACTCTGTGAGATGATTTCACAGAATACAAAGAAGTTTCTCAGAAAGCTTCTTTCTCTTTGTTATCGGAAGATATTTCCTTTGGCCCTAGTGTCTTCAAAGGGATCCGAAATATTTGTTCTCAGATTCCACAGAAATAAGGATAGCAAAGAGATCCAAGAAATACAGATGTAACTCTGTGAGTGGAAGTCACACATCACAGAGCAGTTTCTAAGAAAGCTGCTTTCCAGATTTCATCTGAGGATATTTCCTTTTTCACCATAGCCCTCTGTGGGCTTCCAAATATCACTTTGCCAATTCCACAAGAACTGTCTTAGCGAAAGGCTTCTTGAGGGGAAAGCTGTAACTCTGTGAGATGATTTCACAGAACACAAAGAAGTTTCTCAGAAAGTTTCTTTGTCTTTGTTATCGGAGGATATTTCCTTTGGCCCTATAATCTTGCAAGGGAACCGAAATATCTGTTCTCAGATTCCACAGAAATAAGGCTAGCAAAGTGATCCACGAAATACAGATGTAACTCTGTGAGATGATTTCACAGAACACAAAGAAGTTTCTCAGAAAGCTTCTTTCTCTTTGTTATCGGAGGATATTCCCTTTGGCCCTATAGTCTTCAATGGGATCCGAAATATCTGTTCTCAGATCCCACAGAAATAAGGCTAGCAAAGAGATCCACGAAATACTGATGTAACTCTGTGAGTGGAACTCACAGAACACTAAGCGGTTTCTCAGAAAGCTTCTTTCCACTTTTCATCTGAAGATATTTCCTTTTTCACGATAGCCCTCTATGGGCTTCCAAATATCACTTTGCCAATTCCACAAGAACTGTCTTAGCGAAAGGCTTCTTGAGGGGAAAGCTGTAACTCTGTGAGATGATTTCACAGAACACAAAAAAGTTTCTCAGAAAGCTTCTTTCTCTTTGTTATTGGAGGATATTTCCTTTGGCCCTATAGTCTTCAAAGGGATGCGAAATATCTGTTCTCAGATTCCACAGAAATAAGGCTAGCAAAGAGCTCCACGAAATACAGATGTAACTCTGTGAGATGAATTAACAGAACACTAAGCAGTTTCTCAGAAATCTTCTTTCCAGATGTCATCTGAGGATATTTCCTTTTTCACCATAGCCCTCTATGGGCTTCCAAATATCACTTTGCCAATTACACAAGAACTGTCTTAGCGAAAGGCTTCTTGAGGGGAAATCTGTAACTCTGTGAGATGATTTCACAGAACACAAAGAAGTTTCTCAGAAAGCTTCTTTCTCTTTGTTATCGGAGGATTTTTCCTTTGGCCCTATAGTCTTCAAAGGGATCCGAAATATCTGTTCTCACATTCCACAGAAATAAGGTAAGCAAAGAGATCCACGAAAGCCAGATGCAACTCTGGGAGATGAATTAACAGAACACTAAGAAGTTTCAGAGAAAGCTTCTTTCCAGATTTCATCTGAGGATATTTCCTTTTTCACCATAGCCCTCTATGGGCTTCCAAATATCAGTTTGCCGATTCCACAAGGACTGTCTTAGCGAAAGGCTTCTTGAGGGGAAAGCTGTAATTCTGTGAGATGATTTCACAGAACACAAAGAAGTTTCTCAGAAAGCTTCTTTCTCTTTGTTATCGGAGGATATTTCCTTTGGCCCTAGAGTCTTCAAAGGGATCCGAAATATCTGTTCTCAGATTCCACAGAAAAAGGATAGCAAAGAGATCCACGAAACACAGATGTAACTCTGTGAGATGAATTAACAGAACACTAAGCAGTTTCTCAGAAAGCTTCTTTCCAGATTTCATCTGAGGATATTTCCTTTCTCACCATAGCCCTCTATGGGCTTCCAAATATGACTTTGCCAATTCCACAAGAACAGTCCTAGCGAAAGGCTTCTGAGGGGAACGCTCTAACTCTGTGAGATGATTTCACAGAACACAAAGAAGTTTCTCAGAAAACTTCTTTCTCTTTGTTATCGGAGGTTATTTCCTTTGGCCCTATAGTCTTCAATGGGTTCCGAAATATCTGTTCTCAGATTCCACAGAAAAATGATAGCAAAGAGATCCACGAAATACAGATGTAACTCTGCGAGATGAATTAACAGAACACTAAGCAGTTTCTCAGAAAGTTTCTTTCCGGATTTCATCTGAGGATATTTCCTTTTTCACCATAGCCCTCTGTGGGCTTCCAAATATCACTTTGCCAATTCCACAAGAACTATCTTAGCGAAAGGCTCCTTGAGGATAAAGCCTAACTCTGTGAGATGATTTCACCGAACACAAAGAAGTTTCTCAGAAAGCTTCTGTCTCTTTGTTATCGGAGGATATTTCTTTTGGCCCTATAGTCTTCAAAGGGATCCGAAATATCTGTTCTCAGATTCCACAGAAATAAGGCTAGCAAAGAGATCCACGAAATACAGATGTAACTCTGTGAGATGAATTTACAGAACACTAAGCAGTTTCTCAGAAAGTTTCTTTCCAGATTTCTACAGAGCATATTTCCTTTTTCACCATAGCCCTCTATGGGCTTCCAAATATCACTTTGCCAATTCCACAAGAACTGTCTTAGCGAAAGGCTTCTTGAGGGGAAAGCTGTAACTCTGTGAGATGGTTTCACGGAACACAAAGAAGTTTCTCAGAAAGCTTCTTTCTCTTTGTTATCAGAGGATATTTCCTTTGGCCCTATAATCTTCAAAGGGATCCGAAATATCTGTTCTGAGATTCCACAGAAATAAGGCTAGCAAAGAGATACACGAAATACAGATGTAACTCTGTGAGATGAATTAACAGAACACTAAGCAGTTTCTCAGAAAGCTTCTTTCTGGATTTCATCTGAGGATATTTCCTTTTTCACCATAGCCTTCTATGGGCTTCCAAATATCACTTTGCCAATTCCAGAAGAACTGTCTTACCGAAAGGCTTCTTGAGGGGAAAGCTGTAACTCTGTGAGACGATTTCACAGAACACAAAGAAGTTTCTCAGAAAGCTTCTTTCTCTTTGTTATCGGAGGATATTTCCTTTGGCCCCATAGTCTTCAAAGGGATCCGAAATATCTGTTCTCAGATTCCAAGAAATAAGGCTAGCAAAGAGATCCACGAAATACAGATGTAACACTGTGAGATGAATTAACAGAACACTAAACAGTTTCTCACAAAGCTTCTTTGCAGATGTCATCTGAGGATATTTCCTTTTTCACCACAGCCCTCTATGGGCTTCCAAATATCACTTTGCAAATTCCACAAGAACTGTCTTAGCGAAAGGCTTCTTGAGGGGAAAGCTGCACATCTGTGAGATGATTTCACAGAACACAAAGAAGTTTCTCAGAATGCTTCTTTCTCTTTGTTATCGGAGGATATTTAATTTGGCCCTATAGTCTTCAAAGGGATCCGAAATATCTGTTCTCAGATTCCACAGAAATAAGGCTAGCAAAGAGATCCACGAAATACAGATGTAACTCTGTGAGATGATTTCACAGAACACAAAGAAGTTTCTCAGAAAGCTTCTTTCTCTTTGTTATCGGAGGATATTCCCTTTGGCCCTATATTCTTCAAAGGGATCCGAAATATCTGTTCTCAGATTCCACAGAAATAAGGCTAGCAAAGAGATCCACGAAATACTGTTGTAACTCTGTGAGAGGAAGTCAGAGAACACTAAGCGGTTTCTCAGAAAGCTTCTTTCCAGGTTTCATCTGAAGATATTTCCTTTTTCACCATAGCCCTCTATGGGCTTCCAAATATCACTTTGCAAATTCCACAAGAACTGTCTTAGCGAAAGGCTTCTTGAGGGGAAAGCTGTAACTCTGTGAGATGATTTCACAGAACACAAAGAAGTTTCTCAGAAAGCTTCTTTCTCTTTGTTATTGGAGGATATTTCCTTTGGCCCTATAGTCTTCAAAGGGATGCGAAATATCTGTTCTCAGATTCCACAGAAATAAGGCTAGCAAAGAGCTCCACGAAATACAGATGTAACTCTGTGAGATGAATTAACAGAACACTAAGCAGTTTCTCAGAAATCTTCTTTCCAGATGTCATCTGAGGATATTTCCTTTTTCACCATAGCCCTCTACGGGCTTCCAAATATCACTTTGCCAATTCCACAAGAACTGTCTTACCGAAAGGCTTCCTGAGGGGAAAGCTGTAACTCTGTGAGATGATTTCACAGAACACAAAGAAGTTTCTCAGAAAGCTTCTTTCTCTTTGTTATCGGAGGATATTTCCTTTGGCCCTAGAGTCTTCAAAGGGATCCGAAATATCTGTTCTCAGATTCCACAGAAATAAGGATAGCAAAGAGATCCAAGAAATACAGATGTAACTCTGTGAGTGGAAGTCTCACATCACAGAGCAGTTTCTCAGAAACCTTCTTTCCAGATTTCATCCAGGGATATTTCCTTTTTCACCATAGCCCTCTATGGGCTTCCAAATATCACTTTGCCAATTCCACAAGAACTGTCTTAGCGAAAGGCTTCTTGAGGGGAAAGCTGTATATCTGTGAGATGATTTCACAGAACACAAAGAAGTTTCTCAGAAAGCGTATTTCTCTTTGTTATCGGAGGACATTTCCTTTGGCCCTTTCGTCTTCAAAGGGATCCGAAATATCTGTTCTCAGATTCCACAGAAATAATGCTAGCCAAGAGATCCAGGAAATACAGATGTAACTCTGTGAGATGAATTAACAGAACACTAAGCGGTTTCTCTGAAAGCTTCTTTCCAGATTTCATCTGAGGATATTTCCTTTTTCACCAAAGCCCTCTATGGGCTTCCAAATATCACTTTGCGAATTCCACAAGAACTGTCTTAGCGAAAGGCTTCTTGAGGGGAAAGCTGTACATCTGTGAGATGATTTCACAGAACACAAAGAAGTTTCTCAGAATGCTTCTTTCTCTTTGTTATCGGAGGATATTTCCTTTGGCCCTATAGTCTTCAAAGGGATCCGAAATATCTGTTCTCAGATTCCACAGAAATAAGGCTAGCAAAGAGATCCACGAAATGCAGATGTAACTCTGTGAGGTGATTTCACAGAACACAAAGAAGTTTCTCAGAAAGCTTCTTTCTCTTTGTTATCGGAGGATATTTCCTTTGGCCCTATAGTCTTCAAAGGGATCTGAAATATCTGTTCTCAGATTCCACAGAAATAAGGCTAGCAAAGAGATCCACGAAATACTGATGTAACTCTGTGAGTGGAAGTCACAGAACACTAAGCGGTTTCTCAGAAAGCTTCTTTCCAGGTTTCATCTGAGGATATTTCCTTTTTCACCATAGCCCTCTATGGGCTTCCAAATATCACTTTGCCAATTCCACAAGAACTGTCTTAGCGAAAGGCTTCTTGAGGGGAAAGCTGCAACTCTGTGAGATGATTTCACAGAACACAAAGAAGTTTCTCAGAAAGCTTCTCTCTCTTTGTTGTCGGACGATATTTCCTTTGGCCCTGTAGACTTCAAAGGGAACCGAAATATCTGTTCTCAGATTCCACAGAAATAAGGCTAGCAAAGAGATCCACGAAATACAGATGTAGCTCTGTGAGATGAATTAACAGAACACTAAGCAGTTTCTCAGAAAGCTTCTTTCCGGATTTCAACTGAGGAAATTTCCTTTTTCACCGTAGCCCTCTATGGGCTTCCAAATATCACTTTGCCAATTCCACAAGAACTGTCTTAGCGAAACGCTTCCTGAGGGGGAAGCTGTAACTCTGTGAGACGATTTCACAGAACACGAAGAAGTTTCTCAGAAAGCTTCTTTCTCTTTGTTATCGGGGGATATTTCCTTTGGCCCTGTAGTCTTCAAAGGGATCCGAAATATCAGTTCTCAAATTCCACAGAAATAAGGCTAGCAAAGAGATCCACGAAATACAGACGTAACTCTGTGAGATGAATTAACAGAACACTAAGCAGTTTCTCTGAAAGCTTCTTTCCGGATTTCATCTGAAGATATTTCCTTTTTCACCGCAGCCCTCTATGGGCTTCCAAATATCACTTTGCCAATTCCACAAGAACTGTCTTAGCGAAAGGCTTCTTGAGGGGAAAGCTGTAAATCTGTGAGATGATTTCACAGAACACAAAGAAGTTTCTCAGAAAGCGTATTTCTCTTTGTTATCGGAGGTTATTTCCTCTGGACCTATAGTCTTCAAAGGGATCCGAAATATCTGTTCTCAGATTCCACAGAAATAAGGATAGCAAAGAGATACACGAAATACAGATGTAACTCTGTGAGATGAATTAACAGAACACTAAGCGGTTTCTCTGAAAGCTTCTTTCCAGATTTCATCTGAGGATATTTCCTTTTTCACCATAGCCCTCTATGGGCTTCCAAATATCACTTTGCCAATTCCACAAGAACTGTCTAAGCGAAAGGCTTCTTGAGGGGAAAGCTGCACATCTGTAAGATGATTTCACAGAACACAAAGAAGTTTGTCAGAATGCTTCTTTCTCTTTGTTATCGGAGGATATTTCCTTTGGCCCTATAGTCTTCAAAGGGATCCGAAATATCTGTTCACAGATTCCACAGAAATAAGGCTAGCAAAGAGATCCACGAAATACAGATGTAACTCTGTGAGATGATTTCCCAGAACACAAAGAAGTTTCTCAGAAAGCTTCTTTCTCTTTGTTATCGGAGGATATTCCCTTTGGCCCTATAGTCTTCAAAGGGATCCGAAATATCTGTTCTCAGATTTCACAGAAATAAGGCTAGCAAAGAGATCCACGAAATACTGATGTAACTCTGTGAGTGAAAGTCACAGAACACTAAGCGGTTTCTCAGAAAGCTTCTTTCCATGTTTCATCTGAAGATATTTCCTTTTTCACGATAGCCTTCTATGGGCTTCCAAATATCACTTTGCCAATTCCACAAGAACTGTCTTAGCGAAAGGCTTCTTAGGGGAAAGCTGTAACTCTGTGAGATGATTTCACAGAACACAAAGATGTTTCTCAGAAAGCTTCTTTCTCTTTGTTATCGGAGTATTTTTCCTTTGGCCCTATAGTCTTCAAAGGGATCCGAAATATCTGTTCTCAGATTCCACAGAAATAAGGTAAGCAAAGAGATCCACGAAAGACAGATGCAACTCTGGGAGATGAATTAACAGAACACTAAGAAGTTTCTGAGAAAGCTTCTTTCCAGATTTCATCTGAGCATATTTCCTTTTTCACTATAGCCCTCTATGGGCTTCCAAATATCACTTTGCCAATTCCACAAGGACTGTCTTAGCGAAAGCCTTCTTGAGGGGAAAGCTGTAACTCTGTGAGATGATTTCACAGAACACAAAGAAGTTTCTCAGAAAGCTTCTTTCTCTTTGTTATCAGAGGATATTTCCTTTGGCCCTAGAGTCTTCAAAGGGATCCGAAATATCTGTTCTCAGATTCCACAGAAATAAGGATAGCAAAGAGATCCAAGAAATACAGATGTAACTCTGTGAGTGGAAGTCACACATCACAGAGCAGTTTCTCAGAAACCTTCTTTCCAGATTTCATCCAGGGATATTTCCTTTTTCACCATAGCCCCCTATGGGCTTCCAAATATCACTTTGCCAATTCCACAAGAACTGTCTTAGCGAAAGGCTTCTTGAGGGGAAAGCTGTAAATCTGTGAGATGATTTCACAGAACACAAAGAAGTTTCTCAGAAAGCGTATTTCTCTTTGTTATCGGAGGACATTTCCTTTGGCCCTATCGTCTTCAAAGGGATCCGAAATATCTGTTCTCAGATTCCACAGAAATAGCGCTAGCAAAGAGATCCACGAAATACAGATGTAACTCAGTGAGATGAATTAACAGAACACTAAGCGGTTTCTCTGAAAGCTTCTTTCCAGATTTCATCTGAGGATATTTCCTTTTTCACCATAGCCCTCTATTTGCTTCCAAATATCACTTTGCCAATTCCACAAGAACTGTCTTAGCGAAAGGCTTCTTGAGGGGAAATCTGTAACTCTGTGAGATGATTTCACAGAACACAAAGAAGTTTCTCAGAATGCTTCTTTCTCTTTGTTATCGGAGGATATTTCCTTTGGCCCTATATTCTTCAAAGGGATCCGAAATATCTGTTCTCAGATTCCACAGAAATAAGGCTAGCAAAGAGATCCACGAAATACAGATGTAACTCTGTGAGGTGATTTCACAGAACACAAAGAAGTTTCTCAGAAAGCTTCTTTCTCTTTGTTATCGGAGGATTTTTCCTTTGGCCCTATATTCTTCTGGGGATCCGAAATATCTGTTCTCAGATTCCACAGAAATAAGGCTAGCAAAGAGATCCAGGATATACCGATGTAACTCTGTGAGTGGAAGTCACAGAACACTAAGCGGTTTCTCAGAAAGCTTCTTTCCAGGTTTCATCTGAGGATATTTCCTTTTTCACCATAGCCCTCTATGGGCTTCCAAATATCACTTTGCCAATTCCACAAGAACTGTCTTAGCGAAAGGCTTCTTGAGGGGAAGGCTGCAACTCTGTGAGATGATTTCACAGAACACAAAGAAGTTTCTCAGAAAGCTTCTCTCTCTTTGTTGTCGGAGTATATTTCCTTTGGCCCTGTAGACTTCAAACGGATCCGAAATATCTGTTCTCAGATTCCACAGAAATAAGGCTACCAAAGAGATCCACGAAATACAGATGTAACTCTGTGAGGCGAATTAACAGAACACTAAGCAGTTTCTCAGAAAGCTTCTTTCCGGATTTCAACTGAGGAAATTTCCTTTTTCACCGTAGCCCTCTATGGGCTTCCAAATATCACTTTGCCAATTCCACAAGAACTGTCTTAGAGAAAGGCTTCTTGAGGGGGAAGCTGTAACTCTGTGAGACGATTTCACAGAACACAAAGAAGTTTCTCAGAAAGCTTCTTTCTCTTTGTTATCGGGGGATATTTCCTTTGGCCCTATAGTCTTCAAAGGGATCCGAAATATCAGTTCTCAGATTCCACAGAAATAAGGCTAGCAAAGAGATCCACGAAATACAGATGTAACTCTGTGAGATGAATTAACAGAACACTAAGCAGTTTCTCAGAAAGCTTCTTTCCGGATTTCATCTGGGGATATTTCCTTTTTCACCGCAGCCCTCTATGGGTTTCCAAATATCACTTTGCCAATTCCACAAGAACTGTCTTAGCGAAAGGCTTCTTGAGGGGAAAGCTGTAAATCTGTGAGATGATTTCACAGAACACAAAGAAGTTTCTCAGAAAGCGTATTTCTCTTTGTTATCGGAGGTTATTTCCTTTGGCCCTATAGTCTTCAAAGGGATCCGAAATATATGTTCTCAGATTCCACAGAATTAGGCTAGCAAAGAGATCCACGAAACACAGATGTAACTCTGTGAGATGAATTAACAGAACACTAAGCGGTTTCTCAGAAAGCTTCTTTCCAGATTTCATCTGAGGATATTTCCTTTTTCACCATAGCCCTCTATGGGCTTCCAAATATCCCTTTGCCAATTCCACAAGAACTGTCTTACCGAAAGGCTTCTTGAGGGGAAAGCTGTAACTCTGTGAGATGATTTCACAGAACACAAAGAAGTTTCTAAGAAACCTTCTTTCTCTTTGTTACCGGAGGATTTTCCTTTGGCCCTATAGTCTTCAAAAGGATCCGAAATATCTGTCCTCAGATTCCACAGAATTAGGCTAGCAAAGAGATCCACGAAATACAGTTGTAACTCTGTGAGATGAATTAACAAAACACTAAGCAGTTTCCCAGAAAGCTTCTTTATCTTTGATATCGGAGGATATTTCCTTTGGGCCTATAGTCTTCAAAGGGATCCGAAATATCTGTTCTCATATTCCACAGAAATAATGCTAGCAAAGAGATACACGAAATACAGATGTAACTCTGTGAGGTGAATTAACAGAACACTAAGCAGTTTCTCAGAAAGCTTCTTTCCAGATTTCATCTGAGGATATTTCCTTTTTCACCATAGACCTCTATGGGCTT
Source organism: Macaca fascicularis (assembly GCF_037993035.2). Lineage (NCBI taxonomy): Eukaryota > Metazoa > Chordata > Mammalia > Primates > Cercopithecidae > Macaca > Macaca fascicularis. The sequence continues at coordinate 88,886,189 of NC_088379.1, forward strand.
CCAAATATCACTTTGCCAATTCCACAAGAACTGTCTTAGCGAAAGGCTTCTTGAGGGGAAATCTGTAGCTCTGTGAGATGATTTCACAGAACACAAAGAAGTTTCTCAGAAAGCTTCTTTCCCTTTGTTATCGGAGGATTTTTCCTTTGGCCCTATAGTCTTCAAAGGGATCCGAAATATCTGTTCTCAGATTCCACAGAAATAAGGTAAGGAAAAAGATCCACGAAAGACAGATGTAACTCTGGGATATGAATTAACAGAACACTAAGCAGTTTCTCAGAAAGCTTCTTTCCAGATTTCATCTGAGGACATATCCTTTTTCACCATAGCCCTCTATGGGCTTCCAAATATCACTTTGCCAATTCCACAAGAAACGTCTTAGCGAAAGGCTTCTGGAGGGGAAAGCTGTAACTCGGTGAGATGATTTCAGAGAACACAAAGAAATTTCTCAGAAAGCTTCTTTCTCTTTGTTATCGGAGGATATTTCCTTTGGCCCTATAGTCTTCAAAGGGATCCGAAATATCTGTTCTCAGATTCCACAGAAATAAGGCTAGCAAAGAGATCCACGAATTACAGATGTAACTATGTGAGATGAATTAACAGAACACTAAGCAGTTTCTCAGAAAGCTTCTTTCCAGATTTCATCTGAGGATATTTCCTTTTTCACCATAGCCCCCTTTGGGCTTCCAAATATCACTTTGCCAATTCCACAAGAACTGTCTTAGCGAAAGGCTTCTTGAGGGGAAAGCTGTAACTCTGTGAGATGATTTCACAGAACACAAAGAAGTTTCTCAGAAAGCTTCTTTGTCTTTGTTATCGGAAGATATTTCCTTTTTCCCTATAGTCTTCAAAGGGATCCGAAATATCTGTTCACAGATTCCACAGAAATAAGGCTAGCAAAGAGATCCACGAAATACAAATGTAACACTGTGAGTGGAAGTCACAGAACACTAAGCGGTTTCTCAGAAAGCTTCTTTCCAGATTTCATCTGAGGATATTTCCTTTTACACCATGGCCCTCTGTGGGCTTCCAAATATCACTTTGCCAATTCCACAAGAACTGTCTTAGCGAAAGGCTTCTTGAGGGGAAAGCTGTAACTCTGTGAGATGATTTCACAGAACACAAAGAAGTTTCTCAGAAAGCTTCTTTCTCTTTGTTATGGGAGGATTTTTCCTTTGGCCCTATAGTCTTCACAGGGATCCGAAATATCTGTTCTCAGATTCCACAGAAATAAGGCTAGCAAAGAGATCCACGAAATACAGATGTAACTCTGTGAGTGGAAGTCACAGAACACTAAGCGGTTTCTCAGAAAGCTTCTTTCCAGATTTCATCGGAGGATATTTCCTTTTTCACCATAGCCCTCTATGGGCTTTCAAATATCACTTTGCCAATTCCGGAAGAACTGTCTTAGCGAAAGGCTTCCTGAGGGGAAAGCTGTAACTCTGTGAGATGATTTCACAGAACACAAAGAAGTTTCTCAGAAAGCTTCTTTCTCTTTGTTATCGGAGGATATTTCCTTTGGCCCTATAGTGTTCAAAGGGATCCGAAATATCTGTTCTCAGATTCCACAGAAATAAGGCTAGCAAAGAGATCCACGAAATACAGATGTAACTCTGTGGGTGGAAGTCACAGAACACTTAGCGGTTTCTCAGAAAGCTTCTTTCCAGATTTCATCTGAGGATATTTCCTTTTTCACCATGGCCCTCTGTGGGCTTCCAAATATCACTTTGCCAATTCCACAAGAACTGTCTTACCGAAAGGCTTCTTGAGGGCAAAGCTGTAACTCTGTGAGATGATTTCACAAAACATAAAGAAGCTTCTCAGAAAGCTTCTTTCTCTTTGTTGTCGGAGGATATTTCCTTTGGCCCTATAGTCATCAAAGGGATCCGAAATATCTGTTCTCAGATTCCACAGAAATAAGGCTAGGAAAGAGATCCACGAAATACTGATGTAAGTCTGTGAGTGGAAGTCACAGAACACTAAGCGGTTTCTCAGAATGCTTCTTTCCAGATTTCATCTGAGGATATTTCCTTCTTCACCATAGCCCTCTATGGGCTTCCAAATATTACTTTGCCAATTCCACAAGAACTGTCTTAGCGAAAGGATTCTTGAGGGGAAAGCTGTAACTCTGTGAGATGATTTCACAGAACACAAAGAAGTTTCTAAGAAAGCTTCTTTCTCTTTGTTATCGGAGGATTTTCCTTTGGCCCTATAGTCTTCAAAGGGATCCGAAATATATGTTCTCAGATTCCACAGAATTAGGCTAGCAAAGAGATCCACGAAAAACAGATGTAACTCTGTGAGATGAATTAACAGAACACTAAGCGGTTTCTCAGAAAGCTTCTTTCCAGATTTCATCTGAGGATATTTCCTTTTTCACCATAGCCCTCTATGGGCTTCCAAATATCACTTTGCCAATTCCACAAGAACTGTCTTACCGAAAGGCTTCTTGAGGGGAAATCTGTAACTCTCTGAGAGGATTTCACAGAACACAAAGAAGTTTCTCAGAAAGCTTCTTTCTCTTTGTTATCGGAGGATATTTCCCTTGGCCCTATAGTCTTCAAAGGGATCCGAAATATCAGTTCTCAGATTCCACTGAAAAAAGGCTAGCAAAGAGATCCACGAAATACAGATGTAACTCTGTGAGATAAATTAACAGAACACTAAGCAGTTTCTCAGAAAGCTTCTTTCCAGATTTCATCTGAGGATATTTCCTTTTTCACCATAGCCCTCTATGGGCTTCCAAATATCACTTTGCCAATTCCACAAAAACTGTCTTAGCGAAAGGCTTCTTGAGGGGAAATCTGTAACTCTGTGAGATGATTTCACAGAACAGAAAGAAGTTTCTCAGAAAGCTTCTTTCCCTTTGTTATCGGAGGATTTTTCCTTTGGCCCTCTAGTCTTCAAAGGGATCCGAAATATCTGCTCTCAGATTCCACAGAAATAAGGTAAGCAAAGAGATCCACGAAAGACAGATGTAACTATGGGAGATGAATTAACAGAACACTAAGCAGTTTCTCAGAAAGGTTCTTTCCAGATTTCATCTGAGGACATTTCCTTTTTCACCATAGCCCTCTATGGGCTCCCAAATATCACTTTGCCAATTCCACAAGAACTGTCTTAGCGAAAGGCTTCTTGAGGGGAAAGCTGTAACTCTGTGAGATGATTTCACAGAACACAAAGAAGTTTCTCAGAAAGCTTCTTTCTCTTTGTTATCGGAGGATATTTCCTTTGGCCCTATAGTCTTCAAAGAGATCCGAAATATCTGTTCTCAGATTCCACAGAAATAAGGCTAGCAAAGAGATCCACGAAATACAGATGTAACTCTGTGAGATGAATTAACAGAACACTAAGCAGTTTCTCAGAAAGCTTCTTTCCAGATTTCATCTGAGGATATTTCCTTTTTCACCATGGCCCTCTGTGGGCTTCCAAATATCACTTGGCCAATTCCACAAGAACTGTCTTAGCGAAAGGCTTCTTGAGGGGAAGGCTGTAACTCTGTGAGATGATTTCACAGAACATAAAGAAGTTTCTCACAAAGCTTCTTTCTCTTTGTTATCGGAGGATATTTCCTTTGGCCCTATAGTCTTCAAAGGGATCCGAAATATCTGTTCTCAGATTCCACAGAAATAAGGCTAGCAAAGAGATCCACGTAATACAGATGTAACTCTGTGAGATGATTTCACAGAACACAAAGAAGTTTCTCAGAAAGCTTCCTTCTCTTTGTTATCGGAGGATATTTCCTTTGGCCCTATAGTCTTCAAAGGGATAAGAAATATCTGTTCTCAGATTCAACAGAAATAAGGCTAGCAAAGAGATCCACGAAATACTGATGTAACTCTGTGAGATGAATTAACAGAACACTAAGCAGTTTCTCAGAAAGCTTCTTTCCAGATTTCATCTGAGCATATTTCCTTTTTCACCGCAGCCCTCTATGGGCTTCCAAATATCACTTTGGCAATTCCACAAGAACTGTATTAGCGAAAGGCTTCTTGAGGGGAAAGCTGTAACTCTGTGAGATGATTTCACAGAACACAAAGAAGTTTCTCAGAAAGCTTCTTTCTCTTTGTTATCGGAGGATATGTCCTTTGGCCCTATAGTCTTCAAAGGGATCCGAAATATCTGTTCTCAGATTCCACAGAAAAAAGGGTAGCAAAGAGATACACGAAAGACAGATGTAACTCTCTGAGATGAATTAACAGAACACTAAGCAGTTTCTCAGAAAGCTTCTTTCCAGATTTCATCTGAGGATATTTCCTATCTCACCATAGCCCTCTATGGGCTTCCAATATCACTTTGCCAATTCCACAAGAACTGTATTAGCGAATGGCTTCCTGAGAGGAAAGCTGTAACTCTGTTAGATGATTTCACAGAACACAAAGAAGTTTCTCAGAAAGCTTCTTTCTCTTTGTTATTATAGGATATTTCCTTTGGCCCTATAGTCTTCAAAGGGATCCGAAATATCTGTTCTCAGATTCCACAAAATAAGGCAAGGAAAGACATCCACGAAATACAGATGTAACTCTGTGAGATGAATTAACATTACACTAAGCAGTTTCTCAGAAAGCTTCTTTCCAGATTTCATCTGAGGATATTTCCTTTTTCAATATAGCCCTCTATGGGCTTCCAAATGTCACTTTGCCAATTCCACAAGAACTGTCTTAGCAAAAGGCGTCTTGAGGGGAAAGCTGTAACTCTGTGAGATGATTCCAGAGAACACAAAGAACTTTCTCAGAGAGCTTCTTTCTCTTTGTTATCGGAGGATATTTCCTTTGGCCCTATAGTCTTCAAAGGGATCCAAATATCTGTTCTCATATTCCACAGAAATAAGGCTACCAAAGACTTCCACGAAATGCAGATGTAACTCTCTGAGATGAATTAACAGAACACTAAGCAGTTTCTCAGAAAGCTTCATTCCAGACTTCATCTGAGGATATTTCCTTTTACACCATAGCCCTCTATGTTCTTCCAATATCACTTTGCCAATTCCACAAGAACTGTGTTAGCGAAAGGCTTCCTGAGAGGAAAGCTGTAACTCTGTTAGATGATTTCACAGAACACAAAGAAGTTTCTCAGAAAGGTTCTTTCTCTTTGTTATTGGAGGATATTTCCTTTGGCCCTATAGTCTTCAAAGGGATCCGAAATATCTGTTCTCAGATTCCACAGAAATAAGGCTAGCAAAGACATCCACGAAATACAGATGTAACTCTGTGAGATGAATTAACAGAACACTAAGTAGTTTCTCAGAAACTTCTTTCCAGATTTCATCTGAGGATATTTCCTTTTTCACCATAGCCCTCTAAGGGCTTCCAAATATCACTTTGCCAATTCCACAAGAACTGTCTTAGCGAAAGCCTTCCTGAGGGGAAAGCTGTAACTCTGTGAGATGATTTCACAGAACACAATGAAGTTTCTCGGAAAGCTTCTTTCTCTTTGTTATCGGAGGATATTTCCTTTGGCCCTATAGTCTTCAAAGGGTTCGGAAATATCTGTTCTCAGATTCCACAGAAATAAGGCTGGCAAAGAGATCCACGAAATACAGATGTAACTCTGTCAGTGGAAGTCACACATCCCCTAGCAGTTTCTCAGAAAGCTTCCTTCCATATTTCATCTGAGGATATTTCCTTTTTCACCATAGCCCTCTATGGGCTTCGAAATATCACTTTGCCAATTCCACAAGAACTGTCTTAGCGAAAGGCTTCCTGAGGGGAAAGCTGTAACTCTGTTAGATGATTTCACAGAACACAAAGAAGTTCCTCAGGAAGCTTCTTTCTCTTTGTTATCGGAGGATATTTCCTTTGACCCTATACTCTTCAAAGGGATACAAATTATCTGTTCTCAGATTCCACAGAAATAAGGCGAGCAAAGAGATCCAGGAAATACAGATGTAACTCTGTGAGATGAATTAACAGAACACTAAGCAGTTTCTCAGAGAGCTTCTTTCCAGATTTCATCTTAGGATATTTCCCTTTTCACCGTAGCCCACTATGGGCTTCCAAATATCACTTTGCCAATTCCACAAGAACTGTCTTAGCGAAAGGCTTCTTTAGGGGACAGCTATAACTCTGTGAGATGATATCACAGAACACAAAGAAGTTTCTCAGAAAGCTTCTTTCTCTTTCTAATCGGAGGATATTTCCTTTGGCCCTATAGTCTTCAAAGGGATGCGAAATATCTGTTCTCAGATTCCACAGTAATAAGGCAAGCAAAGAGATCCACGAAATACAGATGTAACTCTGTGAGATGAATTAACAGAACACTAAGCAGTTTCTCAGAGAACTTCTTTCCAGATTTCATCTGAGGATATTTCCTTTTTCATCAAAGCCCTCTATGGGCTTCCAAATATCACTTTGCCAATTCCACAAGAACTGTCTTAGCGAAAGGCTTCTTGAGGGGAAAGCTGTAACTCTGTCAGATGATTCCAGAGAACACAAAGAAGTTTCTCAGAAAGCTTCTTTCTCTTTGTTATCGGAGGATATTTCCTTTGGCCCTATAGTCTTCAAAGGGATCCAAATATCTGTTCTCATATTCCACAGAAATAAGGCTAGCAAAGACTTCCACGAAATTCAGATGTAACTCTCTGAGATGAATTAACAGAACACTAAGCAGTTTCTCAGAAAGCTTCTTTCCAGATTTCATCTGAGGATATTTCCTATCTCACCATAGCCCTCTATGGGCTTCCAATATCACTTTGCCAATTCCACAAGAACTGTATTAGCGAAGGGCTTCCTGAGAGGAAAGCTGTAACTCTGTTAGATGATTTCACAGAACACAAAGAAGTTTCTCAGAAAGCTTCTTTCTCTTTGTTATTATAGGATATTTCCTTTGGCCCTATAGTCTTCAAAGGGATCCGAAATATCTGTTCTCAGATTCCACAGAAATAAGGCTAGCAAAGAGATCCACGAAATACAGATGTAACTTTCTGAGTGGAAGTCACAGAACACTAAGCGGCTTCTCAGAAAGCTTCTTTCCAGATTTCATCTGAGGATATTTCCTTTTTCACCATAGCCCTCTATGGGCTTCCAAATATCACTTTGCCAATTCCACAAGAACTGTCTTAGCGAAAGGCTTCTTGAGGGTAAAGCTGTAACTCTGTGAGATGATTTCACAGAACACAAAGAAGTTTCACAGAAAGCTTCCTTCTCTTTGTTATTGGAGGATATTTCCTTTGACTCTATTGTCTTCTAGGGGATCTGAAATATCTGTTCTCAGATTCCACAGAAATAAGGCTAGCAAAGAGATCCACGAAATACAGATGTAACTCTGTGAGATGAATTAAGAGAACACTAAGCAGTTTCCCAGAAAGCTTCTTTCCAGATTTCATCTGAAGATATTTCCTTTTTCACCATAGCCCTCTATGGGCTTCCAAATATCACTTTGCCAATTCCACAGGAACTGTCTTAGCGAAAGGCTTCTTGAGGGGAAACTATAACTCTGTGAGCTGATTTCACAGAACACAAAGAAGTTTCTCAGAAAGCTTCTTTCTCTTTGTTATCGGAGGTTATTTCCTTTGGCCCTATAGTCTTCAAAGGGATCCAAAATATCTGTTCTCAGATTCCACAGAAATAAGGCTAGCAAAGAGATACACGAAATACAGATGTAACTCTGTGAGATGAATTAACAGAACACTAAGCAGTTTCTCAGAAAGCTTCTTTCCAGATTTCAGCTGAGGATATTTCCTTTTTCACCATAGCCCTCTATGGGCTTCCAAATATCACTTTGCCAATTCCACAAGAACTGTCTTAGCGAAAGGCTTCTTCAGGGGAAAGCTGTGACTCTGTGAGATGATGTCACAGAACACAAAGAAGTTTCTCAAAAAACTTTTTTCTCTTTGTTATCGGAGGATATTTCCTTTGGCCCTATAGTCTTCAAAGCGATCCGAAATATCTGTTCTCAGATTCCACCGAAATAAGGCTAGCAAAGAGATCCACGAAATACAGATGTAACTCTGTGAGATGAATTAACAGAACACTGAGCAGTGTCTCAGAGAACTTCTTCCCAGATTTTATCTGCGGATATTTCCTTTTTCACCATAGCCCTCTATGGGCTTCCAAATATCACTTTGCCAATTCCACAAGAACTGTCTTAGCGATAAGCTTCTTGAGGGGAAAGCTGTAACTCTGAGAGATGATTTCACAGAACACAAAGAAGTTTCTCAGAAAACTTCTTTCTCTTTGTTATCGGAGGATATTTCCTTTGGCCCTATAATCTTCAAAGGGATCCGAAATATCTGTTCTCAGATTCCACAGAAATAAGGCTAGGAAAGAGATCCACGAAATACAGATGTAACCCTGTGAGATGAACTAACAGAACACTAAGCAGTTTCTCAGAAAGCTTCATTCCAGACTTCATCTGAGGATATTTCCTTTTTCACCATAGCCCTCTATGGGCTTCCAAATGTCACTTTGCCAATTCCACAAGAACTGTCTTAGCGAAAGGCTTCTTGAGGGGAAAGCTGTAACTCTGTGAGGTGATTTCACAGAACACAAAGAAGTTTCTCAGAAAGCTTCTTTCTCTTTGTTATCGGAGTATTTTTCCTTTGGCCCTATAGTCTTCAAAGGGATCCGAAATATCTGTTCTCAGATTCCACAGAAATAAGGCTAGCAAAGAGATACACGAAATACAGATGTAACTCTGTGAGATGAATTAACAGAACACCAAGCAGTTTCTCAGAAAGCTTCTTTCCAGATTTCATCTGAGGATATTTCCTTTTTCATCATAGCCCTCTATGGGCTTCCAAATATCACTTTGCCAATTCCACAAGAACTGTCTTAGCGAAAGGCTCCTTGAGGGGAAAGCGGTAACTCTGTGAGATGATTTCACAAAACACAAAGAAGTTTCACAGAAAGATTCTTTCTCTTTTTTATTGGAGGATATTTCCTTTGACTCTATAGTCTTCTAGGGGATCTGAAATATCTGTTCTCAGATTCCACAGAAATAAGGCTAGCAAAGAGATCCACGAAATACAGATGTAACTCTGTGAGATGAATTAACAGAACACTAAGCAGTTTCTCAGAAAGCTTCTTTCCAGATTTCATCTGAGGATATTTCCTTTTTCACCATAACCCTCTATGGGCTTCCAAATATCACTTTGCCAATTCCACAAGAACTGTCTTAGCGAAAGGCTTCTTGAGGGGAAAGCTGTAACTCTGTGAGATGATTTCACAGAACACAAAGAAGTTTCTCAGAAAGCTTCTTTCTCTTTGTTATCGGAGGATATTTCCTTTGGCCCTATAGTCTTCAAAGGGATCCGATATATCTGTTCTGAGATTCCACAGAAATAAGGCTAGCAAAGAGATCTACGAAATACATATGTAACACTGTGAGATGAATTAACAGAACACTAAGCAGTTTCTCAGAAATCTTCTTTCCAGATTTCATCTGAGGATATTTCCTTTTTCACCGTAGCCCTCTATGGGCTTCCAAATATCACTTTGCCAATTCCACAAGAACTGTCTTAGCGAAAGGCTTCTTGAGGGGAAAGCTGTAACTCTGTGAGATGATTTCACAGAACACAAAGAAGTTTCTCAGAAAGCTTCTTTCTCTTTGTTATCGGAGGATAGTTCCTTTGGTCCTACAGTCTTCAAAGGGATCCGAAATATCTGTTCTCAGATTCCACAGAAATAAGGCTAGCAAAGAGATCCACGAAATACAGATGTAACACTGTGAGATTAATTAACAGAACACTAAGCAGTTTCTCAGAAAGATTCTTTCCAGATTTCATCTGAGGATATTTCCTTTTTCACCATAGCCCTCTATGGGCTTCCAAATATCACTTTGCCAATTCCACAAGAACTGTCTTAGCGAAAGGCTTCTTGAGGGGAAAGCTGTAACTCTGTGAGATGATTTCACAGAACACAAAGAAGTTTCTCAGAAAGCTTCTTTCTCTTTGTTATCGGAGGATATTTCCTTTGGCCCTATAGTCTTCAAAGGGATCTGAAATATCTGTTATCAGATTCCACAGAAATAAGGCTAGCAAAGAGATCCACGAAATACAGATGTAACTCTGTGAGATGAATTAACAGAACACTAAGCAGTTTCTCAGAAAGCTTCTTTCCAGATTTCATCTGAGGATATATCCTTTTTCACCATAGCCCTCTAAGGGCTTCCAAATATCACTTTGCCTATTCCACAAGAACTGTCTGAGCGAAAGGCTTCTTGAGAGGAAAGCTGTAACTCTCTGAGATGATTTCACAGAACACAAAGAAGTTTCTCAGAAAGCTTCTTTCTCTTTGTTATCGGAGGATATTTTCTTTGGCCCTATAGTCTTCCAGGGGATGCGAAATATCTGTTCTCAGATTCCACAGAAATAAGGCTAGCAAAGAGATCCACGAAATACAGATGTAACTCTGTGAGATGAATTCACAAACACTCAGCAGTTTCTCAGAAAGCTTCTTTCCAGATTTCATCTGAGGATATTTCCTTTTTCACCATAGCCCTCTATGGGCTTCCAAATATCACTTTTCCAATTCCACAAGAACTGTCTTGGCAAAAGGCTTCTTGAAGGGAATGCTGTAACTCTGTGAGATGATTTCACAGAACACAGAGAAGTTTCTCAGAAACCTTCTTTCTCTTTGTTATCGGAGGATATTTCCTTTGTCCCTATAGTCTTCAAAGGGATCCGAAATATCTATTCTCAGATTCCACAGTAATAAGGCTAGCAAAGAGATCCACGAAATACAGATGTAACTCTGTGAGATGAATTAACAGAACACTAAGCAGTTTCTCAGAAAGCTGCTTTCCAGATTTCATCTGAGGATATTTCCTATTTCACCATAACCCTCTATGGGCTTCCAATATCACTTTGCCAATTCCACAAGAACTGTATTAGCGAAAGGCTTCCTGAGAGGAAAGCTGTAACTCTGTGAGATGATTTCACAGAACACAAAGAAGTTTCTCACAAAGGTTCTTTCTCTTTGTTATCGGAGGATATTTCCTTTGGCCCTATAGTCTTCAAAGGGATCCGAAATATCTGTTCTCATATTCAACAGAAATAAGGTGAGCAAAGAGAACCACGAAATACAGATGTAACTCTGTGAGATGAATTAACAGAACACAAAGCAGTTTCTCAGAAAGCTTCTTTCCAGATTTCATCTAAGGATATTTCCTTTTTCACCATAGCCCTCTATGGGCTTCCAAATATCACTTTGCCAATTCCACAGGAACTGTCTTAGCGAAAGGCTTCTTGAGGGGAAAGCTATAACTCTGTGAGCTGATTTCACAGAAGACAAAGAAGTTTCTCAGAAAGCTTCTTTCTCTTTGTTATCGGAGGATATTTCCTTTGGTCCTATAGTCTTCAAAGGGATCCGAAATATCTGTTCTCAGATTCCACAGAAATAAGGCTAGCAAAGAGATACACGAAATACAGATGTAACTCTGTGAGATGAATTAACAGAACACTAAGCAGTTTCTCAGAAAGCTTCTTTCCAGATTTCAGCTATGGATATTTCCTTTTTCACCATAGCCCTCTATGGGCTTCCAAATATCACTTTGCCAATTCCACAAGAACTGTCTTAGCGAAAGGCTTCTTGAGGGGAAAGCTGTAACTCTGTGAGATGATTTCCCAGAACACAAAGAAGTTTCTCAGAAAACTTCTTTCTCTTTGTTATCGGAGGATATTTCCTTTGGCCCTATAGTCTTCATAGGGATTCGACATATCTGTTCTCAGATTACACAGAAATAAGGCTAGCAAAGAGATCCACGAAATACAGATGTAACTCTGTGAGATGAATTAACAGAACACTAAGCAGTTTCTCAGAAAGCTTCTTTCCAGATTTCAGCTGAGGATATTTCCTTTTTCACCATAGCCCTCTATGGGCTTCCAAATATCACTTTGCCAATTCCACAAGAACTGTCTTAGCGAAAGGCTTCTTGAGGGGAAAGCTGTAACTCTGTGAGATGATTTCACAGAACACAAAGAAGTTTCTCAGAAAGCTTCTTTCTCTTTGTTATTGAAGGATATTTCCTTTGACTCTATAGTCTTCCAGGGGATCCGAAATATCTGTTCTCAGATTCCACAGAAATAAGGCTAGCAAAGAGATCCACGAAATACAGATATAACTTTGTGAGTGGAAGTCACAGAACACTAAGCGGTTTCTCAGAAAGCTTCTTTCCATATTTCATCTGAGGATATTTCGTTTTTCACCATAGCCTTCTAAGGGCTTCCAAATATCACTTTGCCAATTCCACAAGAACTGTCTTAGCGAAAGGCTTCTTGAGGGTAAAGCTGTAACTCTGTGAGATGATTTCACAGAACACAAAGAAGTTTCTCAGAAAGCTTCTTTCTCTTTGTTATTGGAGGATATTTCCTTTGACTCTATAGTCTTCTAGGGGATCTGAAATATCTGTTCTCAGATTCCACAGGAATAAGGCTAGCAAAGAGATCCACGAAATACAGATGTAACACTGTGAGATTAATTAACAGAACACTAAGCAGTTTCTCAGAAAGATTCTTTCCAGATTTCATCTGAGGATATTTCCTTTTTCACCATAGCCCTCTATGGGCTTCCAAATATCACTTTGCCAATTCCACAAGAACTGTCTTAGCGAAAGGCTTCTTGAGGGGAAAGCTGTAACTCTGTGAGATGATTTCACAGAACACAAAGAAGTTTCTCAGAAAGCTTCTTTCTCTTTGTTATCGGAGGATATTTCCTTTGGCCCTATAGTCTTCAAAGGGATCTGAAATATCTGTTATCAGATTCCACAGAAATAAGGCTAGCAAAGAGATCCACGAAATACAGATGTAACTCTGTGAGATGAATTAACAGAACACTAAGCAGTTTCTCAGAAAGCTTCTTTCCAGATTTCATCTGAGGATATATCCTTTTTCACCATAGCCCTCTAAGGGCTTCCAAATATCACTTTGCCTATTCCACAAGAACTGTCTGAGCGAAAGGCTTCTTGAGAGGAAAGCTGTAACTCTCTGAGATGATTTCACAGAACACAAAGAAGTTTCTCAGAAAGCTTCTTTCTCTTTGTTATCGGAGGATATTTTCTTTGGCCCTATAGTCTTCCAGGGGATGCGAAATATCTGTTCTCAGATTCCACAGAAATAAGGCTAGCAAAGAGATCCACGAAATACAGATGTAACTCTGTGAGATGAATTCACAAACACTCAGCAGTTTCTCAGAAAGCTTCTTTCCAGATTTCATCTGAGGATATTTCCTTTTTCACCATAGCCCTCTATGGGCTTCCAAATATCACTTTTCCAATTCCACAAGAACTGTCTTGGCAAAAGGCTTCTTGAAGGGAATGCTGTAACTCTGTGAGATGATTTCACAGAACACAGAGAAGTTTCTCAGAAACCTTCTTTCTCTTTGTTATCGGAGGATATTTCCTTTGTCCCTATAGTCTTCAAAGGGATCCGAAATATCTATTCTCAGATTCCACAGTAATAAGGCTAGCAAAGAGATCCACGAAATACAGATGTAACTCTGTGAGATGAATTAACAGAACACTAAGCAGTTTCTCAGAAAGCTGCTTTCCAGATTTCATCTGAGGATATTTCCTATTTCACCATAACCCTCTATGGGCTTCCAATATCACTTTGCCAATTCCACAAGAACTGTATTAGCGAAAGGCTTCCTGAGAGGAAAGCTGTAACTCTGTGAGATGATTTCACAGAACACAAAGAAGTTTCTCACAAAGGTTCTTTCTCTTTGTTATCGGAGGATATTTCCTTTGGCCCTATAGTCTTCAAAGGGATCCGAAATATCTGTTCTCATATTCAACAGAAATAAGGTGAGCAAAGAGAACCACGAAATACAGATGTAACTCTGTGAGATGAATTAACAGAACACAAAGCAGTTTCTCAGAAAGCTTCTTTCCAGATTTCATCTAAGGATATTTCCTTTTTCACCATAGCCCTCTATGGGCTTCCAAATATCACTTTGCCAATTCCACAGGAACTGTCTTAGCGAAAGGCTTCTTGAGGGGAAAGCTATAACTCTGTGAGCTGATTTCACAGAAGACAAAGAAGTTTCTCAGAAAGCTTCTTTCTCTTTGTTATCGGAGGATATTTCCTTTGGTCCTATAGTCTTCAAAGGGATCCGAAATATCTGTTCTCAGATTCCACAGAAATAAGGCTAGCAAAGAGATACACGAAATACAGATGTAACTCTGTGAGATGAATTAACAGAACACTAAGCAGTTTCTCAGAAAGCTTCTTTCCAGATTTCAGCTATGGATATTTCCTTTTTCACCATAGCCCTCTATGGGCTTCCAAATATCACTTTGCCAATTCCACAAGAACTGTCTTAGCGAAAGGCTTCTTGAGGGGAAAGCTGTAACTCTGTGAGATGATTTCCCAGAACACAAAGAAGTTTCTCAGAAAACTTCTTTCTCTTTGTTATCGGAGGATATTTCCTTTGGCCCTATAGTCTTCATAGGGATTCGACATATCTGTTCTCAGATTACACAGAAATAAGGCTAGCAAAGAGATCCACGAAATACAGATGTAACTCTGTGAGATGAATTAACAGAACACTAAGCAGTTTCTCAGAAAGCTTCTTTCCAGATTTCAGCTGAGGATATTTCCTTTTTCACCATAGCCCTCTATGGGCTTCCAAATATCACTTTGCCAATTCCACAAGAACTGTCTTAGCGAAAGGCTTCTTGAGGGGAAAGCTGTAACTCTGTGAGATGATTTCACAGAACACAAAGAAGTTTCTCAGAAAGCTTCTTTCTCTTTGTTATTGAAGGATATTTCCTTTGACTCTATAGTCTTCCAGGGGATCCGAAATATCTGTTCTCAGATTCCACAGAAATAAGGCTAGCAAAGAGATCCACGAAATACAGATATAACTTTGTGAGTGGAAGTCACAGAACACTAAGCGGTTTCTCAGAAAGCTTCTTTCCATATTTCATCTGAGGATATTTCGTTTTTCACCATAGCCTTCTAAGGGCTTCCAAATATCACTTTGCCAATTCCACAAGAACTGTCTTAGCGAAAGGCTTCTTGAGGGTAAAGCTGTAACTCTGTGAGATGATTTCACAGAACACAAAGAAGTTTCTCAGAAAGCTTCTTTCTCTTTGTTATTGGAGGATATTTCCTTTGACTCTATAGTCTTCTAGGGGATCTGAAATATCTGTTCTCAGATTCCACAGGAATAAGGCTAGCAAAGAGATCCACGAAATACAGATGTAACACTGTGAGATTAATTAACAGAACACTAAGCAGTTTCTCAGAAAGATTCTTTCCAGATTTCATCTGAGGATATTTCCTTTTTCACCATAGCCCTCTATGGGCTTCCAAATATCACTTTGCCAATTCCACAAGAACTGTCTTAGCGAAAGGCTTCTTGAGGGGAAAGCTGTAACTCTGTGAGATGATTTCACAGAACACAAAGAAGTTTCTCAGAAAGCTTCTTTCTCTTTGTTATCGGAGGATATTTCCTTTGGCCCTATAGTCTTCAAAGGGATCTGAAATATCTGTTATCAGATTCCACAGAAATAAGGCTAGCAAAGAGATCCACGAAATACAGATGTAACTCTGTGAGATGAATTAACAGAACACTAAGCAGTTTCTCAGAAAGCTTCTTTCCAGATTTCATCTGAGGATATATCCTTTTTCACCATAGCCCTCTAAGGGCTTCCAAATATCACTTTGCCTATTCCACAAGAACTGTCTGAGCGAAAGGCTTCTTGAGAGGAAAGCTGTAACTCTCTGAGATGATTTCACAGAACACAAAGAAGTTTCTCAGAAAGCTTCTTTCTCTTTGTTATCGGAGGATATTTTCTTTGGCCCTATAGTCTTCCAGGGGATGCGAAATATCTGTTCTCAGATTCCACAGAAATAAGGCTAGCAAAGAGATCCACGAAATACAGATGTAACTCTGTGAGATGAATTCACAAACACTCAGCAGTTTCTCAGAAAGCTTCTTTCCAGATTTCATCTGAGGATATTTCCTTTTTCACCATAGCCCTCTATGGGCTTCCAAATATCACTTTTCCAATTCCACAAGAACTGTCTTGGCAAAAGGCTTCTTGAAGGGAATGCTGTAACTCTGTGAGATGATTTCACAGAACACAGAGAAGTTTCTCAGAAACCTTCTTTCTCTTTGTTATCGGAGGATATTTCCTTTGTCCCTATAGTCTTCAAAGGGATCCGAAATATCTATTCTCAGATTCCACAGTAATAAGGCTAGCAAAGAGATCCACGAAATACAGATGTAACTCTGTGAGATGAATTAACAGAACACTAAGCAGTTTCTCAGAAAGCTGCTTTCCAGATTTCATCTGAGGATATTTCCTATTTCACCATAACCCTCTATGGGCTTCCAATATCACTTTGCCAATTCCACAAGAACTGTATTAGCGAAAGGCTTCCTGAGAGGAAAGCTGTAACTCTGTGAGATGATTTCACAGAACACAAAGAAGTTTCTCACAAAGGTTCTTTCTCTTTGTTATCGGAGGATATTTCCTTTGGCCCTATAGTCTTCAAAGGGATCCGAAATATCTGTTCTCATATTCAACAGAAATAAGGTGAGCAAAGAGAACCACGAAATACAGATGTAACTCTGTGAGATGAATTAACAGAACACAAAGCAGTTTCTCAGAAAGCTTCTTTCCAGATTTCATCTAAGGATATTTCCTTTTTCACCATAGCCCTCTATGGGCTTCCAAATATCACTTTGCCAATTCCACAGGAACTGTCTTAGCGAAAGGCTTCTTGAGGGGAAAGCTATAACTCTGTGAGCTGATTTCACAGAAGACAAAGAAGTTTCTCAGAAAGCTTCTTTCTCTTTGTTATCGGAGGATATTTCCTTTGGTCCTATAGTCTTCAAAGGGATCCGAAATATCTGTTCTCAGATTCCACAGAAATAAGGCTAGCAAAGAGATACACGAAATACAGATGTAACTCTGTGAGATGAATTAACAGAACACTAAGCAGTTTCTCAGAAAGCTTCTTTCCAGATTTCAGCTATGGATATTTCCTTTTTCACCATAGCCCTCTATGGGCTTCCAAATATCACTTTGCCAATTCCACAAGAACTGTCTTAGCGAAAGGCTTCTTGAGGGGAAAGCTGTAACTCTCTGAGATGATTTCCCAGAACACAAAGAAGTTTCTCAGAAAACTTCTTTCTCTTTGTTATCGGAGGATATTTCCTTTGGCCCTATAGTCTTCATAGGGATTCGACATATCTGTTCTCAGATTACACAGAAATAAGGCTAGCAAAGAGATCCACGAAATACAGATGTAACTCTGTGAGATGAATTAACAGAACACTAAGCAGTTTCTCAGAAAGCTTCTTTCCAGATTTCAGCTGAGGATATTTCCTTTTTCACCATAGCCCTCTATGGGCTTCCAAATATCACTTTGCCAATTCCACAAGAACTGTCTTAGCGAAAGGCTTCTTGAGGGGAAAGCTGTAACTCTGTGAGATGATTTCACAGAACACAAAGAAGTTTCTCAGAAAGCTTCTTTCTCTTTGTTATTGAAGGATATTTCCTTTGACTCTATAGTCTTCCAGGGGATCCGAAATATCTGTTCTCAGATTCCACAGAAATAAGGCTAGCAAAGAGATCCACGAAATACAGATATAACTTTGTGAGTGGAAGTCACAGAACACTAAGCGGTTTCTCAGAAAGCTTCTTTCCATATTTCATCTGAGGATATTTCGTTTTTCACCATAGCCTTCTAAGGGCTTCCAAATATCACTTTGCCAATTCCACAAGAACTGTCTTAGCGAAAGGCTTCTTGAGGGTAAAGCTGTAACTCTGTGAGATGATTTCACAGAACACAAAGAAGTTTCTCAGAAAGCTTCTTTCTCTTTGTTATTGGAGGATATTTCCTTTGACTCTATAGTCTTCTAGGGGATCTGAAATATCTGTTCTCAGATTCCACAGGAATAAGGCTAGCAAAGAGATCCACGAAATACAGATGTAACTCTGTGAGATGAATTAACAGAACACTAAGCAGTTTCTCAGAAAGCTTCTTTCCAGATTTCATCTGAAGATATTTCCTTTTTCACCATAACCCTCTATGGGCTTCCAAATATCACTTTGCCAATTTCTCAAGAACTGTCTTAGCGAAAGGCTTCTTGAGGTGAAAGCTGTAACTCTGTGAGATGATTTCACAGAACACAAAGAAGTTTCTCAGAAAGCTTCTTTCTCTTTGTTATCGGAGGATATTTCCTTTGGCCCTTTAGTCTTCAAAGGGATCCGATATATCAGTTCTCAGATTCCACAGAAATAAGGCTAGCAAAGAGATCTATGAAATACATATGTAACACTGTGAGATGAATTAACAGAACACTAAGCAGTTTCTCAGAAAGCTTCTTTCCAGATTTCATCTGAGGATATTTCCTTTTTCAGCGTAGCCCTCTATGGGCTTCCAAATATCACTTTGCCAATTCCAAAAGAACTGTCTTAGCGAAAGGCTTCTTGAGGGGAAAGCTGTAACTCTGTGAGATGATTTCACAGAACACAAAGAAGTTTCTCAGAAAGCTTCTTTCTCTTTGTTATCGGAGGATATTTCCTTTGGCCCTATAGTCTTCAAAGGGATCCGAAATATCTGTTCTCAGATTTCACAGAAATAAGGCTAGCAAAGACATCCACGAAATACAGATGTAACTCTGTGAGATGAATTAACAGAACACTAAGCAGTTTCTCCGAAAGCTTCTTTCCAGATTTCATCTGAGGATATTTCCTTTTTCACCATAGCCCTCTATGTGCTTCCAAATATCACTTTGCCAATTCCACAAGAATGTCTTACCGAAAGGCTTCTTTAGGGGAAAGCTGTAACTCTGAGAGATGATTTCACAGAACACAAAGAAGTTTCTCAGAAAACTTCTTTCTCTTTGTTATCGGAGAATATTTCCTTTGGCCCTATAGTCTTCAAAGGGATCGGAAATATTTGTTCTCAGATTCCACAGAAATAAGGCTAGCAAGGAGATCCACGAAATACAGATGTAACTCTGTGAGATGAATTAACAGAACACTAAGTAGTTTCTCAGAAAGCTTCTTTCCAGATTTCATCTGAGGATATTTCCTTTTTCACCATAGCCCTCTAAGGGCTTCCAAATATCACTTTGCCAATTCCACAAGAACTGTCTTAGCGAAAGGCTTCCTGAGGGGAAAGCTGTAACTCTGTGAGATGATTTCACAGAACACAATGAAGTTTCTCGGAAAGCTTCTTTCTCTTTGTTATCGGAGGATATTTCGTTTGGCCCTATATTCTTCAAAGGGTTCGGAAATATCTGTTCTCAGATTCCACAGAAATAAGGCTAGCAAAGAGATCCACGAAATACAGATGTAACTCTGTGAGATGAATTAACAGAACACTAAGCAGTTTCTCAGAAAGCTTCTTTCCAGATTTCATCTGAGGATAATTCCTTTTTCACCATAGCCCTCTAAGGGCTTCCAAATATCACTTTGCCAATTCCACAAGAACTGTCTTAGTGAAAGGCTTCTTTAGGGGATAGCTGTAACTCTGAGAGATGATTTTACAGAACCAAAGTACTTTCTCAGAAAGCTTCTTTCTCTTTGTTATCGGAGGATATTTCCTTTGGAACGATAGTCTTCAAAGGGATCCGAAATATCTATTCTCAGATTCCACAGTAATAAGGCTAGCAAAGAGATCCACGAAATACAGATATAACTCTGTGAGATGAATTAACAGAACACTAAGCAGTTTCTCAGAAAGCTTCTTTCCAGATTTCATCTGAGGATATTTCCTTTTTCACCATAGAACTATATGGGCTTCCAAATATCACTTTGCCAATTCCTCAAGAACTGTCTTAGCGAAAGGCTTCCTGAGGGGAAAGCTGTAATTCTGTGAGATGATTTCACAGAACACAAAGAAGTTTCTCAGAAAACTTCTTTCTATTTGTTATCGGAGGATATTTCTTTGGCCCTATAGTCTTCAAAGGGATCCGACATATCTGTTCTCAGATTCCACAGAAATAAGGCTAGCAAAGAGATCCACGAAATACAGATGTAAATCTGTGAGATGAATTAACAGAACACTAAGCAGTGTCTCAGAGAACTTCTTCCCATATTTCATTTGAGGATATTTCCTTTTTCACCATAGCCCTCTATGGGCTTCCAAATATCACTTTGCCAATTCCACAAGAACTGTCTTAGCGAAAGGCTTCTTGAGGGGAAAGCTGTGACTCTGTGAGATGATGTCACAGAACACAAAGAAGTTTCTCAAAAAACTTTTTTCTCTTTGTTATCGGAGGATATTTCCTTTGGCCCTATAGTCTTCAAAGGGATCCGAAATATCTGTTCTCAGATTCCACCGAAATAAGGCTAGCAAAGAGATCCACGAAATACAGATGTAACTCTGTGAGATGAATTAACAGAACACTGAGCAGTGTCTCAGAGAACTTCTTCCCAGATTTTATCTGAGGATATTTCCTTTTTCACCATAGCCCTCTATGGGCTTCCAAATATCACTTTTCCAATTCCACAAGAACTGTCTTAGCGATAGGCTTCTTGAGGGGAAAGATGTAACTCTGTGAGATGATTTCACAGAACACAAAGAAGTTTCTCAGAAAGCTTCTCTCTCTTTGTTATCGGAGGATATTTCCTTTGGCCCTATAGTCTTCAAAGGGATCCGACATATCTGTTCTCAGATTCCACAGAAATAAGGCTAGCAAAGAGATCCACGAAATACAGATGTAACTCTGTGAGATGAATTAACAGAACACTAAGCAGTTTCTCAGAAAGCTTCTTTCCAAATTTCATCAGAGAATATTTCCGTTTTCACCATAGCCCGCTAGGGGCTTCCAAATATCACTTTGACAATTCCACAAGAACTGTCTTAGCGAAAGGCTTCTTGAGGGGAAAGCTGTAACTCTGTGAGATGATTTCACAGAACCCAAAAAGTTTCTGAGAAAGCTTCTTTCTCTTTGTTATCGGAGGATATTTCCTTTGGCCCTATAGTCTTCAAAGGGATCCGAAATATCTGTTCTCAGATTCCAAAGCAATAAGGCTAGCAAAGAGATCCACGAAATACAGATCTAACTCTGTGAGATGAATTAACACAACACTCAGCGGTTTCTCAGAAAACTTCTTTCCAGATTTCATCTGAGGATATTTCCTTTTTCACCATAGCCCTCTACGGGCTTCCAAATATCACTTTGCCAATACCACAAGAACTGTCTTAGCGAAAGGCTTCTTTAGGGGAAAGTTGTGACTATGTGAGATGATGTCACAGAACACAAACAAGTTTCTCAGAAAGCTTCTTTCTCTTTGTTATCGGAGGATATTTCCTTTGGCCCTATAGTCTTCAAAGGGATCCGAAATATCTGTTCTCAGATTCCACAGAAATAAGGCTAGCAAAGAGATCCAAGAAATACAGATGTATCTCTGTCAGTGGAAGTCACACATCCCCGAGCAGTTTCTCAGAAAGCTTCCTTCCATATTTCATCTGAGGATATTTCCTTTTTCACCATAGCCCTCTATGGGCTTCGAAATATCACTTTGCCAATTCCACAAGAACTGTCTTAGCGAAAGGCTTCCTGAGGGGAAAGCTGTAACTCTGTTAGATGATTTCACAGAACACAGAGAAGTTCCTCAGGAAGCTTCTTTCTCTTTGTTATCGGAGGATATTTCCTTTGACCCTATACTCTTCAAAGGGATACAAAATATCTGTTCTCAGATTCCACAGAAATAAGGCGAGCAAAGAGATCCAGGAAATACAGATGTAACTCTGTGAGATGAATTAACAGAACACTAAGCAGTTTCTCAGAGAGCTTCTTTCCAGATTTCATCTTAGGATATTTCCCTTTTCACCGTAGCCCTCTATGGGCTTCCAAATATCAACTTGCCAATTCCAAAAGAACTGTCTTAGCGAAAGGCTTCTTTAGGGGACAACTATAACTCCGTGAGATGATATCACAGAACACAAAGAAGTTTCTCAGAAAGCTTCTTTCTCTTTCTAATCGGAGGATATTTCCTTTGGCCCTATAGTCTTCAAAGGGATGCGAAATATCTGTTCTCAGATTCCACAGTAATAAGGCAAGCAAAGAGATCCACGAAATACAGATGTAACTCTGTGAGATGAATTAACAGAACACTAAGCAGTTTCTCAGAGAACTTCTTTCCAGATTTCATCTGAGGATATTTCCTTTTTCATCAAAGCCCTCTATGGGCTTCCAAATATCACTTTGCCAATTCCACAAGAACTGTCTTAGCGAAAGGCTTCATGAGGGGAAAGCTGTAACTCTGTGAGATGATTCCAGAGAACACAAAGAAGTTTCTCAGAAAGCTTCTTTCTCTTTGTTATCGGAGGATATTTCCTTTGGCCCTATAGTCTTCAAAGGGATCCAAATATCTGTTCCCATATTCCACAGAAATAAGGCTAGCAAAGACTTCCACGAAATGCAGATGTAACTCTCTGAGATGAATTAACAGAACACTAAGCAGTTTCTCAGAAAGCTTCTTTCCAGATTTCATCTGAGGATATTTCCTATTTCACCATAGCCCTCTATGGGCTTCCAATATCACTTTGCCAATTCCACAAGAACTGTATTAGCGAAAGGCTTCCTGAGAGGAAAGCTGTAACTCTGTTAGATGATTTCACAGAACACAAAGAAGTTTCTCAGAAAGCTTCTTTCTCTTTGTTATTGGAGGATATTTCCTTTGGCCCTATAGTCTTCAAAGGGATCCGAAATATCTGTTCTCAGATTCCACAAAATAAGGCTAGGAAAGAGATCCACGAAATACAGATGTAACTCTCTGAGATGAATTAACATTACACTAAGCAGTTTCTCAGAAAGCTTCTTTCCAGATTTCATCTGAGGATATTTCCTTTTTCACCATAGCCCTCTATGGGCTTCCAAATATCACTTTGCCAATTCCACAAGAACCGTCTTAGCAAAAGGCGTCTTCAGGGGAAAGCTGTAACTCTGTGAGATGATTTCACAGAACACAAAGAAGTTTCTCAGAAAGATTCTTTCTCTTTGTTATCGGAGGATATTTCCTTTGGCCCTATAGTCTTCAAAGGGATCCGAAATATCTGTTCTCAGATTCCACAGAAATAAGGCTAGCAAAGAGATCCACGAAATACAGATGTAACTTTGTGAGTGGAAGTCACAGAACACTAAGCGGTTTCTCAGAAAGCTTCTTTCCAGATTTCATCTGAGGATATTTCCTTTTTCACCATAGCCCTCTATGGGCTTCCAAATATCACTTTGCCAATTCCACAAGAACTGTTTTAGCGAAAGGCTTCTTGAGGGGAAAGCTGTGACTCTGTGAGATGCTGTCACAGAACACAAAGAAGTTTCTCGGAAAGTTTCTTTCTCTTTGTTATCGGAGGATATTTCCTTTGGCCCTATAGTCTTCAAAGGGATCCGAAATATCTGTGCTCAGATTCCACAGAAATAAGGCTAGCAAAGAGATCCGCGATATACAGATGTAACTCTGTGAGATGAATTCACAGAACACTGAGCAGTTTCTCAGAAAGCTTCTTTCCAGATTTCATCTGAGAATATTTCCTTTTTCACCATAGCCCTCTATGGGCTTCCAAATATCACTTTGCCAATTCCACAAGAACTGTCTTAGCGAAAGGCTTCATGAGGGGAAAGATGTAACTCTGTGAGATGATTTCAGAGAACACAAAGAAGTTTCTCAGAATGCTTCTTTCTCTTTGTTATCGGAGGATATTTCCTTTGGCCCTATAGACTTCAAAGGGATCCGAAATATCTGTTCTCAGATTCCACAGAAATAAGGCTAGCAAAGAGATCCACGAAATCCAGATATAACTCTGTGAGATGAATTAACAGAACAGTAAGCAGTTTCTCAGAAAGCTTCTTACCAGATTTCAGCTGAGGATATTTCCTTTTTCACCATAGCCCTCTATGGGCTTCCAAATAAAAATTTTCCAATTCCACAGGAACTGTCTTAGCGACAGGCTTCCTGAGGGGAAAGCTGTAACTCCGTGAGATGATTTCACAGAACCCAAAAAGTTTCTGAGAAAGCTTCTTTCTCTTTGTTATCAGAGGATATTTCCTTTGGCCCTATAATCTTCAAAGGGATACGAATTATCTGTTCTCAGATTCCAAAGAAATAAGGCTAGCAAAGAGATCCACGAAATACAGATGTAACTCTGTGAGATGAATTAACACAACACTCAGCGGTTTCTCAGAAAACTTCTTTCCAGATTTCATCTGAGGATATTTCCTTTTTCACCATAGCCCTCTACGGGCTTCCAAATATCACTTTGCCAATACCACAAGAACTGTCTTAGCGAAAGGCTTCTTTAGGGGAAAGTTGTGACTCTGTGAGATGATGTCACAGAACACAAACAAGTTTCTCAGAAAGCTTCTTTCTCTTTGTTATCGGAGGATATTTCCTTTGGCCCTATAGTCTTCAGAGGGATCCGAAATATCTGTTCTCAGATTCCACAGAAATAAGGCTAGCAAAGAGATCCAATAAATACAGATGTAACTCTGTCAGTGGAAGTCACACATCCCCGAGCAGTTTCTCAGAAAACTTCCTTCCATATTTCATCTGAGGATATTTCCTTTTTCACCATAGCCCTCTATGCGCTTCGAAATATCACTTTGCCAATTCCACAAGAACTGTCTTAGCGAAAGGCTTCTTGAGGGGAAAGCTGTGACTCTGTGAGATGATGTCACAGAACACAAAGAAGTTTCTCAGAAAGCTTCTTTCTCTTTGTTATCGGAGGATATTTCCTTTGGCCCTATAGTCTTCAAAGGGATCCGAAATATCTGTTCTCAGATTCCACAGAAATAAGGCTAGCAAAGAGATCCACGAAATACAGATGTAACTCTGTGAGATGAATTAACAGAACACTAAGCAGTTTCTCAGAAAGCTTCTTTCCAGATTTCATCTGAGGATATTTCCTTTTTCACCATAGCCCTCTATGGGCTTCCAAATATCACTTTGCCAATTCCACAAGAACTGTCTTAGCGAAAGGCTTCTTAAGGGTAAAGCTGTAACTCTGTGAGATGATTTCACAGAACACAAAGAAGTTTCACAGAAAGCTTCCTTCTCTTTGTTATTGGAGGATATTTCCTTTGACTCTATAGTCTTCTAGGGGATCTGAAATATCTGTTCTCAGATTCCACAGAAATAAAGCTAGCAAAGAGATCCACGAAATACAGATGTAACTCTGTGAGATGAATTAAGAGAACACTAAGCAGTTTCCCAGAAATCTTCTTTCCAGATTTCATCTGAAGATATTTCCTTTTTCACCATAGCCCTCTATGGGTTTCCAAATATCACTTTGCCAATTCCACAAGAACTGTCTTTGGGAAAGGCTCCTTGAGGAGAAAGCTGTAACTCTGTGAGATGATTTCACAGAACAAAAAGAAGTTTCTCAGAAAGCTTCCTTCTCTTTGTTATCAGAGGATATTTCCTTTGGTCCTATAGTCTTCAAAGGGTTCCGAAATATCTGTTCTCAGATTCCACAGAAATAAGGCTAGCAAAGAGATCAACGATATACAGATGTAACTCTGTGAGATGAATTAAGAGAACACCAAGCAGTTTCTCAGAAAGCTTCTTTCCAGATTTCATCTGAGGATATTTCCTTTTTCACCATAGCCCCCTATGGGCTCCAAATATCCTTTGCCAATTCCAAAAGAACTGTCTAAGCGAAAGGCTTCTTGAGGGGAAAGTTGTAACTCTGTGAGGTGATTTCACAGAACACAAAGAAGTTTCTCAGAAAGCTTCTTTCTCTTTGATATCGGAGGATATTTCCTTTGGCCCTATAGTCTTCAAAGGGATCCGAATTATCTGTTCTCAGATTCCACAGAAATAAGGATAGCAAAGAGATCCAAGAAATACAGATGTAACTCTGTGAGTGGAAGTCACACATCCCAGAGCAGTTTCTCAGAAAGCTTCTCTCCAGATTTCCTCTGAGGATATTTCCTTTTTCACCATAGCCCTCTATGGGCTTCCAAATATCACTTTGCCAATTCCACAAGAACTGTTATAGCCGAAGGCTTCTTGTGACGAAAGCTGTAACTCTGTGAGGTAATTTCACAGAACACTAAGAAGTTTCTCAGAAAGCTTCTTTCTCTTTGCGATCGGAGGCTATTTCCTTTAGCCCTATAGTCTTCAAAGGGATCCGAAATATCTGTTCTCAGATTCCACAGAAATAAGGATTGCAAAGAGATCCAAGAAATACAGATATAACTCTGTGAGTGGAAGTCACACATCACAGAGCAGTTTCTCAGAAAGCTTCTTTCCAGATTTCATCTGCGGATATTTCCTTTTTCACCATAGCCCTCTATGGGCTTCCAAATATCATTTGCCAATTCCACAAGAACTGTCTTAGCAAAAGGCTTCTTGAAGGGAAAGCTGTAACTCTGTGAGATGATTTCACAGAACACAAAGAAGTTTCTCAGAAAGCTTCTTTCTCTTTGTTATCGGAGGATATTTCCTTTGCCCTATAGACTTCAAAGGGATCGGAAATATCTGTTCTCAGATTCCACAGAAATAAGGCTAGTAAAGAGATCCACGATTCCAGATGTAACTCTGTGAGATGAATTAACAGAACACTAAGCAGTTTCTCAGAGAGCTTCTTTCCAGATTTCATCTGAGGATATTTCCTTTTTCACCATAGCCCTCTATGGGCTTCCAAATATCACTTTGCCAGTTCCACAAGAACTGTCTTAGCGGAAGGCTTATTGAGGGGAAAGCTGTAACTCTGTAAGATGATTTCACAGAACACAAAGAAGTTTCTCAGAAAGCTTCTTTCTCTTTGTTTTCGGAGGATATTTCTTTTAACCCTATAGTCTTCAAAGGGATCCGAAATATCTGTTCTCAGATTCCACAGAAATAAGGTGAGCAAAGAGAACCACGAAATACAGATGTAACTCTGTGAGATGAATTCACAGAACACTAAGCAGTTTCTGAGAAAGCTTCTTTCCAGATTTCATCTAAGGATATTTCCTTTTTCACCCTAGCCCTCTATGGGCTTCCAAATATCACTTTGCCAATTCCACAGGAACTGTCTTAGCGAAAGGCTTCTTGAGGGGAAACTATAACTCTGTGAGCTGATTTCACAGAACACAAAGAAGTTTCTCAGAAAGCTTCTTTCTCTTTGTTATCGGAGGTTATTTCCTTTGGCCCTATAGTCTTCAAAGGGATCCGAAATATCTGTTCTCAGATTCCACAGAAATAAGGCTAGCAAAGAGATACACGAAATACAGATGTAACTCTGTGAGATGAATTAACAGAACACTAAGCAGTTTCTCAGAAAGCTTCTTTCCAGATTTCAGCTGAGGATATTTCCTTTTTCACCATAGCCCTCTATGGGCTTCCAAATATCACTTTGCCAATTCCACAAGAACTGTCTTAGCGAAAGGCTTCTTGAGGGGAAAGCTGTGACTCTGAGAGATGATTTCACAGAACACAAAGAAGTTTCTCAGAAAACTTCTTTCTCTTTGTTATCGGAGGATATTTCCTTTGGCCCTATAATCTTCAAAGGGATCCGAAATATCTGTTCTCAGATTCCACAGAAATAAGGCGAGCAAAGAGATCCACGAAATACAGATGTAACCCTGTGAGATGAACTAACAGAACACTAAGCAGTTTCTCAGAAAGCTTCATTCCAGACTTCATCTGAGGATATTTCCTTTTTCACCATAGCCCTCTATGGGCTTCCAAATATCACTTTGCCAATTCCACAAGAACTGTCTTAGCGAAAGGCTTCTTGAGGGGAAAGCTGTAACTCTGTGAGGTGATTTCACAGAACACAAAGAAGTTTCTCAGAAAGCTTCTTTCTCTTTGTTATCGGAGGATATTTCCTTTGGCCCTATAGTCTTCAAAGGGATCCGAAATATCTGTTCTCAGATTCCACAGAAATAAGGCTAGCAAAGAGATACAAGAAATACAGATGTAACTCTGTGAGATGAATTAACAGAACACTAAGCAGTTTCTCAGAAAGCTTCTTTCCAGGTTTCAGCTGAGGATATTTCCTTTTTCACCATAGCCTTCTATGGGCTTCCAAATATCACTTTGCCCATTCCACAAGAACTGTCTTAGCGAAAGGCTTCTTGAGGGGAAAGCTGTAACTCTGTGAGATGATTTCACAGAACACAAAGAAGTTTCTCAGAAAGCTTCTTTCTCTTTGTTATCGGAGGATATTTCCTTTGGCCCTACAGTCTTCAAAGGGATCCGACATATCTGTTCTCAGATTCCACAGAAATAAGGCTAGCAAAGAGATACACGAAATACAGATGTAACTCTGTGAGATGAATTAACAGAACACTAAGCAGTTTCTCAGAAAGCTTCTTTCCAGATTTCATCTGAGGATATTTCCTTTTTCATCATAGCCCTCTATGGGCTTCCAAATATCACTTTGCCAATTCCACAAGAACTGTCTTAGCGAAAGTCTCCTTGAGGGGAAAGCGGTAACTCTGTGACATGATTTCACAAAACACAAAGAAGTTTCACAGAAAGCTTCTTTCTCTTTTTTATTGGAGGATATTTCCTTTGACTCTATAGTCTTCTAGGGGATCTGAAATATCTGTTCTCAGATTCCACAGAAATAAGGCTAGCAAAGAGATCCACGAAATACAGATGTAACTCTGTGAGATGAATTAACAGAACACTAAGCAGTTTCTCAGAAAGCTTCTTTCCAGATTTCAGCTGTGGATATTTCCTTTTTCACCATAGCCCTCTATGGGCTTCCAAATATCACTTTGCCAATTCCACAAGAACTGTCTTAGCGAAAGGCTTCTTGAGGGGAAAGCTGTAACTCTGTGAGATGATTTCCCAGAACACAAAGAAGTTTCTCAGAAAACTTCTTTCTCTTTGTTATCGGAGGATATTTCCTTTGGCCCTATAGTCTTCATAGGGATTCGACATATCTGTTCTCAGATTACACAGAAATAAGGCTAGCAAAGAGATCCACGAAAAACAGATGTAACTCTGTGAGATGAATTAACAGAACACTAAGCGGTTTCTCAGAAAGCTTCTTTCCAGATTTCATCTGAGGATATTTCCTTTTTCACCATAGCCCTCTATGGGCTTCCAAATATCACTTTTCCAATTCCACAAGAACTGTCTTAGCAAAAGGCTTCTTGAATGGAATGCTGTAACTCTTTGAGATGATTTCACAGAACACAAAGA
Organism: Macaca fascicularis; assembly: GCF_037993035.2. NCBI lineage: Eukaryota > Metazoa > Chordata > Mammalia > Primates > Cercopithecidae > Macaca > Macaca fascicularis. Next base: position 88,915,241 of record NC_088379.1, read on the forward strand.
AGTTTCTCAGAAACCTTCTTTCTCTTTCTTATCGGAGGATATTTCCTTTGTCCCTATAGTCTTCAAAGGGATCCGAAATATCTATTCTCAGATTCCACAGTAATAAGGCTAGCAAAGAGATCCACGAAGTACAGATGTAACTCTGTGAGATGAATTAACAGAACACTAAGCAGTTTCTCAGAAAGCTGCTTTCCAGATTTCATCTGAGGATATTTCCTATTTCACCATAACCCTCTATGGGCTTCCAATATCACTTTGCCAATTCCAAAAGAACTGTATTAGCGAAAGGCTTCCTGAGAGGAAAGCTGTAACTCTGTGAGATGATTTCACAGAACACAAAGAAGTTTCTCAGAAAACTTCTTTCTCTTTGTTATCGGAGGATATTTCCTTTGGCCCTATAGTCTTCAAAGGGGTCCGAAATATCTGTTCTCAGATTCCACAGAAATAAGGCTAGCAAAGACATACACGAAATACAGATGTAAGTCTGTGAGATGAATTAACAGAACACTAAGCAGTTCCTCAGAGAGCTTCTTTCCAGATTTCAGCTGAGGATATTTCCTTTTTCACCATAGCCCTCTATGGGCTTCCAAATATCACTTTTCCAATTCCACAAGAACTGTCTTAACGAAAGGCTTCTTGAGGGGAAAGCTGTAACTCTGTGAGATGATTTCACAGAACACTAAGAAGTTTCTCAGAAAGCTTCTTTCTCTTTGTTATCGGAGGATATTTCCTTTGGTCCTATAGTCTTCAAAGGGATCTGATACATCTGTTCTCAGATTGTACAGAAATAAGGCTAGCAAAGAGATCCACCAAATACAGATATAACACTGTGAGATGAATTAACAGAACACTAAGCAGTTTCTCAGAAAGCTTCTTTCCAGATTTCATCTGAGGATATTTCCTTTTTCACCATAACCCTCTAGGGGCTTCCAAATATCACTTTGCCAATTCCACAAGAATTGTCTTAGCGAAAGGCTTCTTGAGGGGAAAGCTGTAAATCTGTGAGATGATTTCCCAGAACACAAAGAAGTTTCTCAGAAAGCTTCTTTCTCTTTGTTATCGGAGGATATTTCCTTTGGCCCTATACTCTTCAAAGGGATCCGAAATATCTGTTCTCAGATTCCACAGAAATAAGGCTAGCAAAGAGATCCACGAAATACAGATATAACTTTGTGAGTGGAAGTCACAGAACACTAAGCGGTTTCTCAGAAAGCTTCTTTCCAGATTTCATCTGAGGATATTTCCTTTTTCACCATAGCCTTCTATGGGCTTCCAAATATCACTTTGCCAATTCCACAAGAACTGTCTTAGCGAAAGGCTTCTTGAGGGTAAAGCTGTAACTCTGTGACATGATTTCACAGAACACAAAGAAGTTTCTCAGAAAGCTTCTTTCTCTTTGTTATTGGAGGATATTTCCTTTGACTCTATAGTCTTCTAGGGGATCTGAAATATCTGTTCTCAGATTCCACAGAAATAAGGCTAGCAAAGAGATCCACGAAATACAGATGTAACTCTGTGAGATGAATTAACAGAACACTAAGCAGTTTCTCAGAAAGCTTCTTTCCAGATTTCATCTGAAGATATTTCCTTTTTCACCATAACCCTCTATGGGCTTCCAAATATCACTTTGCCAATTTCTCAAAAACTGTCTTAGCGAAAGTCTTCTTGAGGGGAAAGCTGTAACTCTGTGAGATGATTTCACAGAACACAAAGAAGTTTCTCAGAAAGCTTCTTTCTCTTTGTTATCGGAGGATATTTCCTTTGGCCCTTTAGTCTTCAAAGGGATCCGATATATCAGTTCTCAGATTCCACAGAAATAAGGCTAGCAAAGAGATCTACGAAATACATATGTAACACTGTGAGATGAATTAACAGAACACTAAGCAGTTTCTCAGAAAGCTTCTTTCCAGATTTCATCTGAGGATATTTCCTTTTTCAGCGTAGCCCTCTATGGGCTTCCAAATATCACTTTGCCAATTCCAAAAGAACTGTCTTAGCGAAAGGCTTCTTGAGGGGAAAGCTGTAACTCTGTGAGATGATTTCACAGAACACAAAGAAGTTTCTCAGAAAGCTTCTTTCTCTTTGTTATCGGAGGATATTTCCTTTGGCCCTATAGTCTTCAAAGGGATCCGAAATATCTGTTCTCAGATTCCACAGAAATAAGGGTAGCAAAGAGATCCACGAAATACAGATGTAACTCTGTGAGATGAATTAACAGAACACTAAGCAATTTCTCAGAAAGATTCTTTCCAGATTTCATCTGAGGATATTTCCTTTTTCACCATAGCCCTCTATGGGCTTCCAAATATCACTTTGCCAATTCCACAAGAACTGTCTGAGCGAAAGGCTTCTTGAGAGGAAAGCTGTAACTCTGTGAGATGATTTCACAGAACACAAAGAAGTTTCTCAGAAAGCTTCTTTCTCTTTTTTATCGGAGGATATTTCCTTTGGCCCTATAGTCTTCAAAGGGATCCGAAATATCTGTTCTCAGATTCCACAGAAATAAGGCTAGCAAAGAGATCCACGAAATACAGATGTAACTCTGTGAGATGAATTCACAGAACACTGAGCAGTTTCTCAGAAAGCTTCTTTCCAGATTTCATCTGAGGATATTTCCTTTTTCACCATAGCCCTCTATGGGCTTCCAAATATCACTTTTCCAATTCCACAAGAACTGTCTTACCAAAAGGCTTCTTGAAGGGAATGCTGTAACTCTTTGAGATGATTTCACAGAACACCAAGAAGTTTCTCAGAAACCTTCTTTCTCTTTATTATCGGAGGATATTTCCTTTGTCCCTATAGTCTTCAAAGGGATCCGAAATATCTATTCTCAGATTCCACAGTAATAAGGCTAGCAAAGAGATCCACGAAATACAGATGTAACTCTGTGAGATGAATTAACAGAACACTAAGCAGTTTCTCAGAAAGCTGCTTTCCAGATTTCATCTGAGGATATTTCCTATTTCACCATAACCCTCTATGGGCTTCCAATATCACTTTGCCAATTCCACAAGAACTGTATTAGCGAAAGGCTTCCTGAGAGGAAAGCTGTAACTCTGTGAGATGATTTCACAGAACACAAAGAAGTTTCTCAGAAAGGTTCTTTCTCTTTGTTATCGGAAAATATTTCCTTTGGCCCTATAGTCTTCAAAGGGATCCGAAATATCTGTTCTCAGATTCCACAGAAATAAGGTGAGCAAAGAGAACCACGAAATACAGATGTAACTCTGTGAGATGAATTAACAGAACACTAAGCAGTTTCTGAGAAAGCTTCTTTCCAGATTTCGTCTAAGGATATTTCCTTTTTCACCATAGCCCTCTATGAGCTTCCAAATATCACTTTGCCAATTCCACAGGAACTGTCTTAGCGAAAGGCTTCTTGAGGGGAAAGCTATAACTCTGTGAGCAGATTTCACAGAACACAAAGAAGTTTCTCAGAAAGCTTCTTTCTCTTTGTTATCGGAGAATATTTCCTTTGGCCCTATAGTCTTCAAAGGGGTCCGAAATATCTGTTCTTAGATTCCACAGAAAAAAGGCTAGCAAAGACATACAGGAAATACAGATGTAACTCTGTGAAATGAATTAACAGAACACTAAGCAGTTTCTCAGAGAGCTTCTTTCCAGATTTCAGCTGAGGATATTTCCTTTTTCACCATAGCCCTCTATGGGCTTCCAAATATCACTTTGCCAATTCCACAAGAACTGTCTTAGCGAAAGGCTTCTTGAGGGGAAAGCTGTAACTCTTCTGAGATGATTTCACAGAACACAAAGATGTTTCTCAGAAACCTTCTTTCTCTTTGTTATCGGAGGATATTTCCTTTGGCCCTATAGTCTTCAAAGGGATTCGACATATCTGTTCTCAGATTACACAGAAATAAGGCTAGCAAAGAGATCCACGAAATACAGATGTAACTCTATGAGATGAATTAACAGAACACTAAGCAGTTTCTCAGAAAGCTTCTTTCCAGATTTCAGCTGAGGATATTTCCTTTTTCACCATAGCCCTCTATGGGCTTCCAAATATCACTTTGCCAATTCCACAAGAACTGTCTTAGCGAAAGGCTTCTTGAGGGGAAAGTTGTAACTCTGTGAGATGATTTCACAGAACACAAAGAAGTTTCTCAGAAAGCTTCTTTCTCTTTGTTATCGGAGGATATTTCCTTTGGCCCTATAGTCTTCAAAGGGATCCGAAATATCTGTTCTCAGATTCCACAAAATAAGGCTAGCAAAGAGATCCACGAAATACAGATATAACTCTGTGAGATTAATTAACATTACACTAAGCAGTTTATCAGAAAGCTTCTTTCCAGATTTCATCTGAGCATATATCCTTTTTCACCATCGCCCTCTATGGGCTTCCAAATATCACTTTGCCAATTCCACAAGAACTGTCTTAGCGAAATGCTTCTTGAGGGGAAAGCTGTAACTCTGTGAGATGATTTCACAGAACACAAAGAAGTTTCTCAGAAAGCTTCTTTCTCTTTGTTATCGGAGGATATTTCCTTTGGCCCTATAGTCTTCAAAGGGATCCGAAATATCTGTTCTCAGATTCCACAGAAATAAGGCTAGCAAAGAGATCCACGAAATACAGAAGTAACTTTGTGAGTGGAAGTCACAGAACACTAAGCGGTTTCTCAGAAAGTTTCTTTCCAGATTTCATCTGAGGATATTTCCTTTTTCACCATAGCCCTCTATGGGCTTCCAAATATCACTTTGCCAATTCCACAAGAACTGTCTTAGCGAAAGGCTTCTTGAGGGGAAAGCTGTAACTCTGTGAGATGATTTCCCAGAACACAAAGAAGTTTCTCAGAAAGGTTCTTTCTCTTTGTTATCGGATAATATTTCCTTTGGCCCTATAGTCTTCAAAGGGATCCGAAATGTCTGTTCTCAGATTCCACAGAAATAAGGTGAGCAAAGAGAACCACGAAATACAGATGTAACTCTGTGAGATGAATTAACAGAACTCTAAGCAGTTTGTGAGAAAGCTTCTTTCCAGATTTCATCTAAGGATATTTCCTTTTTCACCATAGCCCTCTATGGGCTTCCAAATATCTCTTTGCCAATTCCACAGGAACTGTCTTAGCGAAAGGCTTCTTGAGGGGAAAGCTATAACTCTGTGAGCTGATTTCACAGAACACAAAGAAGTTTCTCAGAAAGCTTCTTTCTCTTTGTTATCGGAGGGTATTTCCTTTGGCCCTATAGTCTTCAAAGGGATCCGAAATATCTGTTCTCAGATTCCACAGAAATAAGGCTAGCAAAGAGATACACGAAATACAGATGTAGCTCTGTGAGATGAATTAACAGAACACTAAGCAGTTTCTCAGAGAGCTTCTTTCCAGATTTCAGCTGAGGATATTTCCTTTTTCACCATAGCCCTCTACGGGCTTCCAAATATCACTTTGCAAATTCCACAAGAACTGTCTTAGCGAAAGGCTTCTTGAGGGGAAAGCTGTAACTCTGTGAGATGATTTCACAGAACACAAAGAAGTTTCTCAGAAAGCTTCTTTCTCTTTGTTATTGGAGGATATTTCCTTTGGCCCTATAGTCTTCAAAGGGATTCGACATATCTGTTCTCAGATTACACAGAAATAAGGCTAGCAAAGAGATCCACGAAATACAGATGTAACTCTGTGAGATGAATTAACAGAACACTAAGCAGTTTCTCAGAAAGCTTCTTTCCAGATTTCATCTGAAGATATTTCCTTTTTCACCATAACCCTCTATGGGCTTCCAAATATCACTTTGCCAATTTCTCAAGAACTGTCTTAGCGAAAGGCTTCTTGAGGGGAAAGCTGTAACTCTGTGAGATGATTTCACAGAACACAAAGAAGTTTCTCAGAAAGCTTCTTTCTCTTTGTTATCGGAGGATATTTCCTTTGGCCCTTTAGTCTTCAAAGGGATCCGATATATCAGTTCTCAGATTCCACAGAAATAAGGCTAGCAAAGAGATCTACGAAATACATATGTAACACTGTGAGATGAATTAACAGAACACTAAGCAGTTTCTCTGAAAGCTTCTTTCCAGATTTCATCTGAGGATATTTCCTTTTTCAGCGTAGCCCTCTATGGGCTTCCAAATATCACTTTGCCAATTCCAAAAGAACTGTCTTAGCGAAAGGCTTCTTGAGGGGAAAGCTGTAACTCTGTGAGATGATTTCACAGAACACAAAGAAGTTTCTCAGAAAGCTTCTTTCTCTTTGTTATCGGAGGATATTTCCTTTGGCCCTATAGTCTTCAAAGGGATCCGAAATATCTGTTCTCAGATTCCACAGAAATAAGGGTAGCAAAGAGATCCACGAAATACAGATGTAACTCTGTGAGATGAATTAACAGAACACTAAGCAGTTTCTCATAAAGATTCTTTCCAGATTTCATCTGAGGATATTTCCTTTTTCACCATAGCCCTCTATGGGCTTCCAAATATCACTTTGCCAATTCCACAAGAACTGTCTGAGCGAAAGGCTTCTTGAGAGGAAAGCTGTAACTCTGTGAGATGATTTCACAGAACACAAAGAAGTTTCTCAGAAAGCTTCTTTCTCTTTTTTATCGGAGGATATTTCCTTTGGCCCTATAGTCTTCAAAGGGATCCGAAATATCTGTTCTCAGATTCCACAGAAATAAGGCTAGCAAAGAGATCCACGAAATACAGATGTAACTCTGTGAGATGAATTCACAGAACACTGAGCAGTTTCTCAGAAAGCTTCTTTCCAGATTTCATCTGAGGATATTTCCTTTTTCACCATAGCCCTCTATGGGCTTCCAAATATCACTTTTCCAATTCCACAAGAACTGTCTTAGCAAAAGGCTTCTTGAAGGGAATGCTGTAACTCTTTGAGATGATTTCACAGAACACCAAGAAGTTTCTCAGAAACCTTCTTTCTCTTTATTATCGGAGGATATTTCCTTTGTCCCTATAGTCTTCAAAGGGATCCGAAATATCTATTCTCAGATTCCACAGTAATAAGGCTAGCAAAGAGATCCACGAAATACAGATGTAACTCTGTGAGATGAATTAACAGAACACTAAGCAGTTTCTCAGAAAGCTGCTTTCCAGATTTCATCTGAGGATATTTCCTATTTCACCATAACCCTCTATGGGCTTCCAATATCACTTTGCCAATTCCACAAGAACTGTATTAGCGAAAGGCTTCCTGAGAGGAAAGCTGTAACTCTGTGAGATGATTTCACAGAACACAAAGAAGTTTCTCAGAAAGGTTCTTTCTCTTTGTTATCGGAAAATATTTCCTTTGGCCCTATAGTCTTCAAAGGGATCCGAAATATCTGTTCTCAGATTCCACAGAAATAAGGTGAGCAAAGAGAACCACGAAATACAGATGTAACTCTGTGAGATGAATTAACAGAACACTAAGCAGTTTCTGAGAAAGCTTCTTTCCAGATTTCGTCTAAGGATATTTCCTTTTTCACCATAGCCCTCTATGAGCTTCCAAATATCACTTTGCCAATTCCACAGGAACTGTCTTAGCGAAAGGCTTCTTGAGGGGAAAGCTATAACTCTGTGAGCTGATTTCACAGAACACAAAGAAGTTTCTCAGAAAGCTTCTTTCTCTTTGTTATCGGAGAATATTTCCTTTGGCCCTATAGTCTTCAAAGGGGTCCGAAATATCTGTTCTTAGATTCCACAGAAAAAAGGCTAGCAAAGACATACAGGAAATACAGATGTAACTCTGTGAAATGAATTAACAGAACACTAAGCAGTTTCTCAGAGAGCTTCTTTCCAGATTTCAGCTGAGGATATTTCCTTTTTCACCATAGCCCTCTATGGGCTTCCAAATATCACTTTGCCAATTCCACAAGAACTGTCTTAGCGAAAGGCTTCTTGAGGGGAAAGCTGTAACTCTTCTGAGATGATTTCACAGAACACAAAGATGTTTCTCAGAAACCTTCTTTCTCTTTGTTATCGGAGGATATTTCCTTTGGCCCTATAGTCTTCAAAGGGATTCGACATATCTGTTCTCAGATTACACAGAAATAAGGCTAGCAAAGAGATCCACGAAATACAGATGTAACTCTATGAGATGAATTAACAGAACACTAAGCAGTTTCTCAGAAAGCTTCTTTCCAGATTTCAGCTGAGGATATTTCCTTTTTCACCGTAGCCCTCTATGGGCTTCCAAATATCACTTTGCCAATTCCACAAGAACTGTCTTAGCGAAAGGCTTCTTGAGGGGAAAGTTGTAACTCTGTGAGATGATTTCACAGAACACAAAGAAGTTTCTCAGAAAGCTTCTTTCTCTTTGTTATCGGAGGATATTTCCTTTGGCCCTATAGTCTTCAAAGGGATCCGAAATATCTGTTCTCAGATTCCACAAAATAAGGCTAGCAAAGAGATCCACGAAATACAGATATAACTCTGTGAGATTAATTAACATTACACTAAGCAGTTTATCAGAAAGCTTCTTTCCAGATTTCATCTGAGCATATATCCTTTTTCACCATCGCCCTCTATGGGCTTCCAAATATCACTTTGCCAATTCCACAAGAACTGTCTTAGCGAAATGCTTCTTGAGGGGAAAGCTGTAACTCTGTGAGATGATTTCACAGAACACAAAGAAGTTTCTCAGAAAGCTTCTTTCTCTTTGTTATCGGAGGATATTTCCTTTGGCCCTATAGTCTTCAAAGGGATCCGAAATATCTGTTCTCAGATTCCACAGAAATAAGGCTAGCAAAGAGATCCACGAAATACAGAAGTAACTTTGTGAGTGGAAGTCACAGAACACTAAGCGGTTTCTCAGAAAGTTTCTTTCCAGATTTCATCTGAGGATATTTCCTTTTTCACCATAGCCCTCTATGGGCTTCCAAATATCACTTTGCCAATTCCACAAGAACTGTCTTAGCGAAAGGCTTCTTGAGGGGAAAGCTGTAACTCTGTGAGATGATTTCCCAGAACACAAAGAAGTTTCTCAGAAAGGTTCTTTCTCTTTGTTATCGGATAATATTTCCTTTGGCCCTATAGTCTTCAAAGGGATCCGAAATGTCTGTTCTCAGATTCCACAGAAATAAGGTGAGCAAAGAGAACCACGAAATACAGATGTAACTCTGTGAGATGAATTAACAGAACTCTAAGCAGTTTGGGAGAAAGCTTCTTTCCAGATTTCATCTAAGGATATTTCCTTTTTCACCATAGCCCTCTATGGGCTTCCAAATATCTCTTTGCCAATTCCACTGGAACTGTCTTAGCGAAAGGCTTCTTGAGGGGAAAGCTATAACTCTGTGAGGTGATTTCACAGAACACAACGAAGTTTCTCAGAAAGCTTCTTTCTCTTTGTTATCGGAGGTTATTTCCTTTGGCCCTATAGTCTTCAAAGGGATCCGAAATATCTGTTCTCAGATTCCACAGAAATAAGGCTATCAAAGAGATACACGAAATACAGATGTAACTCTGTGAGATGAATTAACAGAACACTAAGCAGTTTCTCAGAAAGCTTCTTTCCAGATTTCAGCTGAGGATATTTCCTTTTTCACCATAGCCCTCTATGGGCTTCCAAATATCACTTTGCCAATTCCACAAGAACTGTCTTAGCGAAAGGCTTCTGGAGGGGAAAGCTGTAACTCTGTGAGATGATTTCACAGAACAGAAAGAAGTTTCTCAGAAAGCTTCTTTCTCTTTGTTATCGGAGGATATTTCCTTTGGCCCTATAGTCTTCAAAGGGATCCGAAATATCTGTTCTCATATTCCACAAAATAAGGCTAGCAAAGAGATCCACGAAATACAGATATAACTCTGTGAGATTAATTAACATTACACTAAGCAGTTTATCAGAAAGCTTCTTTCCAGATTTCATCTGAGGATATATCCTTTTTCACCATCGCCCTCTATGGGCTTCCAAATATCACTTTGCCAATTCCACAAGAACTGTCTTATCGAAAGGCTTCTTGAGGGGAAAGCTGTAACTCTGTGAGATGATTTCACAGAACACAAAGAAGTTTCTCAGAAAGCTTCTTTCTCTTTGTTATCGGAGGATATTTCCTTTGGCCCTATAGTCTTCAAAGGGATCCGAAATATCTGTTCTCAGATTCCACAGAAATAAGGCTAGCAAAGAGATCCACGAAATACAGATGTAACTTTTTGAGTGGAAGTCACAGAACACTAAGCGGTTTCTCAGAAAGCTTCTTTCCAGATTTCATCTGAGGATATTTCCTTTTTCACCATAGCCCTCTACGTGCTTCCAAATATCACTTTGCCAATTCCACAAGAACTGTCTTAGCGAAAGGCTTCTTGAGGGGAAAGCTGTAACTCTGTGAGATGATTTCACAGAACACAAAGAAGTTTCTCAGAAAGCTTCTTTCTCTTTGTTATCGGAGGATATTTCCTTTGGCCCTATAGTCTTCAAAGGGATCCGAAATATCTGTTCTCAGATTTCACAGAAATAAGGCTAGCAAAGACATCCACGAAATACAGATGTAACTCTGTGAGATGAATTAACAGAACACTAAGCAGTTTCTCCGAAAGCTTCTTTACAGATTTCATCTGAGGATATTTCCTTTTTCACCATAGCCCTCTATGTGCTTCCAAATATCACTTTGCCAATTCCACAAGAATGTCTTACCGAAAGGCTTCTTTAGGGGAAAGCTGTAACTCTGAGAGATGATTTCACAGAACACAAAGAAGTTTCTCAGAAAACTTCTTTCTCTTTGTTATCGGAGAATATTTCCTTTGGCCCTATAGTCTTCAAAGGGATCGGAAATATTTGTTCTCAGATTCCACAGAAATAAGGCTAGCAAGGAGATCCACGAAATACAGATGTAACTCTGTGAGATGAATTAACAGAACACTAAGTAGTTTCTCAGAAAGCTTCTTTCCAGATTTCATCTGAGGATATTTCCTTTTTCACCATAGCCCTCTAAGGGATTCCAAATATCACTTTGCCAATTCCACAAGAACTGTCTTAGCGAAAGGCTTCCTGAGGGGAAAGCTGTAACTCTGTGAGATGATTTCACAGAACACAATGAAGTTTCTCGGAAAGCTTCTTTCTCTTTGTTATCGGAGGATATTTCGTTTGGCCCTATATTCTTCAAAGGGTTCGGAAATATCTGTTCTCAGATTCCACAGAAATAAGGCTAGCAAAGAGATCCACGAAATACAGATGTAACTCTGTGAGATGAATTAACAGAACACTAAGCAGTTTCTCAGAAAGCTTCTTTCCAGATTTCATCTGAGGATAATTCCTTTTTCACCATAGCCCTCTAAGGGCTTCCAAATATCACTTTGCCAATTCCACAAGAACTGTCTTAGTGAAAGGCTTCTTTAGGGGATAGCTGTAACTCTGAGAGATGATTTTACAGAACCAAAGTACTTTCTCAGAAAGCTTCTTTCTCTTTGTTATCGGAGGATATTTCCTTTGGAACGATAGTCTTCAAAGGGATCCGAAATATCTATTCTCAGATTCCACAGTAATAAGGCTAGCAAAGAGATCCACGAAATACAGATATAACTCTGTGAGATGAATTAACAGAACACTAAGCAGTTTCTCAGAAAGCTTCTTTCCAGATTTCATCTGAGGATATTTCCTTTTTCACCATAGAACTATATGGGCTTCCAAATATCACTTTGCCAATTCCTCAAGAACTGTCTTAGCGAAAGGCTTCCTGAGGGGAAAGCTGTAATTCTGTGAGATGATTTCACAGAACACAAAGAAGTTTCTCAGAAAACTTCTTTCTCTTTGTTATCGGAGGATATTTCTTTGGCCCTATAGTCTTCAAAGGGATCCGACATATCTGTTCTCAGATTCCACAGAAATAAGGCTAGCAAAGAGATCCACGAAATACAGATGTAACTCTGTGAGATGAATTAACAGAACACTGAGCAGTGTCTCAGAGAACTTCCTCCCAGATTTTATCTGAGGATATTTCCTTTTTCACCATAGCCCTCTATGGGCTTCCAAATATCACTTTTCCAATTCCACAAGAACTGTCTTAGCGATAGGCTTCTTGAGGGGAAAGATGTAACTCTGTGAGATGATTTCACAGAACACAAAGAAGTTTCTCAGAAAGCTTCTCTCTCTTTGTTATCGGAGGATATTTCCTTTGGCCCTATAGTCTTCAAAGGGATCCGACATATCTGTTCTCAGATTCCACAGAAATAAGGCTAGCAAAGAGATCCACGAAATACAGATGTAACTCTGTGAGATGAATTAACAGAACACTAAGCAGTTTCTCAGAAAGCTTCTTTCCAAATTTCATCAGAGAATATTTCCGTTTTCACCATAGCCCGCTAGGGGCTTCCAAATATCACTTTGACAATTCCACAAGAACTGTCTTAGCGAAAGGCTTCTTGAGGGGAAAGCTGTAACTCTGTGAGATGATTTCACAGAACCCAAAAAGTTTCTGAGAAAGCTTCTTTCTCTTTGTTATCGGAGGATATTTCCTTTGGCCCTATAGTCTTCAAAGGGATCCGAAATATCTGTTCTCAGATTCCAAAGCAATAAGGCTAGCAAAGAGATCCACGAAATACAGATGTAACTCTGTGAGATGAATTAACACAACACTCAGCGGTTTCTCAGAAAACTTCTTTCCAGATTTCATCTGAGGATATTTCCTTTTTCACCATAGCCCTCTACGGGCTTCCAAATATCACTTTGCCAATACCACAAGAACTGTCTTAGCGAAAGGCTTCTTTAGGGGAAAGTTGTGACTATGTGAGATGATGTCACAGAACACAAACAAGTTTCTCAGAAAGCTTCTTTCTCTTTGTTATCGGAGGATATTTCCTTTGGCCCTATAGTCTTCAAAGGGATCCGAAATATCTGTTCTCAGATTCCACAGAAATAAGGCTAGCAAAGAGATCCAAGAAATACAGATGTAACTCTGTCAGTGGAAGTCACACATCCCCGAGCAGTTTCTCAGAAAGCTTCCTTCCATATTTCATCTGAGGATATTTCCTTTTTCACCATAGCCCTCTATGGGCTTCGAAATATCACTTTGCCAATTCCACAAGAACTGTCTTAGCGAAAGGCTTCCTGAGGGGAAAGCTGTAACTCTGTTAGATGATTTCACAGAACACAGAGAAGTTCCTCAGGAAGCTTCTTTCTCTTTGTTATCGGAGGATATTTCCTTTGACCCTATACTCTTCAAAGGGATACAAAATATCTGTTCTCAGATTCCACAGAAATAAGGCGAGCAAAGAGATCCAGGAAATACAGATGTAACTCTGTGAGATGAATTAACAGAACACTAAGCAGTTTCTCAGAGAGCTTCTTTCCAGATTTCATCTTAGGATATTTCCCTTTTCACCGTAGCCCTCTATGGGCTTCCAAATATCAACTTGCCAATTCCAAAAGAACTGTCTTAGCGAAAGGCTTCTTTAGGGGACAACTATAACTCCGTGAGATGATATCACAGAACACAAAGAAGTTTCTCAGAAAGCTTCTTTCTCTTTCTAATCGGAGGATATTTCCTTTGGCCCTATAGTCTTCAAAGGGATGCGAAATATCTGTTCTCAGATTCCACAGTAATAAGGCAAGCAAAGAGATCCACGAAATACAGATGTAACTCTGTGAGATGAATTAACAGAACACTAAGCAGTTTCTCAGAGAACTTCTTTCCAGATTTCATCTGAGGATATTTCCTTTTTCATCAAAGCCCTCTATGGGCTTCCAAATATCACTTTGCCAATTCCACAAGAACTGTCTTAGCGAAAGGCTTCATGAGGGGAAAGCTGTAACTCTGTGAGATGATTTCAGAGAACACAAAGAAGTTTCTCAGAAAGCTTCTTTCTCTTTGTTATCGGAGGATATTTCCTTTGGCCCTATAGTCTTCAAAGGGATCCAAATATCTGTTCTCATATTCCACAGAAATAAGGCTAGCAAAGACTTCCACGAAATGCAGATGTAACTCTCTGAGATGAATTAACAGAACACTAAGCAGTTTCTCAGAAAGCTTCTTTCCAGATTTCATCTGAGGATATTTCCTATTTCACCATAGCCCTCTATGGGCTTCCAATATCACTTTGCCAATTCCACAAGAACTGTATTAGCGAAAGGCTTCCTGAGAGGAAAGCTGTAACTCTGTTAGATGATTTCACAGAACACAAAGAAGTTTCTCAGAAAGCTTCTTTCTCTTTGTTACTGGAGGATATTTCCTTTGGCCCTATAGTCTTCAAAGGGATCCGAAATATCTGTTCTCAGATTCCACAAAATAAGGCTAGGAAAGAGATCCACGAAATACAGATGTAACTCTCTGAGATGAATTAACATTACACTAAGCAGTTTCTCAGAAAGCTTCTTTCCAGATTTCATCTGAGGATATTTCCTTTTTCACCATAGCCCTCTATGGGCTTCCAAATATCACTTTGCCAATTCCACAAGAACCGTCTTAGCAAAAGGCGTCTTCAGGGGAAAGCTGTAACTCTGTGAGATGATTTCACAGAACACAAAGAAGTTTCTCAGAAAGATTCTTTCTCTTTGTTATCGGAGGATATTTCCTTTGGCCCTATAGTCTTCAAAGGGATCCGAAATATCTGTTCTCAGATTCCACAGAAATAAGGCTAGCAAAGAGATCCACGAAATACAGATGTAACTTTGTGAGTGGAAGTCACAGAACACTAAGCGGTTTCTCAGAAAGCTTCTTTCCAGATTTCATCTGAGGATATTTCCTTTTTCAGCATAGCCCTCTATGGGCTTCCAAATATCACTTTGCCAATTCCACAAGAACTGTTTTAGCGAAAGGCTTCTTGAGGGGAAAGCTGTGACTCTGTGAGATGCTGTCACAGAACACAAAGAAGTTTCTCGGAAAGTTTCTTTCTCTTTGTTATCGGAGGATATTTCCTTTGGCCCTATAGTCTTCAAAGGGATCCGAAATATCTGTGCTCAGATTCCACAGAAATAAGGCTAGCAAAGAGATCCGCGATATACAGATGTAACTCTGTGAGATGAATTCACAGAACACTGAGCAGTTTCTCAGAAAGCTTCTTTCCAGATTTCATCTGAGAATATTTCCTTTTTCACCATAGCCCTCTATGGGCTTCCAAATATCACTTTGCCAATTCCACAAGAACTGTCTTAGCGAAAGGCTTCATGAGGGGAAAGATGTAACTCTGTGAGATGATTTCAGAGAACACAAAGAAGTTTCTCAGAATGCTTCTTTCTCTTTGTTATCGGAGGATATTTCCTTTGGCCCTATAGACTTCAAAGGGATCCGAAATATCTGTTCTCAGATTCCACAGAAATAAGGCTAGCAAAGAGATCCACGAAATCCAGATATAACTCTGTGAGATGAATTAACAGAACAGTAAGCAGTTTCTCAGAAAGCTTCTTACCAGATTTCAGCTGAGGATATTTCCTTTTTCACCATAGCCCTCTATGGGCTTCCAAATAAAAATTTTCCAATTCCACAGGAACTGTCTTAGCGACAGGCTTCCTGAGTGGAAAGCTGTAACTCCGTGAGATGATTTCACAGAACCCAAAAAGTTTCTGAGAAAGCTTCTTTCTCTTTGTTATCAGAGGATATTTCCTTTGGCCCTATAATCTTCAAAGGGATACGAATTATCTGTTCTCAGATTCCAAAGAAATAAGGCTAGCAAAGAGATCCACGAAATACAGATGTAACTCTGTGAGATGAATTAACACAACACTCAGCGGTTTCTCAGAAAACTTCTTTCCAGATTTCATCTGAGGATATTTCCTTTTTCACCATAGCCCTCTACGGGCTTCCAAATATCACTTTGCCAATACCACAAGAACTGTCTTAGCGAAAGGCTTCTTTAGGGGAAAGTTGTGACTCTGTGAGATGATGTCACAGAACACAAACAAGTTTCTCAGAAAGCTTCTTTCTCTTTGTTATCGGAGGATATTTCCTTTGGCCCTATAGTCTTCAAAGGGATCCGAAATATCTGTTCTCAGATTCCACAGAAATAAGGCTAGCAAAGAGATCCAATAAATACAGATGTAACTCTGTCAGTGGAAGTCACACATCCCCGAGCAGTTTCTCAGAAAACTTCCTTCCATATTTCATCTGAGGATATTTCCTTTTTCACCATAGCCCTCTATGCGCTTCGAAATATCACTTTGCCAATTCCACAAGAACTGTCTTAGCGAAAGGCTTCTTGAGGGGAAAGCTGTAACTCTGTGAGATGATTTCACAGAACACAAAGAAGTTTCACAGAAAGCTTCCTTCTCTTTGTTATTGGAGGATATTTCCTTTGACTCTATAGTCTTCTAGGGGATCTGAAATATCTGTTCTCAGATTCCACAGAAATAAGGCTAGCAAAGAGATCCACGAAATACAGATGTAACTCTGTGAGATGAATTAAGAGAACACTAAGCAGTTTCCCAGAAAGCTTCTTTCCAGATTTCATCTGAAGATATTTCCTTTTTCACCATAGCCCTCTATGGGTTTCCAAATATCACTTTGCCAATTCCACAAGAACTGTCTTTGGGAAAGGCTCCTTGAGGAGAAAGCTGTAACTCTGTGAGATGATTTCACAGAACAAAAAGAAGTTTCTCAGAAAGCTTCCTTCTCTTTGTTATCAGAGGATATTTCCTTTGGTCCTATAGTCTTCAAAGGGTTCCGAAATATCTGTTCTCAGATTCCACAGAAATAAGGCTAGCAAAGAGATCAACGATATACAGATGTAACTCTGTGAGATGAATTAAGAGAACACCAAGCAGTTTCTCAGAAAGCTTCTTTCCAGATTTCATCTGAGGATATTTCCTTTTTCACCATAGCCCCCTATGGGCTCCAAATATCCTTTGCCAATTCCACAAGAACTGTCTAAGCGAAAGGCTTCTTGAGGGGAAAGTTGTAACTCTGTGAGGTGATTTCACAGAACACAAAGAAGTTTCTCAGAAAGCTTCTTTCTCTTTGATATCGGAGGATATTTCCTTTGGCCCTATAGTCTTCAAAGGGATCCGAATTATCTGTTCTCAGATTCCACAGAAATAAGGATAGCAAAGAGATCCAAGAAATACAGAAGTAACTCTGTGAGTGGTAGTCACACATCCCAGAGCAGTTTCTCAGAAAGCTTCTCTCCAGATTTCCTCTGAGGATATTTCCTTTTTCACCATAGCCCTCTATGGGCTTCCAAATATCACTTTGCCAATTCCACAAGAACTGTTATAGCGAAGGCTTCTTGTGACGAAAGCTGTAACTCTGTGAGGTAATTTCACAGAACACTAAGAAGTTTCTCAGAAAGCTTCTTTCTCTTTGCGATCGGAGGCTATTTCCTTTAGCCCTATAGTCTTCAAAGGGATCCGAAATATCTGTTCTCAGATTCCACAGAAATAAGGATTGCAAAGAGATCCAAGAAATACAGATATAACTCTGTGAGTGGAAGTCACACATCACAGAGCAGTTTCTCAGAAAGCTTCTTTCCAGATTTCATCTGCGGATATTTCCTTTTTCACCATAGCCCTCTATGGGCTTCCAAATATCATTTGCCAATTCCACAAGAACTGTCTTAGCAAAAGGCTTCTTGAAGGGAAAGCTGTAACTCTGTGAGATGATTTCACAGAACACAAAGAAGTTTCTCAGAAAGCTTCTTTCTCTTTGTTATCGGAGGATATTTCCTTTGCCCTATAGACTTCAAAGGGATCGGAAATATATGTTCTCAGATTCCACAGAAATAAGGCTAGTAAAGAGATCCACGATTCCAGATGTAACTCTGTGAGATGAATTAACAGAACACTAAGCAGTTTCTCAGAGAGCTTCTTTCCAGATTTCATCTGAGGATATTTCCTTTTTCACCATAGCCCTCTATGGGCTTCCAAATATCACTTTGCCAGTTCCACAAGAACTGTCTTAGCGGAAGGCTTATTGAGGGGAAAGCTGTAACTCTGTAAGATGATTTCACAGAACACAAAGAAGTTTCTCAGAAAGCTTCTTTCTCTTTGTTTTCGGAGGATATTTCTTTTAACCCTATAGTCTTCAAAGGGATCCGAAATATCTGTTCTCAGATTCCACAGAAATAAGGTGAGCAAAGAGAACCACGAAATACAGATGTAACTCTGTGAGATGAATTCACAGAACACTAAGCAGTTTCTGAGAAAGCTTCTTTCCAGATTTCATCTAAGGATATTTCCTTTTTCACCATAGCCCTCTATGGGCTTCCAAATATCACTTTGCCAATTCCACAGGAACTGTCTTAGCGAAAGGCTTCTTGAGGGGAAACTATAACTCTGTTCGCTGATTTCACAGAACACAAAGAAGTTTCTCAGAAAGCTTCTTTCTCTTTGTTATCGGAGGTTATTTCCTTTGGCCCTATAGTCTTCAAAGGGATCCGAAATATCTGTTCTCAGATTCCACAGAAATAAGGCTAGCAAAGAGATACACGAAATACAGATGTAACTCTGTGAGATGAATTAACAGAACACTAAGCAGTTTCTCAGAAAGCTTCTTTCCAGATTTCAGCTGAGGATATTTCCTTTTTCACCATAGCCCTCTATGGGCTTCCAAATATCACTTTGCCAATTCCACAAGAACTGTCTTAGCGAAAGGCTTCTTGAGGGGAAAGCTGTGACTCTGTGAGATGATGTCACAGAACACAAAGAAGTTTCTCAAAAAACTTTTTTCTCTTTGTTATCGGAGGATATTTCCTTTGGCCCTATAGTCTTCAAAGGGATCCGAAATATCTGTTCTCAGATTCCACCGAAATAAGGCTAGCAAAGAGATCCACGAAATACAGATGTAACTCTGTGAGATGAATTAACAGAACACTGAGCAGTGTCTCAGAGAACTTCTTCCCAGATTTTATCTGCGGATATTTCCTTTTTCACCATAGCCCTCTATGGGCTTCCAAATATCACTTTGCCAATTCCACAAGAACTGTCTTAGCGATAAGCTTCTTGAGGGGAAAGCTGTAACTCTGAGAGATGATTTCACAGAACACAAAGAAGTTTCTCAGAAAACTTCTTTCTCTTTGTTATCGGAGGATATTTCCTTTGGCCCTATAATCTTCAAAGGGATCCGAAATATCTGTTCTCAGATTCCACAGAAATAAGGCGAGCAAAGAGATCCACGAAATACAGATGTAACCCTGTGAGATGAACTAACAGAACACTAAGCAGTTTCTCAGAAAGCTTCATTCCAGACTTCATCTGAGGATATTTCCTTTTTCACCATAGCCCTCTATGGGCTTCCAAATATCACTTTGCCAATTCCACAAGAACTGTCTTAGCGAAAGGCTTCCTGAGGGGAAAGCTGTAACTCTGTGAGGTGATTTCACAGAACACAAAGAAGTTTCTCAGAAAGCTTCTTTCTCTTTGTTATCGGAGGATATTTCCTTTGGCCCTACAGTCTTCAAAGGGATCCGAAATATCTGTTCTCAGATTCCACAGAAATAAGGCTAGCAAAGAGATACAAGAAATACAGATGTAACTCTGTGAGATGAATTAACAGAACACTAAGCAGTTTCTCAGAAAGCTTCTTTCCAGGTTTCAGCTGAGGATATTTCCTTTTTCACCATAGCCTTCTATGGGCTTCCAAATATCACTTTGCCCATTCCACAAGAACTGTCTTAGCGAAAGGCTTCTTGAGGGGAAAGCTGTAACTCTGTGAGATGATTTCACAGAACACAAAGAAGTTTCTCAGAAAGCTTCTTTCTCTTTGTTATCGGAGGATATTTCCTTTGGCCCTACAGTCTTCAAAGGGATCCGACATATCTGTTCTCAGATTCCACAGAAATAAGGCTAGCAAAGAGATACACGAAATACAGATGTAACTCTGTGAGATGAATTAACAGAACACTAAGCAGTTTCTCAGAAAGCTTCTTTCCAGATTTCATCTGAGGATATTTCCTTTTTCATCATAGCCCTCTATGGGCTTCCAAATATCACTTTGCCAATTCCACAAGAACTGTCTTAGCGAAAGGCTCCTTGAGGGGAAAGCGGTAACTCTGTGAGATGATTTCACAAAACACAAAGAAGTTTCACAGAAAGCTTCTTTCTCTTTTTTATTGGAGGATATTTCCTTTGACTCTATAGTCTTCTAGGGGATCTGAAATATCTGTTCTCAGATTCCACAGAAATAAGGCTAGCAAAGAGATCCACGAAATACAGATGTAACTCTGTGAGATGAATTAACAGAACACTAAGCAGTTTCTCAGAAAGCTTCTTTCCAGATTTCAGCTGTGGATATTTCCTTTTTCACCATAGCCCTCTATGGGCTTCCAAATATCACTTTGCCAATTCCACAAGAACTGTCTTAGCGAAAGGCTTCTTGAGGGGAAAGCTGTAACTCTGTGAGATGATTTCCCAGAACACAAAGAAGTTTCTCAGAAAACTTCTTTCTCTTTGTTATCGGAGGATATTTCCTTTGGCCCTATAGTCTTCATAGGGATTCGACATATCTGTTCTCAGATTACACAGAAATAAGGCTAGCAAAGAGATCCACGAAATACAGATGTAACTCTGTGAGATGAATTAACAGAACACTAAGCAGTTTCTCAGAAAGCTTCTTTCCAGATTTCAGCCGAGGAAATTTCCTTTTTCACCATAGCCCTCTATGGGCTTCCAAATATCACTTTGCCAATTCCACAAGAACTGTCTTAGCGAAAGGCTTCTTGAGGGGAAAGCTGTAACTCTGTGAGATGATTTCACCGAACACAAAGAAGTTTCTCAGAAAGCTTCTTTCTCTTTGTTATTGAAGGATATTTCCTTTGACTCTATAGTCTTCCAGGGGATCCGAAATATCTGTTCTCAGATTCCGCAGAAATAAGGCTAGCAAAGAGATCCACGAAATACAGATATAACTTTGTGAGTGGTAGTCACAGAACACTAAGCGGTTTCTCAGAAAGCTTCTTTCCAGATTTCATCTGAGGATATTTCCTTTTTCACCATAGCCTTCTATGGGCTTCCAAATATCACTTTGCCAATTCCACAAGAACTGTCTTAGCGAAAGGCTTCTTGAGGGTAAAGCTGTAACTCTGTGAGATGATTTCACAGAACACAAAGAAGTTTCTCAGAAAGCTTCTTTCTCTTTGTTATTGGAGGATATTTCCTTTGACTCTATAGTCTTCTAGGGGATCTGAAATATCTGTTCTCAGATTCCACAGAAATAAGGCTAGCAAAGAGATCCACGAAATACAGATGTAACTCTGTGAGATGAATTAACAGAACACTAAGCAGTTTCTCAGAAAGCTTCTTTCCAGATTTCATCTGAAGATATTTCCTTTTTCACCATAACCGTCTATGGGCTTCCAAATATCACTTTGCCAATTTCTCAAGAACTGTCTTAGCGAAAGGCTTCTTGAGGGTAAAGCTGTAACTCTGTGAGATGATTTCACAGAACACGAAGAAGTTTCTCAGAAAGCTTCTTTCTCTTTGTTATCGGAGGATATTTCCTTTGGCCCTATAGTCTTCAAAGGGATCCGAAATATCTGTTCTCAGATTCCACAGAAATAAGGCTAGCAAAGAGATCCACGAAATACAGATGTAACACTGTGAGATGAATTAACAGAACACTAAGCAGTTTCTCAGAAAGATTCTTTCCAGATTTCATCTGAGGATATTTCCTTTTTCACCATAGCCCTCTATGGGCTTCCAAATATCACTTTTCCAATTCCACAAGAACTGTCTTAGCAAAAGGCTTCTTGAAGGGAATGCTGTAACTCTTTGAGATGATTTCACAGAACACAAAGAAGTTTCTCAGAAACCTTCTTTCTCTTTCTTATCGGAGGATATTTCCTTTGTCCCTATAGTCTTCAAAGGGATCCGAAATATCTATTCTCAGATTCCACAGTAATAAGGCTAGCAAAGAGATCCACGAAGTACAGATGTAACTCTGTGAGATGAATTAACAGAACACTAAGCAGTTTCTCAGAAAGCTGCTTTCCAGATTTCATCTGAGGATATTTCCTATTTCACCATAACCCTCTATGGGCTTCCAATATCACTTTGCCAATTCCAAAAGAACTGTATTAGCGAAAGGCTTCCTGAGAGGAAAGCTGTAACTCTGTGAGATGATTTCACAGAACACAAAGAAGTTTCTCAGAAAGGTTCTTTCTCTTTGTTATCGGAAAATATTTCCTTTGGCCCTATAGTCTTCAAAGGGATCCGAAATATCTGTTCTCAGATTCCACAGAAATAAGGTGAGCAAAGAGAACCACGAAATACAGATGTAACTCTGTGAGATGAATTAACAGAACACTAAGCAGTTTCTGAGAAAGCTTCTTTCCATGTTTCATCTAAGGATATTTCCTTTTTCACCATAGCCCTCTATGGGCTTCCAAATATCACTTTGCCAATTCCACAGGAACTGTCTTAGCGAAAGGCTTCTTGAGGGGAAAGCTATAACTCTGTGAGCTGATTTCACAGAACACAAAGAAGTTTCTCAGAAAACTTCTTTCTCTTTGTTATCGGAGGATATTTCCTTTGGCCCTATAGTCTTCAAAGGGGTCCGAAATATCTGTTCTCAGATTCCACAGAAATAAGGCTAGCAAAGACATACACGAAATACAGATGTAAGTCTGTGAGATGAATTAACAGAACACTAAGCAGTTCCTCAGAGAGCTTCTTTCCAGATTTCAGCTGAGGATATTTCCTTTTTCACCATAGCCCTCTATGGGCTTCCAAATATCACTTTTCCAATTCCACAAGAACTGTCTTAACGAAAGGCTTCTTGAGGGGAAAGCTGTAACTCTGTGAGATGATTTCACAGAACACTAAGAAGTTTCTCAGAAAGCTTCTTTCTCTTTGTTATCGGAGGATATTTCCTTTGGTCCTATAGTCTTCAAAGGGATCTGATACATCTGTTCTCAGATTGTACAGAAATAAGGCTAGCAAAGAGATCCACCAAATACAGATATAACACTGTGAGATGAATTAACAGAACACTAAGCAGTTTCTCAGAAAGCTTCTTTCCAGATTTCATCTGAGGATATTTCCTTTTTCACCATAACCCTCTAGGGGCTTCCAAATATCACTTTGCCAATTCCACAAGAATTGTCTTAGCGAAAGGCTTCTTGAGGGGAAAGCTGTAAATCTGTGAGATGATTTCCCAGAACACAAAGAAGTTTCTCAGAAAGCTTCTTTCTCTTTGTTATCGGAGGATATTTCCTTTGGCCCTATACTCTTCAAAGGGATCCGAAATATCTGTTCTCAGATTCCACAGAAATAAGGCTAGCAAAGAGATCCACGAAATACAGATATAACTTTGTGAGTGGAAGTCACAGAACACTAAGCGGTTTCTCAGAAAGCTTCTTTCCAGATTTCATCTGAGGATATTTCCTTTTTCACCATAGCCTTCTATGGGCTTCCAAATATCACTTTGCCAATTCCACAAGAACTGTCTTAGCGAAAGGCTTCTTGAGGGTAAAGCTGTAACTCTGTGAGATGATTTCACAGAACACAAAGAAGTTTCTCAGAAAGCTTCTTTCTCTTTGTTATTGGAGGATATTTCCTTTGACTCTATAGTCTTCTAGGGGATCTGAAATATCTGTTCTCAGATTCCACAGAAATAAGGCTAGCAAAGAGATCCACGAAATACAGATGTAACTCTGTGAGATGAATTAACAGAACACTAAGCAGTTTCTCAGAAAGCTTCTTTCCAGATTTCATCTGAAGATATTTCCTTTTTCACCATAACCCTCTATGGGCTTCCAAATATCACTTTGCCAATTTCTCAAAAACTGTCTTAGCGAAAGTCTTCTTGAGGGGAAAGCTGTAACTCTGTGAGATGATTTCACAGAACACAAAGAAGTTTCTCAGAAAGCTTCTTTCTCTTTGTTATCGGAGGATATTTCCTTTGGCCCTTTAGTCTTCAAAGGGATCCGATATATCAGTTCTCAGATTCCACAGAAATAAGGCTAGCAAAGAGATCTACGAAATACATATGTAACACTGTGAGATGAATTAACAGAACACTAAGCAGTTTCTCAGAAAGCTTCTTTCCAGATTTCATCTGAGGATATTTCCTTTTTCAGCGTAGCCCTCTATGGGCTTCCAAATATCACTTTGCCAATTCCAAAAGAACTGTCTTAGCGAAAGGCTTCTTGAGGGGAAAGCTGTAACTCTGTGAGATGATTTCACAGAACACAAAGAAGTTTCTCAGAAAGCTTCTTTCTCTTTGTTATCGGAGGATATTTCCTTTGGCCCTATAGTCTTCAAAGGGATCCGAAATATCTGTTCTCAGATTCCACAGAAATAAGGGTAGCAAAGAGATCCACGAAATACAGATGTAACTCTGTGAGATGAATTAACAGAACACTAAGCAGTTTCTCAGAAAGATTCTTTCCAGATTTCATCTGAGGATATTTCCTTTTTCACCATAGCCCTCTATGGGCTTCCAAATATCACTTTGCCAATTCCACAAGAACTGTCTGAGCGAAAGGCTTCTTGAGAGGAAAGCTGTAACTCTGTGAGATGATTTCACAGAACACAAAGAAGTTTCTCAGAAAGCTTCTTTCTCTTTTTTATCGGAGGATATTTCCTTTGGCCCTATAGTCTTCAAAGGGATCCGAAATATCTGTTCTCAGATTCCACAGAAATAAGGCTAGCAAAGAGATCCACGAAATACAGATGTAACTCTGTGAGATGAATTCACAGAACACTGAGCAGTTTCTCAGAAAGCTTCTTTCCAGATTTCATCTGAGGATATTTCCTTTTTCACCATAGCCCTCTATGGGCTTCCAAATATCACTTTTCCAATTCCACAAGAACTGTCTTAGCAAAAGGCTTCTTGAAGGGAATGCTGTAACTCTTTGAGATGATTTCACAGAACACCAAGAAGTTTCTCAGAAACCTTCTTTCTCTTTATTATCGGAGGATATTTCCTTTGTCCCTATAGTCTTCAAAGGGATCCGAAATATCTATTCTCAGATTCCACAGTAATAAGGCTAGCAAAGAGATCCACGAAATACAGATGTAACTCTGTGAGATGAATTAACAGAACACTAAGCAGTTTCTCAGAAAGCTGCTTTCCAGATTTCATCTGAGGATATTTCCTATTTCACCATAACCCTCTATGGGCTTCCAATATCACTTTGCCAATTCCACAAGAACTGTATTAGCGAAAGGCTTCCTGAGAGGAAAGCTGTAACTCTGTGAGATGATTTCACAGAACACAAAGAAGTTTCTCAGAAAGGTTCTTTCTCTTTGTTATCGGAAAATATTTCCTTTGGCCCTATAGTCTTCAAAGGGATCCGAAATATCTGTTCTCAGATTCCACAGAAATAAGGTGAGCAAAGAGAACCACGAAATACAGATGTAACTCTGTGAGATGAATTAACAGAACACTAAGCAGTTTCTGAGAAAGCTTCTTTCCAGATTTCGTCTAAGGATATTTCCTTTTTCACCATAGCCCTCTATGAGCTTCCAAATATCACTTTGCCAATTCCACAGGAACTGTCTTAGCGAAAGGCTTCTTGAGGGGAAAGCTATAACTCTGTGAGCAGATTTCACAGAACACAAAGAAGTTTCTCAGAAAGCTTCTTTCTCTTTGTTATCGGAGAATATTTCCTTTGGCCCTATAGTCTTCAAAGGGGTCCGAAATATCTGTTCTTAGATTCCACAGAAAAAAGGCTAGCAAAGACATACAGGAAATACAGATGTAACTCTGTGAAATGAATTAACAGAACACTAAGCAGTTTCTCAGAGAGCTTCTTTCCAGATTTCAGCTGAGGATATTTCCTTTTTCACCATAGCCCTCTATGGGCTTCCAAATATCACTTTGCCAATTCCACAAGAACTGTCTTAGCGAAAGGCTTCTTGAGGGGAAAGCTGTAACTCTTCTGAGATGATTTCACAGAACACAAAGATGTTTCTCAGAAACCTTCTTTCTCTTTGTTATCGGAGGATATTTCCTTTGGCCCTATAGTCTTCAAAGGGATTCGACATATCTGTTCTCAGATTACACAGAAATAAGGCTAGCAAAGAGATCCACGAAATACAGATGTAACTCTATGAGATGAATTAACAGAACACTAAGCAGTTTCTCAGAAAGCTTCTTTCCAGATTTCAGCTGAGGATATTTCCTTTTTCACCATAGCCCTCTATGGGCTTCCAAATATCACTTTGCCAATTCCACAAGAACTGTCTTAGCGAAAGGCTTCTTGAGGGGAAAGTTGTAACTCTGTGAGATGATTTCACAGAACACAAAGAAGTTTCTCAGAAAGCTTCTTTCTCTTTGTTATCGGAGGATATTTCCTTTGGCCCTATAGTCTTCAAAGGGATCCGAAATATATGTTCTCAGATTCCACAAAATAAGGCTAGCAAAGAGATCCACGAAATACAGATATAACTCTGTGAGATTAATTAACATTACACTAAGCAGTTTATCAGAAAGCTTCTTTCCAGATTTCATCTGAGCATATATCCTTTTTCACCATCGCCCTCTATGGGCTTCCAAATATCACTTTGCCAATTCCACAAGAACTGTCTTAGCGAAATGCTTCTTCAGGGGAAAGCTGTAACTCTGTGAGATGATTTCACAGAACACAAAGAAGTTTCTCAGAAAGCTTCTTTCTCTTTGTTATCGGAGGATATTTCCTTTGGCCCTATAGTCTTCAAAGGGATCCGAAATATCTGTTCTCAGATTCCACAGAAATAAGGCTAGCAAAGAGATCCACGAAATACAGAAGTAACTTTGTGAGTGGAAGTCACAGAACACTAAGCGGTTTCTCAGAAAGTTTCTTTCCAGATTTCATCTGAGGATATTTCCTTTTTCACCATAGCCCTCTATGGGCTTCCAAATATCACTTTGCCAATTCCACAAGAACTGTCTTAGCGAAAGGCTTCTTGAGGGGAAAGCTGTAACTCTTCTGAGATGATTTCACAGAACACAAAGATGTTTCTCAGAAACCTTCTTTCTCTTTGTTATCGGAGGATATTTCCTTTGGCCCTATAGTCTTCAAAGGGATTCGACATATCTGTTCTCAGATTACACAGAAATAAGGCTAGCAAAGAGATCCACGAAATACAGATGTAACTCTATGAGATGAATTAACAGAACACTAAGCAGTTTCTCAGAAAGCTTCTTTCCAGATTTCAGCTGAGGATATTTCCTTTTTCACCATAGCCCTCTATGGGCTTCCAAATATCACTTTGCCAATTCCACAAGAACTGTCTTAGCGAAAGGCTTCTTGAGGGGAAAGTTGTAACTCTTTGAGATGATTTCACAGAACACAAAGAAGTTTCTCAGAAAGCTTCTTTCTCTTTGTTATCGGAGGATATTTCCTTTGGCCCTATAGTCTTCAAAGGGATCCGAAATATATGTTCTCAGATTCCACAAAATAAGGCTAGCAAAGAGATCCACGAAATACAGATATAACTCTGTGAGATTAATTAACATTACACTAAGCAGTTTATCAGAAAGCTTCTTTCCAGATTTCATCTGAGCATATATCCTTTTTCACCATCGCCCTCTATGGGCTTCCAAATATCACTTTGCCAATTCCACAAGAACTGTCTTAGCGAAATGCTTCTTGAGGGGAAAGCTGTAACTCTGTGAGATGATTTCACAGAACACAAAGAAGTTTCTCAGAAAGCTTCTTTCTCTTTGTTATCGGAGGATATTTCCTTTGGCCCTATAGTCTTCAAAGGGATCCGAAATATCTGTTCTCAGATTCCACAGAAATAAGGCTAGCAAAGAGATCCACGAAATACAGAAGTAACTTTGTGAGTGGAAGTCACAGAACACTAAGCGGTTTCTCAGAAAGTTTCTTTCCAGATTTCATCTGAGGATATTTCCTTTTTCACCATAGCCCTCTATGGGCTTCCAAATATCACTTTGCCAATTCCACAAGAACTGTCTTAGCGAAAGGCTTCTTGAGGGGAAAGCTGTAACTCTGTGAGATGATTTCCCAGAACACAAAGAAGTTTCTCAGAAAGGTTCTTTCTCTTTGTTATCGGATAATATTTCCTTTGGCCCTATAGTCTTCAAAGGGATCCGAAATGTCTGTTCTCAGATTCCACAGAAATAAGGTGAGCAAAGAGAACCACGAAATACAGATGTAACTCTGTGAGATGAATTAACAGAACTCTAAGCAGTTTGTGAGAAAGCTTCTTTCCAGATTTCATCTAAGGATATTTCCTTTTTCACCATAGCCCTCTATGGGCTTCCAAATATCTCTTTGCCAATTCCACAGGAACTGTCTTAGCGAAAGGCTTCTTGAGGGGAAAGCTATAACTCTGTGAGCTGATTTCACAGAACACAAAGAAGTTTCTCAGAAAGCTTCTTTCTCTTTGTTATCGGAGGGTATTTCCTTTGGCCCTATAGTCTTCAAAGGGATCCGAAATATCTGTTCTCAGATTCCACAGAAATAAGGCTAGCAAATAGATACACGAAATACAGATGTAGCTCTGTGAGATGAATTAACAGAACACTAAGCAGTTTCTCAGAGAGCTTCTTTCCAGATTTCAGCTGAGGATATTTCCTTTTTCACCATAGCCCTCTACGGGCTTCCAAATATCACTTTGCAAATTCCACAAGAACTGTCTTAGCGAAAGGCTTCTTGAGGGGAAAGCTGTAACTCTGTGAGATGATTTCACAGAACACAAAGAAGTTTCTCAGAAAGCTTCTTTCTCTTTGTTATTGGAGGATATTTCCTTTGGCCCTATAGTCTTCAAAGGGATTCGACATATCTGTTCTCAGATTACACAGAAATAAGGCTAGCAAAGAGATCCACGAAATACTGATGTAACTCTGTGAGATGAATTAAGAGAACACTAAGCAGTTTCTCAGAAAGCTTCTTTCCAGATTTCATCTGAAGATATTTCCTTTTTCACCATAACCCTCTATGGGCTTCCAAATATCACTTTGCCAATTTCTCAAGAACTGTCTTAGCGAAAGGCTTCTTGAGGGGAAAGCTGTAACTCTGTGAGATGATTTCACAGAACACAAAGAAGTTTCTCAGAAAGCTTCTTTCTCTTTGTTATCGGAGGATATTTCCTTTGGCCCTTTAGTCTTCAAAGGGATCGGATATATCAGTTCTCAGATTCCACAGAAATAAGGCTAGCAAAGAGATCTACGAAATACATATGTAACACTGTGAGATGAATTAACAGAACACTAAGCAGTTTCTCAGAAAGCTTCTTTCCAGATTTCATCTAGGATATTTCCTTTTTCAGCGTAGCCCTCTATGGGCTTCCAAATATCACTTTGCCAATTCCAAAAGAACTGTCTTAGCGAAAGGCTTCTTGAGGGGAAAGCTGTAACTCTGTGAGATGATTTCCCAGAACACAAAGAAGTTTCTCAGAAAGCTTCTTTCTCTTTGTTATCGGAGGATATTTCCTTGGGTCCTATTGTCTTCAAAGGGATCCGACATATCTGTTCTGAGATTCCACAGAAATAAGGCTAGCAAAGAGATCCACGAAATACAGATGTAACTCTGTGAGATGAATTAACAGTACACTAAGGAGTTTCTCAGAAAGCTTCTTTCCAGATTTCAGCTGAGGATATTTCCTTTTTCACCGTAGCCGTCTATGGGCTTCCAAATATCACTTTGCCAATTCCACAAGAACTGTCTTATCGAAAGGCTTCTTGAGGGGAAAGCTGTAACTCTGTGAGATGATTTCACAGAACACAAAGAAGTTTCGCAGAAAGCTTCTTTCTCTTTGTTATTGGAGGATATTTCCTTTGACTCTATAGTCTTCTAGGGGATCCGAAATATCTGTTCTCAGATTCCACAGAAATAAGGCTAGCAAAGAGATACACGAAATACAGATGTAACTCTGTGAGATGAATTAACAGAACACTAAGCTGTTTCTCAGAAAGCTTCTTTCCAGATTTCAGCTGAGGATATTTCCTTTTTCACCGTAGCCCTCTATGGGCTTCCAAATATCACTTTGCCAATTCCACAAGAACTGTCTTAGCGAAAGGCTTCTTGAGGGGAAAGCTGTAACTCTGTGAGATGATTTCACAGAACACAAAGAAGTTTCTCAGAAAGCTTCTTTCTCTTTGTTATCGGAGGATATTTCCTTTGGCCCTATAGTCTTCAAAGGGATCCGAAATATCTGTTCTCAGATTCCACAGAAATAAGGCTAGCAAAGAGATACACGAAATACAGATGTAACTCTGTGAGATGAATTAACAGAACACTAAGCAGTTTCTCACAAAGCTTCTTTCCAGATTTCACCTGAGGATATTTCCTTTTTCACCATAGCCCTCTATGGGCTTCCAAATATCACTTTGCCAATTCCACAAGAACTGTCTTAGCGAAAGGCTTCTTGAGGGGAAAGATGTAACTCTGTGAGATGATTTCACAGAACACAAAGAAGTTTCTCAGAAAGCTTCTTTCTCTTTGTTATCGGAGGATATTTCCTTTGGCCCGATAGTCTTCAAAGGGATCCGAAATATCTGTTCTCAGATTCCACAAAATAAGGCAAGCAAAGAGATCCACGAAATACAGATATAACTCTGTGAGATTAATTAACATTACACTAAGCAGTTTATCAGAAAGCTTCTTTCCAGATTTCATCTGAGGATATATCCTTTTTCACCATCGCCCTCTATGGGCTTCCAAATATCACTTTGCGAATTCCACAAGAACTGTCTTATCGAAAGGCTTCTTGAGGGGAAAGCTGTAACTCTGTGAGATGATTTCACAGAACACAAAGAAGTTTCTCAGAAAGCTTCTTTCTCTTTGTTATCGGAGGATATTTCCTTTGGCCCTATAGTCTTCAAAGGGATCCGAAATATCTGTTCTCAGATTCCACAGAAATAAGGCTAGCAAAGACATCCACGAAATACAGATGTAACTTTGTGAGTGGAAGTCACAGAACACTAAGCGGTTTCTCAGAAAGCTTCTTTCCAGATTTCATCTGAGGATATTTCCTTTTTCACCATAACCCTCTATGGGCTTCCAAATATCACTTTGCCAATTCCACCAGAACTGTCTTAGCGAAAGGCTTCTTGAGGGGAAAGCTGTAACTCTGGGAGATGATTTCACAGAACACAAAGAAGTTTCTCAGAAAGCTTCTTTCTCTTTGTTATCGGAGGATATTTCCTTGGGTCCTATTGTCTTCAAAGGTATCCGACATATCTGTTCTGAGATTCCACAGAAATAAGGCTAGCAAAGAGATCCACGAAATACAGATGTAACTCTGTGAGATGAATTAACAGTACACTAAGGAGTTTCTCAGAAAGCTTCTTTCCAGATTTCAGCTGAGGATATTTCCTTTTTCACCGTAGCCGTCTATGGGCTTCCAAATATCACTTTGCCAATTCCACAAGAACTGTCTTATCGAAAGGCTTCTTGAGGGGGAAGCTGTAACTCTGTGAGATGATTTCACAGAACACAAAGAAGTTTCGCAGAAAGCTTCTTTCTCTTTGTTATTGGAGGATATTTCCTTTGACTCTATAGTCTTCTAGGGGATCCGAAATATCTGTTCTCAGATTCCACAGAAATAAGGCTAGCAAAGAGATACACGAAATACAGATGTAACTCTGTGAGATGAATTAACAGAACACTAAGCTGTTTTTCAGAAAGCTTCTTTCCAGATTTCAGCTGAGGATATTTCCTTTTTCACCGTAGCCCTCTATGGGCTTCCAAATATCACTTTGCCAATTCCACAAGAACTGTCTTAGCGAAAGGCTTCTTGAGGGGAAAGCTGTAACTCTGTGAGATGATTTCACAGAACACAAAGAAGTTTCTCAGAAAGCTTCTTTCTCTTTGTTATCGGAGGATATTTCCTTTGGCCCTATAGTCTTTAAAGGGATTCGACACATCTGTTCTCAGATTACAGAGAAATAAGGCTAGCAAAGAGACCCACGAAATACAGATGTAACTCTATGAGATGAATTAACAGAAAACTAAGCAGTTTCTCAGAAAGCTTGTTTCCAGTTTTCAGCTGAGGATATTTCCTTTTTCACCGTAGCCCTCCATGGGCTTCCAAATATCACTTTGACAATTCCAAAATAACTGTCTTAGCGAAAGGCTTCTTGAGGGGAAAACTGTAACTCTGTGAGATGATTTCACAGAACACAAAGAAGTTTCTCAGAAAGCTTCTTTCTCTTTGTTATCGGAGGATATTTCCTTTGGCCCGATAGTCTTCAAAGCGATCCGAAATATCTGTTCTCAGATTCCACAAAATAAGGCAAGCAAAGAGATCCACGAAATACAGATATAACTCTGTGAGATTAATTAACATTACACTAAGCAGTTTATCAGAAAGCTTCTTTCCAGATTTCATCTGAGGATATATCCTTTTTCACCATCGCCCTCTATGGGCTTCCAAATATCACTTTGCCAATTCCACAAGAACTGTCTTAGCGATAGGCTTCTTGAGGGGAAAGCTGTAACTCTGTGAGATGATTTCACAGAACACAAAGAAGTTTCTCAGAAAGCTTCTTTCTCTTTTTTATCGGAGGATATTTCCTTTGGCCCTATAGTCTTCAAAGGGATCCGATATATCTGTTCTCAGATTCCACAGAAATAAGGCTAGCAAAGAGATCCACGAAATACAGATGTAACTTTGTGAGTGGAAGTCACAGAACACTAAGCGGTTTCTCAGAAAGCTTCTTTCCAGATTTCATCTGAGGATATTTCCTTTTTCACCATAGCCCTCTATGGGCTTCCAAATATCACTTTGCCAATTCCACAGCAACTGTCTTAGCGAAAGGCTTCTTGAGGGGAAAGCTATAACTCTGTGAGCTGATTTCACAGAACACAAAGAAGTTTCTCAGAAAGCTTCTTTCTCTTTGTTATCGGAGGATATTTCCTTTGGCCCTATAGTCTTCAAAGGGATCCGAAATATCTGTTCTCAGATTCCACAGAAATAATGCTAGCAAAGAGATACACGAAATACAGATGTAACTCTGTGAGATGAATTAACAGAACACTAAGCAGTTTCTCAGAGAGCTTCTTTCCAGATTTCAGCTGAGGATATTTCCTTTTTCACCATAGCCCTCTAGGGGCTTCCAAATATCACTTTGCCAATTCCACAAGAACTGTCTTAGCGAAAGGCTTCTTGAGGGGAAAGCTGCAACTCTGTGAGATGATTTCACAGAACACAAAGATGTTTCTCAGAAACCTTCTTTCTCTTTGTTATCGGAGGATATTTCCTTTGGCCCTATAGTCTTCAAAGGGATTCGACATATCTGTTCTCAGATTACACAGAAATAAGGCTAGCGAAGAGATCCACGAAATACAGATGTAACTCTCTGAGATGAATTAACAGAACACTAAGCAGTTTCTCAGAAAGCTTCTTTCCAGATTTCAGCTGAGGATATTTCCTTTTTCACCATAGCCCTCTATGGGCTTTCAAATATCACTTTGCCAATTCCACAAGAACTGTCGTAGCGAAAGGCTTCTTGAGGGGATAGCTGTAACTCTGTGAGATGATTTCACAGAACACAAAGAAGTTTCTCAGAAAGCTTCTTTCTCTTTGTTATCGGAGGATATTTCCTTTGGCCCTATAGTCTTCAAAGGGATTCGAAATATCTGTTCTCAGATTCCACAAAATAAGGCTAGCAAAGAGATCCACGAAATAAAGATACAACTCTGTGAGATTAATTAACATTACACTAAGCAGTTTATCAGAAAGCTTGTTTCCAGATTTCATCTGAGGATATATCCTTTTTCACCATCGCCCTCTATGGGCTTCCAAATATCACTTTGCCAATTCCACAAGAACTGTCTTATCGAAAGGCTTCTTGAGGGGAAAGCTGTAACTCTGTGAGATAATTTCACAGAACACAAAGAAGTTTCTCAGAAAGCTTCTTTCTCTTTGTTATCGGAGGATATTTCCTTTGGCCCTATAGTCTTCAAAGGGATCCGAAATATCTGTTCTCAGATTCCAAAGAAATAAGGCTAGCAAAGAGATCCACGAAATACAGATTTAACTTTGTGAGTGGAAGTCACAGAACACTAAGCGGTTTCTCAGAAAGCTTCTTTCCAGATTTCATCTGAGGATATTTCCTTTTTCACCATAGCCCTCTACGGGCTTCCAAATATCACTTTGCCAATTCCACAAGAACTGTCTTAGCGAAAGGCTTCTTGAGGGGAAAGCTGTAACTCTGTGAGATGATTTCACAGAACACAAAGAAGTTTCTCAGAAAGCTTCTTTCTCTTTGTTATCGGAGGATATTTCCGTTGGCCCTATAGTCTTCAAAGGGATCCGAAATATCTGTTCTCAGATTCCACAGAAATAAGGCAAGCAAAGAGATCCACGAAATACTGATGTAACACTGTGAGATGAATTAACAGAACACTGAGCAGTTTCTCAGAAAGATTCTTTCCAGATTTCATCTGAGGATATTTCCTTTTTCACCATAGCCCTCTAAGGGCTTCGAAATATCACTTTTCCAATTCCACAAGAACTGTCTTAGCAAAAGTCTTCTTGAAGGGAATGCTGTAACTCTGTGAGATGATTTCACAGAACACAAAGAAGTTTCTCAGAAACCTTCTTTCTCTTTGTTATCGGAGGATATTTCCTTTGGCCCTATAGTCTTCAACGGGATCCGAAATATCTATTCTCAGATTCCACAGTAATAAGGCTAGCAAAGAGATCCACGAAATACAGATGTAACTCTATGAGATGAATTAACAGAACACTAAGCTGTTTCTCAGAAAGCTGCTTTCCAGATTTCATCTGAGGATACTTCCTATTTCACCATAACCCTCTATGGGCTTCCAATATCACTTTGCCAATTCCACAAGAACTGTATTAGCGAAAGGCTTCCTGAGAGGAAAGCTGTAACTCTGTGAGATGATTTCACAGAACACAAAGAAGTTTCTCAGAAAGGTTCTTTCTCTTTGTTATCGGAGGATATTTCCTTTGGCCCTATAGTCTTCAAAGGGATCTGAAATATCTGTTCTCAGATTCCACAGAAATAAGGTGAGCAAAGAGAACCACGAAATACAGATGTAACTTTGTGAGATGAATTAACAGAACACTAAGCAGTTTTTGAGAAAGCTTCTTTCCAGATTTCATCTAAGGATATTTCCTTTTTCACCATAGCCCTCTATGGGCTTCCAAATATCACTTTGCCAATTCCACAAGAACTGTCTTAGCGAAAGGCTTCTTGAGGGGAAAGCTATAACTCTGTGAGCTGATTTCACAGAAAACAAAGAAGTTTCTCAGAAAGCTTCTTTCTCTTTGTTATCGGAGGATATTTCCTTTGGCCCTATAGTCTTCAAAGGGATCCGAAATATCTGTTCTCAGATTCCACAGAAATAAGGCTAGCAAAGAGATCCACGAAATACAGATGTAACTCTATGAGATGAATTAACAGAACACTAAGCAGTTTCTCAGAAATCTTCTTTCCAGATTTCATGTGAGGATATTTCCTTTTTCACCATAGCCCTCTAAGGGCTTCCAAATATCACTTTGCCAATGCCACAAGAACTGTCTTAGCGAAAGGCTCCTTGAGGGGAAAGCTGTAACTCTGTGAGTTGGTTTCACAGAACACAAAGAAGTTTATCAGAAAGCTTCTTTCTCTTTGTTATTGGAGGATATTTACTTTGGCCCTATAGTCTTCAAAGGGATCCGAAATATCTGTTCTCAGATTCCACAAAATAAGGCTAGGAAAGAGATCCACGAAATAGAGATGTAACTCTGTGAGATGAATTAACATTACACTAAGCAGTTTCTCAGAAAGTTTCTTTCCAGATTTCATCTGAGGATATTTCCTATTTCACCAAAGCCCTCTATGGGCTTCCAATATCACTTTGCCAATTCCACAAGAACTGTATTAGCGAAAGGCTTCCTGAGGGAAAGCTGTAACTCTGTGTGATGATTTCACAGAACACAAAGAAGTTTCTCAGAAAGCTTCTTTCTCTTTGTTATCGGAGGATATTTCCTTGGGTCCTATTGTCTTCAAAGGGATCCGACATATCTGTTCTGAGATTCCACAGAAATAAGGCTAGCAAAGAGATCCACGAAATACAGATGTAACTCTGTGAGATGAATTAACAGTACACTAAGGAGTTTCTCAGAAAGCTTCTTTCCAGATTTCAGCTGAGGATATTTCCTTTTTCACCGTAGCCCTCTATGGGCTTCCAAATATCACTTTGCCAATTCCACAAGAACTGTCTTAGCGAAAGGCTTCTTGAGGGGAAAGCTGTAACTCTGTGAGATGATTTCACAGAACACAAAGAAGTTTCGCAGAAAGCTTCTTTCTCTTTGTTATTGGAGGATATTTCCTTTGACTCTATAGTCTTCTAGGGGATCCGAAATATCTGGTCTCAGATTCCACAGAAATAAGGCTAGCAAAGAGATACACGAAATACAGATGTAACTCTGTGAGATGAATTAAAGGAACACTAAGCTGTTTCTCAGAAAGCTTCTTTCCAGATTTCAGCTGAGGATATTTCCTTTTTCACCGTAGCCCTCTATGGGCTTCCAAATATCACTTTGCCAATTCCACAAGAACTGTCTTAGCCAAAGGCTCCTTGAGGGGAAAGCTGTAACTCTGTGAGATGATTTGACAGAACACAAAGAAGTTTCTCAGAAAGCTTCTTTCTCTTTGTTATCGGAGGATAGTACCTTTGGCCCTATAGTCTTCAAAGGGATCCGAAATATCTGTTCTCAGATTCCACAGAAATAAGGCTAGCAAAGAGATGCACGAAATACAGATGTAACTCTGTGAGGTGAATTAACAGAACACTCAGCAGTTTCAGAGAAAGCTTCTTTCCAGATTTCATCTAAGGATATTTCCTTTTTCACCATAGCCCTCTAGGGGCTTCCAAATATCACTTTGCCTATTCCACAAGAACTGTTAGCGAAAGGCTTCTTGCGGGGAAAGCTATAACTCTGTGAGCTGATTTCACCGATCACAAAGAAGTTTCTCAGATAGCTTCTTTCTTTTTGTTATCGGAGGATATTTCCTTTTGCCCTATAGTCTTCAAAGGGATCCGAAATATCTCTTCTCAGATTCCACAGAAATGAGGCTAGCAAGGAGATACACGAAATACAGATGTAACTTTGTGAGTGGAAGTCACAGAACACTAAGCGGTTTCTCAGAAAGCTTCTTTCCAGATTTCATCTGAGGATATTTCCTTTTTCACCATAGCCCTCTACGGGCTTCCAAATATCACTTTGCCAATTCCACAAGAACTGTCTTAGCGAAAGGCTTCTTGAGGGGAAAGGTGTAACTCTGTGAGATGATTTCACAGAACACAAAGAAGTTTCTCAGAAAGCTTCTTTCTCTTTGTTATTGGAGGATATTTCCTTTGACTCTATAGTCTTCTAGGGGATCCGAAATATCTGTTCTCAGATTCCACAGAAATAAGGCTAGCAAAGAGATCCACGAAATACAGATGTAACTCTGTGAGATGAATTAACAGAACACTAAGCAGTTTCTCAGAAAGCTTCTTTCCAGATTTCATCTGAAGATATTTCCTTTTTCACCATAACCCTCTATGGGCTTCCAAATATCACTTTGCCAATTCCACCAGAACTGTCTTAGCGAAAGGCTTCTTGAGGGGAAAGCTGTAACTCTGGGAGATGATTTCACAGAACACAAAGAAGTTTCTCAGAAAGCTTCTTTCTCTTTGTTATCGGAGGATATTTCCTTGGGTCCTATTGTCTTCAAAGGTATTCGATATATCTGTTCTGAGATTCCACAGAAATTAGGCTAGCAAAGAGATCCACGAAATACAGATGTAACTCTGTGAGATGAATTAACAGTACACTAAGGAGTTTCTCAGAAAGCTTCTTTCCAGATTTCAGCTGAGGATATTTCCTTTTTCACCGTAGCCGTCTATGGGCTTCCAAATATCACTTTGCCAATTCCACAAGAACTGTCTTATCGAAAGTCTTCTTGAGGGGGAAGCTGTAACTCTGTGAGATGATTTCACAGAACACAAAGAAGTTTCGCAGAAAGCTTCTTTCTCTTTGTTATTGGAGGATATTTCCTTTGACTCTATAGTCTTCTAGGGGATCCGAAATATCTGTTCTCAGATTCCACAGAAATAAGGCTAGCAAAGAGATACACGAAATACAGATGTAACTCTGTGAGATGAATTAACAGAACACTAAGCTGTTTTTCAGAAAGCTTCTTTCCAGATTTCAGCTGAGGATATTTCCTTTTTCACCGTAGCCCTCTATGGGCTTCCAAATATCACTTTGCCAATTCCAGAAGAACTGTCTTAGCGAAAGGCTTCTTGAGGGGAAAGCTGTAACTCTGTGAGATGATTTCACAGAACACAAAGAAGTTTCTCAGAAAGCTTCTTTCTCTTTGTTATCGGAGGATATTTCCTTTGGCCCTATAGTCTTTAAAGGGATTCGACACATCTGTTCTCAGATTACAGAGAAATAAGGCTAGCAAAGAGACCCACGAAATACAGATGTAACTCTATGAGATGAATTAACAGAAAACTAAGCAGTTTCTCAGAAAGCTTGTTTCCAGTTTTCAGCTGAGGATATTTCCTTTTTCACCGTAGCCCTCCATGGGCTTCCAAATATCACTTTGACAATTCCAAAATAACTGTCTTAGCGAAAGGCTTCTTGAGGGGAAAACTGTAACTCTGTGAGATGATTTCACAGAACACAAAGAAGTTTCTCAGAAAGCTTCTTTCTCTTTGTTATCGGAGGATATTTCCTTTGGCCCGATAGTCTTCAAAGCGATCCGAAATATCTGTTCTCAGATTCCACAAAAT
Source organism: Macaca fascicularis (assembly GCF_037993035.2). NCBI lineage: Eukaryota > Metazoa > Chordata > Mammalia > Primates > Cercopithecidae > Macaca > Macaca fascicularis. Next base: position 88,953,729 of record NC_088379.1, read on the forward strand.
AAGGCAAGCAAAGAGATCCACGAAATACAGATATAACTCTGTGAGATTAATTAACATTACACTAAGCAGTTTATCAGAAAGCTTCTTTCCAGATTTCATCTGAGGATATATCCTTTTTCACCATCGCCCTCTATGGGCTTCCAAATATCACTTTGCCAATTCCACAAGAACTGTCTTAGCGAAAGGCTTCTTGAGGGGAAAGCTGTAACTCTGTGAGATGATTTCACAGAACACAAAGAAGTTTCTCAGAAAGCTTCTTTCTCTTTTTTATCGGAGGATATTTCCTTTGGCCCTATAGTCTTCAAAGGGATCCGATATATCTGTTCTCAGATTCCACAGAAATAAGGCTAGCAAAGAGATCCACGAAATACAGATGTAACTTTGTGAGTGGAAGTCACAGAACACTAAGCGGTTTCTCAGAAAGCTTCTTTCCAGATTTCATCTGAGGATATTTCCTTTTTCACCATAGCCCTCTATGGGCTTCCAAATATCACTTTGCCAATTCCACAGCAACTGTCTTAGCGAAAGGCTTCTTGAGGGGAAAGCTATAACTCTGTGAGCTGATTTCACAGAACACAAAGAAGTTTCTCAGAAAGCTTCTTTCTCTTTGTTATCGGAGGATATTTCCTTTGGCCCTATAGTCTTCAAAGGGATCCGAAATATCTGTTCTCAGATTCCACAGAAATAATGCTAGCAAAGAGATACACGAAATACAGATGTAACTCTGTGAGATGAATTAACAGAACACTAAGCAGTTTCTCAGAGAGCTTCTTTCCAGATTTCAGCTGAGGATATTTCCTTTTTCACCATAGCCCTCTAGGGGCTTCCAAATATCACTTTGCCAATTCCACAAGAACTGTCTTAGCGAAAGGCTTCTTGAGGGGAAAGCTGCAACTCTGTGAGATGATTTCACAGAACACAAAGATGTTTCTCAGAAACCTTCTTTCTCTTTGTTATCGGAGGATATTTCCTTTGGCCCTATAGTCTTCAAAGGGATTCGACATATCTGTTCTCAGATTACACAGAAATAAGGCTAGCAAAGAGATCCACGAAATACAGATGTAACTCTCTGAGATGAATTAACAGAACACTAAGCAGTTTCTCAGAAAGCTTCTTTCCAGATTTCAGCTGAGGATATTTCCTTTTTCACCATAGCCCTCTATGGGCTTTCAAATATCACTTTGCCAATTCCACAAGAACTGTCGTAGCGAAAGGCTTCTTGAGGGGAAAGCTGTAACTCTGTGAGATGATTTCACAGAACACAAAGAAGTTTCTCAGAAAGCTTCTTTCTCTTTGTTATCGGAGGATATTTCCTTTGGCCCTATAGTCTTCAAAGGGATCCGAAATATCTGTTCTCAGATTCCACAAAATAAGGCTAGCAAAGAGATCCACGAAATACAGATATAACTCTGTGAGATTAATTAACATTACACTAAGCAGTTTATCAGAAAGCTTCTTTCCAGATTTCATCTGAGGATATATCCTTTTTCACCATCGCCCTCTATGGGCTTCCAAATATCACTTTGCCAATTCCACAAGAACTGTCTTATCGAAAGGCTTCTTGAGGGGAAAGCTGTAACTCTGTGAGATAATTTCACAGAACACAAAGAAGTTTCTCAGAAAGCTTCTTTCTCTTTGTTATCGGAGGATATTTCCTTTGGCCCTATAGTCTTCAAAGGGATCCGAAATATCTGTTCTCAGATTCCAAAGAAATAAGGCTAGCAAAGAGATCCACGAAATACAGATTTAACTTTGTGAGTGGAAGTCACAGAACACTAAGCGGTTTCTCAGAAAGCTTCTTTCCAGATTTCATCTGAGGATATTTCCTTTTTCACCATAGCCCTCTACGGGCTTCCAAATATCACTTTGCCAATTCCACAAGAACTGTCTTAGCGAAAGGCTTCTTGAGGGGAAAGCTGTAACTCTGTGAGATGATTTCACAGAACACAAAGAAGTTTCTCAGAAAGCTTCTTTCTCTTTGTTATCGGAGGATATTTCCGTTGGCCCTATAGTCTTCAAAGGGATCCGAAATATCTGTTCTCAGATTCCACAGAAATAAGGCAAGCAAAGAGATCCACGAAATACTGATGTAACACTGTGAGATGAATTAACAGAACACTGAGCAGTTTCTCAGAAAGATTCTTTCCAGATTTCATCTGAGGATATTTCCTTTTTCACCATAGCCCTCTAAGGGCTTCGAAATATCACTTTTCCAATTCCACAAGAACTGTCTTAGCAAAAGTCTTCTTGAAGGGAATGCTGTAACTCTGTGAGATGATTTCACAGAACACAAAGAAGTTTCTCAGAAACCTTCTTTCTCTTTGTTATCGGAGGATATTTCCTTTGGCCCTATAGTCTTCAACGGGATCCGAAATATCTATTCTCAGATTCCACAGTAATAAGGCTAGCAAAGAGATCCACGAAATACAGATGTAACTCTATGAGATGAATTAACAGAACACTAAGCTGTTTCTCAGAAAGCTGCTTTCCAGATTTCATCTGAGGTTACTTCCTATTTCACCATAACCCTCTATGGGCTTCCAATATCACTTTGCCAATTCCACAAGAACTGTATTAGCGAAAGGCTTCCTGAGAGGAAAGCTGTAACTCTGTGAGATGATTTCACAGAACACAAAGAAGTTTCTCAGAAAGGTTCTTTCTCTTTGTTATCGGAGGATATTTCCTTTGGCCCTATAGTCTTCAAAGGGATCTGAAATATCTGTTCTCAGATTCCACAGAAATAAGGTGAGCAAAGAGAACCACGAAATACAGATGTAACTTTGTGAGATGAATTAACAGAACACTAAGCAGTTTTTGAGAAAGCTTCTTTCCAGATTTCATCTAAGGATATTTCCTTTTTCACCATAGCCCTCTATGGGCTTCCAAATATCACTTTGCCAATTCCACAAGAACTGTCTTAGCGAAAGGCTTCTTGAGGGGAAAGCTATAACTCTGTGAGCTGATTTCACAGAAAACAAAGAAGTTTCTCAGAAAGCTTCTTTCTCTTTGTTATCGGAGGATATTTCCTTTGGCCCTATAGTCTTCAAAGGGATCCGAAATATCTGTTCTCAGATTCCACAGAAATAAGGCTAGCAAAGAGATCCACGAAATACAGATGTAACTCTATGAGATGAATTAACAGAACACTAAGCAGTTTCTCAGAAATCTTCTTTCCAGATTTCATGTGAGGATATTTCCTTTTTCACCATAGCCCTCTAAGGGCTTCCAAATATCACTTTGCCAATGCCACAAGAACTGTCTTAGCGAAAGGCTCCTTGAGGGGAAAGCTGTAACTCTGTGAGTTGGTTTCACAGAACACAAAGAAGTTTATCAGAAAGCTTCTTTCTCTTTGTTATTGGAGGATATTTACTTTGGCCCTATAGTCTTCAAAGGGATCCGAAATATCTGTTCTCAGATTCCACAAAATAAGGCTAGGAAAGAGATCCACGAAATAGAGATGTAACTCTGTGAGATGAATTAACATTACACTAAGCAGTTTCTCAGAAAGTTTCTTTCCAGATTTCATCTGAGGATATTTCCTATTTCACCAAAGCCCTCTATGGGCTTCCAATATCACTTTGCCAATTCCACAAGAACTGTATTAGCGAAAGGCTTCCTGAGGGAAAGCTGTAACTCTGGGTGATGATTTCACACAACACAAAGAAGTTTCTCAGAAAGCTTCTTTCTCTTTGTTATCGGAGGATATTTCCTTGGGTCCTATTGTCTTCAAAGGGATCCGACATATCTGTTCTGAGATTCCACAGAAATAAGGCTAGCAAAGAGATCCACGAAATACAGATGTAACTCTGTGAGATGAATTAACAGTACACTAAGGAGTTTCTCAGAAAGCTTCTTTCCAGATTTTAGCTGAGGATATTTCCTTTTTCACCGTAGCCCTCTATGGGCTTCCAAATATCACTTTGCCAATTCCACAAGAACTGTCTTGGCGAAAGGCTTCTTGAGGGGAAAGCTGTAACTCTGTGAGATGATTTCACAGAACACAAAGAAGTTTCGCAGAAAGCTTCTTTCTCTTTGTTATTGGAGGATATTTCCTTTGACTCTATAGTCTTCTAGGGGATCCGAAATATCTGGTCTCAGATTCCACAGAAATAAGGCTAGCAAAGAGATACACGAAATACAGATGTAACTCTGTGAGATGAATTAACGGAACACTAAGCTGTTTCTCAGAAAGCTTCTTTCCAGATTTCAGCTGAGGATATTTCCTTTTTCACCGTAGCCCTCTATGGGCTTCCAAATATCACTTTGCCAATTCCACAAGAACTGTCTTAGCCAAAGGCTCCTTGAGGGGAAAGCTGTAACTCTGTGAGATGATTTGACAGAACACAAAGAAGTTTCTCAGAAAGCTTCTTTCTCTTTGTTATCGGAGGATAATTCCTTTGGCCCTATAGTCTTCAAAGGGATCCGAAATATCTGTTCTCAGATTCCACAGAAATAAGGCTAGCAAAGAGATGCACGAAATACAGATGTAACTCTGTGAGGTGAATTAACAGAACACTCAGCAGTTTCAGAGAAAGCTTCTTTCCAGATTTCATCTAAGGATATTTCCTTTTTCACCATAGCCCTCTATGGGCTTCCAAATATCACTTTGCCTATTCCACAAGAACTGTCTTAGCGAAAGTCTTCTTGAGGGGAAAGCTGTAACTCTGTGAGATGATTTCACAGAACACAAAGAAGTTTCTCAGAAATCTTCTTTCTCTTTGTTATCGGAGGCTATTTGCTTTGGCCCTATAGTCTTCAAAGGTATCCGAAATATCTGTTCTCAGATTCCACAGAAATAAGGCTAGCAAAGAGATCCACGAAATACAGATGTATCTCTGTGAGATGAATTAACAGAACACTAAGCAGTTTCTCAGAAAGCTTCTTTCCAGATTTCATCTGAGGATATTTCCTTTTTCACCATAGCCCTCTATGGGCTTCCAAATATCACTTTGCCAATTCCACAAGAACTGTCTTAGCGAAGGCTTCTTGAGGGGAAAGCTGTAACTCTGTGAGATGATTTCACAGAACACAAAGAAGTTTCTCAGAAAGCTTCTTTCTCTTTTTTATCGAAGGATATATCCTTTGGCCCTATAGTCTTCATAGGGATCCGAAATATCTGTTCTCAGATTCCACAGAGATAAGGCTAGCAAAGAGATCCACGAAATACAGATGTAACTCTGTGAGATGAATTAACAGAACACTAAGCAGTTTCTCAGAAATCTTCTTTCCAGATTTCATCTGAGGATAATTCCTTTTTCACCATAGCCCTCTATGGGCTTCCAAATATCACTTTGCCAATTCCACGTGAACTGTCTTAGCGAAAGACTTCTTGAGGGGAAAGCTGTAACTCTGTGAGATGATTTCACAGAACGGGAAGGAGTTTCTCAGAAAGCTTCTTTCTCTTTGTTATCGGAGGATATTTACTTTGGCCCTATAGTCTTCAAAGGCATCCGAAATATCTGTTCTCAGATTCCACAGAAATAAGGCTAGCAAAGAGATCAACGAAATACAGATGTAACTCTGTGACATGAATTAACAGAACACTAAGCAGTTTCTCAGAAAGCTTCTTTCCAGATTTCATCTGAGGATATTTCCTTTTTCACCACAGCCCTCTAAGGGCTTCCAAATATCACTTTGCCAATTCCACAAGAACTGTCTTAGCGAAGGCTTCTTGAGGGGAATGCTGAAACTCTGTGAGATGATTTCACAGAACACAAAGAAGTTTCTCAGAAAGCTTCTTTCTCTTTGATATCGGAGGATATTTCCGTTGGCCCTATAGTCTTCCAAGGGATCCGAAATATCTGTTCTCAGATTCCACAGAAATAAGGCTACCAAAGAGATCCACGAAATACAGATGTAACTCTGTGAGATGAATTAACATAACACTAAGCAGTTTCTCAGAAAGGTTCTTTAACAATTTCTTCTGAGGATACTTCCTTTTTCACCCTAGCCCTCAATGGGCTTCCAAATATCACTTGGCCAATTCCACAAGAACTGTCTTAGCGAAAGGCTTCTTGAGGGGAAAGCTGTAACTCTCTGAGATGATTTCACAGAACACAAAGAAGTTTCTCAGAAAGCTTCTTTCTCTTTGTTGTCGGAGGATATTTCCTTTGGCCCTATAGTCTTCAAAGGGATCCGAAATATCTGTTCTCAGATTCCACAGAAATAAGGCTAGCAAAGATATCCCCGAAATACAGATGTAACTCTCTGAGTGGAAGTCACAGAACACTAAGCGGTTTCCCAGAAAGCTTCTTTCCAGATTTCATCTGAGGATATTTCCTTTTTCACCATAGCCCTCTACGGGCTTCCAAATATCACTTTGCCAATTCCACAAGAACTGTCTTAGCGAAAGGCTTCTTGAAGGGAAAGCTGTAACTCTGTGAGATGATTTCACAGAACACAAAGAAGTTTCTCAGAAAGCTTCTTTCTCTTTGTTATCGGAGGATATTTCCTTGGCCCTATTGTCTTCAAAGGGATCCGTAATATCGGTTCTCAGATTCCACAGAAATAAGGCTAGGAAAGAGATCCACGAAATACAGATGTAACTCTGAGAGATGAATTAAAAGAACACTAAGCAGTTTCTCAGAAAGCTTCTTTCCACATTTCATCTGAGGATATTTCATTTTTCACCATAGCCCTCCATGGGCTTCCAAATATCACTTTGCCAATTCCACAAGGACTGTCTTAGCGAAAGGCTTCTTGAGGGAAAGCTGTAACTCTGTGAGATGATTTTAAAAAACAGAAAGAAATTTCTCAGAAAGCTTCTTTCTCTTTGTTATCGCAGGATATTTCCTTTGGCCCTATAGTCTTCAAAGGGATCCGAAATATCTATTCTCATATTCCACAGAAATAAGGCTAGCAAAGAGATACAGGAAATACAGATGTTACTCTTGATTTGAATTAACAGAACACTAAGCAGTGTCTCAGAAAGTTTCTTTCCAGACTTCATCTGAGGATATTTCCTTTTTCACCATAGCCCTCTATGGGCTGCCAAATATCATTTGCCAATTCCACAAGAACTGTCTTAGCGAAAGGCTCCTTGATGGGACAGCTGTAACTCTGTGAGATGATTTCACAGAACACAAAGAAGTTTCTCAGAAAGCTTCTTTCTCTTTGTTATCGGAGGATATTTCCTTTGGCCCTATAGTCTTCAAAGGAATCCGAAATATCTGTTCTCAGATTCCACAGAAATAAGGCTAGCAAAGAAATCCAAGAAATACAGATGTAACTCTGTGAGTGGAAGTCACACATCACAGAGCAGTTTCTCAGAAAGCTTCCTTCCAGATTTCATCTGAGGATATTTCCTTTTTCACCATAGCCCTCTATGGGCTTCCAAATATCACTTTGCCAATTCCACAAGAACTGTATTAGCGAAAGGCTTCCTGAGTGGAAAGCTGTAACTCTGTGAGATGATTTCACAGAACACTAAGAAGTTTCTCAGAAAGCTTCTTTCTCTTTGTCATTGGAGGATATTTCCTTTGGCCCTATAGTCTTCAAAGGCATCCGAAATATCTGTTCTCAGATTCCACAAAATAAGGCTAGCAAAGAGATCCACGAAATACAGATGTAACTCTGTGAGATGAATTAACATTACTCTAAGCCGTTTCTCAGAAAGCTTCTTTCCAGATTTCATCTGAGGATATTTCCTTTTTCACCATAGCCCTCTATGGGCTTCCAAATATCACTTTGCCAATTCCACAAGAGCTGTCTTAGCGAAAGGCTTCTTGAGCGGAAAGCTGTAACTCTGTGAGATGATTTCACAGAACGCAAAGGAGTTTCTCAGAAAGCTTCTTTCTCTTTGTTATCGGAGGATATTTCCTTTGGCCCTATAGTCTTCAAAGGCATCCGAAATATCTGTTCTCAGATTCCACAGAAATAAGGCTAGCAAAAAGATCAACGAAATACAGATGTAACTCTGTGAGATGAATTAACAAAACCCTATGCAGTTTCTCAGAAAGCTTCTTTCCAGATTTCATCTGAGGATATTTCCTTTTTCACCCCAGACCTCTATGGGCTTCCAAATATCACTTTGCCAATTCCACAAGAACTGTATTAGCGAAAGTCTTCTTGAGGGGAAAGCTGTAACTCCGTGAGATGATTTCCCAGAACACAAAGAAGTTTCTCAGAAAGCTTCTTTCTCTTTGTTATCGGAGGATATTTCCTTTGGCCCTATAGTCTTCAAAGGGAACCGAAATATCTGTTCTCAGATTCCACAGAAATAAGGCAAGCAAAGAGATCCACGTAATACATGTGTAATTCTGTGAGATGAATTAACAGAACACTAAGCAGTTTCTCAGAAAGCTTCTTTCCAGATTTCATCTGAGGATATTTCCTTTTTCACCTTAGCCCTCTATTGGCTTCCAAATATCACTTTGCCAATTCCACAAGAACTGTCTTAGCGAAAGGCTTCTTGAGGGGAAAGCTGTAACTCTGTGAGATGATTTCACAGAACACAAAGAAGTTTCTCAGAAAGCTTCTTTCTCTTTGTTATCGGAGGATTTTTCCTTTGGCCTTAAAGTCTTCAAAGAGATCCGATATATCTGTTCTCAGATTCCACAGAAATAAGGCTATCAAAGAGATCCACGAAATACAGATGTAACTCTTTGAGATGAATTAACACAACACTAAGCGGTTTCTCAGAAAGCTTCTTTCCAGATTTCATCTAAGGATATTTCCTTTTCACCATAGCCCTCTATGGGCTTCCAAATATCACTTTGCCAATTCCACAAGAACTGTCTTAGCGAAAGGCTTCTTGAGGGAAAGCTGTAACTCTGTGAGATGATTTTAAAGAACAGAAAGAAATTTCTCAGAAAGCTTCTTTCTCTTTGTTATCGCAGGATATTTCCTTTGGCCCTATAGTCTTCAAAGGGATCCGAAATATCTATTCTCATATTCCACAGAAATAAGGCTAGCAAAGAGATACAGGAAATACAGATGTAACTCTTGAGGTGAATTAACAGAACACTAAGCAGCGTCTCAGAAAGTTTCTTTCCAGATTTCATCTGAGGATATTTCCTTTTTCACCATAGCCCTCTATGGGCTGCCAAATACCATTTGCCAATTCCACAAGAACTGTCTTAGAGAAAGGCTCCTTGATGGGACAGCTGAAACTCTGTGAGATGATTTCACAGAACACAAAGAAGTTTCTCAGAAAGCTTCTTTCTCTTTGTTATCGGAGGATATTACCTTTCGCCCTATAGTCTTCAAAGGGATCTGAAATATCTGTTCTAAGTTTCCACAGAAATAAGGCTAGCAAAGAGATCCACGAAACACAGATGTAACTCTGTGAGATGAATTAATAGAACACTTAGCAGTTTCTCAGAAAGCTTCTTTCCAGATTTCATCTGTGGATATTTCCTTTTTCACCATATCCCTCTAAGGGCTTCCAAATATCACTTTGCCAATTCCACAAGAACTGTCTTACCGAAAGGCTTCTTGAGGCGAAAGCTGTAACTCTGTGAGATGATTTCACAGAACACAAAGAAGTTTCTCAGAAAGCTTCTTTCTCTTTGTTATCGGAGGATATTTCCTTTGGCCCTATAGTCTTCAAAGGAATCCGAAATATCTGTTCTCAGATTCCACAGAAATAAGGCTAGCAAAGAGATCCAAGAAATACAGATGTAACTCTGTGAGTGGAAGTCACACATCACAGAGCAGTTTCTCAGAAAGCTTCCTTCCAGATTTCATCTGAGGATATTTCCTTTTTCACCATAGCCCTCTATGGGCTTCCAAATATCACTTTGCCAATTCCACAAGAACTGTCTTAGCGAAAGGCTTCCTGAGAGGAAAGCTGTAACTCTGTGAGATGATTTCACAGAACACTAAGAAGTTTCTCAGAAAGATTCTTTCTCTTTGTTATTGGAGGATATTTCCTTTGGCCCTATAGTCTTCAAAGGGATCCGAAATATCTGTTCTCAGATTCCACAAAATAAGGCTAGGAAAGAGATCCACGAAATACAGATGTAACTCTGTGAGATGAATTAACATTACACTAAGCAGTTTCTCAGAAAGCTTCTTTCCAGATTTTATCTGAGGATATTTCCTTTTTCACCATAGCCCTCTATGGGCTTCCAAATATCACTTTGCAAATTCCACAAGAACTGTATTAGCGAAAGTCTTCTTGAGGGGAAAGCTGTAACTCCGTGAGATGATTTCCCAGAACACAAAGAAGTTTCTCAGAAAGCTTCTTTCTATTGTTATCGGAGGATATTTCCTTTGGCCCTATACTCTTCAAAGGGAACCGAAATATCTGTTCTCAGATTCCACAGAAATAAGGCAAGCAAAGAGATCCACGTAATACGTGTGTAATTCTGTGAGATGAATTAACAGAACACTAAGCAGTTTCTCAGAAAGCTTCTTTCCAGATTTCATCTAAGGATATTTCCTTTTTCACCTTAGCCCTCTATGGGCTTCCAAATATCCCTTTGCCAATTCCACAAGAACGTCTTAGCGAAAGGCTTCTTGAGGGGAAAGCTGTAACTCTGTGAGATGATATCACAGAATACAAAGAAGTTTCTCAGAAAGCTTCTTTCTCTTTGTTATCGGAGGATTTTTCCTTTGGCCGTAAAGTCTTCAAGGAGATCCGATATATCTGTTCTCAGATTCCACAGAAATAAGGCTATCAAAGAGATCCACGAAATACAGATGTAACTCTTTGAGATGAATTAACACAACACTAAGCGGTTTCTCAGAAAGCTTCTTTCCAGATTTCATCTAAGGATATTTCCTTTTCACCATAGCCCTCTATGGGCTTCCAAATATCACTTTGCAATTTCCACAAGAACTGTCTTAGCGAAAGGCTTCTTGAGGGGAAAGCTGTAACTCTGTGAGATGATTTCACAGAACACAAAGAAGTTTCTCAGAAAGATTCTTTCTCTTTGTTATCGGAGGATATTTCCTTTGGCCCTATAGTCTTCAAAGCGATCCGAAATATCTGTTCTCAGATTCCACAGAGATAAGGCTAGCAAAGAGATCCACGAAATACAGATGTAACTCTGTGAGATGAATTAACAGAACACTAAGCAGTTTCGCAGAAAGCTTCTTTCCAGATTTCGTCTGAGGATAATTCCTTTTTCACCATAGCCCTCTATGGGCTTCCAAATATCACTTTGCCAATTCCACGTGAACTGTCTTAGCGAAAGGCTTCTTGAGGGGAAAGCTGTAACTCTGTGAGATGATTTCACAGAACGCGAAGGAGTTTCTCAAAAAGCTTCTTTCTCTTTGTTATCGGAGGATATTTCCTTTGGCCCTATAGTCTTCTAAGGCATCCGAATTATCTGTTCTCAGATTCCACAGAAATAAGGCTAGCAAAGAGATCAACGAAATACAGATGTAACTCTGTGAGATGAATTAACAGAACACTAAGCAGTTTCTCAGAAAGCTTCTTTCCAGATTTCATCTGAGGATATTTCCTTTTTCACCACAGCCCTCTATGGGCTTCCAAATATCACTTTGCCAATTCCACGTGAACTGTCTTAGAGAAAGGCTTCTTGAGGGGAAAGCTGTAACTCTGTGAGATGATTTCACAGAACACAAAGAAGTTTCTCAGAAAGCTTCTTTCTCTTTGTTATCGGAGGATATTTCCTTTGGCCATATAGTCTTCAAAGGGATCCGAAATATCAGTTCTCAGATTCCACAGAAAAAAGGCTAGCAAAGAGATCCACGAAATACAGATGTAACTCTGTGAGATGAATTAACAGAACACTAAGCAGTTTCTCAGAAAGCTTCTCTCCAGATTTCATCTGAGGATATTTCCTTTTTCACCATAGCCCACTATGGGCTTCCAATTATCACTTTCCAATTCCACAAGAACTGTCTTAGCGAAAGGTTTCTTGAGGGGAGAGCTGTAACTCTGTGAGATGATTTCACAGAACACAAAGAAGTTTCTCAGAAAGCTTCTTTCTCTTTGTTGTCGGAGGATATTTCCTTTGGCCCTATAGTCTTCAAAGGGATCCGAAATATCAGTTCTCAGATTCCACAGAAAAAAGGCTAGCAAAGAGATCCACGAAAGACAGATGTAACTCTGTGAGTGGAAGTCACAGAACACTAAGCGGTTTCTCAGAAAGCTTCTTTCCAGATTTCATCTGAGGATATTCCCTTTTTCACCATAGCCCTCTATGGGCTTCCAAATATCACTTGGCCAATTCCACAAGAACTGTCTTAGCGAAAGGCTTCTTGAGGGGAAAGCTGTAACTCTGTGAGATGATTTCACAGAACACAAAGAAGTTTCTCAGAAAGCTTCTTTCTCTTTGTTGTCGGAGGATATTTCCTTTGGCCCTATAGTCTTCAAAGGGATCCGAAATATCTGTTCTCAGATTCCACAGAAATGAGGCTAGCAAAGATATCCACGAAATACAGATGTAACTCTGTGAGTGGGAGTCACAGAACATTAAACGGTTTCCCAGAAAGCTTCTTTCCAGATTTCATGTGAGGATATTTCCTTTTTCACCGTAGCCCTCTATGGGCTTCCAAATATCATTTGCCAATTCCACTACTACTGTCTTAGCGAAAGGCTCCTTGATGGGAAAGCTGTAACTCTGTGAGATGAATTCACAGAACACAAAGAAGTTTCTCAGAAAGATTCTTTCTCTTTGTTATCGGAGGATATTTCCTTTGGCCCTATAGTCTTCAAAGGGATCCGAAATATCTGTTCTCAGATTCCACAGAAATAAGGCTAGCAAAGAGATCCACGAAATACAGATGTAACACTGTGAGGGGATGTCACAGAACACTAAGCGGTTTCTCAGAAAGCTTATTTCCAGGTTTCAACTGAGGATATTTCCTTTTTCACCTTAGCCCTCTATGGGCTTCCAAATATCACTTTGCCAATTCCACAAGAACTGTCTTAGCGAAAGGCTTCTTGAGGGGAAAGCTGTAACTCTGTGAGATGATTTCAGAGAACACAAAGAAGTTTCTCAGAAAGCTTCTTTCTCTTTGTTATCAGAGGATATTTCCTTTTGCCCTATAGTCTTCAAAGGGATCCGAAATATCTGTTCTCAGATTCGACAGAAATAAGGCTAGCAAAGAGATCCACGAAATGCAGATGTAAGTTTGTGAGTGGAAGTCACAGAACACTAAGCAGTTTCTCAGAAAGCTTCTTTCCAGATTTCATCTGAGGATATTTCCTTTCTCACCATAGCCCTCTATGGGCTTCCAAATATCACTTTGCCAATTCCACAAGAACTGTCTTAGCGATAGGCTTCTTGAGGGGAAAGCTGTAACTCTGTGAGATGATTTCGCAGAACACAAGGAAGTTTCTCAGAAAGCTTCTTTCTCTTTGTAATCGGAGGATATTTCCTTTGGCCCTATAGTCTTCAAAGGGATACGAAATACCTGTTCTCAGATTCCACACAAATAAGGCTAGCGAAGAGATGCACGAAATACAGATGTAAGTCTGTGAGATGAATTAACAGAACACTAAGCAGTTTCTCTGAAATCTTCTTTCCAGATTTCATCTGAGGATATTTCCTTTTTCACCATAGCCCTCTATGGGCTTCCAAATATCACTTTGCCAATTCCACAAAAACTGTCTTAGCGAAAGGCTTCTTGAGGGGAAAGCTGAAACTCTGGGAGATGATTTCACAAAACACAAAGAAGTTTCTCCGAAAGCTTCTTTCTCTTTGTTATCGGAGGATATTTCCTTTGGCCCTATAGTCTTCAAAGGGATCCGAAATATCTGTTCTCAGATTCCAGAGAAATAAGGCTAGCAAAGAGATCCACGAAATACAGATGTAACTCTGTGAGATGAATTAACAGAACACTAAGCAGTTGCTCAGAAAGCTTCTTTCCAGATTTCATCTGAGGATATTTCCTTTTTCACCAAATCCCTCTATGGGCTTCCAAATATCACTTTGCCAATTCCACAAGAACTGTCTTAGCGAAGGGCTTCTTGAGGGGAAAGCTGTAACTCTGTGAGATGATTTCACAGAACACAAAGAAGTTTCTCAGAAAGATTCTTTCTATTTGTTATCGGAGGATATTTCCTTTGGCCCTACAGACTTCAAAGGGATCCGAAATATCTGTTCTCAGATTCCAAAGAAATAAGGCTAGCAAAGAGATCCACGAAATACAGATGTAAGTATGTGAGTGGAAGTCACAGAACACTAAGCGGTTTCTCAGAAAGGTTCTTTCCAGATTTCATCTGAGGATATTTCCTTTCTCACAATAGCCCTCAATGGGCTTCCAAATATCACTTTGCCAATTCCACAAGAACTGTCTTAGCGAAAGGATTCTTGAGGGGAAAGCTGTAACTCTGTGAGATGATTTCACAGAACACAAAGAAGTTTCTCAGAAAGCTTCTTTCTCTTTGTTATCGGAGGATATTTCCTTTGGCCCTACAGTCTTCAACGGGATCCGAAATATCTGTTCTCAGATTCCACAGAAATAAGGCTAGCAAAGAGATCCACGAAATACAGATGTAACACTGTGAGTGGAAGTCACAGAAAACTAAGCAGTTTCTCAGAAAGCTTCTTTCCAGATTTCATCTGAGGATATTTCCTTTTTCACCATAGACCTCTATGGGCTTCCAAATATCACTTTGCCAATTCCACAAGAACTGTCTTAGCGAAAGGCTTCTTGAGGGGAAAGCTGTAACTCTGTGAGATGATTTCACAGAACACAAAGAAGTTTCTCAAAAGATTCTTTCTCTTTGTTATCGGAGGATATTTCCTTTGGCCCTACAATCTTCAACGGGATCCGAAATATCTTTTCTCAGATTCTATAGAAATAAGGCTAGCAAACAGATCCACGAAATACAGAGGTAACTCTCTGAGTGGAAGTGACAGAACACTAAGCGGTTTCTCAGAAAGCTTCTTTCCAGATGTCATCTGAGGATATTTCCTTTTTCACCATAGCCCTCTATGGGCTTCCAAATATCACTTTGCCAATTCCACAAGAACTGTCTTAGCGAAAGGTTCCTTGAGGGGAAAGCTGTAAATCTGTGAGATGATTTCACAGCACACAAAGAAGTTTCTCAGAAAGCTTCTTTCTCTTCGTTATAGGAGGATATTTCCTTTGGCCCTATAGTCTTCAAAGGGATCCGAAATACCTGTTCTCAGATTCCACAGAAATAAGGCTAGCGAAGAGATGCACGAAATACAGATGTAAGTCTTTGAGATGAATTAACAGAACACTAAGCAGTTTCTCAGAAAGCTTCTTTCCAGGTTTCATCTGAGGATATTTCCTTCCTCACCATAGCCCTCTATGGGCTTCCAAATATCACTTTGCCAATTCCACAAGAACTGTCTTAGCGAAAGGCTTCTTGAGGGGAAAGCTGTACCTCTGTGAGATGATTTCACAGAACACAAAGAAGTTTCTCAGAAAGCTTCTTTCTCTTTGTTATCGGAGGATATTTCCTTTGGCCCTATAGTCTTCAAAGGAATCCGAAATATCTGTTCTCAGATTCCACAGAAATAAGGCTAGCAAAGAGATCCACGAAATACAGATGTAACTCTGTGAGATGAATTAACAGAACAATAAGCAGATTCTCTGAAATCTTCTTTCCAGATTTCATCTGAGGATATTTCCTTTTTCACCATAGCCCTCTATGGGCTTCCAAATATCACTTTGCCAATTCCACAAGAACTGTCTTAGCGAAAGGCTTCTTGAGGGGAAAGCTGAAACTCTGGGAGATGATTTCACAAAACACAAAGAAGTTTCTCAGAAAGCTTCTTTCTCTTTGTTATCGGAGGATATTTCCTTTGGCCCTATAGTCTTCAAAGGGATCCGAAATATCTGTTCTCAGATTCCACAGAAATGAGGCTAGCAAAGAGATCCACGAAATACAGATGTAACTCTGTGAGTGAAAGTCACAGAACACTAAGCGGTTTCTCAGAAAGCTTATTTCCAGGTTTCAACTGAGGATATTTCCTTTTTCACCTTAGCCCTCTATGGGCTTCCAAATATCACTTTGCCAATTCCACAAGAACTGTCTTAGCGAAAGGCTTCTTGAGGGGAAAGCTGTAACTCTGTGAGATGATTTCAGAGAACACAAAGAAGTTCCTCAGAAAGTTTCTTTCTCTTTGTTATCAGAGGATATTTCCTTTTGCCCTATAGTCTTCAAAGGGATCCGAAATATCTGTTCTCAGATTCGACAGAAATAAGGCTAGCAAAGAGATCCACGAAATGCAGATGTAAGTTTGTGAGTGGAAGTCACAGAACACTAAGCAGTTTCTCAGAAAGCTTCTTTCCAGATTTCATCTGAGGATATTTCCTTTTTCACCATACCGTCTATGGGCTTCCAAATATCACTTTGCCAATTCCACAAGAACTGTCATAGCGAAAGGCTTCTTGAGGGGAAAGCTGTAACTCTGTGAGATGATTTCACAGAACGCGAAGGAGTTTCTCAAAAAGCTTCTTTCTCTTTGTTATCGGAGGATATTTCCTTTGGCCCTATAGTCTTCTAAGGCATCCGAAATATCTGTTCTCAGATTCCACAGAAATAAGGCTAGCAAAGAGATCAACGAAATACAGATGTAACTCTGTGAGATGAATTAACAGAACACTAAGCAGTTTCTCAGAAAGCTTCTTTCCAGATTTCATCTGAGGATATTTCCTTTTTCACCACAGCCCTCTATGGGCTTCCAAATATCACTTTGCCAATTCCACGTGAACTGTCTTAGCGAAAGGCTTCTTGAGGGGAAAGCTGTAACTCTGTGAGATGATTTCACAGAACACAAAGAAGTTTCTCAGAAAGCTTCTTTCTCTTTGTTATCGGAGGATATTTCCTTTGGCCATATAGTCTTCAAAGGGATCCGAAATATCAGTTCTCAGATTCCACAGAAAAAAGGCTAGCAAAGAGATCCACGAAATACAGATGTAACTCTGTGAGATGAATTAACAGAACACTAAGCAGTTTCTCAGAAAGCTTCTTTCCAGATTTCATCTGAGGATATTTCCTTTTTCACCATAGCCCACTATGGGCTTCCAATTATCACTTTCCAATTCCACAAGAACTGTCTTAGCGAAAGGTTTCTTGAGGGGAGAGCTGTAACTCTGTGAGATGATTTCACAGAACACAAAGAAGTTTCTCAGAAAGCTTCTTTCTCTTTGTTATCGGATTATATTTCCTTTGGCCCTATAGTCTTCAAAGGGATCCGAAATATCTGTTCTCAGATTCCACAGAAATAAGGCTAGCAAAGAGATCCGCGAAATACAGATGTAACTCTGTGAGTGGAAGTCACAGAACACTAAGCGGTTTCTCAGAAAGCTTCCTCCCAGATTTCATCTCAGGATAATTCCTTTTTCACCATAGCCCTCTAAAGGGCTTCCAAATATCACTTTGTCAATTCCACAAGAACTGTCTTAGCGAAAGGCTTCTTGAGGGGAAAGCTGTAACTCTGTGAGATGATTTCACAGAACACAAAGAAGTTTCTCAGAAAGCTTCTTTCTCTTTGTTGTCGGAGGATATTTCCTTTGGCCCTATAGTCTTCAAAGGGATCCGAAATATCTGTTCTCAGATTCCACAGAAATGAGGCTAGCAAAGATATCCACGAAATACAGATGTAACTCTGTGAGTGGGAGTCACAGAACATTAAACGGTTTCCCAGAAAGCTTCTTTCCAGATTTCATGTGAGGATATTTCCTTTTTCACCGTAGCCCTCTATGGGCTTCCAAATATCATTTGCCAATTCCACTACTACTCTCTTAGCGAAAGGCTCCTTGATGGGAAAGCTGTAACTCTGTGAGATGAATTCACAGAACACAAAGAAGTTTCTCAGAAAGATTCTTTCTCTTTGTTATCGGAGGATATTTCCTTTGGCCCTATAGTCTTCAAAGGGATCCGAAATATCTGTTCTCAGATTCCACAGAAATAAGGCTAGCAAAGAGATCCACGAAATACCGATGTAACACGGTGAGGGGAAGTCACAGAACACTAAGCGGTTTCTCAGAAAGCTTATTTCCAGGTTTCAACTGAGGATATTTCCTTTTTCACCTTAGCCCTCTATGGGCTTCCAAATATCACTTTGCCAATTCCACAAGAACTGTCTTAGCGAAAGGCTTCTTGAGGGGAAAGCTGTAACTCTGTGAGATGATTTCAGAGAACACAAAGAAGTTTCTCAGAAAGCTTCTTTCTCTTTGTTATCAGAGGATATTTCCTTTTGCCCTATAGTCTTCAAAGGGATCCGAAATATCTGTTCTCAGATTCGACAGAAATAAGGCTAGCAAAGAGATCCACGAAATGCAGATGTAAGTTTGTGAGTGGAAGTCACAGAACACTAAGCAGTTTCTCAGAAAGCTTCTTTCCAGATTTCATCTGAGGATATTTCCTTTCTCACCGTAGCCCTCTATGGGCTTCCAAATATCACTTTGCCAATTCCACAAGAACTGTCTTAGCGATAGGCTTCTTGAGGGGAAAGCTGTAACTCTGTGAGATGATTTCGCAGAACACAAGGAAGTTTCTCAGAAAGCTTCTTTCTCTTTGTAATCGGAGGATATTTCCTTTGGCCCTATAGTCTTCAAACGGATACGAAATACCTGTTCTCAGATTCCACACAAATAAGGCTAGCGAAGAGATGCACGAAATACAGATGTAAGTCTGTGAGATGAATTAACAGAACACTAAGCAGTTTCTCTGAAATCTTCTTTCCAGATTTCATCTGAGGATATTTCCTTTTTCACCATAGCCCTCTATGGGCTTCCAAATATCACTTTGCCAATTCCACAAAAACTGTCTTAGCGAAAGGCTTCTTGAGGGGAAAGCTGAAACTCTGGGAGATGATTTCACAAAACACAAAGAAGTTTCTCCGAAAGCTTCTTTCTCTTTGTTATCGGAGGATATTTCCTTTGGCCCTATAGTCTTCAAAGGGATCCGAAATATCTGTTCTCAGATTCCAGAGAAATAAGGCTAGCAAAGAGATCCACGAAATACAGATGTAACTCTGTGAGATGAATTAACAGAACACTAAGCAGTTGCTCAGAAAGCTTCTTTCCAGATTTCATCTGAGGATATTTCCTTTTTCACCAAATCCCTCTATGGGCTTCCAAATATCACTTTGCCAATTCCACAAGAACTGTCTTAGCGAAGGGCTTCTTGAGGGGAAAGCTGTAACTCTGTGAGATGATTTCACAGAACACAAAGAAGTTTCTCAGAAAGATTCTTTCTATTTGTTATCGGAGGATATTTCCTTTGGCCCTACAGACTTCAAAGGGATCCGAAATATCTGTTCTCAGATTCCAAAGAAATAAGGCTAGCAAAGAGATCCACGAAATACAGATGTAAGTATGTGAGTGGAAGTCACAGAACACTAAGCGGTTTCTCAGAAAGGTTCTTTCCAGATTTCATCTGAGGATATTTCCTTTCTCACAATAGCCCTCAATGGGCTTCCAAATATCACTTTGCCAATTCCACAAGAACTGTCTTAGCGAAAGGATTCTTGAGGGGAAAGCTGTAACTCTGTGAGATGATTTCACAGAACACAAAGAAGTTTCTCAGAAAGCTTCTTTCTCTTTGTTATCGGAGGATATTTCCTTTGGCCCTACAGTCTTCAACGGGATCCGAAATATCTGTTCTCAGATTCCACAGAAATAAGGCTAGCAAAGAGATCCACGAAATACAGATGTAACACTGTGAGTGGAAGTCACAGAAAACTAAGCAGTTTCTCAGAAAGCTTCTTTCCAGATTTCATCTGAGGATATTTCCTTTTTCACCATAGACCTCTATGGGCTTCCAAATATCACTTTGCCAATTCCACAAGAACTGTCTTAGCGAAAGGCTTCTTGAGGGGAAAGCTGTAACTCTGTGAGATGATTTCACAGAACACAAAGAAGTTTCTCAAAAGATTCTTTCTCTTTGTTATCGGAGGATATTTCCTTTGGCCCTACAATCTTCAACGGGATCCGAAATATCTTTTCTCAGATTCTATAGAAATAAGGCTAGCAAACAGATCCACGAAATACAGAGGTAACTCTCTGAGTGGAAGTGACAGAACACTAAGCGGTTTCTCAGAAAGCTTCTTTCCAGATGTCATCTGAGGATATTTCCTTTTTCACCATAGCCCTCTATGGGCTTCCAAATATCACTTTGCCAATTCCACAAGAACTGTCTTAGCGAAAGGTTCCTTGAGGGGAAAGCTGTAAATCTGTGAGATGATTTCACAGCACACAAAGAAGTTTCTCAGAAAGCTTCTTTCTCTTCGTTATAGGAGGATATTTCCTTTGGCCCTATAGTCTTCAAAGGGATCCGAAATACCTGTTCTCAGATTCCACAGAAATAAGGCTAGCGAAGAGATGCACGAAATACAGATGTAAGTCTTTGAGATGAATTAACAGAACACTAAGCAGTTTCTCAGAAAGCTTCTTTCCAGGTTTCATCTGAGGATATTTCCTTCCTCACCATAGCCCTCTATGGGCTTCCAAATATCACTTTGCCAATTCCACAAGAACTGTCTTAGCGAAAGGCTTCTTGAGGGAAAAGCTGTACCTCTGTGAGATGATTTCACAGAACACAAAGAAGTTTCTCAGAAAGCTTCTTTCTCTTTGTTATCGGAGGATATTTCCTTTGGCCCTATAGTCTTCAAAGGAATCCGAAATATCTGTTCTCAGATTCCACAGAAATAAGGCTAGCAAAGAGATCCACGAAATACAGATGTAACTCTGTGAGATGAATTAACAGAACAATAAGCAGATTCTCTGAAATCTTCTTTCCAGATTTCATCTGAGGATATTTCCTTTTTCACCATAGCCCTCTATGGGCTTCCAAATATCACTTTGCCAATTCCACAAGAACTGTCTTAGCGAAAGGCTTCTTGAGGGGAAAGCTGAAACTCTGGGAGATGATTTCACAAAACACAAAGAAGTTTCTCAGAAAGCTTCTTTCTCTTTGTTATCGGAGGATATTTCCTTTGGCCCTATAGTCTTCAAAGGGATCCGAAATATCTGTTCTCAGATTCCACAGAAATAAGGCTAGCAAAGAGATCCACGAAATACAGATGTAACTCTGTGAGTGAAAGTCACAGAACACTAAGCGGTTTCTCAGAAAGCTTATTTCCAGATTTCAACTGAGGTTATTTCCTTTTTCACCTTATCCCTCTATGGGCTTCCAAATATCACTTAGCCACTTCCACAAGAACTGTCTTAGCGAAAGGCTTCTTGAGGGGAAAGCTGTAACTCTGTGAGATGATTTCAGAGAACACAAAGAAGTTTCTCAGAAAGTTTCTTTCTCTTTGTTGTCAGAGGATATCTCCTTTTGCCCTATAGTCTTCAAAGGGATCCGAAATATCTGTTCTCAGATTCCACAGAAATAAGGCTAGCAAAGAGATCCACGAAATGCAGATGTAAGTTTGTGAGTGGAAGTCACAGAACACTAAACAGTTTCTCAGAAAGCTTCTTTCCAGATTTCATCTGAGGATATTTCCTTTTTCACCATAGCCCTCTATGGGCTTCCAAATATCACTTTGCCAATTCCACAAGAACTGTCTTAGCGATAGGCTTCTTGAGGGAAAAGCTGTAACTCTGTGAGATGATTTCGCAGAAGACAAAGAAGTTTCTCAGAAAGCTTCTTTCTCTTTGTTATCGGAGGATATTTCCTTTGGCCCTATAGTCTTCAAAGGTATCCGAAATATCTGTTCTCAGATTCCACAGAAATAAGGCTAGCAAAGAGATCCACGAAATACAGATGTAACTCTGTGAGATGAATTAACAGAACATTAAGCAGTTTCTCTGAAATCTTCTTTCCAGATTTCATCTGAGGATATTTCCTTTTTCACCATAGCCCTCTATGGGCTTCCAAATATCACTTTGCCAATTCCACAAGAACTGTCTTAGCGAAAGGCTTCTTGACGGGAAAGCTGAAACTCTGTTAGATGATTTCACAGAACACAAAGAAGTTTCTCAGAAAGCTTCTTTCTCTTTGTTATCGGCGGATATTTCCTTTGGCCCTATAGTCTTCAAAGGGATCCGAAATATCTGTTCTCAGATTCCACAGAAATAAGGCTAGCAAAGAGATCCACGAAATGCAGATGTAAGTTTGTGAGTGGAAGTCACAGAACACTAAGCAGTTTCTCAGAAAGCTTCTTTCCAGATTTCATCTGAGGATATTTCCTTTTTCACCATAGCCCTCTATGGGCTTCCAAATATCACTTTGCCAATTCCACAAGAACTGTCTTAGCGATAGGCTTCTTGAGGGGAAAGCTGTAACTCTGTGAGATGATTTCGCAGAACACAAAGAAGTTTCTCAGAAACCTTCTTTCTCTTTGTTATCGGATGATATTTCCTTTGGCCCTATAGTTTTCAAAGGGATCCGAAATATCTGTTCTCAGATTCCACAGAAATAAGACTAGCAAAGAGATGCACGAAATACAGATGTAAGTCTGTGAGATGAATTAACAGAACACTAAGCGGTTTCTCAGAAAGCTTCTTTAAAGATTTCATCTGAGGATATTTCCTTTCTCACCATAGCCCTCTATGGGCTTCCAAATATCACTTTGCCAATTCCACAAGAACTGTCTTAGCGAAAGGCTTCTTGAGGGGAAAGCTGTAACTCGGTGAGATGATTTCACAGAACACAAAGAAGTTTCTCAGAAAGCTTCTTTCTCTTTGTTATCGGAGGATATTTCCTTTGGCCCTATAGTCTTCAAAGGGATCCGAAATATCTGTTCTCAGATTCCACAGAAATAAGGCTAGCAAAGAGATCCACGAAATACAGATGTAACTCTGTGAGATGAATTATCAGAACATTAAGCAGTTTCTCTGAAATCTTCTTTCCAGATTTCATCTGAGGATATTTCCTTTTTCACAATAGCCCTCTATGGGCTTCCAAATATCACTTTGCCAATTCCACAAGAACTGTCTTAGCGAAAGGCTTCTTGACGGGAAAGCTGAAACTCTGTTAGATGATTTCACAGAACACAAAGAAGTTTCTCAGAAAGCTTCTTTCTCTTTGTTATCGGAGGATATTTCCTTTGGCCCTATAGTCTTCAAAGGGATCCGAAATATCTGTTCTCAGATTCCACAGAAATAAGGCAAGGAAAGTGATCCACGAAATACAGATGTAACTCTGTGAGTGAAAGTCACAGAACACTAAGCGGTTTCTCAGAAAGCTTCTTTCCAGATTTCAACTGAGGATATTTCCTTTTTCACCTTACCCCTGCATGGGCTTCCAAATATCACTTAGCCACTTCCACAAGAACTGTCTTAGCGAAAGGCTTCTTGAGGGGAAAGCTGTAACTCTGTGAGATGATTTCACAGAACACAAAGAAGTTTCTCAGAAAGCTTCTTTCTCTTTGTTATCAGAGGATATTTCCTTTGCCCTATAGTCTCAAAGGTATCCGAAATATCTGTTCTCAGATTCCACAGAAATAAGGCTAGCAAAGAGGTCCACGAAATACAGATGTAAGTATGTGAGTGGAAGTCACAGAACACTAAGCAGTTTCTCAGAAAGCTTCTTTCCAGATTTCATCTGAGGATATTTCCTTTTTCACCATAGCCCTCTATGGGCTTCCAAATATCACTTTGCCAATTCCACAAGAACTGTCTTAGCGAAAGGCTTCTTGAGGGGAAAGCTGTAACTCTGTGAGATGATTTCACAGAACACAAAGAAGTCTCTCAGAAAGCTTCTTTCTCTTCGTTATCGGAGGATATTTTCTTTGGCCCTATAGTCTTTAAAGGGATCCGAAATATCTGTTCTCAGATTCCACAGAAATAAGGCTAGCAAAGAGACCCACGAAATACAGATGTAACTCTGTGAGATGAATTAACAGAACACTAAGCAGTTGCTCAGAAAGCTTCTTTCCAGATTTAATCTGAGGATATTTCCTTTTTCACCAAATCCCTCTATGGGCTTCCAAATATCACTTTGCCAATTCCACAAGAACTGTCTTAGCGAAGGGATTCTTGAGGGGAAAGCTGTAACTCTGTGAGATGATTTCACAGAATACAAAGAAGTTTCTCAGAAAGATTCTTTCTATTTGTTATCGGAGGATATTTCCTTTGGCCCTACAATCTTCAACGGGATCCGAAATATCTGTTCTCAGATTCCACAGAAATAAGGCTAGCAAAGAGATCCACGAAATACAGATGTAACTCTGTGAGTGAAAGTAACAGAACACTAAGGGGTTTCTCAGGAAGCTTCTTTCCAGATTTCAACTGAGGATATTTCCTTTTTCAGCATAGCCCTCTATGGGCTTCCAAATATCACTTAGCCAATTCCACAAGAACTGTCTTAGCGAAAGGCTTCTTCAGGGGAAAGCTGTAACAATGTGAGATGATTTCACTGAACTCAAAGAAGTTTCTCAGAAAGCTTCTTTCTCTTTGTTATCAGAGGATATTTCCTTTGGCCCTATAGTCTTCAAAGGGATCCGAAATATCTGTTCTCAGATTCCACAGAAATAAGGCTAGCAAAGAGATCCACGAAATACAGATGTAAGTATGTGAGTGGAAGTCACAGAACACTAAGCGGTTTTTCAGAAAGGTTCTTTCCAGATTTCATCTGAGGATATTTCCTTTCTCACAATAGCCCTCTATGGGCTTCCAAATATCACTTTGCCAATTCCACAAGAACTGTCTTAGCGAAACGATTCTTGAGGGGAAAGCTGTAACTCTGTGAGATGATTTCACAGAATACAAAGAAGTTTCTCAGAAAGCTTCTTTCTCTTTGTTATCGGAGGATACTTCCTTTGGCCATGCAGTCTTCAACGGGATCCGAAATATCTGTTCTCAGATTCCACAAAAATAAGACTAGCAAAGAGATCCACGAAATACAGATGTAACTCTGTGAGATGAATTTACAGAACACTAAGCAGTTTCTCAGAAAGCTTCTTTCCAGATTTCATCTGAGGATATTACCTTTTTCAACATAGCCCTCTATGGGCTTCCAAATATCACTTTGCCAATTCCACAAGAACTGTCTTAGCGAAAGGCTTCTTGAGGGGAAAGCTGTAACTTAGTGAGATGATTTCACAGAACACAAAGGAGTTTCTCAGAAAGCTTCTTTCTCTTTGTTATCGGAGGATATTTCCGTTGGCCCTATAGACTTCAAAGGGATCCGAAATATCTGTTCTCAGATTCCACAGAAATAAGGCTAGCAAAGAGATCCACGAAATACAGATGTAACTCTGTGAGTGAAAGTCACAGAACACTAAGCGGTTTTTCAGAAAGCTTCTTTCCAGATTTCAACTGAGGATATTTTCTTTTTCATCATAGCACTCTATGGGCTTCCAAATATCACTTAGCCAATTCCACAAGAACTGTCTTAGCGAAAGGCTTCTTGAAGGGAAAGCTGTAACTCTGTGAGATGATTTCACAGAACACAAAGAAGTTTCTCAGAAAGCTTCATTCTCTTTGTTATCATAGGATATTTCCTTTGGCCCTATAGTCTTCAAAGGGATCCGAAATATCTGTTCACAGATTCCACAGAAATAAGGCTAGCAAAGAGATCCACGAAATACAGATGTAACTCTGTGAGATGAATTAAGAGAACACAAAGCAGTTTCTCAAAAAGCTTCTTTCCAGATTTCATCTGAGGATATTTCCTTTTTCACCATAGCCCTCTTAGGGCTTCCAAATATCACTTTGCCAATTCCACAAGAACTGTCTTAGCGAAAGGCTTCTTGAGGGGAAAGCAGTAACTCTGTGAGATGATTTCACAGAACACAAAGAAGTTTCTCAGAAAGCTTCTTTCTCTTTGTTATCAGAGGATATTTCCTTTGGCCCTATAGTCTTCAAATGGATCCGAAATATCTGTTCTCAGATTCCACAGAAATAAGGCTAGCAAAGAGATCCACGAAATACAGGTGTAATTCTGTGAGATGAATTATCAGAACACTAAGCAGTTTCTCAGAAAGCTTCTTTCCAGATTTCATCTAAGGATATTTCCTTTTTCACCATAGCCCTCTATGGGCTTCCAAATATCACTTTGCCAATTCCACAAGAACTGATTTAGCGAAAGGCTTCTTGAGGGGAAAGCTGTAGCTCTGTGAGATGATTTCAGAGAACACAAAGAAGTTTCTCAGAAAGCTTCTTTCTCTTTGTTATCGCAGGATATTTCCTTTGGCCCTATAGTCTTCAAAGGGATCCGAAATATCTGTTCTCAGATTCGACAGAAATAAGGCTAGCAAAGAGATCCACGAAATGCAGATGTAAGTTTGTGAGTGGAAGTCACAGAACACTAAGCAGTTTCTCAGAAAGCTTCTTTCCAGATTTCATCTGAGGATATTTCCTTTCTCACCATAGCCCTCTATGGGCTTCCAAATATCACTTTGCCAATTCCACAAGAACTGTCTTAGCGATAGGCTTCTTGAGGTCAAAGCTGTAACTCTGTGAGATTATTTCGCAGAACACAAAGAAGTTTCTCAGAAAGCTTCTTTCTCTTTGTAATCGGAGGATATTTCCTTTGGCCCTATAGTCTTCAAAGGGATCCGAAATATCTGTTCTCAGATTCCACACAAATAAGGCTAGCGAAGAGATGCACGAAATACAGATGTAAGTCTGTGAGATGAATTAACAGAACACTAAGCAGTTTCTCTGAAATCTTCTTTCCAGATTTCATCTGAGGATATTTCCTTTTTCACCATAGCCCTCTATGGGCTTCCAAATATCACTTTGCCAATTCCACAAGAACTGTCTTAGCGAAAGGCTTCTTGAGGGGAAAGCTGAAACTCTGGGAGATGATTTCACAAAACACAAAGAAGTTTCTCAGAAAGCTTCTTTCTCTTTGTTATCGGAGGATATTTCCTTTGGCCCTATAGTCTTCAAAGGGATCCGAAATATCTGTTCTCAGATTCCACAGAAATAAGGCTAGCAAAGAGATCCACGAAATACAGATGTAACTCTGTGAGTGAAAGTCACAGAACACTAAGCGGTTTCTCAGAAAGCTTATTTCCAGATTTCAACTGAGGTTATTTCCTTTTTCACCTTATCCCTCTATGGGCTTCCAAATATCACTTAGCCACTTCCACAAGAACTGTCTTAGCGAAAGGCTTCTTGAGGGGAAAGCTGTAACTCTGTGAGATGATTTCAGAGAACACAAAGAAGTTTCTCAGAAAGTTTCTTTCTCTTTGTTGTCAGAGGATATCTCCTTTTGCCCTATAGTCTTCAAAGGGATCCGAAATATCTGTTCTCAGATTCCACAGAAATAAGGCTAGCAAAGAGATCCACGAAATGCAGATGTAAGTTTGTGAGTGGAAGTCACAGAACACTAAACAGTTTCTCAGAAAGCTTCTTTCCAGATTTCATCTGAGGATATTTCCTTTTTCACCATAGCCCTCTATGGGCTTCCAAATATCACTTTGCCAATTCCACAAGAACTGTCTTAGCGATAGGCTTCTTGAGGGAAAAGCTGTAACTCTGTGAGATGATTTCGCAGAAGACAAAGAAGTTTCTCAGAAAGCTTCTTTCTCTTTGTTATCGGAGGATATTTCCTTTGGCCCTATAGTCTTCAAAGGTATCCGAAATATCTGTTCTCAGATTCCACAGAAATAAGGCTAGCAAAGAGATCCACGAAATACAGATGTAACTCTGTGAGATGAATTAACAGAACATTAAGCAGTTTCTCTGAAATCTTCTTTCCAGATTTCATCTGAGGATATTTCCTTTTTCACCATAGCCCTCTATGGGCTTCCAAATATCACTTTGCCAATTCCACAAGAACTGTCTTAGCGAAAGGCTTCTTGACGGGAAAGCTGAAACTCTGTTAGATGATTTCACAGAACACAAAGAAGTTTCTCAGAAAGCTTCTTTCTCTTTGTTATCGGCGGATATTTCCTTTGGCCCTATAGTCTTCAAAGGGATCCGAAATATCTGTTCTCAGATTCCACAGAAATAAGGCTAGCAAAGAGATCCACGAAATGCAGATGTAAGTTTGTGAGTGGAAGTCACAGAACACTAAGCAGTTTCTCAGAAAGCTTCTTTCCAGATTTCATCTGAGGATATTTCCTTTTTCACCATAGCCCTCTATGGGCTTCCAAATATCACTTTGCCAATTCCACAAGAACTGTCTTAGCGATAGGCTTCTTGAGGGGAAAGCTGTAACTCTGTGAGATGATTTCGCAGAACACAAAGAAGTTTCTCAGAAACCTTCTTTCTCTTTGTTATCGGATGATATTTCCTTTGGCCCTATAGTTTTCAAAGGGATCCGAAATATCTGTTCTCAGATTCCACAGAAATAAGACTAGCAAAGAGATGCACGAAATACAGATGTAAGTCTGTGAGATGAATTAACAGAACACTAAGCGGTTTCTCAGAAAGCTTCTTTAAAGATTTCATCTGAGGATATTTCCTTTCTCACCATAGCCCTCTATGGGCTTCCAAATATCACTTTGCCAATTCCACAAGAACTGTCTTAGCGAAAGGCTTCTTGAGGGGAAAGCTGTAACTCGGTGAGATGATTTCACAGAACACAAAGAAGTTTCTCAGAAAGCTTCTTTCTCTTTGTTATCGGAGGATATTTCCTTTGGCCCTATAGTCTTCAAAGGGATCCGAAATATCTGTTCTCAGATTCCACAGAAATAAGGCTAGCAAAGAGATCCACGAAATACAGATGTAACTCTGTGAGATGAATTATCAGAACATTAAGCAGTTTCTCTGAAATCTTCTTTCCAGATTTCATCTGAGGATATTTCCTTTTTCACAATAGCCCTCTATGGGCTTCCAAATATCACTTTGCCAATTCCACAAGAACTGTCTTAGCGAAAGGCTTCTTGACGGGAAAGCTGAAACTCTGTTAGATGATTTCACAGAACACAAAGAAGTTTCTCAGAAAGCTTCTTTCTCTTTGTTATCGGAGGATATTTCCTTTGGCCCTATAGTCTTCAAAGGGATCCGAAATATCTGTTCTCAGATTCCACAGAAATAAGGCAAGGAAAGTGATCCACGAAATACAGATGTAACTCTGTGAGTGAAAGTCACAGAACACTAAGCGGTTTCTCAGAAAGCTTCTTTCCAGATTTCAACTGAGGATATTTCCTTTTTCACCTTACCCCTGCATGGGCTTCCAAATATCACTTAGCCACTTCCACAAGAACTGTCTTAGCGAAAGGCTTCTTGAGGGGAAAGCTGTAACTCTGTGAGATGATTTCACAGAACACAAAGAAGTTTCTCAGAAAGCTTCTTTCTCTTTGTTATCAGAGGATATTTCCTTTGCCCTATAGTCTCAAAGGTATCCGAAATATCTGTTCTCAGATTCCACAGAAATAAGGCTAGCAAAGAGGTCCACGAAATACAGATGTAAGTATGTGAGTGGAAGTCACAGAACACTAAGCAGTTTCTCAGAAAGCTTCTTTCCAGATTTCATCTGAGGATATTTCCTTTTTCACCATAGCCCTCTATGGGCTTCCAAATATCACTTTGCCAATTCCACAAGAACTGTCTTAGCGAAAGGCTTCTAGAGGGGAAAGCTGTAACTCTGTGAGATGATTTCACAGAACACAAAGAAGTCTCTCAGAAAGCTTCTTTCTCTTCGTTATCGGAGGATATTTTCTTTGGCCCTATAGTCTTTAAAGGGATCCGAAATATCTGTTCTCAGATTCCACAGAAATAAGGCTAGCAAAGAGACCCACGAAATACAGATGTAACTCTGTGAGATGAATTAACAGAACACTAAGCAGTTGCTCAGAAAGCTTCTTTCCAGATTTAATCTGAGGATATTTCCTTTTTCACCAAATCCCTCTATGGGCTTCCAAATATCACTTTGCCAATTCCACAAGAACTGTCTTAGCGAAGGGATTCTTGAGGGGAAAGCTGTAACTCTGTGAGATGATTTCACAGAATACAAAG
Organism: Macaca fascicularis; assembly: GCF_037993035.2. NCBI lineage: Eukaryota > Metazoa > Chordata > Mammalia > Primates > Cercopithecidae > Macaca > Macaca fascicularis. The sequence goes on from NC_088379.1 coordinate 88,983,435, forward strand.
AAGTTTCTCAGAAAGATTCTTTCTATTTGTTATCGGAGGATATTTCCTTTGGCCCTACAATCTTCAACGGGATCCGAAATATCTGTTCTCAGATTCCACAGAAATAAGGCTAGCAAAGAGATCCACGAAATACAGATGTAACTCTGTGAGTGAAAGTAACAGAACACTAAGGGGTTTCTCAGGAAGCTTCTTTCCAGATTTCAACTGAGGATATTTCCTTTTTCAGCATAGCCCTCTATGGGCTTCCAAATATCACTTAGCCAATTCCACAAGAACTGTCTTAGCGAAAGGCTTCTTCAGGGGAAAGCTGTAACAATGTGAGATGATTTCACTGAACTCAAAGAAGTTTCTCAGAAAGCTTCTTTCTCTTTGTTATCAGAGGATATTTCCTTTGGCCCTATAGTCTTCAAAGGGATCCGAAATATCTGTTCTCAGATTCCACAGAAATAAGGCTAGCAAAGAGATCCACGAAATACAGATGTAAGTATGTGAGTGGAAGTCACAGAACACTAAGCGGTTTTTCAGAAAGGTTCTTTCCAGATTTCATCTGAGGATATTTCCTTTCTCACAATAGCCCTCTATGGGCTTCCAAATATCACTTTGCCAATTCCACAAGAACTGTCTTAGCGAAACGATTCTTGAGGGGAAAGCTGTAACTCTGTGAGATGATTTCACAGAATACAAAGAAGTTTCTCAGAAAGCTTCTTTCTCTTTGTTATCGGAGGATACTTCCTTTGGCCATGCAGTCTTCAACGGGATCCGAAATATCTGTTCTCAGATTCCACAAAAATAAGACTAGCAAAGAGATCCACGAAATACAGATGTAACTCTGTGAGATGAATTTACAGAACACTAAGCAGTTTCTCAGAAAGCTTCTTTCCAGATTTCATCTGAGGATATTACCTTTTTCAACATAGCCCTCTATGGGCTTCCAAATATCACTTTGCCAATTCCACAAGAACTGTCTTAGCGAAAGGCTTCTTGAGGGGAAAGCTGTAACTTAGTGAGATGATTTCACAGAACACAAAGGAGTTTCTCAGAAAGCTTCTTTCTCTTTGTTATCGGAGGATATTTCCGTTGGCCCTATAGACTTCAAAGGGATCCGAAATATCTGTTCTCAGATTCCACAGAAATAAGGCTAGCAAAGAGATCCACGAAATACAGATGTAACTCTGTGAGTGAAAGTCACAGAACACTAAGCGGTTTTTCAGAAAGCTTCTTTCCAGATTTCAACTGAGGATATTTTCTTTTTCATCACAGCACTCTATGGGCTTCCAAATATCACTTAGCCAATTCCACAAGAACTGTCTTAGCGAAAGGCTTCTTGAAGGGAAAGCTGTAACTCTGTGAGATGATTTCACAGAACACAAAGAAGTTTCTCAGAAAGCTTCATTCTCTTTGTTATCATAGGATATTTCCTTTGGCCCTATAGTCTTCAAAGGGATCCGAAATATCTGTTCACAGATTCCACAGAAATAAGGCTAGCAAAGAGATCCACGAAATACAGATGTAACTCTGTGAGATGAATTAAGAGAACACAAAGCAGTTTCTCAAAAAGCTTCTTTCCAGATTTCATCTGAGGATATTTCCTTTTTCACCATAGCCCTCTTAGGGCTTCCAAATATCACTTTGCCAATTCCACAAGAACTGTCTTAGCGAAAGGCTTCTTGAGGGGAAAGCAGTAACTCTGTGAGATGATTTCACAGAACACAAAGAAGTTTCTCAGAAAGCTTCTTTCTCTTTGTTATCAGAGGATATTTCCTTTGGCCCTATAGTCTTCAAATGGATCCGAAATATCTGTTCTCAGATTCCACAGAAATAAGGCTAGCAAAGAGATCCACGAAATACAGGTGTAATTCTGTGAGATGAATTATCAGAACACTAAGCAGTTTCTCAGAAAGCTTCTTTCCAGATTTCATCTAAGGATATTTCCTTTTTCACCATAGCCCTCTATGGGCTTCCAAATATCACTTTGCCAATTCCACAAGAACTGATTTAGCGAAAGGCTTCTTGAGGGGAAAGCTGTAGCTCTGTGAGATGATTTCAGAGAACACAAAGAAGTTTCTCAGAAAGCTTCTTTCTCTTTGTTATCGCAGGATATTTCCTTTGGCCCTATAGTCTTCAAAGGGATCCGAAATATCTGTTCTCAGATTCCACAGAAATAAGGTTAGCAAAGAGATCCACGAAATACAGATGTAACTCTGTGAGTGGAAGTCACAGAACACTAAGCGGTTTCTCAGAAAGCTTCTTTCCAGATTTCAACTGAGGATATTTCCTTTTTCACCATAGCCCTCTATGGGCTTCCAAATATCACTTTGCCAATTCCACAAGAACTGTCTTAGCGAAAGGCTTCTTGAGGGGAAAGCTGTAACTCTGTGAGATGATTTCACAGAACACAAAGCAGTTTCTCAGAAAGCTTCTTTCTCTTTGTTATCAGAGGATATTTCCTTTGGCCCTATAGTCTTCAAAGGGATCCGAAATATCTGTACTCAGATTCCACAGAAATAAGGCTACCAAAGAGATCCACGAAATACAGATGTAACTCTGTGAGATGAATTAACAGAACACTAAGCAGTTTCTCAGAAACCTTATTTCCAGATTTCATTTGAGGATATTTCCTTTTTCACCATAGCCCTCTATGGGCTTCCAAATATCACTTTGCCAATTCCACAAGAACTGTCTTAGCGAAAGGCTTCTTGAGGGGAAAGCTGTAACTCTGTGAGATGATTTCACAGAACACAAAGAAGTTTCTCAGGAAGCTTCTTTCTCTTTGTTATCAGAGGATACTTCCTTTGGCCCTATAGTCTCCAAAGGGTTCCGAAATATCTGTTCTCAGATTCCACAGAAATAAAGCTAGCAAAGAGATCCACGAAATACAGATGTAACTCTGTGAGTGGAAGTCACAGAATACTAAGCGGTTTCTCAGAAAGGTTCTTTCCAGATTTCATCTGAGGATATTTCCTTTTTCACCATAGCCCTCCATGGGCTTCCAAATATCACTTTGCCAATTCCACAAGAACTGTCTTAGCGAAAGGTTCCTTGAGGGGAAAGCTGTAACTCTGTGAGATGATTTCACAGAACACAAAGAAGTTTCTCAGAAAGCTTCTTTCTCTTTGTTATCGGAGGATATTTCCTTTGGCCCTATAGTCTTCAAAGGGATCCGAAATATCTGTTCTCAGGTTCCACAGAAATAAGGCTAGCAAAGAGATGCAAGAAATACAGATGTAAGTCTGTGAGATGAATTAACAGAACACTAAGCAGTTTCTCAGAAAGCTTCTTTCCACATTTCATCTGAGGATATTTCCTTTCTCACCATAGCCCTCTATGGGCTTCCAAATATCACTTTGCCAATTCCACAAGAACTGTCTTAGCGAAAGGCTTCTTGAGGGGAAAGCTATAACTCTGTGAGATGATTTCACAGAACACAAAGAAGTTTCTCAGAAAGCTTCTTTCTCTTTGTTATCGGAGGATATTTCCTTTGGCCCTATAGTCTTCAAAGGGATCCGGAATATCTGCTCTCAGATTCCACAGAAATAAGGCTAGCAAAGAGGTGCACGAAATACACATGTAACTCTGTGAGATGAATTAACAGAACACTAAGCGGTTTCTCAGAAAGCTTCTTTCCAGATTTCAGCAGAGGATATTTCCTTTTTCACCATAGCCCTCTAGGGGCTTCCAAATATCACTTTGCCAATTCCACAAGAACTGTCTTAGAGAAAGGCTTCTTGAGGGGAAAGCTGTACCTCTGTGAGATGATTTCACAGAACACAGAGAAGTTTCTCAGAAAGCTTCTTTCTCTTTGTTATCGGAGGATATTTCCTTTCGCCCTATAGTTTTCAAAGGGATCCGAAATATCTGTTCTCAGATTCCACAGAAGTAAGGCTACGAAAGAGATCCACGAAATGCAGATGTAAGTCTGTGAGATGAATTAACAGAACACTAAGCAGTTTCTCAGAAAGATTCATTCCAGATTTCATCTGAGGATATTTCCTTTGTCACCATAGCCCTCTATGGGCTTCCAAATATCACTTTGTCAATTCCACAAGAAGTGTCTTAGCGAAAGGCTTCTTGAAGGGAAAGCTGTAACTCTGTGAGATGATTTCACAGAACACAAAGAAGTTTCTCAGAAAGCTTCTATCTCTTTGATATCGAAGGATATTTCCTTTGGCCCTATAGTCTTCAAGGGGATCCGAAATATCTGTTCTCAGATTCCACAGAAATAAGGCTAGCAAAGAGATCCACGAAATACAGATGTAACTCTGTGAGTGGAAGTCACAGAACACTAAGCGGTTTCTCAGAAAGCTTCTTTCCAGATTTCAACTGAGGATATTTCCTTTTTCACCATAGCCCTCTATGGGCTTCCAAATATCACTTTGCCAATTCCACAAGAACTGTCTTAGCGAAAGGCTTCTTGAGGGGAAAGCTGTAACTCTGTGAGATGATTTCACAGAACACAAAGAAGTTTCTCAGAAAGCTTCTTTCTCTTTGTTATCAGAGGATATTTCCTTTGGCCCTATAGTCTTCAAAGGGATCCGAAATATCTGTACTCAGATTCCACAGAAATAAGGCTAGCAAAGAGATCCACGAAATACAGATGTAACTCTGTGAGATGAATTAACAGAACACTAAGCAGTTTCTCAGAAACCTTATTTCCAGATTTCATTTGAGGATATTTCCTTTTTCACCATAGCCCTCTATGGGCTTCCAAATATCACTTTGCCAATTCCACAAGAACTGTCTTAGCGAAAGGCTTCTTGAGGGGAAAGCTGTAACTCTGTGAGATGATTTCACAGAACACAAAGAAGTTTCTCAGGAAGCTTCTTTCTCTTTGTTATCAGAGGATACTTCCTTTGGCCCTATAGTCTCCAAAGGGTTCCGAAATATCTGTTCTCAGATTCCACAGAAATAAAGCTAGCAAAGAGATCCACGAAATACAGATGTAACTCTGTGAGTGGAAGTCACAGAATACTAAGCGGTTTCTCAGAAAGGTTCTTTCCAGATTTCATCTGAGGATATTTCCTTTTTCACCATAGCCCTCCATGGGCTTCCAAATATCACTTTGCCAATTCCACAAGAACTGTCTTAGCGAAAGGTTCCTTGAGGGGAAAGCTGTAACTCTGTGAGATGATTTCACAGAACACAAAGAAGTTTCTCAGAAAGCTTCTTTCTCTTTGTTATCGGAGGATATTTCCTTTGGCCCTATAGTCTTCAAAGGGATCCGAAATATCTGTTCTCAGGTTCCACAGAAATAAGGCTAGCAAAGAGATGCAAGAAATACAGATGTAAGTCTGTGAGATGAATTAACAGAACACTAAGCAGTTTCTCAGAAAGCTTCTTTCCACATTTCATCTGAGGATATTTCCTTTCTCACCATAGCCCTCTATGGGCTTCCAAATATCACTTTGCCAATTCCACAAGAACTGTCTTAGCGAAAGGCTTCTTGAGGGGAAAGCTGTAACTCTGTGAGATGATTTCACAGAACACAAAGAAGTTTCTCAGAAAGCTTCTTTCTCTTTGTTATCGGAGGATATTTCCTTTGGCCCTATAGTCTTCAAAGGGATCCGGAATATCTGCTCTCAGATTCCACAGAAATAAAGCTAGCAAAGAGGTGCACGAAATACACATGTAACTCTGTGAGATGAATTAACAGAACACTAAGCAGTTTCTCCGAAATCTTCTTTCCAGATTTCAGCAGAGGATATTTCCTTTTTCACCATAGCCCTCTAGGGGCTTCCAAATATCACTTTGCCAATTCCACAAGAACTGTCTTAGAGAAAGGCTTCTTGAGGGGAAAGCTGTACCTCTGTGAGATGATTTCACAGAACACAGAGAAGTTTCTCAGAAAGCTTCTTTCTCTTTGTTATCGGAGGATATTTCCTTTCGCCCTATAGTTTTCAAAGGGATCCGAAATATCTGTTCTCAGATTCCACAGAAGTAAGGCTACGAAAGAGATCCACGAAATGCAGATGTAAGTCTGTGAGATGAATTAACAGAACACTAAGCAGTTTCTCAGAAAGTTTCATTCCAGATTTCATCTGAGGATATTTCCTTTGTCACCATAGCCCTCTATGGGCTTCCAAATATCACTTTGTCAATTCCACAAGAAGTGTCTTAGCGAAAGGCTTCTTGAAGGGAAAGCTGTAACTCTGTGAGATGATTTCACAGAACACAAAGAAGTTTCTCAGAAAGCTTCTATCTCTTTGATATCGAAGGATATTTCCTTTGGCCCTATAGTCTTCAAGGGGATCCGAAATATCTGTTCTCAGATTCCACAGAAATAAGGCTAGCAAAGAGATCCACGAAATACAGATGTAACTCTGTGAGTGGAAGTCACAGAACACTAAGCGGTTTCTCAGAAAGCTTCTTTCCAGATTTCAACTGAGGATATTTCCTTTTTCACCATAGCCCTCTATGGGCTTCCAAATATCACTTTGCCAATTCCACAAGAACTGTCTTAGCGAAAGGCTTCTTGAGGGGAAAGCTGTAACTCTGTGAGATGATTTCACAGAACACAAAGAAGTTTCTCAGAAAGCTTCTTTCTCTTTGTTATCAGAGGATATTTCCTTTGGCCCTATAGTCTTCAAAGGGATCCGAAATATCTGTACTCAGATTCCACAGAAATAAGGCTAGCAAAGAGATCCACGAAATACAGATGTAACTCTGTGAGATGAATTAACAGAACACTAAGCAGTTTCTCAGAAACCTTATTTCCAGATTTCATTTGAGGATATTTCCTTTTTCACCATAGCCCTCTATGGGCTTCCAAATATCACTTTGCCAATTCCACAAGAACTGTCTTAGCGAAAGGCTTCTTGAGGGGAAAGCTGTAACTCTGTGAGATGATTTCACAGAACACAAAGAAGTTTCTCAGGAAGCTTCTTTCTCTTTGTTATCAGAGGATACTTCCTTTGGCCCTATAGTCTCCAAAGGGTTCCGAAATATCTGTTCTCAGATTCCACAGAAATAAAGCTAGCAAAGAGATCCACGAAATACAGATGTAACTCTGTGAGTGGAAGTCACAGAATACTAAGCGGTTTCTCAGAAAGGTTCTTTCCAGATTTCATCTGAGGATATTTCCTTTTTCACCATAGCCCTCCATGGGCTTCCAAATATCACTTTGCCAATTCCACAAGAACTGTCTTAGCGAAAGGTTCCTTGAGGGGAAAGCTGTAACTCTGTGAGATGATTTCACAGAACACAAAGAAGTTTCTCAGAAAGCTTCTTTCTCTTTGTTATCGGAGGATATTTCCTTTGGCCCTATAGTCTTCAAAGGGATCCGAAATATCTGTTCTCAGGTTCCACAGAAATAAGGCTAGCAAAGAGATGCAAGAAATACAGATGTAAGTCTGTGAGATGAATTAACAGAACACTAAGCAGTTTCTCAGAAAGCTTCTTTCCACATTTCATCTGAGGATATTTCCTTTCTCACCATAGCCCTCTATGGGCTTCCAAATATCACTTTGCCAATTCCACAAGAACTGTCTTAGCGAAAGGCTTCTTGAGGGGAAAGCTGTAACTCTGTGAGATGATTTCACAGAACACAAAGAAGTTTCTCAGAAAGCTTCTTTCTCTTTGTTATCGGAGGATATTTCCTTTGGCCCTATAGTCTTCAAAGGGATCCGGAATATCTGCTCTCAGATTCCACAGAAATAAGGCTAGCAAAGAGGTGCACGAAATACACATGTAACTCTGTGAGATGAATTAACAGAACACTAAGCAGTTTCTCCGAAATCTTCTTTCCAGATTTCAGCAGAGGATATTTCCTTTTTCACCATAGCCCTCTAGGGGCTTCCAAATATCACTTTGCCAATTCCACAAGAACTGTCTTAGAGAAAGGCTTCTTGAGGGGAAAGCTGTACCTCTGTGAGATGATTTCACAGAACACAGAGAAGTTTCTCAGAAAGCTTCTTTCTCTTTGTTATCGGAGGATATTTCCTTTCGCCCTATAGTTTTCAAAGGGATCCGAAATATCTGTTCTCAGATTCCACAGAAGTAAGGCTACGAAAGAGATCCACGAAATGCAGATGTAAGTCTGTGAGATGAATTAACAGAACACTAAGCAGTTTCTCAGAAAGTTTCATTCCAGATTTCATCTGAGGATATTTCCTTTGTCACCATAGCCCTCTATGGGCTTCCAAATATCACTTTGTCAATTCCACAAGAAGTGTCTTAGCGAAAGGCTTCTTGAAGGGAAAGCTGTAACTCTGTGAGATGATTTCACAGAACACAAAGAAGTTTCTCAGAAAGCTTCTATCTCTTTGATATCGAAGGATATTTCCTTTGGCCCTATAGTCTTCAAGGGGATCCGAAATATCTGTTCTCAGATTCCACAGAAATAAGGCTAGCAAAGAGATCCACGAAATACAGATGTAACTCTGTGAGATGAATTTACAGAACACTAAGCAGTTTCTCAGAAAGCTTCTTTCCAGATTTCATCTGAGGATATTACCTTTTTCACCATAGCCCTCTGAGGGCTTCCAAATATCACTTTGCCAATTCCACAAGAACTGTCTTAGCGAAAGGCTTCTTGAGGGGAAAGCTGTAACTCTGTGAGATGATTTCACAGAACACAAAGAATTTTCTCAGAAAGCTTCTTTCTCTTTGTTATCGGAGGATATTTCCTTTGGCCCTATTGTCTTAAAAGGGATCCGAAATATCTGTTCTCAGATTACACAGAAATAAGGAAAGCAAAGAGATCCACGAAATACAGATGTAACTCTGTGAGTGGAAGTCACAGAACACTAAGCGGTTTCTCAGAAAGCTTCTTTCCAGATTTCATCTGAGGATATTTCCTTTTTCACCATAGCCCTCTATGGGCTTCCAAATATCACTTTGCCAATTCCACAAGAACTGTCTTAGCGAAAGGCTTCTTGAGGGGAAAGCTGTAACTCTGTGAGATGATTTCAAAGAACACAAAGATGTCTCTCAGAAAGTTTCTTTCTCTTCGTTATCGGAGGATATTTCCTTTGGCCCTATTGTCTTCAAAGGGATCCGAAATAACTGTTCTCAGATTCCACAGAAATAAGGGTAGCAAAGAGATCCACGAAATACAGATGTAACTCTGTGAGATGAATTAACAGAACACTAAACAGTTTCTCAGAAAGCTTCTATCCAGATTTCATCTGAGGATTTTCCTTTTTCAGCATAGCCCTCTAAGGGCTTCCAAATATCACTTTGCCAATTCCACAAGAACTGTCTTAGCGAAAGGCTTCTTGAGGGGAAAGCTGTAACTCAGTGAGATGATTTCACAGAACACAAAGAAGTTTCTCAGAAAGGTTCTTTCTCTTTGTTATCGGAGGATATTTCCTTTGGCCCTATAGTCTTCAAAGGGATCCGAAATATCTGTTCTCAGATTCCACAGAAATAAGGCTAGCAAAGACATCCACGAAATACAGATGTAACTCTGTGAGTGAAAGTCACAGAACCCTAAGCGGTTTTTCAGAAAGCTTCTTTCCAGATTTCAACTGAGCATATTTTCTTTTTCACCATAGCGCTCTATGGGCTTCCAAATATCACTTAGCCAATTCCACAAGAACCGTCTTAGCGAAAGGCTTCTTGAAGGGAAAGCTGTAACTCTGTGAGATGATTTCACAGAACACAAAGAAGTTTCTCAGAAAGCTTCTTTCTCTTTGTTATCAGAGGATATTTCCTTTGGCCCTATAGTCTTCAAAGGGATCCGAAATATCTGTTCACAGATTCCACAGAAATAAGGCTAGCAAAGAGATCCACGAAATACAGATGTAACTCTGTGAGATGAATTAACAGAACACAAAGCAGTTTCTCAAAAAGCTTCTTTCCAGATTTCATCTGAGGATATTTCCTTTTTCACCATAGCCCTCTAAGGGCTTCCAAATATCACTTTGCCAATTCCACAAGAACTGTCTTAGCGAAAGTCTTCTTGAGGGGATAGCAGTAACTCTGTGAGATGATTTCACAGAACACAAAGAAGTTTCTCAGAAAGCTTCTTTCTCTTTGTTATCGGAGGATATTTCCTTTGGCCCTATAGTCTTCAAATGGATCCGAAATATCTGTTCTCAGATTCCACAGAAATAAGGCTAGCAAAGAGATCCACGAAATACAGGTGTAATTCTGTGAGATGAATTATCAGAACACTAAGCAGTTTCTCAGAAAGCTTCTTTCCAGATTTCATGTGAGGATATTTCCTTTTTCACCATAGCCCTCTATGGGCTTCCAAATATCACTTTGCCAATTCCACAAGAACTGATTTAGCGAAAGGCTTCTTGAGGGGAAAGCTGTAACTCTGTGAGATAATTTCAGAGAACACAAAGAAGTTTCTCATAAAGCTTGTTTCTCTTTGTTATCGCAGGATATTTCCTTTGGCCCTATAATCTTCAAAGGGATCCGAAATATCTGTTCTCAGATTCCACAGAAATAAGGCTAGCAAAGAGATCCACGAAATACAGATGTAACTCTGTGAGTGGAAGTCACAGAACACTAAGCGGTTTCTCAGAAAGCTTCTTTCCAGATTTCATCTGACGATATTTCCTTTTTTACCATAGCCCTCTAGGGGCTTCCAAATATCACTTTGCCAATTCCACAAGAACTGTCTTAGCGAAAGGTTTTTTGAGGGGAAAGCTGTAACTCTCTGAGATGATTTCACAGAACACAAAGAAGTTTCTCAGAAAGCTTCTTTCTCTTTGTTATCGGAGGATATTTCCTTTGGCCCTATAGTCTTCAAAGGGATCCGAAATATCTGTTCTCAGATTCCACAGAAAAAAGGCTAGCAAAGAGATCCACGAAATACAGATGTAACTCTGTGTGATGAATTAACAGAACACTAAGCAGTTTCTCAGAAAGCTTCTTTCCAGATTTCATCTGAGGATATTTCCTTTTTCACCATAGCCCTCTATGGGCTTCCAAATATCACTTTGCCAATTCCACAAGAACTGTCTTAGCGAAAGGCTTCTTGAGGGGAAAGCTGTAACTCTGTGAGATGATTTAAGAGAACACAAAGTAGTTTCTCAGAAAGCATCTCTCTATTTGTTATCGCAGGATATTTCCTTTGGCCCTATAATCTTCAAAGGGATACGAAATATCTGTTCTCAGATTCCACAGAAATAAGGCTAGCAAAAGATCCACGAAATACAGATGTAACTCTGTCAGTGGAAGTCACAGAACACAAAGCGGTTTCTCAGAAAGCTTCTTTCCAGATTTCATCTGACGATATTTCCTTTTTTACCATAGCCCTCTAGGGGCTTCCAAATATCACTTTGCCAATTCCACAAGAACTGTCTTAGCGAAAGGTTTTTGAGGGGAAAGCTGTAACTCTCAGAGATGATTTCTCAGAACACAAAGAAGTTTCTCAGGAAGCTTCTTTCTCTTTGTTATCGGAGGATATTTCCTTTGGCCCTATAGTCTTCAAAGGGATCCGAAATATCTCTTCTCAAATTCCACAGAAAAAAGGCCAGCAAAGAGATCCACGAAATACAGATGTAACTCTGTGAGTGAAACTCACAGAACACTAAGCGGTTTCTCAGAAAGCTTCTTTCCAGATTTCATCTGAGGATATTTCCTTTTTCACCATAGCCCTCTATGGGCTTCCAAATATCACTTTGCCAATTCCACAAGAACTGTCTTAGCGAAAGGCTTCTTGAGGGGATAGATGTAACTCTGTGAGATGATTTCACAGAACACAAAGAAATCTCTCAGAAAGCTTCTTTCTGTTCGTTATCGGAGGATATTTCCATTGGCCAAATAGTATTCAAAGGGATCCGAAATATCTGTTCTCTGATTCCACAGAAATAAGGGTAGCAAAGAACAACGAAATACAGATTCAAGTCTGTGAGATGAATTAACAGAACACTAAGCAGTTTCTCAGAAAGCTTCTTTCCAGATTTCATCTGAGGATATTTCCTTTTTCACCACAGCCCTCTATGGGCTTCCAAATATCACTATCCCAATTCCAGAAGAACTGTCTTAGCGAAAGGCTTCTTGAGGGGAAACTGTAACTCTGTGAGATAATTTCACAGAACGCAAAGAATTTTCTCAGAAAGCTTCTTTCTCTTTGTTATCGGAGGATATTTCCTTTGGCCCTATAGTTTTCAAAGGGATCCGAAATATCTGTTCTCAGATTTCACAGAAATAAGGCTAGCAAAGAGATCCACGAAATGCAGATGTAAGTCTGTGAGATGAATTAACAGAACACTAAGCAGTTTCTCCGAAAGCTTCTTTCCAGATTTCATCTCAGGATATTTCGTTTCTCACCATAGCCCTCTATGGGCTTCCAAATATCACTTTGCCAATTCCACAAGAACTGTCTTAGAGAAAGGCTTCTTGAGGGGAAAGCTGTAACTCTGTGAGATGATTTCACAGAACACAAAGAAGTTTCTCAGAAAGCTTCTTTCTCTTTGATATCGAAGGATATTTCCTTTGACCCTATAGTCTTCAAAGGGAACAGAAATATCTGTTCTCAGATTCCACAGAAATGAGGCTACCAAAGAGATCCACGAAACACAGATGTAACTCTGTGAGATGAATTTACAGAACACTAAGCAGTGTCTCAGAAAGCTTCTTTCCAGATTTCATCTGAGGATATTTCCTTTTTCACCTTAGCCCTCTATGGGCTTCCAAATATCACTTTGCCAATTCCACAAGAACTGTCTTAGCGAAAGGCTTCTTGAAGGGAAAGCTGTAACTCTGTGAGATGATTTCAAAGAACACAAAGATGTCTCTCAGAAAGTTTCCTTCTTTCGTTATCGGAGGATATTTCCTTTGGCCCTATAGTCTTCAAAGGGATCCGAATTATCTGTTCTCAGATTCCACAGAAATTAGGCTAGCAAAGAGATCCACGAAATACAGATGTAAGTCTTGGAGTGAAAGTCACAGAACACTAAGCGGTTTTTCAGAAAGCTTCTTTCCAGATTTCAACTGAGGATATTTTTTTTTTCACCATAGCGCTCTATGGGCTTCCAAATATCACTTAGCCAATTCCACAAGAACTGTCTTTGCGAAAGGCTTCTTGAAGGGAAAGCTGTAACCCTGTGAGATGATTTCACAGAACACAAAGAAGTTTCTCAAAAAGCTTCTTTCTCTTTGTTATCAGAGGATATTTCCTTTGGCCCTATAGTCTTCAAAGGGATCGGAAATATCTGTTCACAGTTTCCACAGAAATAAGGCTAGCAAAGAGATCCACGAAATACAGATGTAACTCTGTGAGATGAATTAACAGAACACAAAGCAGTTTCTCAAAAAGCTTCTTTCCAGATTTCATCTGAGGATATTTCCTTTTTCACCCTAGCCCTCTAAGGGCTTCCAAATATCACTTTGCCAATTCCAGAAGAACTGTCTTAGCGAAAGTCTTCTTGAGGGGAAAGCAGTAACTCAGTGAGATGATTTCACAGAACACAAAGAAGTTTCTCAGAAAGCTTCTTTCTCTTTGTTATCGGAGGATATTTCCTTTGGCACTATAGTCTTCAAATGGATCCGAAATATCTGTTCTCAGATTCCACAGAAATAAGGCTAGCAAAGAGATCCACGAAATACAGGTGTAATTCTGTGAGATGAATTATCACAACACTAAGCAGTTTCTCAGAAAGCTTCTTTCCAGATTTCATCTGAGGATATTTCCTTTTTCACCATAGCCCTCTATGGGCTTCAAAATATCACTTTGCCAATTCCACAAGAACTGATTTAGCAAAAGGCTTCTTGAGGGGAAAGCTGTAACTCTGTGAGATGATTTCAGAGAACACAAAGAAGTTTCTCAGAAAGCTTCTTTCTCTTTGTTATCGCAGGATATTTCCTTTGGCCCTATAATCTTCAAAGGGATCCGAAATATCTGTTCTCAGATTCCACAGAAATAAGGCTCGCAAAGAGATCCACGAAATAGAGATGTAACTCTGTGAGTGGAAGTCACAGAACACTAAGCGGTTTCTCAGAAAGCTTCTTTCCAGATTTCAACTGAGGATATTTCCTTTTTCACCATAGCCCTCTATGGGCTTCCAAATATCACTTTGCCAATTCCACAAGAACTGTCTTAGCGAAAGGCTTCTTGAGGGGAAAGCTGTAACTCTGTGAGATGATTTCACAGAACACAAAGAAGTTTCTCAGAAAGCTTCTTTCTCTTAGTTATCGGAGGATATTTCCTTTGGCCCCATAGTCTTCAAAGGGATCCGAAATATCTGTTCTCAGATTCCACAGAAATAAGGCTAGCAAAGAGATCCACGAAATACAGATGTAACTCTGTGAGATGAATTAACAGAACACTAAGCAGTTTCTCAGAAACCTTCTTTCCAGATTTCATCCGAGGATATTTCCTTTTTCACCATAGCCCTCTATGGGCTTCCAAATATCACTTAGCCAATTCCACAAGAACTGTCTTAGCGAAAGGCTTCTTGAGGGGAAAGCTGTAACTCTGTGAGATGATTTCACAGAACACAAAGAAGTTTCTCAGAAAGCTTCTTTCTCTTTGTTATCGGAGGATATTTCCTTTTGCCCTATAGTCTTCAAAGGGATCCGAAATATCTGTTCTTAGATCCCACAGAAATAAAGCTAGCAAAGAGATCCATGAAATACAGATGTAACTCTGTGAGTGGAAGTCACAGAACACTAAGCGGTTTCTCAGAAAGCTTCTTTCCAGATTTCATCTGAGGATATTTCCTTTTTCACCATAGCCCTCTATGGGCTTCCAAATATCTCTTTGCCAATTCCACAAGAACTGTCTTAGCGAACGGCTTCTTGAGGGTAAAGCTGTAACTCTGTGAGATGATTTCACAGAACACAAAGAAGTTTCTCAGAAAGCTTCTTTCTCTTTGTTATCGGAGGATATTTCCTTTGGCCCTATAGTCTTCAAAGGGATCCGAAATATCTGTTCTCAGATTCCACAGAAATAAGGCTAGCAAAGAGATCCACGAAATACAGGTGTAATTCTGTGAGAAGAATTAACAGAACACTAAGCAGTTTCACAGAACGCTTCTTTCCAGATTTCATCTGAGGATATTTCCTTTTTCACCATAGCCCTCTTTGGGCTTCCAAATATCACTTTGCCAATTCCACAAGAACTGTCTTAGCGAAAGGCTTCTTGGGGGGAAAGCTGTAACTCTGTGAGATGATTTCAGAGAACACAAAGAAGTTTCTCAGAAAGCTTCTTTCTCTTTGTTATCGCAGGATATTTCCTTTGGCCCTATAACCTTCAAAGGGATCCGAAATATCTGTACTCAGATTCCACAGAAATAAGGCTAGCAAAAGATCCACGAAATACAGATATAACTCTGTGAGTGGAAGTCACAGAACACTAAGCGGTTTCTCAGAAAGCTTCTTTCCAGATTTCATCTGAGGATATTTCCTTTTTCACCATTGCCCTCATTGGGCTTCAAAATATCTCTTTCCCAATTCCACAAGAAATGTCTTAGCGAAAGGCTTCTTGAGGGGAAAGCTGTAACTCTGTGAGATGATTTCACAGAACACAAAGAAATTTCTCAGAAAGCTTCTTTCTCTTTGTTATCGGAGGATATTTCCTTTGGCCCTATAGTCTTCAAAGGGATCGGAAATATCTGTTCTCAGATTCCACAGAAATAAGGCTAGCAAAGAGATCCACGAAATACAGATGTAACTCAGTGAGATGAATTAACAGAACACTAAGCAGTTTCTCAGAAAGCTTCTTTCCAGATTTCATCTGAGGATATTTCCTTTCTCACCATAGCCCTCTATGGGCTTCCAAATATCACTTTGCCAATTCCACAAGAACTGTCTTAGCGAAAGGCTTCTTGAGGGGAAAGCTGTAACTCTGTGAGATGATTTCACAGAACACAAAGAAGTTTCTCAGAAAGCTTCTTTCTCTTTGTTATCGGAGGATATTTCCTTTTGCCCTATAGTCTTCAAATGGATCCGAAATATCTGTTCTTAGATCCCACAGAAATAAAGCTAGCAAAGAGATCCATGAAATACAGATGTAACTCTGTGAGTGGAAGTCACAGAACACTAAGCGGTTTCTCAGAAAGCTTCTTTCCAGATTTCATCTGAGGATATTTCCTTTTTCACCATAGCCCTCTATGGGCTTCCAAATATCTCTTTGCAAATTCCACAAGAACTGTCTTAGCGAAAGGCTTCTTGAGGGGAAAGCTGTAACTCTGTGAGATGATTTCACAGAACACAAAGAAGTTTCTCAGAAAGCTTCTTTCTCTTTGTTATCAGAGGATACTTCCTTTGGCCCTATAGTCTCCAAAGGGTTCCGAAATATCTGTTCTCAGATTCCACAGAAATAAAGCTAGCAAAGAGATCCACGAAATACAGATGTAACTCTGTGAGTGGAAGTCACAGAATACTAAGCGGTTTCTCAGAAAGGTTCTTTCCAGATTTCATCTGAGGATATTTCCTTTTTCACCATAGCCCTCCATGGGCTTCCAAATATCACTTTGCCAATTCCACAAGAACTGTCTTAGCGAAAGGTTCCTTGAGGGGAAAGCTGTAACTCTGTGAGATGATTTCACAGAACACAAAGAAGTTTCTCAGAAAGCTTCTTTCTCTTTGTTATCGGAGGATATTTCCTTTGGCCCTATAGTCTTCAAAGGGATCCGAAATATCTGTTCTCAGGTTCCACAGAAATAAGGCTAGCAAAGAGATGCAAGAAATACAGATGTAAGTCTGTGAGATGAATTAACAGAACACTAAGCAGTTTCTCAGAAAGCTTCTTTCCACATTTCATCTGAGGATATTTCCTTTCTCACCATAGCCCTCTATGGGCTTCCAAATATCACTTTGCCAATTCCACAAGAACTGTCTTAGCGAAAGGCTTCTTGAGGGGAAAGCTGTAACTCTGTGAGATGATTTCACAGAACACAAAGAAGTTTCTCAGAAAGCTTCTTTCTCTTTGTTATCGGAGGATATTTCCTTTGGCCCTATAGTCTTCAAAGGGATCCGGAATATCTGCTCTCAGATTCCACAGAAATAAGGCTAGCAAAGAGGTGCACGAAATACACATGTAACTCTGTGAGATGAATTAACAGAACACTAAGCAGTTTCTCCGAAATCTTCTTTCCAGATTTCAGCAGAGGATATTTCCTTTTTCACCATAGCCCTCTAGGGGCTTCCAAATATCACTTTGCCAATTCCACAAGAACTGTCTTAGAGAAAGGCTTCTTGAGGGGAAAGCTGTACCTCTGTGAGATGATTTCACAGAACACAGAGAAGTTTCTCAGAAAGCTTCTTTCTCTTTGTTATCGGAGGATATTTCCTTTCGCCCTATAGTTTTCAAAGGGATCCGAAATATCTGTTCTCAGATTCCACAGAAGTAAGGCTACGAAAGAGATCCACGAAATGCAGATGTAAGTCTGTGAGATGAATTAACAGAACACTAAGCAGTTTCTCAGAAAGTTTCATTCCAGATTTCATCTGAGGATATTTCCTTTGTCACCATAGCCCTCTATGGGCTTCCAAATATCACTTTGTCAATTCCACAAGAAGTGTCTTAGCGAAAGGCTTCTTGAAGGGAAAGCTGTAACTCTGTGAGATGATTTCACAGAACACAAAGAAGTTTCTCAGAAAGCTTCTATCTCTTTGATATCGAAGGATATTTCCTTTGGCCCTATAGTCTTCAAGGGGATCCGAAATATCTGTTCTCAGATTCCACAGAAATAAGGCTAGCAAAAAGATCCACGAAATACAGATGTAACTCTGTGAGTGGAAGTCACAGAACACTAAGCGGTTTCTCAGAAAGCTTCTTTCCAGATTTCAACTGAGGATATTTCCTTTTTCACCATAGCCCTCTATGGGCTTCCAAATATCACTTTGCCAATTCCACAAGAACTGTCTTAGCGAAAGGCTTCTTGAGGGGAAAGCTGTAACTCTGTGAGATGATTTCACAGAACACAAAGAAGTTTCTCAGAAAGCTTCTTTCTCTTTGTTATCAGAGGATATTTCCTTTGGCCCTATAGTCTTCAAAGGGATCCGAAATATCTGTACTCAGATTCCACAGAAATAAGGCTAGCAAAGAGATCCACGAAATACAGATGTAACTCTGTGAGATGAATTAACAGAACACTAAGCAGTTTCTCAGAAACCTTATTTCCAGATTTCATTTGAGGATATTTCCTTTTTCACCATAGCCCTCTATGGGCTTCCAAATATCACTTTGCCAATTCCACAAGAACTGTCTTAGCGAAAGGCTTCTTGAGGGGAAAGCTGTAACTCTGTGAGATGATTTCACAGAACACAAAGAAGTTTCTCAGGAAGCTTCTTTCTCTTTGTTATCAGAGGATACTTCCTTTGGCCCTATAGTCTCCAAAGGGTTCCGAAATATCTGTTCTCAGATTCCACAGAAATAAAGCTAGCAAAGAGATCCACGAAATACAGATGTAACTCTGTGAGTGGAAGTCACAGAATACTAAGCGGTTTCTCAGAAAGGTTCTTTCCAGATTTCATCTGAGGATATTTCCTTTTTCACCATAGCCCTCCATGGGCTTCCAAATATCACTTTGCCAATTCCACAAGAACTGTCTTAGCGAAAGGTTCCTTGAGGGGAAAGCTGTAACTCTGTGAGATGATTTCACAGAACACAAAGAAGTTTCTCAGAAAGCTTCTTTCTCTTTGTTATCGGAGGATATTTCCTTTGGCCCTATAGTCTTCAAAGGGATCCGAAATATCTGTTCTCAGGTTCCACAGAAATAAGGCTAGCAAAGAGATGCAAGAAATACAGATGTAAGTCTGTGAGATGAATTAACAGAACACTAAGCAGTTTCTCAGAAAGCTTCTTTCCACATTTCATCTGAGGATATTTCCTTTCTCACCATAGCCCTCTATGGGCTTCCAAATATCACTTTGCCAATTCCACAAGAACTGTCTTAGCGAAAGGCTTCTTGAGGGGAAAGCTGTAACTCTGTGAGATGATTTCACAGAACACAAAGAAGTTTCTCAGAAAGCTTCTTTCTCTTTGTTATCGGAGGATATTTCCTTTGGCCCTATAGTCTTCAAAGGGATCCGGAATATCTGCTCTCAGATTCCACAGAAATAAGGCTAGCAAAGAGGTGCACGAAATACACATGTAACTCTGTGAGATGAATTAACAGAACACTAAGCAGTTTCTCCGAAATCTTCTTTCCAGATTTCAGCAGAGGATATTTCCTTTTTCACCATAGCCCTCTAGGGGCTTCCAAATATCACTTTGCCAATTCCACAAGAACTGTCTTAGAGAAAGGCTTCTTGAGGGGAAAGCTGTACCTCTGTGAGATGATTTCACAGAACACAGAGAAGTTTCTCAGAAAGCTTCTTTCTCTTTGTTATCGGAGGATATTTCCTTTCGCCCTATAGTTTTCAAAGGGATCCGAAATATCTGTTCTCAGATTCCACAGAAGTAAGGCTACGAAAGAGATCCACGAAATGCAGATGTAAGTCTGTGAGATGAATTAACAGAACACTAAGCAGTTTCTCAGAAAGTTTCATTCCAGATTTCATCTGAGGATATTTCCTTTGTCACCATAGCCCTCTATGGGCTTCCAAATATCACTTTGTCAATTCCACAAGAAGTGTCTTAGCGAAAGGCTTCTTGAAGGGAAAGCTGTAACTCTGTGAGATGATTTCACAGAACACAAAGAAGTTTCTCAGAAAGCTTCTATCTCTTTGATATCGAAGGATATTTCCTTTGGCCCTATAGTCTTCAAGGGGATCCGAAATATCTGTTCTCAGATTCCACAGAAATAAGGCTAGCAAAGAGATCCACGAAATACAGATGTAACTCTGTGAGATGAATTTACAGAACACTAAGCAGTTTCTCAGAAAGCTTCTTTCCAGATTTCATCTGAGGATATTACCTTTTTCACCATAGCCCTCTGAGGGCTTCCAAATATCACTTTGCCAATTCCACAAGAACTGTCTTAGCGAAAGGCTTCTTGAGGGGAAAGCTGTAACTCTGTGAGATGATTTCACAGAACACAAAGAATTTTCTCAGAAAGCTTCTTTCTCTTTGTTATCGGAGGATATTTCCTTTGGCCCTATTGTCTTAAAAGGGATCCGAAATATCTGTTCTCAGATTACACAGAAATAAGGAAAGCAAAGAGATCCACGAAATACAGATGTAACTCTGTGAGTGGAAGTCACAGAACACTAAGCGGTTTCTCAGAAAGCTTCTTTCCAGATTTCATCTGAGGATATTTCCTTTTTCACCATAGCCCTCTATGGGCTTCCAAATATCACTTTGCCAATTCCACAAGAACTGTCTTAGCGAAAGGCTTCTTGAGGGGAAAGCTGTAACTCTGTGAGATGATTTCAAAGAACACAAAGATGTCTCTCAGAAAGTTTCTTTCTCTTCGTTATCGGAGGATATTTCCTTTGGCCCTATTGTCTTCAAAGGGATCCGAAATAACTGTTCTCAGATTCCACAGAAATAAGGGTAGCAAAGAGATCCACGAAATACAGATGTAACTCTGTGAGATGAATTAACAGAACACTAAACAGTTTCTCAGAAAGCTTCTATCCAGATTTCATCTGAGGATTTTCCTTTTTCAGCATAGCCCTCTAAGGGCTTCCAAATATCACTTTGCCAATTCCACAAGAACTGTCTTAGCGAAAGGCTTCTTGAGGGGAAAGCTGTAACTCAGTGAGATGATTTCACAGAACACAAAGAAGTTTCTCAGAAAGGTTCTTTCTCTTTGTTATCGGAGGATATTTCCTTTGGCCCTATAGTCTTCAAAGGGATCCGAAATATCTGTTCTCAGATTCCACAGAAATAAGGCTAGCAAAGACATCCACGAAATACAGATGTAACTCTGTGAGTGAAAGTCACAGAACCCTAAGCGGTTTTTCAGAAAGCTTCTTTCCAGATTTCAACTGAGCATATTTTCTTTTTCACCATAGCGCTCTATGGGCTTCCAAATATCACTTAGCCAATTCCACAAGAACCGTCTTAGCGAAAGGCTTCTTGAAGGGAAAGCTGTAACTCTGTGAGATGATTTCACAGAACACAAAGAAGTTTCTCAGAAAGCTTCTTTCTCTTTGTTATCAGAGGATATTTCCTTTGGCCCTATAGTCTTCAAAGGGATCCGAAATATCTGTTCACAGATTCCACAGAAATAAGGCTAGCAAAGAGATCCACGAAATACAGATGTAACTCTGTGAGATGAATTAACAGAACACAAAGCAGTTTCTCAAAAAGCTTCTTTCCAGATTTCATCTGAGGATATTTCCTTTTTCACCATAGCCCTCTAAGGGCTTCCAAATATCACTTTGCCAATTCCACAAGAACTGTCTTAGCGAAAGTCTTCTTGAGGGGATAGCAGTAACTCTGTGAGATGATTTCACAGAACACAAAGAAGTTTCTCAGAAAGCTTCTTTCTCTTTGTTATCGGAGGATATTTCCTTTGGCCCTATAGTCTTCAAATGGATCCGAAATATCTGTTCTCAGATTCCACAGAAATAAGGCTAGCAAAGAGATCCACGAAATACAGGTGTAATTCTGTGAGATGAATTATCAGAACACTAAGCAGTTTCTCAGAAAGCTTCTTTCCAGATTTCATGTGAGGATATTTCCTTTTTCACCATAGCCCTCTATGGGCTTCCAAATATCACTTTGCCAATTCCACAAGAACTGATTTAGCGAAAGGCTTCTTGAGGGGAAAGCTGTAACTCTGTGAGATAATTTCAGAGAACACAAAGAAGTTTCTCATAAAGCTTGTTTCTCTTTGTTATCGCAGGATATTTCCTTTGGCCCTATAATCTTCAAAGGGATCCGAAATATCTGTTCTCAGATTCCACAGAAATAAGGCTAGCAAAGAGATCCACGAAATACAGATGTAACTCTGTGAGTGGAAGTCACAGAACACTAAGCGGTTTCTCAGAAAGCTTCTTTCCAGATTTCATCTGACGATATTTCCTTTTTTACCATAGCCCTCTAGGGGCTTCCAAATATCACTTTGCCAATTCCACAAGAACTGTCTTAGCGAAAGGTTTTTTGAGGGGAAAGCTGTAACTCTCTGAGATGATTTCACAGAACACAAAGAAGTTTCTCAGAAAGCTTCTTTCTCTTTGTTATCGGAGGATATTTCCTTTGGCCCTATAGTCTTCAAAGGGATCCGAAATATCTGTTCTCAGATTCCACAGAAAAAAGGCTAGCAAAGAGATCCACGAAATACAGATGTAACTCTGTGTGATGAATTAACAGAACACTAAGCAGTTTCTCAGAAAGCTTCTTTCCAGATTTCATCTGAGGATATTTCCTTTTTCACCATAGCCCTCTATGGGCTTCCAAATATCACTTTGCCAATTCCACAAGAACTGTCTTAGCGAAAGGCTTCTTGAGGGGAAAGCTGTAACTCTGTGAGATGATTTAAGAGAACACAAAGTAGTTTCTCAGAAAGCATCTCTCTATTTGTTATCGCAGGATATTTCCTTTGGCCCTATAATCTTCAAAGGGATACGAAATATCTGTTCTCAGATTCCACAGAAATAAGGCTAGCAAAAGATCCACGAAATACAGATGTAACTCTGTCAGTGGAAGTCACAGAACACAAAGCGGTTTCTCAGAAAGCTTCTTTCCAGATTTCATCTGACGATATTTCCTTTTTTACCATAGCCCTCTAGGGGCTTCCAAATATCACTTTGCCAATTCCACAAGAACTGTCTTAGCGAAAGGTTTTTGAGGGGAAAGCTGTAACTCTCAGAGATGATTTCTCAGAACACAAAGAAGTTTCTCAGGAAGCTTCTTTCTCTTTGTTATCGGAGGATATTTCCTTTGGCCCTATAGTCTTCAAAGGGATCCGAAATATCTCTTCTCAAATTCCACAGAAAAAAGGCCAGCAAAGAGATCCACGAAATACAGATGTAACTCTGTGAGTGAAACTCACAGAACACTAAGCGGTTTCTCAGAAAGCTTCTTTCCAGATTTCATCTGAGGATATTTCCTTTTTCACCATAGCCCTCTATGGGCTTCCAAATATCACTTTGCCAATTCCACAAGAACTGTCTTAGCGAAAGGCTTCTTGAGGGGAAAGATGTAACTCTGTGAGATGATTTCACAGAACACAAAGAAATCTCTCAGAAAGCTTCTTTCTGTTCGTTATCGGAGGATATTTCCATTGGCCAAATAGTATTCAAAGGGATCCGAAATATCTGTTCTCTGATTCCACAGAAATAAGGGTAGCAAAGAACAACGAAATACAGATTCAAGTCTGTGAGATGAATTAACAGAACACTAAGCAGTTTCTCAGAAAGCTTCTTTCCAGATTTCATCTGAGGATATTTCCTTTTTCACCACAGCCCTCTATGGGCTTCCAAATATCACTATCCCAATTCCAGAAGAACTGTCTTAGCGAAAGGCTTCTTGAGGGGAAACTGTAACTCTGTGAGATAATTTCACAGAACGCAAAGAATTTTCTCAGAAAGCTTCTTTCTCTTTGTTATCGGAGGATATTTCCTTTGGCCCTATAGTTTTCAAAGGGATCCGAAATATCTGTTCTCAGATTTCACAGAAATAAGGCTAGCAAAGAGATCCACGAAATGCAGATGTAAGTCTGTGAGATGAATTAACAGAACACTAAGCAGTTTCTCCGAAAGCTTCTTTCCAGATTTCATCTCAGGATATTTCGTTTCTCACCATAGCCCTCTATGGGCTTCCCAATATCACTTTGCCAATTCCACAAGAACTGTCTTAGAGAAAGGCTTCTTGAGGGGAAAGCTGTAACTCTGTGAGATGATTTCACAGAACACAAAGAAGTTTCTCAGAAAGCTTCTTTCTCTTTGATATCGAAGGATATTTCCTTTGACCCTATAGTCTTCAAAGGGAACAGAAATATCTGTTCTCAGATTCCACAGAAATGAGGCTACCAAAGAGATCCACGAAACACAGATGTAACTCTGTGAGATGAATTTACAGAACACTAAGCAGTGTCTCAGAAAGCTTCTTTCCAGATTTCATCTGAGGATATTTCCTTTTTCACCTTAGCCCTCTATGGGCTTCCAAATATCACTTTGCCAATTCCACAAGAACTGTCTTAGCGAAAGGCTTCTTGAAGGGAAAGCTGTAACTCTGTGAGATGATTTCAAAGAACACAAAGATGTCTCTCAGAAAGTTTCCTTCTTTCGTTATCGGAGGATATTTCCTTTGGCCCTATAGTCTTCAAAGGGATCCGAATTATCTGTTCTCAGATTCCACAGAAATTAGGCTAGCAAAGAGATCCACGAAATACAGATGTAAGTCTTGGAGTGAAAGTCACAGAACACTAAGCGGTTTTTCAGAAAGCTTCTTTCCAGATTTCAACTGAGGATATTTTCTTTTTCACCATAGCGCTCTATGGGCTTCCAAATATCACTTAGCCAATTCCACAAGAACTGTCTTTGCGAAAGGCTTCTTGAAGGGAAAGCTGTAACCCTGTGAGATGATTTCACAGAACACAAAGAAGTTTCTCAAAAAGCTTCTTTCTCTTTGTTATCAGAGGATATTTCCTTTGGCCCTATAGTCTTCAAAGGGATCGGAAATATCTGTTCACAGTTTCCACAGAAATAAGGCTAGCAAAGAGATCCACGAAATACAGATGTAACTCTGTGAGATGAATTAACAGAACACAAAGCAGTTTCTCAAAAAGCTTCTTTCCAGATTTCATCTGAGGATATTTCCTTTTTCACCCTAGCCCTCTAAGGGCTTCCAAATATCACTTTGCCAATTCCAGAAGAACTGTCTTAGCGAAAGTCTTCTTGAGGGGAAAGCAGTAACTCAGTGAGATGATTTCACAGAACACAAAGAAGTTTCTCAGAAAGCTTCTTTCTCTTTGTTATCGGAGGATATTTCCTTTGGCACTATAGTCTTCAAATGGATCCGAAATATCTGTTCTCAGATTCCACAGAAATAAGGCTAGCAAAGAGATCCACGAAATACAGGTGTAATTCTGTGAGATGAATTATCACAACACTAAGCAGTTTCTCAGAAAGCTTCTTTCCAGATTTCATCTGAGGATATTTCCTTTTTCACCATAGCCCTCTATGGGCTTCAAAATATCACTTTGCCAATTCCACAAGAACTGATTTAGCAAAAGGCTTCTTGAGGGGAAAGCTGTAACTCTGTGAGATGATTTCAGAGAACACAAAGAAGTTTCTCAGAAAGCTTCTTTCTCTTTGTTATCGCAGGATATTTCCTTTGGCCCTATAATCTTCAAAGGGATCCGAAATATCTGTTCTCAGATTCCACAGAAATAAGGCTCGCAAAGAGATCCACGAAATAGAGATGTAACTCTGTGAGTGGAAGTCACAGAACACTAAGCGGTTTCTCAGAAAGCTTCTTTCCAGATTTCAACTGAGGATATTTCCTTTTTCACCATAGCCCTCTATGGGCTTCCAAATATCACTTTGCCAATTCCACAAGAACTGTCTTAGCGAAAGGCTTCTTGAGGGGAAAGCTGTAACTCTGTGAGATGATTTCACAGAACACAAAGAAGTTTCTCAGAAAGCTTCTTTCTCTTAGTTATCGGAGGATATTTCCTTTGGCCCCATAGTCTTCAAAGGGATCCGAAATATCTGTTCTCAGATTCCACAGAAATAAGGCTAGCAAAGAGATCCACGAAATACAGATGTAACTCTGTGAGATGAATTAACAGAACACTAAGCAGTTTCTCAGAAACCTTCTTTCCAGATTTCATCCGAGGATATTTCCTTTTTCACCATAGCCCTCTATGGGCTTCCAAATATCACTTAGCCAATTCCACAAGAACTGTCTTAGCGAAAGGCTTCTTGAGGGGAAAGCTGTAACTCTGTGAGATGATTTCACAGAACACAAAGAAGTTTCTCAGAAAGCTTCTTTCTCTTTGTTATCGGAGGATATTTCCTTTTGCCCTATAGTCTTCAAAGGGATCCGAAATATCTGTTCTTAGATCCCACAGAAATAAAGCTAGCAAAGAGATCCATGAAATACAGATGTAACTCTGTGAGTGGAAGTCACAGAACACTAAGCGGTTTCTCAGAAAGCTTCTTTCCAGATTTCATCTGAGGATATTTCCTTTTTCACCATAGCCCTCTATGGGCTTCCAAATATCTCTTTGCCAATTCCACAAGAACTGTCTTAGCGAACGGCTTCTTGAGGGTAAAGCTGTAACTCTGTGAGATGATTTCACAGAACACAAAGAAGTTTCTCAGAAAGCTTCTTTCTCTTTGTTATCGGAGGATATTTCCTTTGGCCCTATAGTCTTCAAAGGGATCCGAAATATCTGTTCTCAGATTCCACAGAAATAAGGCTAGCAAAGAGATCCACGAAATACAGGTGTAATTCTGTGAGAAGAATTAACAGAACACTAAGCAGTTTCACAGAACGCTTCTTTCCAGATTTCATCTGAGGATATTTCCTTTTTCACCATAGCCCTCTTTGGGCTTCCAAATATCACTTTGCCAATTCCACAAGAACTGTCTTAGCGAAAGGCTTCTTGGGGGGAAAGCTGTAACTCTGTGAGATGATTTCAGAGAACACAAAGAAGTTTCTCAGAAAGCTTCTTTCTCTTTGTTATCGCAGGATATTTCCTTTGGCCCTATAACCTTCAAAGGGATCCGAAATATCTGTACTCAGATTCCACAGAAATAAGGCTAGCAAAAGATCCACGAAATACAGATATAACTCTGTGAGTGGAAGTCACAGAACACTAAGCGGTTTCTCAGAAAGCTTCTTTCCAGATTTCATCTGAGGATATTTCCTTTTTCACCATTGCCCTCATTGGGCTTCAAAATATCTCTTTCCCAATTCCACAAGAAATGTCTTAGCGAAAGGCTTCTTGAGGGGAAAGCTGTAACTCTGTGAGATGATTTCACAGAACACAAAGAAATTTCTCAGAAAGCTTCTTTCTCTTTGTTATCGGAGGATATTTCCTTTGGCCCTATAGTCTTCAAAGGGATCGGAAATATCTGTTCTCAGATTCCACAGAAATAAGGCTAGCAAAGAGATCCACGAAATACAGATGTAACTCAGTGAGATGAATTAACAGAACACTAAGCAGTTTCTCAGATAGCTTCTTTCCAGATTTCATCTGAGGATATTTCCTTTCTCACCATAGCCCTCTATGGGCTTCCAAATATCACTTTGCCAATTCCACAAGAACTGTCTTAGCGAAAGGCTTCTTGAGGGGAAAGCTGTAACTCTGTGAGATGATTTCACAGAACACAAAGAAGTTTCTCAGAAAGCTTCTTTCTCTTTGTTATCGGAGGATATTTCCTTTTGCCCTATAGTCTTCAAATGGATCCGAAATATCTGTTCTTAGATCCCACAGAAATAAAGCTAGCAAAGAGATCCATGAAATACAGATGTAACTCTGTGAGTGGAAGTCACAGAACACTAAGCGGTTTCTCAGAAAGCTTCTTTCCAGATTTCATCTGAGGATATTTCCTTTTTCACCATAGCCCTCTATGGGCTTCCAAATATCTCTTTGCCAATTCCACAAGAACTGTCTTAGCGAAAGGCTTCTTGAGGGGAAAGCTGTAACTCTGTGAGATGATTTCACAGAACACAAAGAAGTTTCTCAGAAAGCTTCTTTCTCTTTGTTATCGGAGGATATTTCCTTTGGCCCTATAGTCTTCAAAGGGATCCGAAATATCTGTTCTCAGATTCCAAAGAAATAAGGCTATCAAAGAGATCCACGAAATAGGGATGTAACTCTGTGAGATGAATTAACAGAACACTAAGCAGTTTCTCAGAAAGCTTCTTTCCAGATATCATCTGAGGATATTTCCTTTCTCACCGTATCCCTCTATGGGCTTCCAAATATCACTTTGCCATTTCCACAAGAACTGTCTTAGCGAAAGGCTTCTTGAGGGGAAAGCTGTAACTCTGTGAGATGATTTCACAGAACACTAAGCAGTTTCTCAGAAAGCTTCTTTCTCTTTTTTATCGGAGGATATTTCCTTTGGCCCTCTAGTCTTAAAAGGGATCCGAAATATCTGTTCACAGATTCCACAGAAATAAGGCTAGCAAAGAGATCCACGAAATACTGATGTAACTCTGTGAGATGAATTAACAGAACACAAAGCAGTTTCTCAAAAAGCTTCTTTCCAGATTTCATCTGAGGATATTTCCTTTTTCACCATAGCCCTCTAAGGGCTTATAAATATCACTTTGACAATTCCACAAGAACTGTCTTAGCGAAAGGCTTCTTGAGGGGAAAGCAGTAACTCAGTGAGATGATTTCACAGAACACAAAGAAGTTTCTCAGAAAGGTTCTTTCTCTTTGTTATCGGAGGATATTTGCTTTGGCCCTATAATCTTCAAAGGGATCCGAAATATCTGTTCTCAGATTCCACAGAAATAAGGCTAGCAAAAGATCCACGAAATACAGATATAACTCTGTGAGTGGAAGTCACAGAACACTAAGCGGTTTCTCAGAAAGCTTCTTTCCAGATTTCATCTGAGGATATTTCCTTTTTCACCATAGCCCTCATTGGGCTTCAAAATATCTCTTTCCCAATTCCAGAAGAAATGTCTTAGCGAAAGACTTCTTGAGGGGAAAGCTGTAACTCTGAGAGATGATTTCACAGAACACAAAGAAATTTCTCAGAAAGCTTCTTTCTCTTTGTTATCGGAGGATATTTCCTTTGGCCCTATAGTCTTCAAAGGGATCGGAAATATCTGTTCTCAGATTCCACAGAAATAAGGCTAGCAAAGAGATCCACGAAATACAGATGTAACTCAGTGAGATGAATTAACAGAACACTAAGCAGTTTCTCAGAAAGCCTCTTTCCAGATTTTATCTGAGGATATTTCCTTTCTCACCATAGCCCTCTATGGGCTTCCAAATATCACTTTGCCAATTCCACAAGAACTGTCTTAGCGAAAGGCTTCTTGAGGGGAAAGCTGTAACTCTGTGAGATGATTTCACAGAACACAAAGAAGTTTCTCAGAAACCTTCTTTCTCTTTGTTATCGGAAATATTTCCTTTTACCCTATAGTCTTCAAAGGGATCCGAAATATCTGTTCTTAGATCCCACAGAAATAAAGCTAGCAAAGAGATCCACGAAATAGGGATGTAACACTGTGAGATGAATTAACAGAACACTAAGCAGTTTCTCAGAAAGCTTCTTTCCAGATATCATCTGAGGATATTTCCTTTCTCACCGTATCCCTCTATGGGCTTCCAAATATCTCTTTGCCATTTCCACAAGAACTGTCTTAGCGAAAGGCTTCTTGAGGGGAAAGCTGTAACTCTGTGAGATGATTTCACAGAACACTAAGCAGTTTCTCAGAAAGCTTCTTTCTCTTTTTTATCGGAGGATATTTCCTTTGGCCCTCTAGTCTTCAAAGGGATCCGAAATATCTGTTCACAGATTCCACAGAAATAAGGCTAGCAAAGAGATCCACGAAATACTGATGTAACTCTGTGAGATGAATTAACAGAACACAAAGCAGTTTCTCAAAAAGCTTCTTTCCAGATTTCATCTGAGGATATTTCCTTTTTCACCATAGCCCTCTAAGGGCTTATAAATATCACTTTGACAATTCCACAAGAACTGTCTTAGCGAAAGGCTTCTTGAGGGGAAAGCAGTAACTCAGTGAGATGATTTCACAGAACACAAAGAAGTTTCTCAGAAAGCTTCTTTCTCTTTGTTATCGGAGGATATTTCCTTTGGCCCTATAGTCTTCAAAGGTAACAGAAATATCTGTTCTCAGATTCCACAGAAATGAGGCTACCAAAGAGATCCACGAAACACAGATGTAACTCTGTGAGATGAATTTACAGAACACTAAGCAGTGTCTCAGAAAGGTTCTTTCCAGATTTCATCTCAGGATATTTCCTTTTTCACCATAGCCCTCTATGGGCTTCTAAATATCACTTTGCCAATTCCACAAGAACTGTCTTAGCGAAAGGCTTCTTGAAGGGAAAGCTGTAACTCTGTGAGATGATTTCAAAGAACACAAAGATGTCTCTCAGAAATTTTCTTTCTCTTCGTTATCGGAGGATATTTCCTTTGGCCCTATAGTCTTCAAAGGGATCCCAAATAACTGTTCTCAGATTCCACAGAAATAAGGGTAGCAAAGAGATCCAAGAAATACAGATGTAACTCTGTGAGATGAATTAACAGAACACTAAGCAGTTTCTCAGAAAGCTTCTTTCCAGATTTCATCTGAGGATTTTCCTTTTTCAGCATAGCCCTCTATGGGCTTCCAAATATCACTTTGCCAATTTCATAAGAACTGTCTTAGCGAAAGGCTTCTTGAGGGGACAGCTGTAACTCAGTGAGATGATTTCACAGAACACAAAGAAGTTTCTCAGAAAGCTTCTTTCTCTTTGTTATCGGAGGATATTTCCTTTGGCCCTATAGTCTTCAAAGGGATCCGAATTATCTGTTCTCAGATTCCACAGAAATAAGGCTAGCAAAGAGATCCACGAAATACAGATGTAACTCTTGGAGTGAAAGTCACAGAACACTAAGCGGTTTTTCAGAAAGCTTCTTTCCAGATTTCAACTGAGGATATTTTCTTTTTCACCATAGCCCTCTATGGGCTTCCAAATATCACTTAGCCAATTCCACAAGAACTGTCTTAGCGAAAGGCTTTTTGAAGGAAAAGCTGTAACTCTGTGAGATGATTTCACAGAACACAAAGAAGTTTCTCAGAAAGCTTCTTCCTCTTAGTTATCGGAGGATATTTCCTTTGGCCCTATAGTCTTCCAAGGGATCCGAAATATCTGTTCTCAGATTCCACAGAAATAAGGCTAGCAAAGAGATCCACGAAATACAGACGTAACTCTGTGAGATGAATTAACAGAACACTAAGCAGTTTCTCAGAAACCTTCTTTCCAGATTTCATCTGAGGATATTTCCTTTTTCACCATAGCCCTCTATGGGCTTCCAAATATCACTTTGCCAATTCCACAAGAACTGTCTTAGCGAAAGGCTTCTTGAGGGTAAAGCTGTAACTCTGTGACATGATTTCACAGAACACAAAGAAGTTTCTCAGAAAGCTTCTTTCTCTTTTTTATCGGAGGATATTTCCTTTGGCCCTATAGTCTTCAAAGGGATCCGAAATATCTGTTCTCAGATTCCACAGAAATAAGGCTAGCAAAGAGATCCACGAAATACAGGTGTAATTCTGTGAGAAGAATTAACAGAACACTAAGCAGTTTCACAGAACGCTTCTTTCCAGATTTCATCTGAGGATATTTCCTTTTTCACCATAGCCCTCTATGGGCTTCCAAATATCACTTTGCCAATTCCACAAGAACTGTCTTAGCGAAAGGCTTCTTGAGGGGAAAGCTGTAACTCTGTGAGATGATTTCACAGAACACAAAGAAGTTTCTCAGAAAGCATGTTTCTCTTTGTATCGCAGGATATTTCCTTTGGCCCTATAATCTTAAAAGGGATCCGAAATATCGGTTCTCAGATTCCACAGAAATAAGGCTAGCAAAAGATCCACGAAATACAGATATAACTCTGTGAGTGGAAGTCACAGAACACTAAGCGGTTTCTCAGAAAGCTTCTTTCCAGATTTCACCTGAGGATATTTCCTTTTTCACCATAGCCCTCATTGGGCTTCAAAATATCTCTTTCTCAATTCCACAAGAAATGACTTAGCGAAAGGCTTCTTGAGGGGAAAGCTGTAACTCTGTGAGATGATTTCACAGAACACAAAGAAGTTTCTCAGAAAGCTTCTTTCTCTTTGTTATCGGAGGATATTTCCTTTGGCCCTATAGTCTTCAAAGGGATCCAAATATCTGTTCTCAGATTCCACAGAAATAAGCCTAGTAAAGAGATCCACGAAATACAGATGTAACTCTTGGAGTGAAAGTCACAGAACACTAAGCGGTTTTTCAGAAAGCTTCTTTCCAGATTTCAACTGAGGATATTTTCTTTTTCACCATAGCGCTCTATGGGCTTCCAAATATCACTTAGCCAATTCCACAAGAACTGTCTTTGCGAAAGGCTTCTTGAAGGGAAAGCTGTAACTCTGTGAGATGATTTCACAGAACACAAAGAAGTTTCTCAGAAAGCTTCTTTCTCTTTGTTATCAGAGGATATTTCCTTTGGCCCTATAGTCTTCAAAGGGATCCGAAATATCTGTTCACAGTTTCCACAGAAATAAGGCTAGCAAAGAGATCCACGAAATACACATGTAACTCTGTGAGATGAATTAACAGAACACAAAGCAGTTTCTCCAAAAGCTTCTTTCCAGATTTCATCTGAGGATATTTCCTTTTTCACCCTAGCCCTCTAAGGGCTTCCAAATATCACTTTGCCAATTCCAGAAGAACTGTCTTAGCGAAAGGCTTCTTGAGGGGAAAGCAGTAACTCAGTGAGATGATTTCACAGAAAACAAAGAAGTTTCTCAGAAAGCTTCCTTCCCTTTGTTATCGGAGGATGTTTCCTTTGGCCCTATAGTCTTCAAAGGGATCGGAAATATCTGTTCTCAGATTCCACAGAAAAAAGGCTAGCAAAGAGATCCACGAAATACAGATGTAACTCTGTGAGTGGAAGTCAGAGAACACTAAGTAGTTTCTCAGAAAGCTTCTTTCCACATTTCATCTGAGGATATTTCCTTTTTCACCATAGCCCTCTATGGGCTTCCAAATATCACTTTGCCAATTCCACAAGAACTGTCTTAGCGAAAGGCTTCTAGAAGGGACAGCTGTAACTCTGTGTGATGATTTCACAGAACACATAGAAGTTTCTCAGAAAGCTTCTTTCACTTTGTTATTGGAGGATATTTCCTTTGGACCTATAGTCTTCAAAGGGATCCAAAATATCTGTACTCAGATTCCACAGAAATAAGGCTAGCAAAGAGATCCACGAAATACAGATGTAACTCTGTGAGATGAATGAACAGAACACCAAGCAGTTTCTCAGAAAGCTTCTTTCCAGATTTCATCTGAGGATATTTACATTTTCAACATAGGCCTCTACGGGCTTCAAAATATCACTTTGCCAATTCCACAAGAACCGTCTTAATGAAAGGCTTCTGGAGGGGAACGCTGTAACTCTGTGAGATGATTTCACAGAACACAAAGAAATTTCTCAGAAAGCTTCTTTCTCTTTGTTATCGGAGGATATATTCTTTGGCCCTATAGCCTTCAAAGGGATCCGAAATATCTGTTCTCAGATTACACAGAAATACGGCTAGCAAAGAGATCCACGAAATACACATGTAAATCTGTGAGATGAATTAACAGAACACTAAGCAGCTTCTCAGAAAGCTTCTTTACAGATTTCATCTGAGGATATTTCCTTTTTCACCATAGCCCTCTATGGGCTTCCAAATATCACTTAGCCAATTCCACAAGAACTGTCTTAGCGAAAGGCTTCTTGAGGGGAAAGCTGTAACTCTGTGAGATGATTTCACAGAACACAAAGATGTTTCTCAGAAAGCTTCTTTCTCTTTTTTTCGGAGGATATTTCCTTTGGCCCTATAGTCTTCAAAGGTATCCGAAATATCTGTTCTCACATTCCACAGAAATAAGGCTAGCAAAGAGATCCACGAAATACAGATGTAACTCTGTGAGATGAATGAACAGAACACTAAGCAGTTTCTAGGAAAGCTTCTTTTCAGATTTCATCGGAGGATATTTCCTTTTTCAACATAGCCCTCTATGGGCTTCAAAATATCACTTTTCCAATCCAAAAGAACCGTCTAAGCGAAAGGCTTCTTGAGGGGAAACCTGTAACTCCGTGAGATGATTTCACACAACACAAAGAAATTTCTCAGAAAGTTTCTTTCTCTTTGTTATAGGAGGATATGTCCTTTAGCCCTATTGTCTTCAAAGGGATCCGAAATATCTGTTGTCAGATTCCACAGAAATAAGGCTAGCAAAGAGATCCACGAAATACAGATGTAACTCTGTGAGATGAACTAACAGAACAGTAAGCAGTTTCTCAGAAAACTTCTTTCCATATTTCATCTCAGGATATTACCTTTTTCACCATAGCCCTCTATGGGCTTCCAAATATCACTTTGCCAATTACACACGAACAGTCTTAGTGAAAGGCTTCTTGAGGGGAAAGCTGTAACTCTGTGAGATGATTTCACAGAACACAAAGAAGTTTCTCAGAAAGCTTCTTTCTCTTTGTTATCGGAGGATATTTCCTTTGGCCCTATAGTCTTCAAAGGGATCCGAAATATCTGTTATCAGATTCCACAGAAATAAGGCTAGCAAAGAGATCCACGAAATACAGATGTAACTCTGTGAGATGAATGAACAGAACACCAAGAAGTTTCTCAGAAAGCTTCTTTCCAGATTTCATCTGAGGATATTTACATTTTCAACCTAGGCCTCTATGGGCTTCCAAATATCACTTTGCCAATTCCACAAGAACCGTCTTAGTGAAAGGCTTCTGGAGGGGAACGCTGTAACTCTGTGAGATGATTTCACCGAACACAAAGATGTTTCTCAGAAAGCTTCTTTCTCTTTGTTTTCGGAGGATATATACCTTGGCCCTATAGTCTTTAAAGGGATCCGAAATATCTGTTCTCAGATTCCACAGAAATAAGGCTAGCAAAGAGATCCACGAAATACAGATGTAACTCTGTGAGATAAATTAACAGAACACTAAGCAGCTTCTCAGAAAGCTTCTTTCCAGATTTCATCTGAGGATATTTCCTTTTTCACCATAGCCCTCTATGGGCTTCCAAATATCACTTTGCCAATTCCACAAGAACTGTCGTAGCGAAAGGCTTCTTGAGGGGAAAGCTGTAATTCTATGAGATGATTTCACAGAAGACAAAGAAGTTTCACAGAAAGCTTCTTTCTCTCTGTTATCGGAGGATATTTCCTTTTGCCCTTTAGTCTTCAAAGGGATCCGAAATATCTGTTCTCAGATTCGACAGAAAGAAGACTAGCAAAGAGATCTACGAAATACAGATGTAACTCTGTGAGTGGAAGTCAGAGAACACTAAGTAGTTTCTCAGAAAGCTTCTTTCCACATTTCATCTGAGGATATTTCCTTTTTCACCATAGCCCTCTACGGGCTTCCAAATATCACTTTGCCAATTCCACAAGAACTGTCTTAGCGAAAGGCTTCTTGAGGGGAAAGCTGTAACTCTGTGAGATGATTTCACAGAACACAAAGAAGTTTCTCAGAAAGCTTCTTTCTCTTTGTTTTCGGAGGATATTTCCTTTGGCCCTATAGTCTTCAAGGGGATCCGCAATATCTGTTGTCAGATTCCACAGAAATAAGGCTAGCAAAGAGATCGACGAAATACAGATGTAACTCTGTGAGATGAATAAACAGAACACTAAGCAGTTTCTCAGAAAGCTTCTTTCCAGATTTCATCTGAGTATATTTCCTTTTTCATCAAAGTCCTCTATGGGCTACCAAATATCACTTTGCCAATTACACAAGAACTGTCTTAGGTAAAGGCTTCTTGAGGGGAAAGCTGTAACTCTGTGAGATGATTTCACAGAACACAAAGAAGTTTCTCAGAAAGCTTCTTTCTCTTTGTTATCGGAGGATATTTCCTTTGGCCCTATAGTCTTCAAAGGGATCCGAAATATCTGTTCTCAGATTCCACAGAAATAAGGCTAGCAAAGAGATCCACGAAATACAGATGTAACTCTGTGAGATGAATGAACAGAACACTAAGCAGTTTCTAGGAAAGCTT
Source organism: Macaca fascicularis (assembly GCF_037993035.2). NCBI lineage: Eukaryota > Metazoa > Chordata > Mammalia > Primates > Cercopithecidae > Macaca > Macaca fascicularis. The sequence goes on from NC_088379.1 coordinate 89,018,929, forward strand.
CTTTCCAGATTTCATCGGAGGATATTTCCTTTTTCAACATAGCCCTCTATGGGCTTCAAAATATCACTTTGCCAATCCAAAAGAACCGTCTTAGCGAAAGACTTCTTGAGGGGAAACCTGTAACTCCGTGAGATGATTTCACACAACACAAAGAAGATTCTCAGAAAGTTTCTTTCTCTTTGTTATAGGAGTATATGTCCTTTAGCCCTATTGTCTTCAAAGGGATCCGAAATATCTGTTCTCAGATTCCACAAAAATAAGGCTAGCAAAGAGATCCACGAAATACAGATGTAACTCTGTGAGATGAATTAACAGAACACTAAGCAGTTTCTCAGAAAACTTCTTTCCAGATTTCATCTGTGGATATTACCTTTTTCACCATAGCCCTCTATGGGCTTCCAAATATCACTTTGCCAATTCCACAAGAACCGTCTTAGTGAAAGGCTTCTTGAGGGGAAAGCTGTAACTCTGTGAGATGATTTCACAGAACACAAAGGAGTTTCTCAGAAAGCTTCTTTCTCCTTGTTATCGGAGGATATTTCCTTTGGCCCTATAGTCTTCAAAGGGATCCGAAATATGTGTTCTCAGATTCCACAGAAATAAGGCCAAAAAAGAGATCCACGAAATACAGATGTAACTCTGTGAGATGAATGAACAAAACACCAAGCCGTTTCTCAGAAAGCTTCTTTCCAGATTTCATCTGAGGATATTTACATTTTCAACATAGGTCTCTATGGGCTTCCAAATATCACTTTGCCAATTTCACAAGAACCGTCTTAGTGAAAGGCTTCTGGAGGGGAACGCTGTAACTCTGTGAGATGATTTCACAGAACACAAAGAAGTTTCCCAGAAAGCTTCTTTCTCTTTGTTATCGGAGGATATATACCTTGGCCCTATAGTCTTTAAAGGGATCCGAAATATCTGTTCTCAGATTCCACAGAAATAAGGCTAGCAAAGAGATCCAGGAAATACAGATGTAACTCTGTGAGTGGAAGTCACAGAACACTAAGCGGTGTCTCAGAAATCTCCTTTCCAGATTTCATCTGAGGATATTTCCTTTTTCACCATAGCCCTCTATGGGCTTCCAAATATCACTTTGCCAATTCCACAAGAACTGTCTTAGCGAAAGGCTTCTTTAGGGGAAAGCTGTAACTCTGTGAGAAGATTTCAAAGAACACAAAGAAGTTTCTCAGAACGCTTCTTTCTCTTTGTTATCGGAGGATATTTCCTTTGGCCCTATAGTCTTCAAAGCGATCCGAAATATCTGTTCTCAGATTCCACAGAAATAAGGCTAGCAAAAAGATCAACGAAATACAGATGTAACTCTGTGAGTGGAAGTCAGAGAACACTAAGCGGTTTCTCAGAAAGCTTCTTTCCCGATTTCATCTGAGCATATTTCCTTTTTCACCACAGCTCTCTAAGGGCTTCCAAATATCACTTTGCCAATTCCTCAAGAACTGTCTTAGCGAAAGGCTTCTTAAGGGGAAAGCTGTAAGTCTGTGAGATGATTTCAAAGAACACAAAGAAGTTTCTCAGAAAGCTTCTTTCTCTTTGTTTTCGGAGGATATTTCCTTTGGCGCTACGGTCTTCAAAGGGATCCGAAATATCTGTTCTCAGATTCCACAGAAATAAGGCTAGCTAAGAGATCCAGGAAATACACATGTAACTCTGTGAGATGAATTAACAGAACACTAACCAGTTTCTCAGAAAACTTCTTTCCAGATTTCATCTGAGGATATTTCCTTTTTCACCATAGCCCTCTATGGGCTTCCTAATATCACTTTGCCAATTCCACAAGAACTGTCTTAGCGAAAGGCTTCTTGAGGGGTAAGCTGTAACTCTGTGAGATGATTTCACAGAGCACAAAGACGTTTCTCAGAAAGCTTCTTTGTCTTTGTTATCGGAAGATATTTCCTTTGGCCCTAGAGTCGTCAAAGGGATCCGAAATATCTGTTGTCAGATTCCACAGAAATAAGGCTAGCAAAGAGATCCACGAAATTCTGATGTAACTCTGTGAGATGAATTAACAGAACACTAAGCAGTTTCTCAGAAAGCTTCCTTCCAGATTTCATCTCAGGATATTTCCTTTTTCAACATAGCCCTCTATGGGCTTCCAAATATCACTATGCCAATTCCAGAAGAACTGTGTTAGCTAAAGGCTTCTTGAGGGGAGAGCTGTAACTCTGTGAGATGATTTCACAGAACACAAAGAAGTTTCTCAGAAAGCTTCTTTCTCTTTGTTATCGGAGGATATTTCCTTTGGCCCTATAGTCTTCAAAGGGATGCGAAATATCTGTTCTCAGATTCCACAGAAATAAGGCTAGCAAAGAGATCCACGAAATACAGATGTAACTCTGTGAGATGAATGAACAGAACACTAAGCAGTTTCTCAGAAAGCTTCTTTCCAGATTTCATGTGAGGATATTTCCATTTTCAATATCGCCCTCTATGGGCTTCAAAATATCACTTTGCCAATTCCACAAGAACCGTCTTAGTGAAAGGCTTCTTGAGGGGAAAGCTGTAACTCTGTGAGATGATTTCACAGAACACAAAGAACTTTCTCAGAAAGCTTCTTTCTCTTTGTTATCGGAGGATATATTCTTTGGCCCTATAGTCTTCAAAGGGATCCGAAATATCTGTTCTCAGATTCCACAGAAATAAGGCTAGCAAAGAGATCCACGAAATACAGATGTAACTCTGTGAGTGGAAGTTAGAGAACACTAAGCATTTTCTCAGAAATCTTCTTTCCACATTTCATCTGAGGATATTTCCTTTTTCACCATAGCCCTCTATGGGCTTCCAAATATCACTTTGCCAATTCCACAAGAACTGTCTTAGCGAAAGGCTTCTTGAAGGGAAAGCTGTAACTCTGTGGGATGATTTCACAAAACACAAAGAAGTTTCTCAGAAAGCTTCTTTCTCTTTGTTATTGGAGGATATTTCCTTTGGCCCTATAGTCTTCAAAGGGATCCAAAATATCTGCTCTCAGATTCCACAGAAATAAGGCTAGCAAAGAGATCGACGAAATACAGATGTAACTCTGTGAGATGAATTAACAGAACATTAAGCAGTTTCTCAGAAAGCTTCTTTCCAGATTTCATCTGAGGATATTTCCTTTATCATCATAGCCCTCCATGAGCTTCCAAATATCACTTTGCCAATTCCACAAGAACTCCGTTAGCGAAAGGCTTCTTGAGGGGAAAGCTGTAACTCTGTGAGATGATTTCACAGAACACAAAGAAGTTTCTCAGAAAGCTTCTTTCTCTTTGTTATCGGAGGATATTTCCTTTGGCCCTATAGTCTTCAAAGGGATCCGAAATATCTGTTCTCAGATTCCACAGACATAAGGCTAGCAAAGAGATCCACGAAATACAGATGTTAGTCTGTGAGATGAATTAACAGAACACTAAGCAGTTTCTCAGAAAGCTTCTTTCCAGATTTCATCTGAGGATAATTCCTTTTTCAACATAGCCCTCTATGGGCTTCCAAATATCACTTTGCCAATTCCACAAGAACTGTCTTAGCGAAAGGCTTCTTGAAGGGAAAGCTGTAACTCTGTGAGATGATTTCACAGAACACAAAGAAGTTTCTCAGAAAGCTTCTTTCTCTTTGTTATCGGAGAATATTTTCTTTGGTCCTATAGTCTTTAAAGGGATCCGAAATACTGTTCTCAGATTCCACAGAAATAAGGCTAGCAAAGAGATCCACCAAATACAGATGTAAATCTGTGAGTGGAAGTCAGAGAACACTAAGCGGTTTCTCAGAAAGCTTCTTTCCATATTTCATCTGAGGATATTTCCTTTTTCACCATAGCCCTCTAAGGACTTCCAAATATCACTTTGCCAATTCCACAAGAACTGTCTTAGCGAAAGGCTTCTTGAGGGGAAAGCTGTAACTCTCTGAGATGATTTCACAGAACACAAAGAAGTTTCTCAGAAAGCTCCTTTGTCTTTGTTATCGGAGGATATTTCCTTTGCCCTATAGTCTTCTAAAGGGATCTGAAATATCTGTTCTCAGATTCCACAGAAATAAGGCTAGCAAAGAGGTCCACGAAATACAGATGTAACTCTGTGAGATGAATTATCAGAACACTAAGCAGTTTCTCAGAAAGCTTCTTACCAGATTTCATCTGATGATGTTTCCTTTTTCACCATAGCCTTCTATGGGCTTGCAAATATCACTTTGCCAATTCCACAAGAACTGTCGTAGGGAAAGGCGTCTTGAGGGGAAAGCTGTAATTCTGTGAGATGATTTCACAGAAGACAAAGAAGTTTCTCAGAAAGCTTCTTTCTCTTTGTTATCGGAGGATATTTCCTTTGGCCCTTTAGTCTTCAAAGGGATCCGAAATATCTGTTCTCAGATTCCACAGAAAAAAGGCTAGCAAAGAGATCCACGAAATACAGATGTAACTCTGTGAGTGGAAGTCAGAGAACACTAAGCAGTTTCTCAGAAAGCTTCTTCCCACATTTCATCTGAGGATATTTCCTTTTTCACCATAGCCCTCTACGGGCTTCCAAATATCACTTTGCCAATTCCACAAGAACTGTCTTAGCGAAAGGCTTCTTGAAGGGACAGCTGTAACTCTGTGTGATGATTTCACTGAACACATAGAAGTTTCTCAGAAAGCTTCTTTCACTTTGTTATTGGAGGATATTTCCTTTGGCCCTATAGTCTTCAAAGGGATCCGAAATATCTGTTCTCAGATTCCACAGAAATAAGTCTAGCAAAGAGATCCACGAAATACAGATGTAACTCTGTTAATGGAAGTCACAGAACACTAAGCGGTGTCTCAGAAAGCTTCTTTCCAGATTTCACCTGAGGATATTTCCTTTTTCACCATAGAACTCTATGGGCTTCCAAATATCACTATGTCAATTCCACAAGAACTGTCTTAGCGAAAGGCTTCTTGAGGGGAAAGCTGTAACTCTGTGAGAAGATTTCACAGAACACAAAGAAGTTTCTCAGAACGCTTCTTTGTCTTTGTTATCGGAGGATATTTCCTTTGGCCCTATAGTCTTCAAAGGGATCCGAAATATCTGTTCTCAGATTCCACAGAAATGAGGCTAGCAAAGAGATCCACGAAATACAGATGTATCTCTGTGAGTGGAAGTCAGAGAACACTAAGCGGTTTCTCAGAAAGCTTCTTTCCAGATTTCATCTGAGGATATTTCCTTTTTCACCATAGCCCTCTATGGGCTTCCAAATATCACTTTGCCATTTCCACAAGAACTGTCTTAGCGAAAGGCTTCTTGAGGGCAAAGCTGTAACTCTGTGAGATGATTTCACAGAACACAAAGATGTTTCTCAGAAAGCTTCTTTCTCTTTTTTATAGGAGGATATTTCCTTTGGCCCTATAGTCTTCAAAGGTATCCGAAATATCTGTTCTCACATTCCACAGAAATAAGGCTAGCAAAGAGATCCACGAAATACAGATGTAACTCTGTGAGATGAATGAACAGAACACTAAGCAGTTTCTAAGAAAGCTTCTTTCCGGATTTCATCGGAGGATATTTCCTTTTTCAACATAGCCCTCTATGGGCTTCAAAATATCACTTTGCCAATCCAAAAGAACCGTCTTAGCGAAAGGCTTCTTGAGGGGAAACCTGTAACTCCGTGAGATGATTTCACACAACACAAAGAAGTTTCTCAGAAAGTTTCTTTCTCTTTGTTATAGGAGGATAGGTCCTTTAGCCCTATTATCTTCAAAGGGATCCGAAATATCTGTTCTCAGATTCCACAGAAATAAGGCTAGCAAAGAGATCCACGAAATACAGATGTAACTCTGTGAGATGAATTAACAGAACACTAAGCAGTTTCTCAGAAAACTTCTTTCCAGATTTCATCTGAGGATATTACCTTTTTCACCATAGCCCTCTATGGGCTTCCAAATATCACTTTGCCAATTCCACAAGAACTGTCTTAGCGAAAGGCTTCTTGAGGGGAAAGCTGTAACTCTGTGAGATGATTTCACAGAACACAAAGAAGTTTCTCAGAAAGCTTCTTTCTCTTTGTTATCGGAGGATATTTCCTTTGGCCCTATAGTCTTCAAAGGGATCCGAAATATCTGTTCTCAGATTCCACAGAAATAAGGCTAGCAAAGAGATCCACGAAACACAGATGTAACTCTGTGAGTGGAAGTCACAGAACGCTAAGCGGTTTCTCAGAAAGTTTCTTTCCAGATTTCTTCTGAGGATATTTCCTTTTTCACCATAGACTTCTATGGGCTTCCAAATATCACTTTGCCAATTCCACAAGAACTGTCTTAGCGAAAGGCTTCTTGAGGGGAAAGCTGTAACTCTGTGAGATGATTTCACAGAACACAAAGAAGTTTCTCAGAAAGCTTCTTTCTCTTTGTTATCGGAGGATAATTCCTTTGGCCCTATAGTCTTCAAAGGGATCCGAAATATCTGTTCTCAGATTCAACAGAAAGAAGGCTAGCAAAGAGACCACGAAATACAGATGTAACTCGGTGAGGCGATTTAACACAACACTAAGCAGATTCTCAGAAATCTTCTTTCCAGATTTCATCTGAGGATATTTCCTTTTTCACCCTAGCCCTCTATGGGCTTCCAAATATCACTTTGCCAATTCCACAAGAACTGTGTTAGCGAAAGGCTTCTTGAGGGGAAAGCTGTAACTCTGTGAGATGATTTCACAGAAAACAAAGAATTTTTCAGAAAGCTTCTTTCTCTTTGTTATCGGAGGATATTTCCTTTGGCCCTAGAGTCTTCAAAGGGATCCGAAATATCAGTTCTCAGATTCCACAGAAATAAGGATAGCAAAGTGATCCACGAAATACAGATGTCCCTCTGTGAGATGAATTAACAGAACACTAAGCAGTTTCTCAGAAAGCTTCTTTCCAGATTTCATCTGAGGATATTTCCTTTTTCACCACAGCCCTCTATGGGCTTCCAAATATCACTTTGCCAATTCCACAAGAAGTGTCTTAGCGAAAGGCTTCTTGAGGGGAAAGCTGTAACTCTGTGAGATGATTTCACAGAACACAAAGAGGTTTCTCAGAAAGCTTCTTTTTCTTTGTTATCGGAGGATATTTCCTTTCACCCTGTAGCCTTCAAAGGGATCCGAAATATCTGTTCTCAGATTCCACAGAAATAAGGCTAGCAAAGAGATCCACGAAATACAGATGTAACTCTGTGAGATGAACTAACAGAACACTAAGCAGTTTCTCAGAAAGCTTCTTTCCAGATTTCATCTGAGGATACTTCCTTTTTCACCATAGCCCTCTATGTGCTTCCAAATATCACTTTGCCAATTCGACAAGAACTGTCTTAGCGAAAGGCTTCTTGAGGGGAAAGCTGTAATTCTGTGAGATGATTTCACAGAACACAAAGAAGTTTCTCAGAAAGCTTCTTTCTCTTTGTTATCGGAGGATATTTCCTTTGGCCCTATAGTCTTCAAAGGGATCCGAAATATCTGTTCTCAGATTCCACAGAAATAAGGCTAGCAAAGAGATCCACGAAATACAGATGTCACTCGGTGAGACGAATTAACAGAACACTAAGCAGTTTCTAAGAAAGCTTCTTTCCAGATTTCATCGGAGGATATTTCCTTTTTCACCATAGCCCTCTATGGGCTGCCAAATATCACTTTGCCAATTCCACAAGAACTTTCTTAGCGAAAGGCTTCTTGAGGGGAAGGCAGTAACTCTGTGAGATGATTTCACAGAACACAAAGAAGTTTCTCAGAAAGCTTCTTTCTCTTTGTTATCGGAGGATATATTCCTTGGCCCTATAGTCTTTAAAGGGATCCGAAATATCTGTTCTCAGATTCCACAGAAATAAGGCTAGCAAAGAGATCCACGAAATACAGATGTAACTCTGTGAGTGGAAGTCACAGAACACTAAGCGGTGTCTCAGAAAGCTCCTTTGCAGATTTCATCTGAGGATATTTCCTTTTTCACCATAGCCCTCTATGGGCTTCCAAATATCACTTCGCCAATTCCAGAAGAACTGTCTTAGCGAAAGGCTTCTTGAGGGGAAAGCTGTAACTCTGTGAGAAGATTTCAAAGAACACAAAGAAGTTTCTCAGAACGCTTCTTTGTCTTTGTTATCGGAGGATATTTCCTTTGGCCCTATAGTCTTCAAAGGGATCCGAAATATCTGTTCTCAGATTCCACAGAAATGAGGCTAGCAAAGAGATCCACGAAATACAGATGTATCTCTGTGAGTGGAAGTCAGAGAACACTAAGCGGTTTCTCAGAAAGCTTCTTTCCAGATTTCATCTGAGGATATTTCCTTTTTCACCATAGCCCTCTATGGGCTTCCAAATATCACTTTGACATTTCCACAAGAACTGTCTTAGCGAAAGGCTTCTTGAGGGCAAAGCTGTAACTCTGTGAGATGATTTCACAGAACACAAAGATGTTTCTCAGAAAGCTTCTTTCTCTTTTTTATAGGAGGATATTTCCTTTGGCCCTATAGTCTTCAAAGGTATCCGAAATATCTGTTCTCACATTCCACAGAAATAAGGCTAGCAAAGAGATCCACGAAATACAGATGTAACTCTGTGAGATGAATGAACAGAACACTAAGCAGTTTCTAAGAAAGCTTCTTTCCGGATTTCATCGGAGGATATTTCCTTTTTCAACATAGCCCTCTATGGGCTTCAAAATATCACTTTGCCAATCCAAAAGAACCGTCTTAGCGAAAGGCTTCTTGAGGGGAAACCTGTAACTCCGTGAGATGATTTCACACAACACAAAGAAGTTTCTCAGAAAGTTTCTTTCTCTTTGTTATAGGAGGATAGGTCCTTTAGCCCTATTATCTTCAAAGGGATCCGAAATATCTGTTCTCAGATTCCACAGAAATAAGGCTAGCAAAGAGATCCACGAAATACAGATGTAACTCTGTGAGATGAATTAACAGAACACTAAGCAGTTTCTCAGAAAACTTCTTTCCAGATTTCATCTGAGGATATTACCTTTTTCACCATAGCCCTCTATGGGCTTCCAAATATCACTTTGCCAATTCCACAAGAACTGTCTTAGCGAAAGGCTTCTTGAGGGGAAAGCTGTAACTCTGTGAGATGATTTCACAGAACACAAAGAAGTTTCTCAGAAAGCTTCTTTCTCTTTGTTATCGGAGGATATTTCCTTTGGCCCTATAGTCTTCAAAGGGATCCGAAATACCTGTTCTCAGATTCCACAGAAATAAGGCTAGCAAAGAGATCCACGAAATACAGATGTAACTCTGTGAGATGAATGAACAGAACACTAAGCAGTTTCTCAGAAAGCTTCTTTCCAGATTTCATCTGAGGATATTTCCATTTTCAATATCGCCCTCTATGGGCTTCAAAATATCAGTTTGCCAATTCCACATGATCCGTCTTAGTGAAAGGCTTCTTGAGGGGAAAGCTGTAACTCTGTGAGATGATTTCACAGAACACAAAGGAGTTTCTCAGAAAGCTTCTTTCTCCTGTTATCGGAGGATATTTCCTATGGCCCTATAGTCTTCAAAGGGATCCGAAATATCTGTTCTCAGATTCCACAGAAATAAGGCCAACAAAGAGATCCACGAAATACAGATGTAACTCTGTGAGATGAATGAACAGAACACCAAGCAGTTTCTCAGAAAGCTTCTTTCCAGATTTCATCTGAGGAAATTTCCTTTTTCACCATAGCCTTCTATGGACTTCCAAATGTCCCTTTGCCAATTCCACAAGAAGTGTCTTTCCGAAAGACTTCTTGAGGGGAAAGCTGTAACTCTGTGAGATGATTTCACAGAACACAAAGAAGTTTCTCAGAAAGAGTCTTTCTCTTTTTTATCGGAGGTTATTTCCTCTGGCCCTATAGTCTTCAAAGGGATCCGAAATATCTGATCTCAGATTCCACAGGAATAAGGCTAGCAAAGAAGTCCACGAGATACCGATGTATCTCTGTGAGTAGAAGTCAGACAACACTAAGCAGTTTCTCAGAAAGCTTCTTTCCGGATTTCATCTGAGGATATTTCCTTTTTCACCATAGCCCTCTATGGGCTTCCAAATATCACTTTGCCAATTCCAAAAGATCTGTCTCAGCAAAAGGCTTCTTGAGCGGAAAGCTGTAACTGTGAGGGATGATTTCACAGAACACAAAGAATTTTTCAGAAAGCTTCTTTCTCTTTGTAATAGGAGGATATATCCTTTGGCCCTAGAGTCTTCAAAGGGATCCGAAATATCTGTTCTCAGATTCCACAGAAATAAGGATAGCAAAGTGATCCAACAAATACAGATGTCCCTCTGTGAGATGAATTAACAGAACACTAAGCAGTTTCTCAGAAAGCTTCTTTCCAGATTTCATCTGAGGATATTTCCTTTTTCACCATAGCCCTCTAAGGGCTTCCAAATATCACTTTGCCAATTCCACAAGAAGTGTCTTAGCGAAAGGCTTCTTGAGGGGAAAGCTGTAACTCTGTGAGATGATTTCACAGAACACAAAGAGGTTTCTCAGAAAGCTTCTTTTTATTTATTATCGGAGGATATTTCCTTTCACCCTGTAGTCTTCAAAGGGATCCGAAATATCTGTTCTCAGATTCCACAGAAATAAGGCTAGCAAAGAGATCCACGAAATACAGATGTAACTCTGTGAGATGAACTAACAGAACACTAAGCAGTTTCTCAGAAAGCTTCTTTCCAGATTTCATCTGAGGATACTTCCTTTTTCACCATAGCCCTCTATGGGCTTCCAAATATCACTTTGCCCATTCCACAAGAACTGTCTTAGCGAAAGGCTTCTTGAGGGGAAAGCTGTAATTCTGTGAGATGATTTCACAGAACACAAAGAAGTTTCTCAGAAAGCTTCTTTCTCTTTGTTATCGGAGGATATTTCCTTTGGCCCTATAGTCTTCAAAGGGATCCGAAATATCTGTTCTCAGATTCCACAGAAATAAGGCTAGCAAAGAGATCCACGAAACACAGATGTAACTCTGTGAGTGGAAGTCACAGAACGCTAAGCGGTTTCTCAGAAAGTTTCTTTCCAGATTTCTTCTGAGGATATTTCCTTTTTCACCATAGACTTCTATGGGCTTCCAAATATCACTTTGCCAATTCCACAAGAACTGTCTTAGCGAAAGGCTTCTTGGGGGAAAGCTGTAACTCTGTGAGATGATTTCACAGAACACAAAGAAGTTTCTCAGAAAGCTTCTTTCTCTTTGTTATCGGAGGATAATTCCTTTGGCCCTATAGTCTTCAAAGGGATCCGAAATATCTGTTCTCAGATTCAACAGAAAGAAGGCTAGCAAAGAGACCACGAAATACAGATGTAACTCGGTGAGGCGATTTAACACAACACTAAGCAGATTCTCAGAAATCTTCTTTCCAGATTTCATCTGAGGATATTTCCTTTTTCACCCTAGCCCTCTATGGGCTTCCAAATATCACTTTGCCAATTCCACAAGAACTGTGTTAGCGAAAGTCTTCTTGAGGGGAAAGCTGTAACTCTGTGAGATGATTTCACAGAAAACAAAGAATTTTTCAGAAAGCTTCTTTCTCTTTGTTATCGGAGGATATTTCCTTTGGCCCTAGAGTCTTCAAAGGGATCCGAAATATCAGTTCTCAGATTCCACAGAAATAAGGATAGCAAAGTGATCCACGAAATACAGATGTCCCTCTGTGAGATGAATTAACAGAACACTAAGCAGTTTCTCAGAAAGCTTCTTTCCAGATTTCATCTGAGGATATTTCCTTTTTCACCACAGCCCTCTATGGGCTTCCAAATATCACTTTGCCAATTCCACAAGAAGTGTCTTAGCGAAAGGCTTCTTGAGGGGAAAGCTGTAACTCTGTGAGATGATTTCACAGAACACAAAGAGGTTTCTCAGAAAGCTTCTTTTTCTTTGTTATCGGAGGATATTTCCTTTCACCCTGTAGCCTTCAAAGGGATCCGAAATATCTGTTCTCAGATTCCACAGAAATAAGGCTAGCAAAGAGATCCACGAAATACAGATGTAACTCTGTGAGATGAACTAACAGAACACTAAGCAGTTTCTCAGAAAGCTTCTTTCCAGATTTCATCTGAGGATACTTCCTTTTTCACCATAGCCCTCTATGTGCTTCCAAATATCACTTTGCCAATTCGACAAGAACTGTCTTAGCGAAAGGCTTCTTGAGGGGAAAGCTGTAATTCTGTGAGATGATTTCACAGAACACAAAGAAGTTTCTCAGAAAGCTTCTTTCTCTTTGTTATCGGAGGATATTTCCTTTGGCCCTATAGTCTTCAAAGGGATCCGAAATATCTGTTCTCAGATTCCACAGAAATAAGGCTAGCAAAGAGATCCACGAAATACAGATGTCACTCGGTGAGACGAATTAACAGAACACTAAGCAGTTTCTAAGAAAGCTTCTTTCCAGATTTCATCGGAGGATATTTCCTTTTTCACCATAGCCCTCTATGGGCTGCCAAATATCACTTTGCCAATTCCACAAGAACTTTCTTAGCGAAAGGCTTCTTGAGGGGAAGGCAGTAACTCTGTGAGATGATTTCACAGAACACAAAGAAGTTTCTCAGAAAGCTTCTTTCTCTTTGTTATCGGAGGATATATTCCTTGGCCCTATAGTCTTTAAAGGGATCCGAAATATCTGTTCTCAGATTCCACAGAAATAAGGCTAGCAAAGAGATCCACGAAATACAGATGTAACTCTGTGAGTGGAAGTCACAGAACACTAAGCGGTGTCTCAGAAAGCTCCTTTCCAGATTTCATCTGAGGATATTTCCTTTTTCACCATAGCCCTCTATGGGCTTCCAAATATCACTTCGCCAATTCCAGAAGAACTGTCTTAGCGAAAGGCTTCTTGAGGGGAAAGCTGTAACTCTGTGAGAAGATTTCAAAGAACACAAAGAAGTTTCTCAGAACGCTTCTTTCTCTTTGTTATCGGAGGATATTTCCTTTGGCCCTATACTCTTCAAAGCGATCCGAAATATCTGTTCTCAGATTCCACAGAAATAAGGCTAGCAAAGAGATCCACGAAATACAGATGTAACTCTGTGAGTGGAAGTCAGAGAACACTAAGCGGTTTCTCAGAAAGCTTCTTTCCAGATTTCATCTGAGGATATTTCCTTTTTCACCATAGCCCTCTAAGGGCTTCCAAATATCACTTTGCCAATTCCACAAGAACTGTCTTAGCGAAAGGCTTCTTGAGGGGAAAGCTGTAACTCTGTGAGATGATTTCAAAGAACACAAAGAAGTTTCTCAGAGAGCTTCTTTCTCTTTGTTTTCGGAGGATATTTCCTTTGGCCCTATAGTCTTCAAAGGGATCCGATATATCTGTTCTCAGATTCCACAGAAATAAGGCTAGCTAAGAGATCCACGAAATACACATGTAACTCTGTGAGATGAATTAACAGAACACTAAGCAGTTTCTCAGAAAACTTCTTTCCAGATTTCATCTGAGGATATTTCCTTTTTCACCATAGCCCTCCATGGGCTTCCAAATATCACTTTGCCAATTCCACAAGAAGTGTCTTAGCGAAAGGCTTCTTGAGGGGAAAGCTGTAACTCTGTGACATGATTTCACAGAACACAAAGAGGTTTCTCAGAAAGCTTCTTTCTCTTTGTTATCGGAGGATATTTCCTTTGGCCCTATAGTCTTCAAAGGGATCCGAAATATCTGTTCTCAGATTCCACAGAAATAAGGCTAGCAAAGTGATCCACGAAATACAGATGTAACTCTTTGAGATGAACTAACAGAACACTAAGGAGTTTCTCAGAAAGCTTCTTTCCAGATTTCATCTGAGGATATTTCCTTTTTCACCATAGCCTTCTATGGACTTCCAAATGTCCCTTTGCCAATTCCACAAGAAGTGTCTTTCCGAAAGACTTCTTGAGGGGAAAGCTGTAACTCTGTGAGATGATTTCACAGAACACAAAGAAGTTTCTCAGAAAGAGTCTTTCTCTTTTTTATCGGAGGTTATTTCCTCGGGCCCTATAGTCTTCAAAGGGATCCGAAATATCTGATCTCAGATTCCACAGGAATAAGGCTAGCAAAGAAGTCCACGAGATACCGATGTAACTCTGTGAGTAGAAGTCAGACAACACTAAGCAGTTTCTCAGAAAGCTTCTTTCCGGATTTCATCTGAGGATATTTCCTTTTTCACCATAGCCCTCTATGGGCTTCCAAATATCACTTTGCCAATTCCAAAAGATCTGTCTCAGCAAAAGGCTTCTTGAACGGAAAGCTGTAACTCTGAGGGATGATTTCCCAGAACACAAAGAATTTTTCAGAAAGCTTCTTCCTCTTTGTAACAGGAGGATATTTCCTTTGGCCCTAGAGTCTTCAAAGGGATCCGAAATATCTGTTCTCAGATTCCACAGAAATAAGGATAGCAAAGTGATCCACGAAATACAGATGTCCCTCTGTGAGATGAATTAACAGAACACTAAGCAGTTTCTCAGAAAGCTTCTTTCCAGATTTCATCTGAGTATACTTCCTTTTTCACCATAGCCCTCTATGGGCTTCCAAATATCACTTTGCCAATTCGACAAGAACTGTCTTAGCGAAAGGCTTCTTGAGGGGAAAGCTGTAATTCTGTGAGATGATTTCACAGAACACAAAGAAGTTTCTCAGAAATCTTCTTTCTCTTTGTTATCGGAGGATATTTCCTTTGGCCCTATAGTCTTCAAAGGGATCCGAAATATCTGTTCTCAGATTCCACAGAAATAAGGCTAGCAAAGAGATCCACGAAACACAGATGTAACTCTGTGAGTGGAAGTCACAGAACGCTAAGCGGTTTCTCAGAAAGTTTCTTTCCAGATTTCCTCTGAGGATATTTCCTTTTTCACCATAGACTTCTATGGGCTTCCAAATATCACTTTGCCAATTCCACAAGAACTGTCTTAGCGAAAGGCTTCTTGAGGGGAAAGCTGTAACTCTGTGAGATGATTTCACAGAACACAAAGAAGTTTCTCAGAAAGCTTCTTTCTCTTTGTTATCGGAGGATATTTCCTTTGGCCCTATAGTCTTCAAAGGGATCCGAAATATCTGTTCTCAGATTCAACAGAAAGAAGGCTAGCAAAGAGATCCACGAAATACAGATGTAACTCGGTGAGGCGATTTAACAGAACACTAAGCAGATTCTCAGAAATCTTCTTTCCAGATTTCATCTGAGGATATTTCCTTTTTCACCCTAGCCCTCTATGGGCTTCCAAATATCACTTTGCCAATTCCACAAGAACTGTGTTAGCGAAAGGCTTCTTGAGGGGAAAGCTGTAACTCTGTGAGATGATTTCACAGAAAACAAAGTATTTTTCAGAAAGCTTCTTTCTCTTTGTTATCGGAGGATATTTCCTTTGGCCCTAGAGTCTTCAAAGGGATCCGAAATATCTGTTCTCAGATTCCACAGAAATAAGGATAGCAAAGTGATCCACGAAATACAGATGTCCCTCTGTGAGATGAATTAACAGAACACTAAGCAGTTTCTCAGAAAGCTTCTTTCCAGATTTCATCTGAGGATATTTCCTTTTTCACCACAGCCCTCTATGGGCTTCCAAATATCACTTTGCCAATTCCACAAGAACTGTCTTAGCGAAAGGCTTCTTGAGGGGAAAGCTGTAACTCTGTGAGATGATTTCACAGAACACAAAGAGGTTTCTCAGAAAGCTTCTTTTTCTTTGTTATCGGAGGATATTTCCTTTACCCTGTAGTCTTCAAAGGGATCCGAAATATCTGTTCTCAGATTCCACAGAAATAAGGCTAGCAAAGAGATCCACGAAATACAGATGTAACTCTGTGAGATGAACTAACAGAACACTAAGCAGTTTCTCAGAAAGCTTCTTTCCAGATTTCATCGGAGGATACTTCCTTTTTCACCATAGCCCTCTATGTGCTTCCAAATATCACTTTGCCAATTCGACAAGAACTGTCTTAGCGAAAGGCTTCTTGAGCGGAAAGCTGTAATTCTGTGAGATGATTTCACAGAACACAAAGAAGTTTCTCAGAAAGCTTCTTTCTCTTTGTTATCGGAGGATATTTCCTTTGGCCCTATAGTCTTCAAAGGGATCCGAAATATCTGTTCTCAGATTCCACAGAAATAAGGCTAGCAAAGAGATCCACGAAATACAGATGTCACTCGGTGAGACGAATTAACAGAACACTAAGCAGTTTCTCACAAAGCTTCTTTCCAGATTTCATCGGAGGATATTTCCTTTTTCACCATAGCCCTCTATGGGCTGCCAAATATCACTTTGCCAATTCCACAAGAACTGTCTTAGCGAAAGGCTTCTTGAGGGGAAAGCAGTAACTCTGTGAGATGATTTCACAGAACACAAAGAAGTTTCTCAGAAAGCTTCTTTCTCTTTGTTATCAGAAGATATTTCCTTTGGCCCTATAGTCTTCAAAGGGATCTGACATATCTGTTCTCAGATTCCACAGAAATAAGGCTGGCAAAGAGATCCACGAAATACAGATGTAATTCTGTGAGTGGAAGTCACAGAACACTAAGCGGTTTCGCAGAAAGCTTCTTTCCAGATTTCATCTGTGGATATTTCCTTTTTCACCATAGCCCTCTATGGGCTTCCAAATATCACTTTGCCAATTCCACAAGAACTGTCTTAGCGAAAGGCTTCTTGAGGGGAAAGCTGTAACTCTGTGAGATGATTTCACAAAACAGAAAGAAGTTTCTCAGAAGGCTTCTTTCTCTTTGTTATCGGAGGATATTTCCTTTGGCCCTATAATCTTCAAAGGGATCCGAAATATCTGTTCTCAGATTCCACAGAAATAAGGGTAGCAAAGTGATCCACGAAATACAGATGTCACTCGGTGAGACGAATTAAAAGAACACTAAGCAGTTTCTCAGAAAGCTTCTTTCCAGATTTCATCTAGGATATTTACTTTTTCACCATAGCCCTCTATGAGCTTCAAAATATCACTTTGCCAATTCCACAAGAACTGTCTTAGCGAAAGGATTCTTGAGGGGAAAGTTGTAACTCTGTGAGTTGATTTCACAGAACACAAAGAATTTTCTCAGAAAGCTTGTTTCTTTTGTTATCGGATGATATTTCCTTTGGCCCTATAGACTTCAGAGGGATCCAAAATATCTGTTCTCAGATTCCACAGAAATAAGGCTAGCAAAGAGATCGACGAAATACAGATGTAACTCTGTGAGATGAATTAACAGTACACTAAGCAGTTTCTCAGAAAGCTTCTTTCCAGATTTCATCTGAGGATATTTCCTTTTTCACCATAGCCCTCTTTGGGCTTCCAAATATCACTTTGCCAATTCCACAAGAACTGTCTTAGGGAAAGGCTTCTGGAGGGGAAAGCTGTGACTCTGTGAGATGATTTCACAGAAAACAAAGAAGTTTCTCAGAAAGCTTCTTTCTCTTGGTTATCGGAGGATATTTCCTTTGGCCCTAGACTCTTCAAAGGGATCCGAAATATCTGTTCTCAGATTCCACAGAAATAAGGCTAGCAAAGAGATCCACGAAATACAGATGTAACTCTGTGTGTGGAAGTCACAGAACACTAAGGAGCTTCTCAGAAAGCTTCTTTACAGATTTCATCTGAGGATATTTGCTTTTTCACCATAGCCCTCTATGGGCTTCCAAATATCACTTTGCCAATTCCACAAGAACTGTCTTAGCGAAAGTCTTCTGGAGGGGAAAGCTGTAACTCTTTGAGATGATTTCACAGAACACAAAGAAGTTTCTCAGAAAGCCTCTTTCTCTTTGTTATCGGAGGATATTTCCTTTGGCCCTATAGTCTTCAAAGGGATCCGAAGTATCTGTTCTCAGATTCCACAGAAATAAGGCTAGCAAAGAGATCCACGAAATACAGAGGTAACACGGTGAGTTGAATTAACAGAACACTAAGCAGTTTCTCTGAAAGCTTCTTTACAGATTTCTTCTGAGGATATTTCTTTTACACCATAGCCCTCTATGGGCTTCCAAATATCACTTTGCCAATTCCACAAGAATTGTCTTAGCGAAAGGCTTTTTGAAGGGAAGCTGTAACTCTGTGAGATGGTTCCACAGAACACAAAGAAGTTTCTCAGAAAGCTTCTTTCTCTTTGTTATCAGAGGATATTTCCTTTGGCCCTATAGTCTACAAAGGGATCCGAAATACCTTTTCTCAGATTCCACAGAAATAAGGCTAGCAAAGAGATCCACGAAATACAGATGTAACTCTGTGAGATGAATTAACAGAACACTAAGCAGTTTCTCAGAAAGCTTCTTTCCAGATTTCATCTGAGGATATTTACTTTTTCACCATAGCCCTCTATGAGCTTCCAACTATCACTTTGCCAATTCCACAAGAACTGTCTTAGCGAAAGGATTCTTGAGGGGAAAGTTGTAACTCTGTGAGATGATTTCACAGAACACAAAGAAGTTTCTCAGAAAGCTTGTTTCTTTTGTTATCGGAGGATATTTCCTTTGGCCCTATAATCTTCAAAGGGATACGAAATATCTGTTCTCAGATTCCACAGAAATAAGGCTAGCAAAGAGATCCACGAAATACAGATGTAGCTCTGTGAGATGAATTAACAGAACGCTAAGGAGTTTCTTAGAAAGCTTCTTTCCAGATTTCATCTGAGGATATTTCCTTTTTCACCACAGCCCCCTATGGGCTTCCAAATATCACTTTGCCAATACCACAAGAACTGTCTTAGCGAAAGGCTTCTTGAGGGGAAAGCTGTAACTTTGTGAGAAGAATTCACAGAACACAAAGAAGATTCTCAGAAAGCTTCTTTCTCTTTGTTTTCGGAGGATATTTCCTTTGGCCCTATAGTCTTCAAAGGGATCGGAAATATCTGTTCTCAGATTCCACAGAATTAAGGCTAGAAGAGATCCACGAAATACAGATATAACTCTGTGAGTGGAAGTCAGAGAACACTAAGTAGTTTCTCAGAAAGCTTCTTTCCAGATTTCATCTGAGGATATTTCTTTTTTCACCATAGCCCTCTACAGGCTTCCAAATATCACTTTGCCAATTCCACAATAACTGTATTAGCGAAAGATTTCTTGAGGGGAAAGCTGTAACTCTGTGAGATGATTTCACAGAACACAAAGAAGTTTCTCAGAAAGCTTCTTTCTCTTTGTTATCGGAGGATATTTCCTTTGGCCCTATAGTCTTCAAAGGGATCCGAAATATCTGTTCTCAGATTCTACAGAAATAAGGCGAGTAAAGAGATGCACGAAATACAGATCTAACTCTGTGAGATGAATTAACAGAACACTGAGGAGTTTCTCAGAAAGCTTCTTTCCGGATTTCATCTGAGGATATTTCCTTTTTCAACATAGCCCTCTATGGGCTTCCAAATATCACTTTGCCAATTGCCCAAGAACTGTCTTAACGAAAGGCTTCTTAAGAGGAAAGCTGTAACTCTGTGCGATGATTTCACAGAACACAAAGAAGTTTCTCAGAAAGCTTCTTTCTCTTTGTTATCGGAGGATATTTCCTTTGGCCCTATAGTCTTCAAAGGGATCCGAAATATCTGTTCTCAGATTCCACAGAAATAAGGCTAGCAAAGAGATCCACGAAATACAGATATAACTCTGTGAGTGGAAGTCAGAGAACATAAGTAGTTTCTCAGAAAGCTTCTTTCCAGATTTCATCTGAGGATATTTCCTTTTTCACCATAGCCCTCTATGGGCTTCCAAATATCACTTTGCCAATTCCACAAGAACTGTCTTAGCGAAAGGCTTCTTCAGGGGAAAACTGTAACTCTGTGAGATGATTTCACAGAACACAAAGAAGTTTCTCAGAAAGCTTCTTTCTCTTTGTTATCGGAGGATATATTCCTTGGCCCTATAGTCTTTAAAGGGATCCGAAATATCTGTTCTCAGATTCCACAGAAATAAGGCTAGCAAAGAGATCCACGAAATACAGATGTAACTCTGTAAGTGGAAGTCACAGAACACTAAGCGGTGTCTCAGAAAGCTCCTTTCCAGATTTCATCTGAGGATATTTCCTTTTTCACCATAGCCCTCTATGGGCTTCCAAATATCACTTCGCCAATTCCAGAAGAACTGTCTTAGCGAAAGGCTTCTTGAGGGGAAAGCTGTAACTCTGTGAGAAGATTTCAAAGAACACAAAGAAGTTTCTCAGAACGCTTGTTTCTCTTTGTTATCGGAGGATATTTCCTTTGGCCCTATACTCTTCAAAGCGATCCGAAATATCTGTTCTCAGATTCCACAGAAATAAGGCTAGCAAAGAGATCCACGAAATACAGATGTAACTCTGTGAGTGGAAGTCAGAGAACACTAAGCGGTTTCTCAGAAAGCTTCTTTCCAGATTTCATCTGAGGATATTTCCTTTTTCACCATAGCCCTCTAAGGGCTTCCAAATATCACTTTGCCAATTCCACAAGAACTGTCTTAGCGAAAGGCTTCTTGAGGGGAAAGCTGTAACTCTGTGAGATGATTTCAAAGAACACAAAGAAGTTTCTCAGAAAGCTTCTTTCTCTTTGTTTTCGGAGGATATTTCCTTTGGCCCTATAGTCTTCAAAGGGATCCGATATATCTGTTCTCAGATTCCACAGAAATAAGGCTAGCTAAGAGATCCACGAAATACACATGTAACTCTGTGAGATGAATTAACAGAACACTAAGCAGTTTCTCAGAAAACTTCTTTCCAGATTTCATCTGAGGATATTTCCTTTTTCACCATAGCCCTCCATGGGCTTCCAAATATCACTTTGCCAATTCCACAAGAAGTGTCTTAGCGAAAGGCTTCTTGAGGGGAAAGCTGTAACTCTGTGAGATGATTTCACAGAACACAAAGAGGTTTCTCAGAAAGCTTCTTTCTCTTTGTTATCGGAGGATATTTCCTTTGGCCCTATAGTCTTCAAAGGGATCCGAAATATCTGTTCTCAGATTCCACAGAAATAAGGCTAGCAAAGTGATCCACGAAATACAGATGTAACTCTTTGAGATGAACTAACAGAACACTAAGGAGTTTCTCAGAAAGCTTCTTTCCAGATTTCATCTGAGGATATTTCCTTTTTCACCATAGCCTTCTATGGACTTCCAAATGTCCCTTTGCCAATTCCACAAGAAGTTTCTTTCCGAAAGACTTCTTGAGGGGAAAGCTGTAACTCTGTGAGATGATTTCACAGAACACAAAGAAGTTTCTCAGAAAGAGTCTTTCTCTTTTTTATCGGAGGTTATTTCCTCGGGCCCTATAGTCTTCAAAGGGATCCGAAATATCTGATCTCAGATTCCACAGGAATAAGGCTAGCAAAGAAGTCCACGAGATACCGATGTAACTCTGTGAGTAGAAGTCAGACAACACTAAGCAGTTTTTCAGAAAGCTTCTTTCCGGATTTCATCTGAGGATATTTCCTTTTTCACCATAGCCCTCTATGGGCTTCCAAATATCACTTTGCCAATTCCAAAAGATCTGTCTCAGCAAAAGGCTTCTTGAACCGAAAGCTGTAACTCTGAGGGATGATTTCCCAGAACACAAAGAATTTTTCAGAAAGCTTCTTTCTCTTTGTAATAGGAGGATATTTCCTTTGGCCCTAGAGTCTTCAAAGGGATCCGAAATATCTGTTCTCAGATTCCACAGAAATAAGGATAGCAAAGTGATCCACGAAATACAGATGTCCCTCTGTGAGATGAATTAACAGAACACTAAGCAGTTTCTCAGAAAGCTTCTTTCCAGATTTCATCTGAGGATATTTCCTTTTTCACCATAGCCCTCTAAGGGCTTCCAAATATCACTTTGCCAATTCCACAAGAAGTGTCTTAGCGAAAGGCTTCTTGAGGGGAAAGCTGTAACTCTGTGAGATGATTTCACAGAACACAAAGAGGTTTCTCAGAAAGCTTCTTTTTATTTGTTATCGGAGGATATTTCCTTTCACCCTGTAGTCTTCAAAGGGATCCGAAATATCTGTTCTCAGATTCCACAGAAATAAGGCTAGCAAAGAGATCCACGAAATACAGATGTCACTCTGTGAGATGAACTAACAGAACACTAAGCAGTTTCTCAGAAAGCTTCTTTCCAGATTTCATCTGAGTATACTTCCTTTTTCACCATAGCCCTCTATGGGCTTCCAAATATCACTTTGCCCATTCCACAAGAACTGTCTTAGCGAAAGGCTTCTTGAGGGGAAAGCTGTAATTCTGTGAGATGATTTCACAGAACACAAAGAAGTTTCTCAGAAATCTTCTTTCTCTTTGTTATCGGAGGATATTTCCTTTGGCCCTATAGTCTTCAAAGGGATCCGAAATATCTGTTCTCAGATTCCACAGAAATAAGGCTAGCAAAGAGATCCACGAAACACAGATGTAACTCTGTGAGTGGAAGTCACAGAACGCTAAGCGGTTTCTCAGAAAGTTTCTTTCCAGATTTCCTCTGAGGATATTTCCTTTTTCACCATAGACTTCTATGGGCTTCCAAATATCACTTTGCCAATTCCACAAGAACTGTCTTAGCGAAAGGCTTCTTGAGGGGAAAGCTGTAACTCTGTGAGATGATTTCACAGAACACAAAGAAGTTTCTCAGAAAGCTTCTTTCTCTTTGTTATCGGAGGATATTTCCTTTGGCCCTATAGTCTTCAAAGGGATCCGAAATATCTGTTCTCAGATTCAACAGAAAGAAGGCTAGCAAAGAGATCCACGAAATACAGATGTAACTCGGTGAGGCGATTTAACAGAACACTAAGCAGATTCTCAGAAATCTTCTTTCCAGATTTCATCTGAGGATATTTCCTTTTTCACCCTAGCCCTCTATGGGCTTCCAAATATCACTTTGCCAATTCCACAAGAACTGTGTTAGCGAAAGGCTTCTTGAGGGGAAAGCTGTAACTCTGTGAGATGATTTCACAGAAAACAAGGAATTTTTCAGAAAGCTTCTTTCTCTTTGTTATCGGAGGATATTTCCTTTGGCCCTAGAGTCTTCAAAGGGATCCGAAATATCTGTTCTCAGATTCCACAGAAATAAGGATAGCAAAGTGATCCACGAAATACAGATGTCCCTCTGTGAGATGAATTAACAGAACACTAAGCAGTTTCTCAGAAAGCTTCTTTCCAGATTTCATCTGAGGATATTTCCTTTTTCACCACAGCCCTCTATGGGCTTCCAAATATCACTTTGCCAATTCCACAAGAACTGTCTTAGCGAAAGGCTTCTTGAGGGGAAAGCTGTAACCCTGTGAGATGATTTCACAGAACACAAAGAGGTTTCTCAGAAAGCTTCTTTTTCTTTGTTATCGGAGGATATTTCCTTTACCCTGTAGTCTTCAAAGGGATCCGAAATATCTGTTCTCAGATTCCACAGAAATAAGGCTAGCAAAGAGATCCACGAAATACAGATGTAACTCTGTGAGATGAACTAACAGAACACTAAGCAGTTTCTCAGAAAGCTTCTTTCCAGATTTCATCGGAGGATACTTCCTTTTTCACCATAGCCCTCTATGTGCTTCCAAATATCACTTTGCCAATTCGACAAGAACTGTCTTAGCGAAAGGCTTCTTGAGGGGAAAGCTGTAATTCTGTGAGATGATTTCACAGAACACAAAGAAGTTTCTCAGAAAGCTTCTTTCTCTTTGTTATCGGAGGATATTTCCTTTGGCCCTATAGTCTTCAAAGGGATCCGAAATATCTGTTCTCAGATTCCACAGAAATAAGGCTAGCAAAGAGATCCACGAAATACAGATGTCACTCGGTGAGACGAATTAACAGAACACTAAGCAGTTTCTCACAAAGCTTCTTTCCAGATTTCATCGGAGGATATTTCCTTTTTCACCATAGCCCTCTATGGGCTGCCAAATATCACTTTGCCAATTCCACAAGAACTGTCTTAGCGAAAGGCTTCTTGAGGGGAAAGCAGTAACTCTGTGAGATGATTTCACAGAACACAAAGAAGTTTCTCAGAAAGCTTCTTTCTCTTTGTTATCAGAAGATATTTCCTTTGGCCCTATAGTCTTCAGAGGGATCTGAAATATCTGTTCTCAGATTCCACAGAAATAAGGCTGGCAAAGAGATCCACGAAATACAGATGTAATTCTGTGAGTGGAAGTCACAGAACACTAAGCGGTTTCGCAGAAAGCTTCTTTCCAGATTTCATCTGTGGATATTTCCTTTTTCACCATAGCCCTCTATGGGCTTCCAAATATCACTTTGCCAATTCCACAAGAACTGTCTTAGCGAAAGGCTTCTTGAGGGGAAAGCTGTAACTCTGTGAGATGATTTCACAAAACAGAAAGAAGTTTCTCAGAAGGCTTCTTTCTCTTTGTTATCGGAGGATATTTCCTTTGGCCCTATAATCTTCAAAGGGATCCGAAATATCTGTTCTCAGATTCCACAGAAATAAGGGTAGCAAAGTGATCCAAGAAATACAGATGTCACTCGGTGAGACGAATTAAAAGAACACTAAGCAGTTTCTCAGAAAGCTTCTTTCCAGATTTCATCTAGGATATTTACTTTTTCACCATAGCCCTCTATGAGCTTCAAAATATCACTTTGCCAATTCCACAAGAACTGTCTTAGCGAAAGGATTCTTGAGGGGAAAGTTGTAACTCTGTGAGTTGATTTCACAGAACACAAAGAATTTTCTCAGAAAGCTTGTTTCTTTTGTCATCGGATGATATTTCCTTTGGCCCTATAGACTTCAGAGGGATCCAAAATATCTGTTCTCAGATTCCACAGAAATAAGGCTAGCAAAGAGATCGACGAAATACAGATGTAACTCTGTGAGATGAATTAACAGTACACTAAGCAGTTTCTCAGAAAGCTTCTTTCCAGATTTCATCTGAGGATATTTCCTTTTTCACCATAGCCCTCTTTGGGCTTCCAAATATCACTTTGCCAATTCCACAAGAACTGTCTTAGCGAAAGGCTTCTGGAGGGGAAAGCTGTAACTCTGTGAGATGATTTCACAGAAAACAAAGAAGTTTCTCAGAAAGCTTCTTTCTCTTGGTTATCGGAGGATATTTCCTTTGGCCCTAGACTCTTCAAAGGGATCCGAAATATCTGTTCTCAGATTCCACAGAAATAAGGCTAGCAAAGAGATCCACGAAATACAGATGTAACTCTGTGAGTGGAAGTCACAGAACACTAAGGAGCTTCTCAGAAAGCTTCTTTACAGATTTCATCAGAGGATATTTGCTTTTTCACCATAGCCCTCTATGGGCTTCCAAATATCACTTTGCCAATTCCACAAGAACTGTCTTAGCGAAAGTCTTCTGGAGGGGAAAGCTGTAACTCTTTGAGATGATTTCACAGAACACAAAGAAGTTTCTCAGAAAGCCTCTTTCTCTTTGTTATCGGAGGATATTTCCTTTGGCCCTATAGTCTGCAAAGGGATCCGAAGTATCTGTTCTCAGATTCCACAGAAATAAGGCTAGCAAAGAGATCCACGAAATACAGAGGTAACACGGTGAGTTGAATTAACAGAAGACTAAACAGTTTCTCAGAAAGCTTCTTTACAGATTTCTTCTGACGATATTTCTTTTACACCATAGCCCTCTATGGGCTTCCAAATATCACTTTGCCAATTCCACAAGAATTGTCTTAGCGAAAGGCTTTTTGAAGGGAAGCTGTAACTCTGTGAGATGGCTCCACAGAACACAAAGAAGTTTCTCAGAAAGCTTCTTTCTCTTTGTTATCAGAGGATATTTCCTTTGGCCCTATAGTCTTCAAAGGGATCCGAAATACGTTTTCTCAGATTCCACAGAAATAAGGCTAGCAAAGAGATCCACGAAATACAGATGTAACTCTGTGAGATGAATTAACAGAACACTAAGCAGTTTCTCAGAAAGCTTCTTTCCAGATTTCATCTGAGGATATTTACTTTTTCACCATAGCCCTCTATGAGCTTCCAAATATCACTTTGCCAATTCCACAAGAACTGTCTTAGCGAAAGGATTCTTGAGGGGAAAGTTGTAACTCTGTGAGATGATTTCACAGAACACAAAGAAGTTTCTCAGAAAGCTTGTTTCTTTTGTTATCGGAGGATATTTCCTTTGGCCCTATAATCTTCAAAGGGATCCGAAATATCTGTTCTCAGATTCCACAGAAATAAGGCTAGCAAAGAGATCCACGAAATACAGATGTAGCTCTGTGAGATGAATTAACAGAACGCTAAGGAGTTTCTTAGAAAGCTTCTTTCCAGATTTCATCTGAGGATATTTCCTTTTTCACCACAGCCCCCTATGGGCTTCCAAATATCACTTTGCCAATACCACAAGAACTGTCTTAGCGAAAGGCTTCTTGAGGGGAAAGCTGTAACTTTGTGAGAAGAATTCACAGAACACAAAGAAGATTCTCAGAAAGCTTCTTTCTCTTTGTTTTCGGAGGATATTTCCTTTGGCCCTATAGTCTTCAAAGGGATCCGAAATATCTGTTCTCAGATTCCACAGAATTAAGGCTAGAAGAGATCCACGAAATACAGATATAACTCTATGAGTGGAAGTCAGAGAACACTAAGTAGTTTCTCAGAAAGCTTCTTTCCAGATTTCATCTGAGGATATTTCCTTTTTCACCATAGCCCTCTACAGGCTTCCAAATATCACTTTGCCAATTCCACAATAACTGTATTAGCGAAAGACTTCTTGAGGGGAAAGCTGTAACTCTGTGAGATGATTTCACAGAACACAAAGAAGTTTCTCAGAAAGCTTCTTTCTCTTTGTTATCGGAGGATATTTCCTTTGGCCCTATAGTCTTCAAAGGGATCCGAAATATCTGTTCTCAGATTCTACAGAAATAAGGCGAGTAAAGAGATGCACGAAATACAGATCTAACTCTGTGAGATGAATTAACAGAACACTGAGGAGTTTCTCAGAAAGCTTCTTTCCGTATTTCATCTGAGGATATTTCCTTTTTCAACATAGCCCTCTATGGGCTTCCAAATATCACTTTGCCAATTGCCCAAGAACTGTCTTAACGAAAGGCTTCTTAAGAGGAAAGCTGTAACTCTGTGCGATGATTTCACAGAACACAAAGAAGTTTCTCAGAAAGCTTCTTTCTCTTTGTTATCGGAGGATATTTCCTTTGGCCCTATAGTCTTCAAAGGGATCCGAAATATCTGTTCTCAGATTCCACAGAAATAAGGCTAGCAAAGAGATCCACGAAATACAGATATAACTCTGTGAGTGGAAGTCAGAGAACATAAGTAGTTTCTCAGAAAGTTTCTTTCCAGATTTCATCTGAGGATATTTCCTTTTTCACCATAGCCCTCTATGGGCTTCCAAATATCACTTTGCCAATTCCACAAGAACTGTCTTAGCGAAAGGCTTCTTGAGGGGAAAACTGTAACTCTGTGAGATGATTTCACAGAACACAAAGAAGTTTCTCAGAAAGCTTCTTTCTCTTTGTTATCAGAGGATGTTTCCTTTGGCCCTATAGTCTTCAAAGGGATCCGAAATATCTGTTCTCAGATTCCACAGAAAAAAGGCTAGCAAAGACATCCACGAAATACAGATGTAACTCTGTGAGTGGAAGTCACAGAACACTGAGCGGTTTCTCAGAAAGCTTCTTTCCAGATTTCATCTGAGGATATTTCCTTTTTCACCATAGCCCTCTATGGGCTTCCGAATATCAAGTTGCCAATTCCACAAGAACTGTCTTGTCGAAAGGCTTCTTGAGGGGAAAGCTGTAACTCTGTGAGATGATTTCACAGAACACAAAGAAGTTTCTCAGAAAGCTTCTTTCTCTTTGTTATCGGAGGATAATTCCTTTGGGCCTATAGTGTTCAAAGGGATCCGAAATATCTGTTCTCAGATTCCACAGAAATAAGGCTAGCAAAGAGATCCACGAAATACAGATATAACTCTGTGAACGGAAGTCAGAGAACACTAAGTAGTTTCTCAGAAAGCTTCTTTCCAGATTTCATCTGAGGATATTTCCTTTTTCACCATAGCCCTCTATGGGCTTCCAAATATCACTTTGCCAATTCCACAAGAACAGTCTTAGCGAAAGGCTTCTTGAGGGGAAAGCTGTAACTCTGTGAGATGATTTCACAGAACACAAAGAAGTTTCTCAGAAAGCTTCTTTCTCTGTTATCGGAGGATATTTCCTTTGGCCCTATACTCTTCAAAGGGATCCGAAATATATGTTCTCAGATTCCACAGAAAAAAGGCTAGCAAATAGATCCACGAAATACAGATATAACTCTGTGAGTGGAAGTAAGAGAACATAAGTATATTCCCAGAAAGCTTCTTTCCAGATTTCATCTGAAGATATTTCCTTTTTCACCATAGCCCTCTATGGGCTTCCAAATATCACTTTGCCCCTTCCACAAGAACTGTCTTAGCGAAAGGCTTCTTGAGGGGAAAGCTGTAACTCTGTGAGATGATTTCACAGAACACAAAGAAGTTTCTCAGAAAGCTTCTTTCTCTTTGTTATCGGAGGATGTTTTCTTTGGCCCTATAGTCTTCAAAGGGATCCGAAATATCTGTTCTCAGATTCCACAGAAATAAGGCTAGCAAAGAGATCCACGATATACAGATGTAACTCTGTGAGTGGAAGTCACAGAACACTGAGCGGTTTCTCAGAAAGCTTCTTTCCAGATTTCATCTGAGGATATTTCCTTTTTCACCATAGCCCTCTATGGGCTTCCGAATATCAATTTGCCAATTCCACAAGAACTGTCTTAGCCAAAGGCTTCTTGACGGGAAAGCTGTAACTCTGTGAGATGATTTCGCAGAACACAAAGAAGATTCTCAGAAACCTACTTTCTCTTTGTTATCGGAGGATATTTCCTTTGGCCCTATAGTCTTCAAAGGGATCCGAAATATCTCTTTTCAGATTACACAGAAATAAGGCTAGCAAAGAGATCCATGAAATACAGATATAACTCTGTGAGTGGAAGTCAGAGAACATAAGTAGTTTCTCAGAAAGCTTCTTTCCAGATTTCATCTGAGGATATTTCCTTTTTCACCATAGCCCTCTATGGGCTTCCAAATATCACTTTGCCAATTCCACAAGAAGTGTCTTAGCGAAAGGCTTCTTGAGGGGAAAGCTGTAACTCTGTGAGGTAATTTCACAGAACACAAAGAAGTTTCTCAGAAAGCTTCTTTCTCTTTGTTATCGGAGGAAATTTCCTTTGGCCCCATAGTCTTCAAAGGGATCCGAAATATCAGTACTCAGATTCCACAGAAATAAGGCTAGCAAAGAGATCCACGAAATACAGATGTAACTCTGTGAGGTGAATTAACAGATCACTATGCAGTTTCTCGGAAGCTTCTTTCCAGATTTCATCTGAGCATATTTCCTTTTTCACGATAGCCCTCTATGGGCTTCAAAATATCACTTTGAAATTCCACACGAACAATCTTAGCGAAAGGCTTCTTTAGGGGAAACCTGTAACTCTGTGAGATGATTTCACTGAACACAAAGTAGTTTCTCAGAAAGCTTCTGTCTCTTTGTTATCGGAGGATATTTCCTTTGGCCCTTTAGTCTTCAAAGGGATCCGAAATATCTGTTCTCACATTCCACAGAAATAAGGATAGCAAAGAGATCCACGAAATACATATAACTCTGTGAGATGAATAAAGAGAACACTAAGCAGTTTCTCAGAAAGCTTCTTTCCAGATTTCATCTGAGGATATTTCCTTTTTCACCATAGCCCTCTGGGGGCTTCCAAATATCACTTTGCCAATTCCACAAGAACTGTCTTAGTGAAAGGCTCCTAGAGGGGAAAGCTGTAACTCTGTGAGATGATTTCACAGAACACAAAGAATTTTCTCAGAAAGCTTCTTTCTCTTTGTTATCGGAGGATATTTCTTTTGGCCCTATAGTCTTCAAAGGGATCCGAAGTATCTGTACTGAGATTCCACACAAATAAGGCTAGCAAAGAGATACACGAAATACAGATGTAACTCTGTGAGATGAATGAACAGAACACTAAGCAGATTCTCAGAAAGCTTCTTTCCAGATTGCATCTGAGGATATTTCCTTTTTCACCATAGCCCTCTATGGGCTTCCAAATATCACTTTGCCAATTCCACAAGAACTGTCTTGGCGAAAGGCTTCTTCAGGGGAAAGCTGGAACTCTGTGAGATGATTTCACAGAACACAAAGAAGTTTCTCAGAAAGCTTCTTTCTCTTTGTTATCGGAGGATGTTTCCTTTGGCCCTATAATCTTCAAAGGGATCCGAAATATCTGTTATCAGATTCCACAGAAATAAGGCTAGCAAAGACATCCACGAAATACAGATGTAACTCTGTGAGTGGAAGTCACAGAACACTGAGCGGTTTCTCAGAAAGCTTCTTTCCAGATTTCATCTGAGGATATTTCCTTTTTCACCATAGCCCTCTATGGACTTCCAAATATCACTTTGCCAATTCCACAAGAACTGTCTTAGCGAAAGGCTTCTTGAGGGGAAATCTGTAACTCTGTGAGATGATTTCACAGAACACAAAGAAGTTTCTCAGAAAGCTTCTTTCTCTTTGTTATCGGAGGATATTTCCTTTGCCCCTCTAGTCTTCAAAGGGATCCGAAATATCTGTTCTCAGATTCCACAGAAATAAGGCTAGCAAAGAGATCCTCGAAGTACAGATGTAACTCTGTGAGTGGAAGTCACAGAACACTAAGCGGTTTCTCAGAAAGCTTCTTTCCAGATTTCATCTGAGGATATTTCCTTTTTCACCATAGCCCTCTATGGGCTTCCTAATATCACTTTGCCAATTCCACAAGAACTGTCTTAGCGAAAGGCTTCTTCAGGGGAAAGCTGTAACTCTGTGAGATGATTTCACACAACACAAAGAAGTTTCTCAGAAAGCTTCTTTCTCTTTGTTATCGGAGGATATTTCCTTTGGCACTATAGTCTTCAAAGGGATCCGAAATATCTGTTCTCAGATTCCACAGAAATAAGGCTAGCAAAGAGATCCACGAAATACAGATATAACTCTGTGAGTTGAAGTCAGAGAACATAAGTAGTTTCTCAGAAAGCTTCTTTCCAGATTTCATGTGAGGATATTTCCTTTTTTACCATAGCCCTCCATGGACTTCCAAATATCACTTTGCCTATTCCACAAGAACCGTCTTGCCGAAAGGCTTCTTGAGGGGAATGCTGTAACTCTGTGAGATGATTTCACAGAACACAAAGAAGTTTCTCAGGAAGCTTCTTTCTCTTTGTTATCGGAGGATATTTCCTTTGGGCCTATAGTGTTCAAAGGGATCCGAAATATCTGTTCTCAGATTCCACAGAAATAAGGCTAGCAAAGAGATCCACGAAATACAGATATAACTCTGTGAACGGAAGTCAGAGAACACTAAGTAGTTTCTCAGAAAGCTTCTTTCCAGATTTCATCTGAGGATATTTCCTTTTTCACCATAGACCTCTATGGGCTTCCAAATATCACTTTGCCAATTCCACAAGAACAGTCTTAGCGAAAGGCTTCTTGAGGGGAATTCTGTAACTCTGTGAGATGATTTCACTGAACACAAAGAAGTTTCTCAGAAAGCTTCTTTCTCTTTGTTATCGGAGGATATTTCCTTTGGCCCTATAGTCTTCAAAGGGAACCGAAATATCTGTTCTCAGATTCCACAGAAATAAGGCTAGCAAAGAGATCCACGAAATACAGATGTAACTCTGTGAGATGAATTAACAGAACAATAAGCAGTTTCTCAGAAAGCTTCTTTCCAGATTTCATCTGAGGATATTTCCTTTTTCACCATAGCCCTTTATGGGCTTCCAAATATCACTTTGCCAATTCCACAAGAACTGTCTTAGCGAAAGGCTTCTTGAAGGGAAATCTGTAACTCCGTGAGATGATTTCACAGAACACAAAGAAGTTTCTCAGAAAGCTTCTTTCTCTTTGTTATCGGAGGATATTTCCTTTGGCCCTATAGTCTTCAAAGGGATCCGAAATATCTATTCTCAGATTCCACAGAAATAAGGCTGGCAAAGAGATCCACGAAATACAGATGTAACTCTGTGAGTGGAAGTCACAGAACACTAAGCGGTTTCTCAGAAAGCTTCTTTCCAGATTTCATCTGACGATATTTACTTTTTCACCATAGCCCGCTATGGGCTTCCAAATATCACTTTGCCCATTCCACAAGAACTGTCTTAGCGAAAGGCTTCTTGAGGGTAAAGCTGTAACTCTGTGAGATGATTTCACAGAACACCAAGAAGTTTCTCAGAAAGCTTCTTTCTCTTTGTTATCGGAGGATATTTCCTTTGGCCCTATAGTCTTCAAAGGGATCCGAAATATCTGTTCTCAGATTCCACAGAAATAAGGCTAGCAAAGAGATCCACGAAATACAGATATAACTCTGTGAGTGGAAGTCAGAGAACATAAGTAGTTTCTCAGAAAGCTTCTTTCCAAATTTCATCTGAGGATATTTCCTTTTTCACCATAGCCCTCCATGGGCTTCCAAATATCACTTTGCCAATTCCACAAGAACTGTCTTGCCGAAAGGCTTCTTGAGGGGAAAGCTGTAACTCTGTGAGATGATTTCACAGAACACAAAGAAGTTTCTCAGAAAGCTTCTTTCTCTTTGTTATCGGAGGATAATTCGTTTGGGCCTATAGTGTTCAAAGGGATCCGAAATATCTGTTCTCAGATTCCACAGAAATAAGGCTAGCAAAGAGATCCACGAAATATAGATATAACTCTGTGAACGGAAGTCAGAGAACACTAAGTAGTTTCTCAGAAAGCTTCTTTCCAGATTTCATCTGAGGATATTTCCTTTTTCACCATAGCCCTCTATGGGCTTCCAAATATCACTTTGCCAATTCCACAAGAACTGTCTTAGCGAAAGGCGTCTTGAGGGGAAAGCTGTAACTCTGTGAGATGATTTCACAGAACACAAAGAAGTTTCTCAGAAAGCTTCTTTCTCTTTGTTATCGGAGGATGTTTCCTTTGGCCCTATAGTCTTCAAAGGGATCCGAAATATCTGTTCTCAGATCCCACAGAAATAAGGCTAGCAAAGAGATCCACGATATACAGATGTAACTCTGTGAGTGGAAGTCAGAGTACACTAAGTAGTTTCTCAGAAAGCTTCTTTCCAGATTTCATCTGAGGATATTTCCTTTTTCACCATAGCCCTCCATGGGCTTCCAAATATCACTTTGCCAATTCCACAAGAACTGTCTTAGCGAAAGGCTTCTTGAGGGGAAATCTGTAACTCCGTGAGATGATTTCACAGAACACAAAGAAGTTTCTCAGAAAGCTTATTTCTCTTTGTTATCGGAGGATATTTTCTTTGGCCCTATAGTCTTCAAAGGGATCCGAAATATCTGTTCTCAGATTCCACAGAAATAAGGCTAGCAAAGAGATCCCCGAAATACAGATGTAACTCTGTGAGTTGAATTAACAGATCACTAAGTAGTTTCACAGAAAGCTTCTTTCCAGATTTCATCAGACGATATTTCCTTTTTCACCATAGCCCTCTATGGGCTTCCAAATATCACTTTGCCCATTCCACAAGAACTGTCTTAGCGAAAGGCTTCTTGAGGGTAAAGCTGTAACTCTGTGAGGTGATTTCACAGAACACAAAGAAGTTTCTCAGAAAGCTTCTTTCTCTTTGTTATCGGAGGAAATTTCCTTTGGCCCTATAGTCTTCAAAGGGATCCGAAATATCTGTACTCAGATTCCACAGAAGTAAGGCTAGCAAAGAGATCCACGAAATACAGATGTAACTCTGTGAGGTGAGTTAACAGATCACTATGCAGTTTCTCAGAAAGCTTCTTTCCCGATTTCATCTGAGGATATTTCCTTTTTCACCATAGCCCTCTATGGGCTTCCAAATATCACTTTGCCAATTCCACACCAACAGTCTTAGCGAAAGTCTTCTTGAGGGGAAATCTGTAACTCTGTGAGATGATTTCACTGAAGACAAAGAAGTTTCTCAGAAAGCTTCTTTCTCTTTGTTATCGGAGGATATTTCCTTTGGCTCTATAGTCTTGAAAGGGAACCGAAATATCTGTTCTCAGATTCCACAGAAATAAGGCTAGCAAAGAGATCCACGAAATACAGATGTAACTCTGTGAGATGAATTAACAGAACATTAAGCAGTTTCTCAGAAAGCTTCTTTCCAGATTTCATCTGAGGATATTTCCTTTTTCACCATAGCCCTTTATGGGCTTCCAAATATCACTTTGCCAATTCCACAAGAACTGTCTTAGCGAAAGGCTTCTTTGGGGAAATCTGTAACTCCGTGAGATGATTTCACAGAACACAAAGAAGTTTCTCAGAAAGCTTCTTTCTCTTTGTTATCGGAGGATATTTCCTTTGGCCCTATAGTCTTCAAAGGGATCCGAAATATCTGTTCTCAGATTCCACAGAAATAAGGCTAGCAAAGAGATCCACGAAATACAGATGTAACTCTGTGAGATGAATTAACAGAACACTAAGAAGTTTCTCAGAAAGCTTCTTTCCAGATTTCATCTGAGGATATTTCCTTTTTCAACTTAGCCCTCTATGGACTTCCAAATATCACTTTGCCAATTCCACAAGAACTGTCTTAGCGAAAGGCTTCTTGAGGGGAAAGCTGTAACTCTGTGAGATGATTTCACAGAACACAAAGAAGTTTCTCAGAAAGCTTCTTTCTCTTTGTTATCGGAGGATATTTCCTTTGGCCCTATAGTCTTCAAAGGGATCCGAAATATCTGTTCTCAGATTCCACAGAAATAAGGCTAGCAAAGAGATCCACGAAATACAGATGTAACTCTGTGAGTGGAAGTCACAGAACATTAAGAAGTTTCTCAGAAAGCTTCTTTCCAGATTTCATCTGAGGATATTTCCTCTTTCACCATAGCCCTCTATGGGCTTCCAAATATCACTTTGCCAATTCCACAAGAACTGTCTTAGCGAAAGGCTTCTTAAGGGGAAAGCTGTAACTCTGTGAGATGATTTCACAGAACACAAAGAAGTTTCTCAGAAAGCTTCTTTCCCTTTGTTATCGGAGGATATTTCCTTTGGCCCTATAGACTTCAAAGGGATCAGAAATATCTGTTCTCAGATTCCACAGAAATAAGGCTAGCAAAGAGATCCACGAAATACAGATATAACTCTGTGAGTGGAAGTCAGAGAACATAGGTAGTTTCTCCGAAAGCTTCTTTCAAGATTTCATCTGAGGATATTTCCTTTTTCACCATAGCCCACTATGGGCTTCCAAATATCACTTTGCCCATTCCACAAGAACTGTCGTAGCGAAAGGTTTCTTGAGGGGAAAGCTGTAACTCTGTGAGATGATTTCACAGAACACAAAGAAGTTTCTCAGAAAGCTTCTTTCTCTTTGTTATCGCAGGATATTTCCTTTGGCCCTTTAGTCTTCAAAGGGATCCGAAATATCTGTTCTCAGATTCCCCAGAAATAAGGCTAGCAAAGAGATCCACGAAATACAGATGTAACTCTGTGAGTGGAAGTCACAGAACAGTGAGCGGTTTCTCAGAAAGCTTCTTTCCAGATTTCATCTGAGGATATTTCCTTTTTCACCATAGCCCTCCATGGGCTTCCAAATATCACTTTGCCAATTCCACAAGAACTCTCTTAGCGAAAGGCTTCTTGAGGGGAAAGCTGTAACTCTGTGAGATGATTACACAGAACACAAAGAAGTTTCTCAGAAAGCTTCTTTCTCTTTGTTATCGGAGGATGTTTCCTTTGGCCCTATAGTGTTCAAAGGGATCCGAAATATCTGTTCTCAGATTCCACAGAAATAAGGCTAGCAAAGAGATCCACGAAATACAGATGTAAATCTGTGAGTGGAAGTCACAGAACACTGAGCGGTTTCTCAGAACGCTTCTTTCCAGATTTCATCTGAGGATATTTCCTTTTTCACCATACCCCTCTATGGGCTTCCAAATATCACTTTGCCAATTCCACAAGAACTGTCTTAGCGAAAGGCTTCTTGAGGGGAAAGCTGTAACTCTGTGAGATGATTTCACAGAACACAAAGAAGTTTCTCAGAAAGCTTCTTTCTCTTTGTTATCGGAGGATGTTTCCTTTGGCCCTATAGTCTTCAAAGGGATCCGAAATATCTGTTCTCAGATCCCACAGAAATAAGGCTAGCAAAGAGATCCACGATATACAGATGTAACTCTGTGAGTGGAAGTCAGAGTACACTAAGTAGTTTCTCAGAAAGCTTCTTTCCAGATTTCATCTGAGGATATTTCCTTTTTCACCATAGCCCTCCATGGGCTTCCAAATATCACTTTGCCAATTCCACAAGAACTGTCTTAGCGAAAGGCTTCTTGAGGGGAAATCTGTAACTCCGTGAGATGATTTCACAGAACACAAAGAAGTTTCTCAGAAAGCTTATTTCTCTTTGTTATCGGAGGATATTTCCTTTGGCCCTATAGTCTTCAAAGGGATCCGAAATATCTGTTCTCAGATTCCACAGAAATAAGGCTAGCAAAGAGATCCCCGAAATACAGATGTAACTCTGTGAGTTGAATTAACAGATCACTAAGTAGTTTCACAGAAAGCTTCTTTCCAGATTTCATCAGACGATATTTCCTTTTTCACCATAGCCCTCTATGGGCTTCCAAATATCACTTTGCCCATTCCACAAGAACTGTCTTAGCGAAAGGCTTCTTGAGGGTAAAGCTGTAACTCTGTGAGGTGATTTCACAGAACACAAAGAAGTTTCTCAGAAAGCTTCTTTCTCTTTGTTATCGGAGGAAATTTCCTTTGGCCCTATAGTCTTCAAAGGGATCCGAAATATCTGTACTCAGATTCCACAGAAGTAAGGCTAGCAAAGAGATCCACGAAATACAGATGTAACTCTGTGAGGTGAGTTAACAGATCACTATGCAGTTTCTCAGAAAGCTTCTTTCCCGATTTCATCTGAGGATATTTCCTTTTTCACCATAGCCCTCTATGGGCTTCCAAATATCACTTTGCCAATTCCACACCAACAGTCTTAGCGAAAGTCTTCTTGAGGGGAAATCTGTAACTCTGTGAGATGATTTCACTGAAGACAAAGAAGTTTCTCAGAAAGCTTCTTTCTCTTTGTTATCGGAGGATATTTCCTTTGGCTCTATAGTCTTGAAAGGGAACCGAAATATCTGTTCTCAGATTCCACAGAAATAAGGCTAGCAAAGAGATCCACGAAATACAGATGTAACTCTGTGAGATGAATTAACAGAACATTAAGCAGTTTCTCAGAAAGCTTCTTTCCAGATTTCATCTGAGGATATTTCCTTTTTCACCATAGCCCTTTATGGGCTTCCAAATATCACTTTGCCAATTCCACAAGAACTGTCTTAGCGAAAGGCTTCTTTGGGGAAATCTGTAACTCCGTGAGATGATTTCACAGAACACAAAGAAGTTTCTCAGAAAGCTTCTTTCTCTTTGTTATCGGAGGATATTTCCTTTGGCCCTATAGTCTTCAAAGGGATCCGAAATATCTGTTCTCAGATTCCACAGAAATAAGGCTAGCAAAGAGATCCACGAAATACAGATGTAACTCTGTGAGATGAATTAACAGAACACTAAGAAGTTTCTCAGAAAGCTTCTTTCCAGATTTCATCTGAGGATATTTCCTTTTTCAACTTAGCCCTCTATGGACTTCCAAATATCACTTTGCCAATTCCACAAGAACTGTCTTAGCGAAAGGCTTCTTGAGGGGAAAGCTGTAACTCTGTGAGATGATTTCACAGAACACAAAGAAGTTTCTCAGAAAGCTTCTTTCTCTTTGTTATCGGAGGATATTTCCTTTGGCCCTATAGTCTTCAAAGGGATCCGAAATATCTGTTCTCAGATTCCACAGAAATAAGGCTAGCAAAGAGATCCACGAAATACAGATGTAACTCTGTGAGTGGAAGTCACAGAACATTAAGAAGTTTCTCAGAAAGCTTCTTTCCAGATTTCATCTGAGGATATTTCCTCTTTCACCATAGCCCTCTATGGGCTTCCAAATATCACTTTGCCAATTCCACAAGAACTGTCTTAGCGAAAGGCTTCTTAAGGGGAAAGCTGTAACTCTGTGAGATGATTTCACAGAACACAAAGAAGTTTCTCAGAAAGCTTCTTTCCCTTTGTTATCGGAGGATATTTCCTTTGGCCCTATAGACTTCAAAGGGATCAGAAATATCTGTTCTCAGATTCCACAGAAATAAGGCTAGCAAAGAGATCCACGAAATACAGATATAACTCTGTGAGTGGAAGTCAGAGAACATAGGTAGTTTCTCCGAAAGCTTCTTTCAAGATTTCATCTGAGGATATTTCCTTTTTCACCATAGCCCACTATGGGCTTCCAAATATCACTTTGCCCATTCCACAAGAACTGTCGTAGCGAAAGGTTTCTTGAGGGGAAAGCTGTAACTCTGTGAGATGATTTCACAGAACACAAAGAAGTTTCTCAGAAAGCTTCTTTCTCTTTGTTATCGCAGGATATTTCCTTTGGCCCTTTAGTCTTCAAAGGGATCCGAAATATCTGTTCTCAGATTCCCCAGAAATAAGGCTAGCAAAGAGATCCACGAAATACAGATGTAACTCTGTGAGTGGAAGTCACAGAACAGTGAGCGGTTTCTCAGAAAGCTTCTTTCCAGATTTCATCTGAGGATATTTCCTTTTTCACCATAGCCCTCCATGGGCTTCCAAATATCACTTTGCCAATTCCACAAGAACTGTCTTAGCGAAAGGCTTCTTGAGGGGAAAGCTGTAACTCTGTGAGATGATTACACAGAACACAAAGAAGTTTCTCAGAAAGCTTCTTTCTCTTTGTTATCGGAGGATGTTTCCTTTGGCCCTATAGTGTTCAAAGGGATCCGAAATATCTGTTCTCAGATTCCACAGAAATAAGGCTAGCAAAGAGATCCACGAAATACAGATGTAAATCTGTGAGTGGAAGTCACAGAACACTGAGCGGTTTCTCAGAACGCTTCTTTCCAGATTTCATCTGAGGATATTTCCTTTTTCACCATACCCCTCTATGGGCTTCCAAATATCACTTTGCCAATTCCACAAGAACTGTCTTAGCGAAAGGCTTCTTGAGGGGAAAGCTGTAACTCTGTGAGATGATTTCACAGAACACAAAGAAGTTTCTCAGAAAGCTTCTTTCTCTTTGTATAGGAGGATATTTCCTTTGGCCCTATAGTCTTCAAAGGGATCCCAAATATCTTTCTCAGATTCCATAGAAATAAGGCTAGCAAAGAGATCAACGAAATACAGATATAACTCTGTGAGTGGAAGTAAGAGAACATAAGTAGATTCTCAGAAAGCTTCTTTCCAGATTTCATGTGAGGATATTTCCTTTTTCACCATAGCCCTCCATGGGCTTCCAAATATCACTTTGCCAATACCACGAGAACTGTCTTAGCGCAAGGCTTCTTGAGGGGAAAGCTGTAAGTCTGTGAGATGATTTCACAGAACACAAAGAAGTTTCTCAGAAAGCTTCTTTCTCTTTGTTATCGGAGGATGTTTCCTTTGGCCCTATAGTCTTCAAAGGGATCCGAAATATCTGTTCTCAGATACCACAGAAATAAGGCTAGCAAAGACATCCACGAAATACAGATGTAACTCTGTGAGTGGAAGTCACAGAACACTGAGCGGTTTCTCAGAAAGCTTCTTTCCAGATTTCAACTGAGGATAATTCCTTTTTCACCACAGCCCTCCATGGGCTTCCAAATATCACTTTGCCAATTCCACAAGAACTGTCTTAGCGAAAGGCTTCTTGAGGGGAAAGCTGTAACTCTGTGAGGTAATTTCACAGAACACAAAGAAGTTTCTCAGAAAGCTTCTTTCTCTTTGTTATCGGAGGAAATTTCCTTTGGCCCCATAGTCTTCAAAGGGATCCGAAATATCTGTACTCAGATTCCACAGAAATAAGGCTACCAAAGAGATCCACGAAATACAGATGTAACTCTGTGAGGTGAATTAACAGATCACTATGAAGTTTCTCAGAAGCTTCTTTCCAGATTTCATCTGAGGATATTTCCTTTTTCACCATAGCCCTCTATGGGCATCCAAATATCACTTTGCCAATTCCACAAGAACTGTCTTAGCGAAAGGCTTCTTGAGGGGAAAGCTGTAACTCTGTGAGATGATTTCACTGAACACCAAGTAGTTTCTCAGAAAGCTTCTTTCTCTTTGTTATCGGAGGATATTTCCTTTGGCCCTTTAGTCTTCAAAGGGATCCGAAATATCTGTTCTCAGATTCCACAGAAATAAGGATAGCAAAGAGATCCACGAAATACATATAACTCTGTGAGATGAATAAAGAGAACACTAAGCAGTTTCTCAGAAAGCTTCTTTCCAGATTTCATCTGAGGATATTTCCTTTTTCACCATAGCCCTCTGGGGACTTCCAAATATCACTTTGCCAATTCCACAAGAACTGTCTTAGTGAAAGGCTCCTAGAGGGGAAAGCTGTAACTCTGTGAGATGATTTCACAGAACACAAAGAAGTTTCTCAGAAAGCTTCTTTCTCTTTGTTATCGGAGGATATTTCTTTTGGCCCTATAGTCTTCAAAGGGATCCGAAGTATCTGTTCTCAGATTCCACACAAATAACGCTAGCAAAGAGATACACGAAATACAGATGTAACTCTGTGAGATGAATGATCAAAACACTAAGCAGTTTCTCAGAAAGCTTCTTTCCAGATTTCATCTGAGGATATTTCCTTTTTCACCATAGCCGTCTATGGGCTTCCAAATATCACTTTGCCAATTCCACAAGAACTGTCTTAGCGAAAGGCTTCTTCAGGGGAAAGCTGTAACTCTGTGAGATGATTTCACAGAACACAAAGAAGTTTCTCAGAAAGCTTCTTTCTCTTTGTTATCGGAGGATGTTTCCTTTGGCCCTATAGTCTTCAAAGGGATCCGAAATATCTGTTCTCAGATTCCACAGAAATAAGGCTAGCAAAGACATCCACGAAATACAGATGTAACTCTGTGAGTGGAAGTCACAGAACACTGAGCGGTTTCTCAGAAAGCTTCTTTCCAGATTTCATCTGAGGATATTTCCTTTTTCACCATAGCCCTCTATGGGCTTCCAAATATCACTTTGCCAATTCCACAAGAACTGTCTTAGCGAAAGGCTTCTTGAGGGGAAAGCTGTAACTCTGTGAGATGATTTCACAGAACACAAAGAAGTTTCTCAGAAAGCTTCTTTCTCTTTGTTATCGGAGGATATTTCCTTTGGACCTATAGTCTTCAAAGGGATCCGAAATATCTGTTTTCAGATTCCACAGAAATAAGGCTAGCAAAGAGATCCTCCAAGTACAGATGTAACTCTGTGAGTGGAAGTCACAGAACACTAAGCGGTTTCTCAGAAACCTTCTTTCCAGATTTCATCTGAGGATATTTCCTTTTTCACCATAGCCCTCTATGGGCTTCCAAATATCACTTTGCCAATTCCACAAGAATTGTCTTAGCGAAAGGCTTCTTGAGGGGAAAGCTGTAACTCTGTGAGATTATTTCACAGAACACAAAGAAGTTTCTCAGAAAGCTTCTTTCTCTTTGTTATCGGAGGATGTTTCCTTTGGCCCTATAGTCTTCAAAGGGATCCGAAATATCTGTTCTCAGATTCCACAGAAATAAGGCTAGCAAAGAGATCCACGAAATACAGATATAACTCTGTGAGTGGAAGTCAGAGAACATAGGTAGTTTCTCAGAAAGCTTCTTTCAAGATTTCATCTGAGGATATTTCCTTTTTCACCATAGCCCACTATGGGCTTCCAAATATCACTTTGCCCATTCCACAAGAACTGTCGTAGCGAAAGGTTTCTTGAGGGGAAAGCTGTAACTCTGTGAGATGATTTCACAGAACACAAAGAAGTTTCTCAGAAAGCTTCTTTCTCTTTGTTATCGCAGGATATTTCCTTTGGCCCTTTAGTCTTCAAAGGGATCCGAAATATCTATTCTCAGATTCCCCAGAAATAAGGCTAGCAAAGAGATCCACGAAATACAGATGTAACTCTGTGAGTGGAAGTCACAGAACAGTAAGCGGTTTCTCAGAAAGCTTCTTTCCAGATTTCATCTGAGGATATTTCCTTTTTCACCATAGCCCTCCATGGGCTTCCAAATATCACTTTGCCAATTCCACAAGAACTGTCTTAGCGAAAGGCTTCTTGAGGGGAAAGCTGTAACTCCGTGAGATGATTTCACAGAACACAAAGAAGTTTCTCAGAAAGCTTCTTTCTCTTTGTTATCGGAGGATGTTTCCTTTAGCCCTATAGTCTTCAAAGGGATCCGAAATATCTGTTCTCAGATTCCACAGAAATAAGGCTAGCAAAGAGATCCACGAAATACAGATGTATCTCTGTGAGTGGAAGTCACAGAACACTGAGCGGTTTCTCAGAAAGCTTCTTTCCAGATTTCATCTGAGGATATATCCTTTTTCACCATAGCCCTCCAAGGGCTTCCAAATATCACTTTGCCAATTCC
This sequence comes from Macaca fascicularis, assembly GCF_037993035.2. Classification (NCBI taxonomy): domain Eukaryota; kingdom Metazoa; phylum Chordata; class Mammalia; order Primates; family Cercopithecidae; genus Macaca; species Macaca fascicularis. The sequence goes on from NC_088379.1 coordinate 89,061,143, forward strand.
ACAAGAACTGTCTTAGCGAAAGGCTTCTTGAGGGGAAAGCTGTAACTCTGTGAGATGATTACACAGAACACAAAGAAGTTTCTCAGAAAGCTTCTTTCTCTTTGTTATCGGAGGATGTTTCCTTTAGCCCTATAGTGTTCAAAGGGATCCGAAATATCTGTTCTCAGATTCCACAGAAATAAGGCTAGCAAAGAGATCCACGAAATACAGATGTAAATCTGTGAGTGGAAGTCACAGAACACTGAGCGGTTTCTCAGAACGCTTCTTTCCAGATTTCATCTGAGAATATTTCCTTTTTCACCATACCCCTCTATGGGCTTCCAAATATCACTTTGCCAATTCCACAAGAACTGTCTTAGCGAAAGGCTTCTTGAGGGGAAAGCTGTAACTCTGTGAGATGATTTCACAGAACACAAAGAAGTTTCTCAGAAAGCTTCTTTCTCTTTGTATAGGAGGATATTTCCTTTGGCCCTATAGTCTTCAAAGGGATTCCAAATATCTGTTCTCAGATTCCATAGAAATAAGGCTAGCAAAGAGATCCACGAAATACAGATATAACTCTGTGAGTGGAAGTAAGAGAACATAAGTAGATTCTCAGAAAGCTTCTTTCCAGATTTCATGTGAGGATATTTCCTTTTTCACCATAGCCCTCCATGGGCTTCCAAATATCACTTTGCCAATACCACAAGAACTGTCTTAGCGCAAGGCTTCTTGAGGGGAAAGCTGTAAGTCTGTGAGATGATTTCACAGAACACAAAGAAGTTTCTCAGAAAGCTTCTTTCTCTTTGTTATCGGAGGATGTTTCCTTTGGCCCTATAGTCTTCAAAGGGATTCGAAATATCTGTTCTCAGATACCACAGAAATAAGGCTAGCAAAGACATCCACGAAATACAGATGTAACTCTGTAAGTGGAAGTCACAGAACACTGAGCGGTTTCTCAGAAAGCTTCTTTCCAGATTTCAACTGAGGATATTTCCTTTTTCACCATAGCCCTCCATGGGCTTCCAAATATCACTTTGCCAATTCCACAAGAACTGTCTTAGCGAAAGGCTTCTTGAGGGGAAAGCTGTAACTCTGTGAGATGATTTCACAGAACACAAAGAAGTTTCTCAGAAAGCTTCTTTCTCTTTGTTATCGGAGGAAATTTCCTTTGGCCCCATAGTCTTCAAAGGGATCCGAAATATCTGTACTCAGATTCCACAGAAATAAGGCTAGCAAAGAGATCCACGAAATACAGATGTAACTCTGTGAGGTGAATTAACAGATCACTATGAAGTTTCTCAGAAGCTTCTTTCCAGATTTCATCTGAGGATATTTCCTTTTTCACCATAGCCCTCTATGGGCATCCAAATATCACTTTGCCAATTCCACAAGAACTGTCTTAGCGAAAGGCTTCTTGAGGGGAAAGCTGTAACTCTGTGAGATGATTTCACTGAACACCAAGTAGATTCTCAGAAAGCTTCTTTCTCTTTGTTATCGGAGGATATTTCCTTTGGCCCTTTAGTCTTCAAAGGGATCCGAAATATCTGTTCTCAGATTCCACAGAAATAAGGATAGCAAAGAGATCCACGAAATACATATAACTCTGTGAGATGAATAAAGAGAACACTAAGGAGTTTCTCAGAAAGCTTCTTTCCAGATTTCATCTGAGGATATTTCCTTTTTCACCATAGCCCTCTGGGGACTTCCAAATATCACTTTGCCAATTCCACAAGAACTGTCTTAGTGAAAGGCTCCTAGAGGGGAAAGCTGTAACTCTGTGAGATGATTTCACAGAACACAAAGAAGTTTCTCAGAAAGCTTCTTTCTCTTTGTTATCGGAGGATATTTCTTTTGTCCCTATAGTCTTCAAAGGGATCCGAAGTATCTGTTCTCAGATTCCACACAAATAACGCTAGCAAAGAGATACACGAAATACAGATGTAACTCTGTGAGATGAATGATCAAAACACTAAGCAGTTTCTCAGAAAGCTTCTTTCCAGATTTCATCTGAGGATATTTCCTTTTTCACCATAGCCGTCTATGGGCTTCCAAATATCACTTTGCCAATTCCACAAGAACTGTCTTAGCGAAAGGCTTCTTCAGGGGAAAGCTGTAACTCTGTGAGATGATTTCACAGCACACAAAGAAGTTTCTCAGAAAGCTTCTTTCTCTTTGTTATCGGAGGATGTTTCCTTTGGACCTATAGTCTTCAAAGGGATCCGAAATATCTGTTCTCAGATTCCACAGAAATAAGGCTAGCAAAGACATCCACGAAATACAGATGTAACTCTGTGAGTGGAAGTCACAGAACACTGAGCGGTTTCTCAGAAAGCTTCTTTCCAGATTTCATCTGAGGATATTTCCTTTTTCACCATAGCCCTCTATGGGCTTCCAAATATCACTTTGCCAATTCCACAAGAACTGTCTTAGCGAAAGGCTTCTTGAGGGGAAAGCTGTAACTCTGTGAGATGATTTCACAGAACACAAAGAAGTTTCTCAGAAAGCTTCTTTCTCTTTGTTATCGGAGGATGTTTCCTTTGGCCCTATAGTGTTCAAAGGGATCCGAAATATCTGTTCTCAGATTCCACAGAAATAAGGCTAGCAAAGAGATCCACGAAATACAGATGTAAATCTGTGAGTGGAAGTCACAGAACACTGAGCGGTTTCTCAGAACGCTTCTTTCCAGATTTCATCTGAGGATATTTCCTTTTTCACCATAACCCTCTATGGGCTTCCAAATATCACTTTGCCAATTCCACAAGAACTGTCTTAGCGAAAGGCTTCTTGAGGGGAAAGCTGTAACTCTGTGAGATGATTTCACAGAACACAAAGAAGTTTCTCAGAAAGCTTCTTTCTCTTTGTATAGGAGGATATTTCCTTTGGCCCTATAGTCTTCAAAGGGATCCGAAATATCTGTTCTCAGATTCCACAGAAATAAGGCTAGAAGAGATCCACGAAATACAGATATAACTCTGTGAGGGGAAGTCAGAGAACACTAAGTAGTTTCTCAGAAAGCTTCTATCCAGATTTCATCTGAGGATATTTCCTTTTTCACCATAGCCCTCCATGGGCTTCCAAATATCACTTTGCCAATTCCACAAGAACTGTCTTAGCGAAAGGCTTCTTAAGGGGAAATCTGTAACTCCGTGAGATGATTTCACAGAACACAAAGAAGTTTCTCAGAAAGCTTCTTTCTCTTTGTATAGGAGGATATTTCCTTTGGCCCTATAGTCTTCAAAGGGATCCGAAATATCTGTTCTCAGATTCCACAGAAATAAGGCTAGAAGAGATCCACGAAATACAGATATAACTCTGTGAGGGGAAGTCAGAGAACACTAAGTAGTTTCTCAGAAAGCTTCTATCCAGATTTCATCTGAGGATATTTCCTTTTTCACCATAGCCCTCCATGGGCTTCCAAATATCACTTTGCCAATTCCACAAGAACTGTCTTAGCGAAAGGCTTCTTAAGGGGAAATCTGTAACTCCGTGAGATGATTTCACAGAACACAAAGAAGTTTCTCAGAAAGCTTCTTTCTCTTTCTTATCGGAGGATATTTCCTTTGGCCCTATAGTCTTCAAAGGGATCCGAAATATCTGTTCTCAGATTCCACAGAAATAAGGCTAGCAAAGAGATCCACGAAATACAGATGTAATTCTGTGAGTGGAAGTCACAGAACACTAAGCGGTTTCTCAGAAAGCTTCTTTCCAGATTTCATCTGACGATATTTCCTTTTTCACCATAGCCCTCTATGGTCTTCCAAATATCACTTTGCCCATTCCACAAGAACTGTCTTAGCGAAAGGCTTCTTGAGGGGAAAGCTGTAACTCTGTGAGATGATTTCACAGAACACAAAGAAGTTTCTCAGAAAGCTTCTTTCTCTTTGTTATCGGAGGATGTTTCTTTGGCCCTATAGTCTTCAAAGGGATCCGAAATATCTGTTCTCACATTCCACAGAAATAAGGCTAGCAAAGAGATCCACGATATAGAGATGTAACTCTGTGAGTGGAAGTCAGAGTACCCTAAGTAGTTTCTCAGAAAGCTTCTTTCCAGATTTCATCTGAGGATATTTCCTTTTTCACCATAGCCCTCCATGGGCTTCCAAATATCACTTTGCCAATTCCACAAGAACTGTCTTAGCGAAAGGCTTCTGGAGGGGAAATCTGTAACTCCGTGAGATGATTTCACAGAACACAAAGAAGTTTCTCAGAAAGCTTCTTTCTCTTTGTTATCGGAGGATATTTCCTTTGGCCCTATAGTCTTCAAAGGGATCCGAAATATCTGTTCTCAGATTCCACAGAAATAAGGCTAGCAAAGAGATCCCCGAAATACAGATGTAACTCTGTGAGGTCAATTAACAGATCACTAAGCAGTTTCTCAGAAAGCTTCTTTCCAGATTTCATCTGACGATATTTCCTTTTTCACCATAGCCCTCTATGGGCTTCCAAATATCACTTTGCCAATTCCACAAGAACTGTCTTAGCGAAAGGCTTCTTGAACGGAAAGCTGTAACTCTGTGAGATGATTTCACAGAACACAAAGAAGTTTCTCAGAAAGCTTCTTTCTCTTTGTTTTCGGAGGATATTTCTTTTGGCCCTATAGTCTTCAAAGGGATCCGAAGTATCTGTTCTCAGATTCCACAGAAATAAGGCGAGTAAAGAGATGCACGAAATACAGATGTAACTCTGTGAGATGTATTAACAGAACACTGAGGAGTTTCTCAGAAAGCTTCTTTCCGGATTTCATCTGAGGATATTTCCTTTTTCACCATAGCCCTCTATGGGCTTCCAAATATCACTTTGCCAATTGCCCAAGAAGTGTCTTAGCGAAAGGCTTCTTGAGGGGAAAGCTGTAACTCTGTGAGATGATTTCACAGAACACAAAGAAGTTTCTCAGAAAGCTTCATTCTCTTTGTATCGGAGTATAATTCCTTTGGCCCTATAGTCTTCAAAGGGATCCGAAATATCTGTTCTCAGATTCCACAGAAATAAGGCTAGCAAAGACATCCACGAAATACAGATGTAACTCTGTGAGTGGAAGTCACAGAACACTAAGCGGTTTCTCAGAAAGCTTCTTTCCAGATTTCATCTGAGGATATTTCCTTTTTCACCTTAGCCCTCTATGGGCTTCCAAATATCACTTTGCCCATTCCACAAGAACTGTCTTAGCGAAAGGCTTCTTGAGGGGAAAGCTGTAACTCTGTGAGATGATTTCACAGAACACAAAGAAGTTTCTCAGAAAGCTTCTTTCTCTTTGTTATCGGAGGATATTTCCTTTGGCACTATAGTCTTCAAAGGGATCGGAAATATCTGTTCTCAGATTCCACAGAAGTAAGACTAGAAGAGATCCACGAAATACAGATATAAGTCTGTGTGTGGAAGTCAGAGAACACTAAGTAGTTTCTCAGAAAGCTTCTTTCCAGATTTCATCTGAGGATATTTCCTTTTTCACCATAGCCCTCCATGGGCTTCCAAATATCACTTTGCCAATTCCACAAGAACTGTCTTAGGGAAAGGCTTCTTGAGGGGAAATCTGTAACTCCGTGAGATGATTTCACAGAACACAAAGAAGTTTCTCAGAAAACTTCTTTCTCTTTGTTATCGGAGTATATTTCCTTTGGCCCTATAGTCTTCAAAGGGATCCGAAATATCTGTTCTCAGATTCCACACAAATAAGGCTAGCAAAGAGATCCACGAAATACAGATGTAACTCTGTGAGTGGAAGTCACAGAACACTAAGCGGTTTCTCAGAAAGCTTCTTTCCAGATTTCATCTGAGGATATTTCCTTTTTCACCATAGCCCTCTATGGGCTTCCAAATATCACTTTGCCCATTCCACAAGAACTGTCTTAGCGAAAGGCTTCTTGAACGGAAAGCTGTAACTCTGTGAGATGATTTCACAGAACACAAAGAAGTTTCTCAGAAAGCTTCTTTTATTTGTTATCGGAGGATATTTCTTTTGGCCCTATAGTCTTCAAAGGGATCCGAAGTATCTGTTCTCAGATTCCACAGAAATAAGGCGAGTAAAGAGATGCACGAAATACAGATGTAACTCTGTGAGATGTATTAACAGAACACTGAGGAGTTTCTCAGAAAGCTTCTTTCCGGATTTCATCTGAGGATATTTACTTTTTCACCATAGCCCTCTATGGGCTTCCAAATATCACTTTGCCAATTGCCCAAGAAGTGTCTTAGCGAAAGGTTTCTTGAGGGGAAAGCTGTAACTCTGTGAGATGATTTCACAGAACACAAAGAAGTTTCTCAGAAAGCTTCTTTCTCTTTGTATCGGAGTATATTTCCTTTGGCCCTATAGTCTTCAAAGGGATCCGAAATATCTGTTCTCAGATTCCACAGAAATAAGGCTAGCAAAGACATCCACGAAATACAGATGTAACTCTGTGAGTGGAAGTCACAGAACACTAAGCGGTTTCTCAGAAAGCTTCTTTCCAGATTTCATCTGAGGATATTTCCTTTTTCACCTTAGCCCTCTATGGGCTTCCAAATATCACTTTGCCCATTCCACAAGAACTGTCTTAGCGAAAGGCTTCTTGAGGGGAAAGCTGTAACTCTGTGAGATGATTTCACAGAACACAAAGAAGTTTCTCAGAAAGCTTCTTTCTCTTTGTTATCGGAGGATATTTCCTTTGGCACTATAGTCTTCAAAGGGATCGGAAATATCTGTTCTCAGATTCCACAGAAGTAAGACTAGAAGAGATCCACGAAATACAGATATAAGTCTGTGTGTGGAAGTCAGAGAACACTAAGTAGTTTCTCAGAAAGCTTCTTTCCAGATTTCATCTGAGGATATTTCCTTTTTCACCATAGCCCTCCATGGGCTTCCAAATATCACTTTGCCAATTCCACAAGAGCTGTCTTAGCGAAAGGCTTCTTGAGGGGAAATCTGTAACTCCGTGAGATGATTTCACAGAACACAAAGAAGTTTCTCAGAAAACTTCTTTCTCTTTGTTATCGGAGTATATTTCCTTTGGCCCTATAGTCTTCAAAGGGATCCGAAATATCTGTTCTCAGATTCCACAGAAATAAGGCTAGCAAAGTGATCCACGAAATACAGATGTAACTCTGTGAGTGGAAGTCACAGAACACTAAGCGGTTTCTCAGAAAGCTTCTTTCCAGATTTCATCTGACGATATTTCCTTTTTCACCATAGCCCTCTATGGGCTTCCAAATATCACTTTGCCCATTCCACAAGAACTGTCTTAGCGAAAGGCTTCTTGAACGGAAAGCTGTAACTCTGTGAGATGATTTCACAGAACACAAAGAAGTTTCTCAGAAAGCTTCTTTCTCTTTGTTATCGGAGGATATTTCTTTTGGCCCTATAGTCTTCAAAGGGATCCGAAGTATCTGTTCTCAGATTCCACAGAAATAAGGCGAGTAAAGAGATGCACGAAATACAGATGTAACTCTGTGAGATGTATTAACAGAACACTGAGGAGTTTCTCAGAAAGCTTCTTTCCGGATTTCATCTGAGGATATTTCCTTTTTCACCATAGCCCTCTATGGGCTTCCAAATATCACTTTGCCAATTGCCCAAGAAGTGTCTTAGCGAAAGGCTTCTTGAGGGGAAAGCTGTAACTCTGTGAGATGATTTCACAGAACACAAAGAAGTTTCTCAGAAAGCTTCTTTCTCTTTGTATCGGAGTATATTTCCTTTGGCCCTATAGTCTTCAAAGGGATCCGAAATATCTGTTCTCAGATTCCACAGAAATAAGGCTAGCAAGGACATCCACGAAATACAGATGTAACTCTGTGAGTGGAAGTCACAGAACACTAAGCGGTTTCTCAGAAAGCTTCTTTCCAGATTTCATCTGAGGATATTTCCTTTTTCACCTTAGCCCTCTATGGGCTTCCAAATATCACTTTGCCCATTCCACAAGAACTGTCTTAGCGAAAGGCTTCTTGAGGGGAAATCTGTAACTCCGTGAGATGATTTCACAGAACACAAAGAAGTTTCTCAGAAAGCTTCTTTCTCTTTGTTATCGGAGGATATTTCCTTTGGCACTATAGTCTTCAAAGGGATCGGAAATATCTGTTCTCAGATTCCACAGAAGTAAGACTAGAAGAGATCCACGAAATACAGATATAAGTCTGTGAGTGGAAGTCAGAGAACACTAAGTAGTTTCTCAGAAAGCTTCTTTCCAGATTTCATCTGAGGATATTTCCTTTTTCACCATAGCCCTTCATGGGCTTCCAAATATCACTTTGCCAATTCCACAAGAACTGTCTTAGCGAAAGGCTTCTTGAGGGGAAATCTGTAACTCCGTGAGATGATTTCACAGAACACAAAGAAGTTTCTCAGAAAACTTCTTTCTCTTTGTTATCGGAGTATATTTCCTTTGGCCCTATAGTCTTCAAAGGGATCCGAAATATCTGTTCTCAGATTCCACAGAAATAAGGCTAGCAAAGAGATCCACGAAATACAGATGTAACTCTGTGAGTGGAAGTCACAGAACACTAAGCGGTTTCACAGAAAGCTTCTTTCCAGATTTCATCTGACGATATTTCCTTTTTCACCATAGCCCTTTATGGGCTTCCAAATATCACTTTGCCAATTCCACAAGAACTGTCTTAGCGAAAGGCTTCTTGAGGGGAAAGCTGTAACTCTGTGAGATGATTTCACAGAACACAAAGAAGTTTCTCAGAAAGCTTCTTTCTCTTTGTTATCGGAGGATATTTCCTTTGGCCCTATAGTCTTCAAAGGGATCGGAAATATCTGTTCTCAGATACCACAGAAGTAAGACTAGAAGAGATCCACGAAATACAGATATAACTCTGAGAGTGGAAGTCAGAGAACACTAAGTAGTTTCTCAGAAAGCTTCTTTCCAGATTTCATCTGAGGATATTTCCTTTTTCACCATAGCCCTCCATGGGCTTCCAAATATCACTTTGCCAATTCCACAAGAACTGTCTTAGCGAAACGCTTCTTTATGGGAAAGCTGTAACTCTGTGAGGTGATTTCACAGAACACAAAGAAGTTTCTCAGAAAGCTTCTTTCTCTTTGTTATCGGAGGAAATTTCCATTGGCCCTATAGTCTTCTAAGGGATCCGAAATATCTGTACTCAGATTCCACAGAAGTAAGGCTAGCAAAGAGATCCACGAAATACAGATGTAACTCTGTGAGGTGAATTAACAGATCACTATGCAGTTTCTCAGAAAGCTTCTTTCCAGATTTCATCTGAGGATATTTCCTTTTTCACCATAGCCCTTTAGGGGCTTCCAAATATCACTTTGCCAATTCCACAAGAACTGTATTAGCGAAAGGCTCCTAGAGGGGAAAGCTGTAACTCTGTGAGATGTTTTCACAGAACACAAAGAAGTTTCTCAGAAAGCTTCTTTCTCTTTGTTATCGGAGGATATTTCTTTTGGCCCTATAGTCTTCAAAGGTATCCGAAGTATCTGTTCTCAGATTCCACAGAAATAAGGCGAGTAAAGAGATGCACGAAATACAGATCTAACTCTGTGAGATGAATTAACAGAACACTGAGGAGTTTCTCAGAAAGCTTCTTTCCGGATTTCAACTGAGGATATTTCCTTTTTCACCATAGCCTTCTATGGGCTTCCAAATATCACTTTGCCAATTGCCCAAGAACTGTCTTAGCGAAAGGCTTCTTGAGGGGAAAGCTGTAACTCTGTGGGATGATTTCACAGAACACAAAGAAGTTTCTCAGAAAGCTTCTTTCTCTTTGTTATCGGAGGATATTTCCTTTGGCCCTATAGTCTTCAAAGGGATCCGAAATATCTGTTCTCAGATTCCACAGAAATAAGGCTAGCGAAGAGATCCACGAAATACAGATGTAATTCTGTGAGTGGAAGTCACAGAACACTAAGCGGTTTCTCAGAAAGCTTCTTTCCAGATTTCATCTGACGATATTTCCTTTTTCACCATAGCCCTCTATGGGCTTCCAAATATCACTTTGCCAATTCCACAAGAACTGTCTTAGTGAAAGGCTCCTAGAGGGGAAAGCTGTAACTCTGTGAGATGATTTCACAGAACACAAAGAAGTTTCTCAGAAAGCTTCTTTCTCTTTGTTATCGGAGGATATTTCTTTTGGCCCTATAGTCTTCAAAGGGATCCGAAGTATCTGTTCTCAGATTCCACACAAATAACGCTAGCAAAGAGATACACGAAATACAGATGTAACTCTGTGAGATGAATGATCAAAACACTAAGCAGTTTCTCAGAAAGCTTCTTTCCAGATTTCATCTGAGGATATTTCCTTTTTCACCATAGCCGTCTATGGGCTTCCAAATATCACTTTGCCAATTCCACAAGAACTGTCTTAGCGAAAGGCTTCTTCAGGGGAAAGCTGTAACTCTGTGAGATGATTTCACAGAAAACAAAGAAGTTTCTCAGAAAGCTTCTTTCTCTTTGTTATCGGAGGATGTTTCCTTTGGCCCTATAGTCTTCAAAGGGATCCGAAATATCTGTTCTCAGATTCCACAGAAATAAGGCTAGCAAAGACATCCACGAAATACAGATGTAACTCTGTGAGTGGAAGTCACAGAACACTGAGCGGTTTCTCAGAAAGCTTCTTTCCAGATTTCATCTGAGGATATTTCCTTTTTCACCATAGCCCTCTATGGGCTTCCAAATATCACTTTGCCAATTCCACAAGAACTGTCTTAGCGAAAGGCTTCTTGAGGGGAAAGCTGTAACTCTGTGAGATGATTTCACAGAACACAAAGAAGTTTCTCAGAAAGCTTCTTTCTCTTTGTTATCGGAGGATATTTCCTTTGGACCTATAGTCTTCAAAGGGATCCGAAATATCTGTTTTCAGATTCCACAGAAATAAGGCTAGCAAAGAGATCCTCGAAGTACAGATGTAACTCTGTGAGTGGATGTCACAGAACACTAAGCGGTTTCTCAGAAAGCTTCTTTCCAGATTTCATCTGAGGATATTTCCTTTTTCACCATAGCCCTCTATGGGCTTCCAAATATCACTTTGCCAATTCCACAAGAATTGTCTTAGCGAAAGGCTTCTTGAGGGGAAAGCTGTAACTCTGTGAGATGATTTCACAGAACACAAAGAAGTTTCTCAGAAAGCTTCTTTCTCTTTGTTATCGGAGGATGTTTCCTTTGGCCCTATAGTCTTCAAAGGGATCCGAAATATCTGTTCTCAGATTCCACAGAAATAAGGCTAGCAAAGAGACCCACGAAATATAGATGTAATTCTGTGAGTGGAAGTCACAGAACACTAAGCGGTTTCTCAGAAAACTTCTTTCCAGATTTCATCTGACGATATTTCCTTTTTCACCATAGCCCTCTATGGGCTTCCAAATATCACTTTGCCCATTCCACAAGAACTGTCTTAGCGAAAGGCTTCTTGAGGGGAAAGCTGTAACTCTGTTAGATGATTTCACAGAACACAAAGAAGTTTCTCAGAAAGCTTCTTTCTCTTTGTTATGGGAGGATATTTCCTTAGGCCCTATTGTCTTCAAAGGGATCCGAAATATCTGTTCTCAGATTCCACAGAAGTAAGGCTAGAAGAGATCCACGAAATACAGATATAACTCTGTGAGTGGAAGTCAGAGTACACTAAGTAGTTTCTCAGAAAGCTTCTTTCCATATTTCATCTGAGGATATTTCCTTTTTCACAATAGCCCTCCATGGGCCTCCAAATATCACTTTGCCAATTCCACAAGAACTGTCTTAGCGAAAGGCTTCTTGAGGGGAAATCTGTAACTCCGTGAGATGATTTCACAGAACACAAAGAAGTTTCTCAGAAAGCTTCTTTCTCTTTGTTATCGGAGGATATTTCCTTTGGCCCTATAGTCATTAAAGGGATCCGAAATATCTTTTCTCAGATTCCACAGAAATAAGGCTAGCAAAGAGATCCACGAAATACAGATGTAACTCTGTGAGTGGAAGTCACAGAACACTAAGCGGTTTCTCAGAAAGCTTCTTTCCAGATTTCATCTGAGGATATTTCCTTTTTCACCATAGCCCTCTAAGGGCTTCCAAATATCACTTTGCCCATTCCACTAGAACTGTCTTAGCGAAAGGCTTCTTGAGGGGAAAGCTGTAACTCTGTGAGATGATTTCACAGAACACAAAGAAGTTTCTCAGAAAGCTTCTTTCTCTTTGTTATCGGAGGATATTTCCTTTGGCCCTATAGTCTTCAAAGGGATCCGAAATATCTGTTCTCAGATTCCACAGAAGTAAGGCTAGAAGAGATCCACGAAATACAGATATAACTCTGTGAGTGGAAGTCAGAGAACACTAAGTAGTTTCTCAGAAAGCTTCTATCCAGATTTCATGTGAGGATATTTCCTTTTTCACCATAGCCCTCCATGGGCTTCAAATATCACTTTGCCAATTCCACAAGAACTGTCTTAGCGAAAGGCTTCTTGAGGGGAAATCTGTAACTCCGTGAGATGATTTCACAGAACACAAAGAAGTTTCTCAGAAAGCTTCTTTCTCTTTCTTATCGGAGGATATTTCCTTTGGCCCTATAGTCTTCAAAGGGAACCGAAATATCTGTTCTCAGATTCCACAGAAATAAGGCTAGCAAAGAGATCCACGAAATACATATAACTCTGTGAGATGAATAAAGAGAACACTAAGCAGTTTCTCAGAAAGCTTCTTTCCAGATTTCATCTGAGGATATTTCCTTTTTCACCATAGCCCTCTGGGGACTTCCAAATATCACTTTGCCAATTCCACAAGAACTGTCTTAGTGAAAGGCTCCTAGAGGGGAAAGCTGTAACTCTGTGAGATGATTTCACAGAACACAAAGAAGTTTCTCAGAAAGCTTCTTTCTCTTTGTTATCGGAGGATATTTCTTTTGTCCCTATAGTCTTCAAAGGGATCCGAAGTATCTGTTCTCAGATTCCACACAAATAACGCTAGCAAAGAGATACACGAAATACAGATGTAACTCTGTGAGATGAATGATCAAAACACTAAGCAGTTTCTCAGAAAGCATCTTTCCAGATGCCATCTGAGGATATTTCCTTTTTCACCATAGCCGTCTATGGGCTTCCAAATATCACTTTGCCAATTCCACAAGAACTGTCTTAGCGAAAGGCTTCTTCAGGGAAAAGCTGTAACTCTGTGAGATGATTTCACAGAACACAAAGAAGTTTCTCAGAAAGCTTCTTTCTCTTTGTTATCGGAGGATGTTTCCTTTGGCCCTATAGTCTTCAAAGGGATCCGAAATATCTGTTCTCAGATTCCACAGAAATAAGGCTAGCAAAGACATCCACGAAATACAGATGTAACTCTGTGAGTGGAAGTCACAGAACACTGAGCGGTTTCTCAGAAAGCTTCTTTCCAGATTTCATCTGAGGATATTTCCTTTTTCACCATAGCCCTCTATGGGCTTCCAAATATCACTTTGCCAATTCCACAAGAACTGTCTTAGCGAAAGGCTTCTTGAGGGGAAAGCTGTAACTCTGTGAGATGATTTTACAGAACACAAAGAAGTTTATCAGAAAGCTTCTTTCTCTTTGTTATCGGAGGATATTTCCTTTGGACCTATAGTCTTCAAAGGGATCCGAAATATCTGTTTTCAGATTCCACAGAAATAAGGCTAGCAAAGAGATCCTCGAAGTACAGATGTAACTCTGTGAGTGGAAGTCACAGAACACTAAGCGGTTTCTCAGAAAGCTTCTTTCCAGATTTCATCTGAGGATATTTCCTTTTTCACCATAGCCCTCTATGGGCTTCCAAATATCACTTTGCCAATTCCACAAGAATTGTCTTAGCGAAAGGGTTCTTGAGGGGAAAGCTGTAACTCTGTGAGATTATTTCACAGAACAAAAAGAAGTTTCTCAGAAAGCTTCTTTCTCTTTGTTATCGGAGGATGTTTCCTTTGGCCCTATAGTCTTCAAAGGGATCCGAAATATCTGTTCTCAGATTCCACAGAAATAAGGCTAGCAAAGAGATCCACGAAATATAGATGTAATTCTGTGAGTGGAAGTCACAGAACACTAAGCGTTTTCTCAGAAAGCTTCTTTCCAGATTTCATCTGAGGATATTTCCTTTTTCACCATAGCCCTCTATGGGCTTCCAAATATCACTTTGCCCATTCCACAAGAACTGTCTTAGCGAAAGGCTTCTTGAGGGGAAAGCTGTAACTCTGTGAGATGATTTCACAGAACACAAAGAAGTTTCTCAGAAAGCTTCTTTCTCTTTGTTATCGGAGGATGTTTCTTTGGCCCTATAGTCTTCAAAGGGATCCGAAATATCTGTTCTCACATTCCTCAGAAATAAGGCTAGCAAAGAGATCCACGATATAGAGATGTAACTCTGTGAGTGGAAGTCAGAGTACCCTAAGTAGTTTCTCAGAAAGCTTCTATCCAGATTTCATCTGAGGATATTTCCTTTTTCACCATAGCCCTCTAAGGGCTTCCAAATATCACTTTGCCCATTCCACAAGAACTGTCTTAGCGAAAGGCTTCTTGAGTGGAAAGCTGTAACTCTGTGAGATGATTTCACAGAACACAAAGAAGTTTCTCAGAAAGCTTCTTTCTCTTTGATATCGGAGGATATTTCCTTTGGCCCTATAGTCTTCAAAGGGATCCGAAATATCTGTTCTCAGATTCCACAGAAATAAGGCTAGAAGAGATCCACGAAATACAGATATAACTCTGTGAGGGGAAGTCAGAGAACACTAAGTAGTTTCTCAGAAAGCTTCTATCCAGATTTCATCTGAGGATATTTCCTTTTTCACCATAGCCCTCCATGGGCTTCCAAATATCACTTTGCCAATTCCACAAGAACTGTCTTAGCGAAAGGCTTCTTAAGGGGAAATCTGTAACTCCGTGAGATGATTTCACAGAACACAAAGAAGTTTCTCAGAAAGCTTCTTTCTCTTTCTTATCGGAGGATATTTCCTTTGGCCCTATAGTCTTCAAAGGGATCCGAAATATCTGTTCTCAGATTCCACAGAAATAAGGCTAGCAAAGAGATCCACGAAATACAGATGTAATTCTGTGAGTGGAAGTCACAGAACACTAAGCGGTTTCTCAGAAAGCTTCTTTCCAGATTTCATCTGACGATATTTCCTTTTTCACCATAGCCCTCTATGGGCTTCCAAATATCACTTTGCCCATTCCACAAGAACTGTCTTAGCGAAAGGCTTCTTGAGGGGAAAGCTGTAACTCTGTGAGATGATTTCACAGAACACAAAGAAGTTTCTCAGAAAGCTTCTTTCTCTTTGTTATCGGAGGATGTTTCTTTGGCCCTATAGTCTTCAAAGGGATCCGAAATATCTGTTCTCACATTCCACAGAAATAAGGCTAGCAAAGAGATCCACGATATAGAGATGTAACTCTGTGAGTGGAAGTCAGAGTACCCTAAGTAGTTTCTCAGAAAGCTTCTTTCCAGATTTCATCTGAGGATATTTCCTTTTTCACCATAGCCCTCCATGGGCTTCCAAATATCACTTTGCCAATTCCACAAGAACTGTCTTAGCGAAAGGCTTCTTGAGGGGAAATCTGTAACTCCGTGAGATGATTTCACAGAACACAAAGAAGTTTCTCAGAAAGCTTCTTTCTCTTTGTTATCGGAGGATATTTCCTTTGGCCCTATAGTCTTCAAAGGGATCCGAAATATCTGTTCTCAGATTCCACAGAAATAAGGCTAGCAAAGAGATCCCCGAAATACAGATGTAACTCTGTGAGGTCAATTAACAGATCACTAAGCAGTTTCTCAGAAAGCTTCTTTCCAGATTTCATCTGACGATATTTCCTTTTTCACCATAGCCCTCTATGGGCTTCCAAATATCACTTTGCCAATTCCACAAGAACTGTCTTAGCGAAAGGCTTCTTGAACGGAAAGCTGTAACTCTGTGAGATGATTTCACAGAACACAAAGAAGTTTCTCAGAAAGCTTCTTTCTCTTTGTTTTCGGAGGATATTTCTTTTGGCCCTATAGTCTTCAAAGGGATCCGAAGTATCTGTTCTCAGATTCCACAGAAATAAGGCGAGTAAAGAGATGCACGAAATACAGATGTAACTCTGTGAGATGTATTAACAGAACACTGAGGAGTTTCTCAGAAAGCTTCTTTCCGGATTTCATCTGAGGATATTTCCTTTTTCACCATAGCCCTCTATGGGCTTCCAAATATCACTTTGCCAATTGCCCAAGAAGTGTCTTAGAGAAAGGCTTCTTGAGGGGAAAGCTGTAACTCTGTGAGATGATTTCACAGAACACAAAGAAGTTTCTCAGAAAGCTTCATTCTCTTTGTATCGGAGTATAATTCCTTTGGCCCTATAGTCTTCAAAGGGATCCGAAATATCTGTTCTCAGATTCCACAGAAATAAGGCTAGCAAAGACATCCACGAAATACAGATGTAACTCTGTGAGTGGAAGTCACAGAACACTAAGCGGTTTCTCAGAAAGCTTCTTTCCAGATTTCATCTGAGGATATTTCCTTTTTCACCTTAGCCCTCTATGGGCTTCCAAATATCACTTTGCCCATTCCACAAGAACTGTCTTAGCGAAAGGCTTCTTGAGGGGAAAGCTGTAACTCTGTGAGATGATTTCACAGAACACAAAGAAGTTTCTCAGAAAGCTTCTTTCTCTTTGTTATCGGAGGATATTTCCTTTGGCACTATAGTCTTCAAAGGGATCGGAAATATCTGTTCTCAGATTCCACAGAAGTAAGACTAGAAGAGATCCACGAAATACAGATATAAGTCTGTGTGTGGAAGTCAGAGAACACTAAGTAGTTTCTCAGAAAGCTTCTTTCCAGATTTCATCTGAGGATATTTCCTTTTTCACCATAGCCCTCCATGGGCTTCCAAATATCACTTTGCCAATTCCACAAGAACTGTCTTAGCGAAAGGCTTCTTGAGGGGAAATCTGTAACTCCGTGAGATGATTTCACAGAACACAAAGAAGTTTCTCAGAAAACTTCTTTCTCTTTGTTATCGGAGTATATTTCCTTTGGCCCTATAGTCTTCAAAGGGATCCGAAATATCTGTTCTCAGATTCCACACAAATAAGGCTAGCAAAGAGATCCACGAAATACAGATGTAACTCTGTGAGTGGAAGTCACAGAACACTAAGCGGTTTCTCAGAAAGCTTCTTTCCAGATTTCATCTGAGGATATTTCCTTTTTCACCATAGCCCTCTATGGGCTTCCAAATATCACTTTGCCCATTCCACAAGAACTGTCTTAGCGAAAGGCTTCTTGAACGGAAAGCTGTAACTCTGTGAGATGATTTCACAGAACACAAAGAAGTTTCTCAGAAAGCTTCTTTTATTTGTTATCGGAGGATATTTCTTTTGGCCCTATAGTCTTCAAAGGGATCCGAAGTATCTGTTCTCAGATTCCACAGAAATAAGGCGAGTAAAGAGATGCACGAAATACAGATGTAACTCTGTGAGATGTATTAACAGAACACTGAGGAGTTTCTCAGAAAGCTTCTTTCCGGATTTCATCTGAGGATATTTACTTTTTCACCATAGCCCTCTATGGGCTTCCAAATATCACTTTGCCAATTGCCCAAGAAGTGTCTTAGCGAAAGGCTTCTTGAGGGGAAAGCTGTAACTCTGTGAGATGATTTCACAGAACACAAAGAAGTTTCTCAGAAAGCTTCTTTCTCTTTGTATCGGAGTATATTTCCTTTGGCCCTATAGTCTTCAAAGGGATCCGAAATATCTGTTCTCAGATTCCACAGAAATAAGGCTAGCAAAGACATCCACGAAATACAGATGTAACTCTGTGAGTGGAAGTCACAGAACACTAAGCGGTTTCTCAGAAAGCTTCTTTCCAGATTTCATCTGAGGATATTTCCTTTTTCACCTTAGCCCTCTATGGGCTTCCAAATATCACTTTGCCCATTCCACAAGAACTGTCTTAGCGAAAGGCTTCTTGAGGGGAAAGCTGTAACTCTGTGAGATGATTTCACAGAACACAAAGAAGTTTCTCAGAAAGCTTCTTTCTCTTTGTTATCGGAGGATATTTCCTTTGGCAGTATAGTCTTCAAAGGGATCGGAAATATCTGTTCTCAGATTCCACAGAAGTAAGACTAGAAGAGATCCACGAAATACAGATATAAGTCTGTGTGTGGAAGTCAGAGAACACTAAGTAGTTTCTCAGAAAGCTTCTTTCCAGATTTCATCTGAGGATATTTCCTTTTTCACCATAGCCCTCCATGGGCTTCCAAATATCACTTTGCCAATTCCACAAGAGCTGTCTTAGCGAAAGGCTTCTTGAGGGGAAATCTGTAACTCCGTGAGATGATTTCACAGAACACAAAGAAGTTTCTCAGAAAACTTCTTTCTCTTTGTTATCGGAGTATATTTCCTTTGGCCCTATAGTCTTCAAAGGGATCCGAAATATCTGTTCTCAGATTCCACAGAAATAAGGCTAGCAAAGTGATCCACGAAATACAGATGTAACTCTGTGAGTGGAAGTCACAGAACACTAAGCGGTTTCTCAGAAAGCTTCTTTCCAGATTTCATCTGACGATATTTCCTTTTTCACCATAGCCCTCTATGGGCTTCCAAATATCACTTTGCCCATTCCACAAGAACTGTCTTAGCGAAAGGCTTCTTGAACGGAAAGCTGTAACTCTGTGAGATGATTTCACAGAACACAAAGAAGTTTCTCAGAAAGCTTCTTTCTCTTTGTTATCGGAGGATATTTCTTTTGGCCCTATAGTCTTCAAAGGGATCCGAAGTATCTGTTCTCAGATTCCACAGAAATAAGGCGAGTAAAGAGATGCACGAAATACAGATGTAACTCTGTGAGATGTATTAACAGAACACTGAGGAGTTTCTCAGAAAGCTTCTTTCCGGATTTCATCTGAGGATATTTCCTTTTTCACCATAGCCCTCTATGGGCTTCCAAATATCACTTTGCCAATTGCCCAAGAAGTGTCTTAGCGAAAGGCTTCTTGAGGGGAAAGCTGTAACTCTGTGAGATGATTTCACAGAACACAAAGAAGTTTCTCAGAAAGCTTCTTTCTCTTTGTATCGGAGTATATTTCCTTTGGCCCTATAGTCTTCAAAGGGATCCGAAATATCTGTTCTCAGATTCCACAGAAATAAGGCTAGCAAGGACATCCACGAAATACAGATGTAACTCTGTGAGTGGAAGTCACAGAACACTAAGCGGTTTCTCAGAAAGCTTCTTTCCAGATTTCATCTGAGGATATTTCCTTTTTCACCTTAGCCCTCTATGGGCTTCCAAATATCACTTTGCCCATTCCACAAGAACTGTCTTAGCGAAAGGCTTCTTGAGGGGAAAGCTGTAACTCTGTGAGATGATTTCACAGAACACAAAGAAGTTTCTCAGAAAGCTTCTTTCTCTTTGTTATCGGAGGATATTTCCTTTGGCACTATAGTCTTCAAAGGGATCGGAAATATCTGTTCTCAGATTCCACAGAAGTAAGACTAGAAGAGATCCACGAAATACAGATATAAGTCTGTGAGTGGAAGTCAGAGAACACTAAGTAGTTTCTCAGAAAGCTTCTTTCCAGATTTCATCTGAGGATATTTCCTTTTTCACCATAGCCCTTCATGGGCTTCCAAATATCACTTTGCCAATTCCACAAGAACTGTCTTAGCGAAAGGCTTCTTGAGGGGAAATCTGTAACTCCGTGAGATGATTTCACAGAACACAAAGAAGTTTCTCAGAAAACTTCTTTCTCTTTGTTATCGGAGTATATTTCCTTTGGCCCTATAGTCTTCAAAGGGATCCGAAATATCTGTTCTCAGATTCCACAGAAATAAGGCTAGCAAAGAGATCCACGAAATACAGATGTAACTCTGTGAGTGGAAGTCACAGAACACTAAGCGGTTTCACAGAAAGCTTCTTTCCAGATTTCATCTGACGATATTTCCTTTTTCACCATAGCCCTTTATGGGCTTCCAAATATCACTTTGCCAATTCCACAAGAACTGTCTTAGCGAAAGGCTTCTTGAGGGGAAAGCTGTAACTCTGTGAGATGATTTCACAGAACACAAAGAAGTTTCTCAGAAAGCTTCTTTCTCTTTGTTATCGGAGGATATTTCCTTTGGCCCTATAGTCTTCAAAGGGATCCGAAATATCTGTTCTCAGATTCCACAGAAGTAAGACTAGAAGAGATCCACGAAATACAGATATAACTCTGAGAGTGGAAGTCAGAGAACACTAAGTAGTTTCTCAGAAAGCTTCTTTCCAGATTTCATCTGAGGATATTTCCTTTTTCACCATAGCCCTCCATGGGCTTCCAAATATCACTTTGCCAATTCCACAAGAACTGTCTTAGCGAAACGCTTCTTTATGGGAAAGCTGTAACTCTGTGAGGTGATTTCACAGAACACAAAGAAGTTTCTCAGAAAGCTTCTTTCTCTTTGTTATCGGAGGAAATTTCCATTGGCCCTATAGTCTTCTAAGGGATCCGAAATATCTGTACTCAGATTCCACAGAAGTAAGGCTAGCAAAGAGATCCACGAAATACAGATGTAACTCTGTGAGGTGAATTAACAGATCACTATGCAGTTTCTCAGAAAGCTTCTTTCCAGATTTCATCTGAGGATATTTCCTTTTTCACCATAGTCCTTTAGGGGCTTCCAAATATCACTTTGCCAATTCCACAAGAACTGTATTAGCGAAAGGCTCCTAGAGGGGAAAGCTGTAACTCTGTGAGATGTTTTCACAGAACACAAAGAAGTTTCTCAGAAAGCTTCTTTCTCTTTGTTATCGGAGGATATTTCTTTTGGCCCTATAGTCTTCAAAGGTATCCGAAGTATCTGTTCTCAGATTCCACAGAAATAAGGCGAGTAAAGAGATGCACGAAATACAGATCTAACTCTGTGAGATGAATTAACAGAACACTGAGGAGTTTCTCAGAAAGCTTCTTTCCGGATTTCAACTGAGGATATTTCCTTTTTCACCATAGCCTTCTATGGGCTTCCAAATATCACTTTGCCAATTGCCCAAGAACTGTCTTAGCGAAAGGCTTCTTGAGGGGAAAGCTGTAACTCTGTGGGATGATTTCACAGAACACAAAGAAGTTTCTCAGAAAGCTTCTTTCTCTTTGTTATCGGAGGATATTTCCTTTGGCCCTATAGTCTTCAAAGGGATCCGAAATATCTGTTCTCAGATTCCACAGAAATAAGGCTAGCGAAGAGATCCACGAAATACAGATGTAATTCTGTGAGTGGAAGTCACAGAACACTAAGCGGTTTCTCAGAAAGCTTCTTTCCAGATTTCATCTGACGATATTTCCTTTTTCACCATAGCCCTCTATGGGCTTCCAAATATCACTTTGCCCATTCCACAAGAACTGTCTTAGCGAAAGGCTTCTTGAGGGGAAAGCTGTAACTCTGTGAGATGATTTCACAGAACACAAAGAAGTTTCTCAGAAAGCTTCTTTCTCTTTGTTATCGGAGGATATTTCTTTTGGCCCTATAGTCTTCAAAGGGATCCGAATTAACTGTTCTCAGATTCCAAAGAAATAAGGCGAGTAAAGAGATGCACGAAATACAGGTGTAACTCTGTGAGATGTATTAACAGAACACTGAGGAGTTTCTCAGAAAGCTTCTTTCCGGATTTCATCTGAGGATATTTCCTTTTTCACCATAGCCCTCTATGGGCTTCCAAATATCACTTTGCCAATTGCCCAAGAAGTGTCTTAGCGAAAGGCTTCTTGAGGGGAAAGCTGTAACTCTGTGCGATGATTTCACAGAACACAAAGAAGTTTCTCAGAAAGCTTCTTTCTCTTTGTATCGGAGTATATTTTCTTTGGCCCTATAGTCTTCAAAGGGATCCGAAATATCTGTTCTCAGATTCCACAGAAATAAGGCTAGCAAAGACATCCACGAAATACAGATGTAACTCTGTGAGTGGAAGTCACAGAACACTAAGCGGTTTCTCAGACAGCTTCTTTCCAGATTTCATCTGAGGATATTTCCTTTTTCACCATAGCCCTCTCTGGGCTTCCAAATATCACTTTGCCCATTCCACAAGAACTGTCTTAGCGAAAGGCTTCTTGAGGGGAAAGCTGTAACTCTGTGAGATGATTTCACAGAACACAAAGAAGTTTCTCAGAAAGCTTCTTTCTCTTTGTTATCGGAGGATATTTCCTTTGGCACTATAGTCTTCAAAGGGATCGGAAATATCTGTTTTCAGATTCCACAGAAGTAAGACTAGAAGAGATCCACGAAATACAGATATAACTCTGTGAGTGGAAGTCAGAGAACACTAAGTAGTTTCTCAGAAAGCTTCTTTCCAGATTTCATCTGAGGATATTTCCTTTTTCACCATAGCCCTCCATGGGCTTCCAAATATCACTTTGCCAATTCCACAAGAACTGTTTTAGCGAAAGGCTTCTTGAGGGGAAATCTGTAACTCCGTGAGATGATTTCACAGAACACAAAGAAGTTTCTCAGAAAACTTCTTTCTCTTTGTTATCGGAGTATATTTCCTTTGGCCCTATAGTCTTCAAAGGGATCCGAAATATCTGTTCTCAGATTCCACAGAAATAAGGCTAGCAAAGAGATCCACGAAATACAGATGTAACTCTGTGAGTGGAAGTCACAGAACACTAAGCGGTTTCTCAGAAAACTTCTTTCCAGATTTCATCTGACGATATTTCCTTTTTCACCATAGCCCTTTATGGGCTTCCAAATATCACTTTGCCCATTCCACAAGAACTGTCTTAGCGAAAGGCTTCTTGAGGGGAAAGCTGTAACTCTGTGAGATGATTTCACAGAACACAAAGAAGTTTCTCAGAAAGCTTCTTTCTCTTTGTTATCGGAGGATATTTCCTTGGCCCTATAGTCTTCAAAGGGATCGGAAATATCTGTTCTCAGATTCCACAGAAGTAAGACTAGAAGAGATCCACGAAATATAGATATAACTCTGAGAGTGGAAGTCAGAGAACACTAAGTAGATTCTCAAAAAGCTTCTTTCCAGATTTCATCTGAGGATATTTCCTTTTTCACCGTAGCCCTCCATGGGCTTCCAAATATCACTTTGCCAATTCCACAAGAACTGTCTTAGCGAAAGGCTTCTTGAGGGGAAATCTGTAACTCCGTGAGATGATTTCACAGAACACAAAGAAGTTTCTCAGAAAGCTTCTTTCTCTTTGTTATCGGAGGATATTTCCTTTGGCCCTATAGTCTTCAAAGGGATCCGAAATATCTGTTCTCAGATTCCACAGAAATAAGGCTAGCAAAGAGATCCACGAAATACAGATGTAACTCTGTGAGTGGAAGTCACAGAACACTGAGCGATTTCTCAGAAAGCTTCTTTCCAGATTTCATCTGAGGATATTTCCTTTTTCACCATAGCCCTCTATGGGCTTCCAAATATCACTTTGCCAATTCCACAAGAACTGTCTTAGCGAAAGGCTTCTTGAGGGGAAAGCTGTAACTCTGTGAGATGATTTCACAGAACACAAAGAAGTTTCTCAGAAAGCTTTCTCTTTGTTATCGGAGGATATTTCCTTTGGCCCAATAGTCTTCAAAGGGATCCGAAATATCTGTTCTCATATTCCACAGAAATAAGGCTAGCAAGAGATACACGAAATACAGATATAACTCTGTGAGTGGAAGTCAGAGAACACTAAGTAGTTTCTCAGAAAGCTTCTTTCCAGTATTCATCTGAGGATATTTCCTTTTTCACCGTAGCCCTCCATGGGCTTCCAATTATCACTTTGCCAATTCCACAAGAACTGTCTTAGTGAAAGGCTTCTTGTGGGGAAATCTGTAACTCTGTGAGATGATTTCACAGAACACAAAAAAGTTTCTCAGAAAGCTTCTTTCTCTATGCTATCGGAGGATATTTCCTTTGGCCCTATAGTCTTCAAAGGTATCCGAAATATCTGTTCTCAGATTCCACAGAAATAAGGCTAGCAAAGTGATCCACGAAATACAGATGTAACTCTGTGAGATGAATTAACAGAGCAGTAAGCAGTTTCTCAGAAATCTTCCTTCCAGATTTCATCTGAGGATATTTCCTTTTTCACCATCGCCCTCTATGGGCTTCGAAATATCACTTTGCCAATTCCACAAGAACTGTATTAGCGAAAGGCTTATTGAGGGGAAAGCTGTAACTCTGTGATATGATTTCACAGAACACAAAGGAGTTTCTCAGAAAGCTTCTTTCTCTTTGTTATCGGAGGATATTTCCTTTGGCCCTATAGTCTTCACAGGGATCCGCAATATCTGTTCTCAGATTCCACAGAAATAAGTCTAGCAAAGAGATGCAAGAAATACACATCTAACTCTGTGAGATGAATTAACAGAACACTGAGGAGTTTCTCACGAAGCTTCTTTCCGGATTTCATCTGAGGATATTTCCTTTTTCAACATAGCCCTCTATGGGCTTCCAAATATCACTTTGCCAATTCCACAAGAACTGTCTTAGCGAAAGGCTTCTTGAGGGGAATGCTGTAACTCTGTGAGATGATTTCACAGAACACAAAGAAGTTTCTCAGAAAGCTTCTTTCTCTTTGTTATCGGAGGATATTTCCTTTGGCACTATAGTCTTCAAAGGGATCGGAAATATCTGTTCTCAGATTCCACAGAAGTAAGACTAGAAGAGATCCACGAAATACAGATATAAGTCTGTGAGTGGAAGTCAGAGAACACTAAGTAGTTTCTCAGAAAGCTTCTTTCCAGATTTCATCTGAGGATATTTCCTTTTTCACCATAGCCCTTCATGGGCTTCCAAATATCACTTTGCCAATTCCACAAGAACTGTCTTAGCGAAAGGCTTCTTGAGGGGAAATCTGTAACTCCGTGAGATGATTTCACAGAACACAAAGAAGTTTCTCAGAAAACTTCTTTCTCTTTGTTATCGGAGTATATTTCCTTTGGCCCTATAGTCTTCAAAGGGATCCGAAATATCTGTTCTCAGATTCCACAGAAATAAGGCTAGCAAAGAGATCCACGAAATACAGATGTAACTCTGTGAGTGGAAGTCACAGAACACTAAGCGGTTTCACAGAAAGCTTCTTTCCAGATTTCATCTGACGATATTTCCTTTTTCACCATAGCCCTTTATGGGCTTCCAAATATCACTTTGCCAATTCCACAAGAACTGTCTTAGCGAAAGGCTTCTTGAGGGGAAAGCTGTAACTCTGTGAGATGATTTCACAGAACACAAAGAAGTTTCTCAGAAAGCTTCTTTCTCTTTGTTATCGGAGGATATTTCCTTTGGCCCTATAGTCTTCAAAGGGATCGGAAATATCTGTTCTCAGATTCCACAGAAGTAAGACTAGAAGAGATCCACGAAATACAGATATAACTCTGAGAGTGGAAGTCAGAGAACACTAAGTAGTTTCTCAGAAAGCTTCTTTCCAGATTTCATCTGAGGATATTTCCTTTTTCACCATAGCCCTCCATGGGCTTCCAAATATCACTTTGCCAATTCCACAAGAACTGTCTTAGCGAAACGCTTCTTTATGGGAAAGCTGTAACTCTGTGAGGTGATTTCACAGAACACAAAGAAGTTTCTCAGAAAGCTTCTTTCTCTTTGTTATCGGAGGAAATTTCCATTGGCCCTATAGTCTTCTAAGGGATCCGAAATATCTGTACTCAGATTCCACAGAAGTAAGGCTAGCAAAGAGATCCACGAAATACAGATGTAACTCTGTGAGGTGAATTAACAGATCACTATGCAGTTTCTCAGAAAGCTTCTTTCCAGATTTCATCTGAGGATATTTCCTTTTTCACCATAGCCCTTTAGGGGCTTCCAAATATCACTTTGCCAATTCCACAAGAACTGTATTAGCGAAAGGCTCCTAGAGGGGAAAGCTGTAACTCTGTGAGATGATTTCACAGAACACAAAGAAGTTTCTCAGAAAGCTTCTTTCTCTTTGTTATCGGAGGATATTTCTTTTGGCCCTATAGTCTTCAAAGGTATCCGAAGTATCTGTTCTCAGATTCCACAGAAATAAGGCGAGTAAAGAGATGCACGAAATACAGATCTAACTCTGTGAGATGAATTAACAGAACACTGAGGAGTTTCTCAGAAAGCTTCTTTCCGGATTTCAACTGAGGATATTTCCTTTTTCACCATAGCCTTCTATGGGCTTCCAAATATCACTTTGCCAATTGCCCAAGAACTGTCTTAGCGAAAGGCTTCTTGAGGGGAAAGCTGTAACTCTGTGGGATGATTTCACAGAACACAAAGAAGTTTCTCAGAAAGCTTCTTTCTCTTTGTTATCGGAGGATATTTCCTTTGGCCCTATAGTCTTCAAAGGGATCCGAAATATCTGTTCTCAGATTCCACAGAAATAAGGCTAGCGAAGAGATCCACGAAATACAGATGTAATTCTGTGAGTGGAAGTCACAGAACACTAAGCGGTTTCTCAGAAAGCTTCTTTCCAGATTTCATCTGACGATATTTCCTTTTTCACCATAGCCCTCTATGGGCTTCCAAATATCACTTTGCCCATTCCACAAGAACTGTCTTAGCGAAAGGCTTCTTGAGGGGAAAGCTGTAACTCTGTGAGATGATTTCACAGAACACAAAGAAGTTTCTCAGAAAGCTTCTTTCTCTTTGTTATCGGAGGATATTTCTTTTGGCCCTATAGTCTTCAAAGGGATCCGAAGTAACTGTTCTCAGATTCCAAAGAAATAAGGCGAGTAAAGAGATGCACGAAATACAGGTGTAACTCTGTGAGATGTATTAACAGAACACTGAGGAGTTTCTCAGAAAGCTTCTTTCCGGATTTCATCTGAGGATATTTCCTTTTTCACCATAGCCCTCTATGGGCTTCCAAATATCACTTTGCCAATTGCCCAAGAAGTGTCTTAGCGAAAGGCTTCTTGAGGGGAAAGCTGTAACTCTGTGCGATGATTTCACAGAACACAAAGAAGTTTCTCAGAAAGCTTCTTTCTCTTTGTATCGGAGTATATTTTCTTTGGCCCTATAGTCTTCAAAGGGATCCGAAATATCTGTTCTCAGATTCCACAGAAATAAGGCTAGCAAAGACATCCACGAAATACAGATGTAACTCTGTGAGTGGAAGTCACAGAACACTAAGCGGTTTCTCAGAAAGCTTCTTTCCAGATTTCATCTGAGGATATTTCCTTTTTCACCATAGCCCTCTCTGGGCTTCCAAATATCACTTTGCCCATTCCACAAGAACTGTCTTAGCGAAAGGCTTCTTGAGGGGAAAGCTGTAACTCTGTGAGATGATTTCACAGAACACAAAGAAGTTTCTCAGAAAGCTTCTTTCTCTTTGTTATCGGAGGATATTTCCTTTGGCACTATAGTCTTCAAAGGGATCGGAAATATCTGTTCTCAGATTCCACAGAAGTAAGACTAGAAGAGATCCACGAAATACAGATATAAGTCTGTGAGTGGAAGTCAGAGAACACTAAGTAGTTTCTCAGAAAGCTTCTTTCCAGATTTCATCTGAGGATATTTCCTTTTTCACCATAGCCCTTCATGGGCTTCCAAATATCACTTTGCCAATTCCACAAGAACTGTCTTAGCGAAAGGCTTCTTGAGGGGAAATCTGTAACTCCGTGAGATGATTTCACAGAACACAAAGAAGTTTCTCAGAAAACTTCTTTCTCTTTGTTATCGGAGTATATTTCCTTTGGCCCTATAGTCTTCAAAGGGATCCGAAATATCTGTTCTCAGATTCCACAGAAATAAGGCTAGCAAAGAGATCCACGAAATACAGATGTAACTCTGTGAGTGGAAGTCACAGAACACTAAGCGGTTTCACAGAAAGCTTCTTTCCAGATTTCATCTGACGATATTTCCTTTTTCACCATAGCCCTTTATGGGCTTCCAAATATCACTTTGCCAATTCCACAAGAACTGTCTTAGCGAAAGGCTTCTTGAGGGGAAAGCTGTAACTCTGTGAGATGATTTCACAGAACACAAAGAAGTTTCTCAGAAAGCTTCTTTCTCTTTGTTATCGGAGGATATTTCCTTTGGCCCTATAGTCTTCAAAGGGATCGGAAATATCTGTTCTCAGATTCCACAGAAGTAAGACTAGAAGAGATCCACGAAATACAGATATAACTCTGAGAGTGGAAGTCAGAGAACACTAAGTAGTTTCTCAGAAAGCTTCTTTCCAGATTTCATCTGAGGATATTTCCTTTTTCACCATAGCCCTCCATGGGCTTCCAAATATCACTTTGCCAATTCCACAAGAACTGTCTTAGCGAAACGCTTCTTTATGGGAAAGCTGTAACTCTGTGAGGTGATTTCACAGAACACAAAGAAGTTTCTCAGAAAGCTTCTTTCTCTTTGTTATCGGAGGAAATTTCCATTGGCCCTATAGTCTTCTAAGGGATCCGAAATATCTGTACTCAGATTCCACAGAAGTAAGGCTAGCAAAGAGATCCACGAAATACAGATGTAACTCTGTGAGGTGAATTAACAGATCACTATGCAGTTTCTCAGAAAGCTTCTTTCCAGATTTCATCTGAGGATATTTCCTTTTTCACCATAGCCCTTTAGGGGCTTCCAAATATCACTTTGCCAATTCCACAAGAACTGTATTAGCGAAAGGCTCCTAGAGGGGAAAGCTGTAACTCTGTGAGATGATTTCACAGAACACAAAGAAGTTTCTCAGAAAGCTTCTTTCTCTTTGTTATCGGAGGATATTTCTTTTGGCCCTATAGTCTTCAAAGGTATCCGAAGTATCTGTTCTCAGATTCCACAGAAATAAGGCGAGTAAAGAGATGCACGAAATACAGATCTAACTCTGTGAGATGAATTAACAGAACACTGAGGAGTTTCTCAGAAAGCTTCTTTCCGGATTTCAACTGAGGATATTTCCTTTTTCACCATAGCCTTCTATGGGCTTCCAAATATCACTTTGCCAATTGCCCAAGAACTGTCTTAGCGAAAGGCTTCTTGAGGGGAAAGCTGTAACTCTGTGGGATGATTTCACAGAACACAAAGAAGTTTCTCAGAAAGCTTCTTTCTCTTTGTTATCGGAGGATATTTCCTTTGGCCCTATAGTCTTCAAAGGGATCCGAAATATCTGTTCTCAGATTCCACAGAAATAAGGCTAGCGAAGAGATCCACGAAATACAGATGTAATTCTGTGAGTGGAAGTCACAGAACACTAAGCGGTTTCTCAGAAAGCTTCTTTCCAGATTTCATCTGACGATATTTCCTTTTTCACCATAGCCCTCTATGGGCTTCCAAATATCACTTTGCCCATTCCACAAGAACTGTCTTAGCGAAAGGCTTCTTGAGGGGAAAGCTGTAACTCTGTGAGATGATTTCACAGAACACAAAGAAGTTTCTCAGAAAGCTTCTTTCTCTTTGTTATCGGAGGATATTTCTTTTGGCCCTATAGTCTTCAAAGGGATCCGAAGTAACTGTTCTCAGATTCCAAAGAAATAAGGCGAGTAAAGAGATGCACGAAATACAGGTGTAACTCTGTGAGATGTATTAACAGAACACTGAGGAGTTTCTCAGAAAGCTTCTTTCCGGATTTCATCTGAGGATATTTCCTTTTTCACCATAGCCCTCTATGGGCTTCCAAATATCACTTTGCCAATTGCCCAAGAAGTGTCTTAGCGAAAGGCTTCTTGAGGGGAAAGCTGTAACTCTGTGCGATGATTTCACAGAACACAAAGAAGTTTCTCAGAAAGCTTCTTTCTCTTTGTATCGGAGTATATTTTCTTTGGCCCTATAGTCTTCAAAGGGATCCGAAATATCTGTTCTCAGATTCCACAGAAATAAGGCTAGCAAAGACATCCACGAAATACAGATGTAACTCTGTGAGTGGAAGTCACAGAACACTAAGCGGTTTCTCAGAAAGCTTCTTTCCAGATTTCATCTGAGGATATTTCCTTTTTCACCATAGCCCTCTCTGGGCTTCCAAATATCACTTTGCCCATTCCACAAGAACTGTCTTAGCGAAAGGCTTCTTGAGGGGAAAGCTGTAACTCTGTGAGATGATTTCACAGAACACAAAGAAGTTTCTCAGAAAGCTTCTTTCTCTTTGTTATCGGAGGATATTTCCTTTGGCACTATAGTCTTCAAAGGGATCGGAAATATCTGTTTTCAGATTCCACAGAAGTAAGACTAGAAGAGATCCACGAAATACAGATATAACTCTGTGAGTGGAAGTCAGAGAACACTAAGTAGTTTCTCAGAAAGCTTCTTTCCAGATTTCATCTGAGGATATTTCCTTTTTCACCATAGCCCTCCATGGGCTTCCAAATATCACTTTGCCAATTCCACAAGAACTGTCTTAGCGAAAGGCTTCTTGAGGGGAAATCTGTAACTCCGTGAGATGATTTCACAGAACACAAAGAAGTTTCTCAGAAAACTTCTTTCTCTTTGTTATCGGAGTATATTTCCTTTGGCCCTATAGTCTTCAAAGGGATCCGAAATATCTGTTCTCAGATTCCACAGAAATAAGGCTAGCAAAGAGATCCACGAAATACAGATGTAACTCTGTGAGTGGAAGTCACAGAACACTAAGCGGTTTCTCAGAAAACTTCTTTCCAGATTTCATCTGACGATATTTCCTTTTTCACCATAGCCCTTTATGGGCTTCCAAATATCACTTTGCCCATTCCACAAGAACTGTCTTAGCGAAAGGCTTCTTGAGGGGAAAGCTGTAACTCTGTGAGATGATTTCACAGAACACAAAGAAGTTTCTCAGAAAGCTTCTTTCTCTTTGTTATCGGAGGATATTTCCTTGGCCCTATAGTCTTCAAAGGGATCGGAAATATCTGTTCTCAGATTCCACAGAAGTAAGACTAGAAGAGATCCACGAAATATAGATATAACTCTGAGAGTGGAAGTCAGAGAACACTAAGTAGATTCTCAAAAAGCTTCTTTCCAGATTTCATCTGAGGATATTTCCTTTTTCACCGTAGCCCTCCATGGGCTTCCAAATATCACTTTGCCAATTCCACAAGAACTGTCTTAGCGAAAGGCTTCTTGAGGGGAAATCTGTAACTCCGTGAGATGATTTCACAGAACACAAAGAAGTTTCTCAGAAAGCTTCTTTCTCTTTGTTATCGGAGGATATTTCCTTTGGCCCTATAGTCTTCAAAGGGATCCGAAATATCTGTTCTCAGATTCCACAGAAATAAGGCTAGCAAAGAGATCCACGAAATACAGATGTAACTCTGTGAGTGGAAGTCACAGAACACTGAGCGATTTCTCAGAAAGCTTCTTTCCAGATTTCATCTGAGGATATTTCCTTTTTCACCATAGCCCTCTATGGGCTTCCAAATATCACTTTGCCAATTCCACAAGAACTGTCTTAGCGAAAGGCTTCTTGAGGGGAAAGCTGTAACTCTGTGAGATGATTTCACAGAACACAAAGAAGTTTCTCAGAAAGCTTTCTCTTTGTTATCGGAGGATATTTCCTTTGGCCCAATAGTCTTCAAAGGGATCCGAAATATCTGTTCTCATATTCCACAGAAATAAGGCTAGCAAGAGATACACGAAATACAGATATAACTCTGTGAGTGGAAGTCAGAGAACACTAAGTAGTTTCTCAGAAAGCTTCTTTCCAGTATTCATCTGAGGATATTTCCTTTTTCACCGTAGCCCTCCATGGGCTTCCAAATATCACTTTGCCAATTCCACAAGAACTGTCTTAGTGAAAGGCTTCTTGTGGGGAAATCTGTAACTCTGTGAGATGATTTCACAGAACACAAAAAAGTTTCTCAGAAAGCTTCTTTCTCTATGCTATCGGAGGATATTTCCTTTGGCCCTATAGTCTTCAAAGGTATCCGAAATATCTGTTCTCAGATTCCACAGAAATAAGGCTAGCAAAGTGATCCACGAAATACAGATGTAACTCTGTGAGATGAATTAACAGAGCAGTAAGCAGTTTCTCAGAAATCTTCCTTCCAGATTTCATCTGAGGATATTTCCTTTTTCACCATCGCCCTCTATGGGCTTCGAAATATCACTTTGCCAATTCCACAAGAACTGTATTAGCGAAAGGCTTATTGAGGGGAAAGCTGTAACTCTGTGATATGATTTCACAGAACACAAAGGAGTTTCTCAGAAAGCTTCTTTCTCTTTGTTATCGGAGGATATTTCCTTTGGCCCTATAGTCTTCACAGGGATCCGCAATATCTGTTCTCAGATTCCACAGAAATAAGTCTAGCAAAGAGATGCAAGAAATACACATCTAACTCTGTGAGATGAATTAACAGAACACTGAGGAGTTTCTCACGAAGCTTCTTTCCGGATTTCATCTTAGGATATTTCCTTTTTCAACATAGCCCTCTATGGGCTTCCAAATATCACTTTGCCAATTCCACAAGAACTGTCTTAGCGAAAGGCTTCTTGAGGGGAATGCTGTAACTCTGTGAGATGATTTCACAGAACACAAAGAAGTTTCTCAGAAAGCTTCTTTCTCTTTGTTATCGGAGGATATTTCCTTTGGCCCTATAGTCTTCAAAGGGATCCGAAATATCTCTTCTCAGATTCCACAGAAAAAAGGCTAGCAAAGAGATCCACGATATACAGATGTAACTCTGTGTGATGAATTAACAGAACACTAAGCAGTTTCTCAGAAAGCTTCTTTCCAGATTTCATCTGAGGATATTTCCTTTTTCACCATAGCCCTCTATGGGCTTCCAAATATCACTTTGAAAATTCCACAAGAACTGTCTTAGCGAAAGGCTTCTTGAGGGGAAAGCTGTAACTCTGTGAGATGATTTCAGAGAACACAAAGAAGATTCTCAGAAAGCATCTTTCTCTTTGTTATCGCAGGATATTTCCTTTGGCCCTATAATCTTCAAAGGGATCCGAAATATCTGTTCTCAGATTCCACAGAAATAAGGCTAGCAATAGATCCACGAAATACAGATGTAACTCTGTGAGTGGAAGTCACAGAATACTAAGCGGTTTCTCAGAAAGGTTCTTTCCAGTTTTCATCTGAGGATATTTCCTTTTTCACCATAGCCCTCTATGGGCTTCCAAATATCACTTTGCCAATTCCACAAGAACTGTCTTAGCGAAAGTTTCCTTGAGGGGAAAGCTGTAACTCTGTGAGATGATTTCACAGAACACAAAGAAGTTTCTCAGAAAGCTTCTTTCTCTTTGTTATCGGAGGATATTTCCTTTGGCCCTATAGTCTTCAAGGGGATCCGAAATATCTGTTCTCAGATTCCACAGAAATAAGGCTAGCAAAGAGATGCAAGAAATACAGATGTAAGTCTGTGAGATTAATTAACAGAACACTAAGCAGTTTCTCAGAAAGCTTCTTTCCAGATTTCATCTGAGGATATTTCCTTTCTCACCATAGCCCTCTATGGGCTTCCAAATATCACTTTGCCAATTCCACAAGAACTGTCTTAGCGAAAGGCTTCTTGAGGAGAAAGCTGTAACTCTGTGAGATGATTTCACAGAACACAAAGAAGTTTCTCAGAAAGCTTCTTTCTCTTTGTTATCGGAGGATATTTCCTTTGGCCCTATAGTCTTCAAAGGGATCCGGAATATATGTTCTCAGATTCCACAGAAATAAGGCTAGCAAAGAGGTGCACGAAATACAGATGTAACTCTGTGAGATGAATTAACAGAACACTAAGCAGTTTCTCAAAAAGCTTCTTTCCAGATTTCAGCAGAGGATATTTCCTTTTTCACCATAGCCCTCTATGGGCTTCCAAATATCACTTTGGCAATTCCACAAGAACTGTCTTAGCGAAAGGTTTCTTGAGGGGAAAGCTTTAACTCTGTGAGATGATTCACAGAACACAAAGAAGTTTCTCAGAAAGCTTCTTTCTCTTTGTTATCGGAGGATATTTCCTTTGGCCCTATAGTCTTCAAAGGGATCCGAAATACCTGTTCTCAGATTCCACAGAAATAAGACTAACAAAGAGATGCACGAAATACAGATGTAAGTCTGTGAGATGAATTAACAGAACACTAAGCAGTTTCTCAGAAAGCTTCTTTAAAGATTTCATCTGAGGATATTTCCTTTCTCACCATAGCCCTCTATGGGCTTCCAAATATCACTTTGCCAATTCCACAAGAACTGTCTTAGCGAAAGGCTTCTTGAGGGGAAGCCGTAACTCGGTGAGATGATTTCACAGAACACAAAGAAGTTTCTCAGAAAACTTCTTTCTCTTTGTTATCGGAGGATATTTCCTTTGGCTCTATAGTCTTCAAAGGAATCCGAAATATCTGTTCTCAGATTCCACAGAAATAAGGCTAGCAAAGAGATCCACGAAATACAGATGTAACTCTGTGAGTGAAAGTCACAGAACACTAAGCGGTTTCTCATAAAGCTTCTTTCCAGATTTCAACTGAGGATATTTCCTTTTTCACCTTAGCCCTGCATGGGCTTCCAAATATCACTTAGCCACTTCCACAAGAACTGTCTTAGCGAAAGGCTTCTTGAGGGGAAAGCTGTAACTCTGTGCGATGATTTCACAGAACACAAAGAAGTTTCTCAGAAAGCTTCTTTCTCTTTGTTATCAGAGGATATTTCCTTTGCCCTATAGTCTTTAAAGGGATCCGAAATATCTGTTCTCAGATTCCACAGAAATAAGGCTAGCAAAGAGATCCACGAAATACAGATGTAACTCTGTGAGATGAATTAACAGAACACTAAGCAGTTGCTCAGAAAGCTTCTTTCCAGATTTCATCTGAAGATATTTCCTTTTTCACCATAGCCCTCTATGGGCTTCCAAATATCACTTTGCCAATTCCACAAGAACTGTCTTACCGAAGGGATTCTTGAGGGGAAAGCTGTAACTCTGTGAGATGATTTCACAGAACACAAAGAAGTTTCTCAGAAAGATTCTTTCTATTTGTTATCGGAGGATATTTCCTTTGGCCCTACAATCTTCAACGGGATCCGAAATATCTGTTCTCAGATTCCACAGAAATAAGGCTAGGAAAGAGATCCACGAAATACAGATGTAACTCTGTGAGTGAAAGTCACAGAACACTAAGCGGTTTCTCAGGAAGCTTCTTTCCAGATTTCAACTGCGGATATTTCCTTTTTCACCATAGCCCTCTATGGGCTTCCAAATATCACTTAGCCAATTCCACAAGAACTGTCTTAGCGAAAGGCTTCTTCAGGGGAAAGCTGTAACACTGTGAGATGATTTCACTGAACTCAAAGAAGTTTCTCAGAAAGCTTCTTTCTCTTTGTTATCAGAGGATATTTCCTTTGGCCCTATAGTCTTCAAAGGGATCCGAAATATCTGTTCTCAGATTCCACAGAAATAAGGCTAGCAAAGAGATCCACGAAATACAGATGTAAGTATGTGAGTGAAAGTCACAGAACACTAAGCGGTTTCTCAGAAAGGTTCTTTCCAGATTTCATCGGAGGATATTTCCTTTCTCACAATAGCCCTCTATGGGCTTCCAAATATCACTTTGCCAATTCCACAAGAACTGTCTTAGCGAAAGGATTCTTGAGGGGAAAGCTGTAACTCTGTGAGATGATTTCACAGAACACAAAGAAGTTTCTCAGAAAGCTTCTTTCTCTTTGTTATCGGAGGATATTTCCTTTGGCCCTACAGTCTTCAACGGGATCCGAAATATCTGTTCTCAGATTCCACAGAAATAAGGCTAGCAAAGAGATCCACGAAATACAGATGTAACACTGTGAGTGAAAGTCACAGAAAACTAAGCAGTTTCTCAGAAAGCTTCTTTCCAGATTTCATATGAGGATATTTCCTTTTTCACCATAGACCTCTATGGGCTTCCAAATATCACTTTGCCAATTCCACAAGAACTGTCTTAGCGAAAGGCTTCTTGAGGGGAAAGCTGTAACTCTGTGAGATGATTTCACAGAACACAAAGAAGTTTCTCAGAAAGCTTCTTTCTCTTTGATATCGGAGGATATTTCCTTTGGCCCTATAGTCTCAAAGAGATCAGAAATATCTGTTCTCAGATTCCACAGAAATAAGGCTAGCAAAGAGATCCACGAAATACAGATGTAACTCTGTGAGATGAATTAACAGAACACTAAGCAGTTTCTCAGAAAGTCTTTTCAGATTTCATCTGAGGATATTTCCTTTTTCACCAGAGCCCTCTATGGGCTTCCAAATATCACTTTGCCAATTCCACAAGAACTGTCTTAGCGAAAGGATTCTTGAGGTAAAAGCTGTAACTCTGTGAGATGATTTCACAGAACACAAAGAAGTTTCTCAGAAAGATTCTTTCTCTTTGTTATCGGAGGATATTTCCTTTGGCCCTATAATCTTCAACGGGATCCGAAATATCTTTTCTCAGATTCTACAGAAATAAGGCTAGCAAGGAGATCCACGAAATACAGATGTAACTCTCTGAGTGGAAGTGACAGAACACTAAGCGGTTTCTCAGAAAGCTTCTTTCCAGATTTCATCAGAGGATATTTCCTTTTTCACCATAGCCCTCAATGGGCTTCCAAATATCACTTTGCCAATTCCACAAGAACTGTCTTAGCGAAAGGCTTCTTGAGGGGAAAGCTGTAACTCTGTGAGATGATTTCACAGAACACAAAGAAGTTTCTCAGAAAGCTTATTACTCTTTGTTATCGGAGGATATTTCCTTTGGCCCTATAGTCTTCAAAGGAATCCGAAATATCTGTTCTCAGATTCCACAGAAATAAGGCTAGCAAAGAGATCCACGAAATACAGATGTAACTCTGTGAGATGAATTAACAGAACAATAAGCAGTTTCTCTAAAATCTTCTTTCCAGATTTCATCTGAGGATATTTCCTTTTTCAACTTAGCCCTCTATGGGCTTCCAAATATCACTTTGCCAATTCCACAAGAACTGTCTTACCGAAAGGCTTCTGAGGGGAAAGCTGAAACTCTGGGAGATGATTTCACAAAACACAAAGAAGTTTCTCAGAAAGCTTCTTTCTCTTTGTTATCGGAGGATATTTCCTTTGGCCCTGTAGTCTTCAAAGGGATCCGAAATATCTGTTCTCAGATTCCACAGAAATAAGGCTAGCAAAGAGATCCACGAAAGACAGATGTAACTCTGTGAGTGAAAGTCACAGAACACTAAGCGGTTTCTCAGAAAGCTTATTTCCAGATTACAACTGAGGATATTTCCTTTTTCACCTTAGCCCTCTATGGGCTTCCAAATATCACTTAGCCACTTCCACAAGAACTGTCTTAGCGAAAGGCTTCTTGAGGGGAAAGCTGTAACTCTGTGAGATGATTTCAGAGAACACAAAGAAGTTTCTCAGAAAGCTTCTTTCTCTTAGTTATCGGAGGATATTTCCTTTGGCCCTATAATCTTCAAAGGGATCCGAAATATCTGTTCTCAGATTCCACAGAAATAAGGCTTGCAAAACATCCACGAAATACAGATATAACTCTGTGAGTGGAAGTCACAGAACACTAAGCAGTTTCTCAGAAAGCTTCTTTCCAGATTTCATCTGAGGATATTTCCTTTTTCACCATAGCCCTCTATGGGCTTCCAAATATCACTTTGCCAATTCCACAAGAACTGTCTTAGCGAAAGGCTTCTTGAGGGGAAAGCTGTAACTCTGTGAGATGATTTCACAGAACACAAAGAAGTTTCTCAGAAAGCTTCTTTCTCTTTGTTATCGGAGGATATTTCCTTTGACCCTATAATCCTGAAAGGTATCCGCAATATCTGTTCTCAGATTCCACTGAAATAAGGCTAGCAAAGAGATCCATGAAATACAGATGTAACTCTGTGAGTGGAAGTCACAGAACACTAAGCGGTTTCTCAGAAAGCTTCTTTCCAGATTTCATCTGAGGATATTTCCTTTTTCACAATAGCCCTCTTTATGCTTCCAAATATCTCTTTGCCAATTCCACAAGAACTGTCTTAGCGAAAGGCTTCTTGAGGGGAAAGCTGTAACTCTGTGAGATGATTTCACAGAACACAAAGAAGTTTCTCAGAAAGCTTCTTTCTCTTTGTTATCGGAGGATATTTCCTTTGGCCCTATCTTCTACAAAGGGATCCGAAATATCTGTTCTCAGATTCCACAGAAATAAGGCTAGCAAAGAGATCCACGAAATACAGATGTAACTCTGTGAGTGAAAGTCACAGAACACTAAGCGGTTTCTCAGAATGCTTATTTCCAGATTTCAACTGAGGATATTTCCTTTTTCACCTTAGCCCTCTATGGGCTTCCAAATATCACTTAGCCAATTCCACAAGAACTGTCTTAGCGAAAGGCCTCTTGAGGGGAAAGCTGTAACTCTGTGAGATGATTTCAGAGAACACAAAGAAGTTTCTCAGAAAGCTTCTTTCTCTTTGTTATCAGAGGATATTTCCTTTTGCCCTATAGTCTTCAAAGGGATCCGAAATATCTGTTCTCAGATTCGACAGAAATAAGGCTAGCAAAGAGATCCACGAAATGCAGATGTAAGTTTGTGAGTGGAAGTCACAGAACACTAAGCAGTTTCTCAGAAAGCTTCTTTCCAGATTTCATCTGAGGATATTTCCTTTCTCACCATAGCCCTCTATGGGCTTCCAAATATCACTTTGCCAATTCCACAAGAACTGTCTTAGCGATAGGCTTCTTGAGGGGAAAGCTGTAACTCTGTGAGATGATTTCGCAGAACACAAAGAAGTTTCTCAGAAAGCTTCTTTCTCTTTGTAATCGGAGGATATTTCCTTTGGCCCTATAGTCTTCAAAGGGTCCCGAAATACCTGTTCTCAGATTCCACACAAATAAGGCTAGCGAAGAGATGCACGAAATACAGATGTAAGTCTGTGAGATGAATTAACAGAACACTAAGCAGTTTCTCTGAAATCTTCTTTCCAGACTTCATCTGAGGATATTTCCTTTTTCACCATAGCCCTCTATGGGCTTCCAAATATCACTTTGCCAATTCCACAAGAACTGTCTTAGCGAAAGGCTTCTTGAGGGGAAAGCTGAAACTCTGGGAGATGGTTTCACAGAACACAGAGAAGTTTCTCAGAAATCTTCTTTCTCTTTGTTATCTGAGGATATTTCCTTTGGCCCTATAATCTTCAAAGGGATCCGAAATATCTGTTCTCAGATTCCACAGAAATAAGGCTAGCAAAGAGATCCACGAAATACAGATGTAACTCTGTGAGTGAAAGTCACAGAACACTAAGCGGTTTCTCAGAAAGCTTATTTCCAGATTTCAACTGAGGATATTTCCTTTTTTACCTTAGCCCTTTATGGGCTTCCAAATATCACTTAGCCACTTCCACAAGAACTGTCTTAGCGAAAGGCTTCTTGAGGGGAAAGCTGTAACTCTGTGAGATGATTTCAGAGAACACAAAGAAGTTTCTCAGAAAGTTTCTTTCTCTTTGTTATCAGAGGATATCTCCTTTTGCCCTATAGTCTTCAAAGGGATCCGAAATATCTGTTCTCAGATTCCACAGAAATAAGGCTAGCAAAGAGATCCACGAAATGCAGATGTAAGTTTGTGAGTGGAAGTCACAGAACACTAAGCAGTTTCTCAGAAAGCTTCTTTCCAGATTTCATCTGAGGATATTTCCTTTTTCAACCATAGCCCTCTATGGGCTTCCAAATATCACTTTGCCAATTCCACAAAAACTGTCTTAGCGATAGGCTTCTTGAGGGGAAATCTGTAACTCTGTGAGATGATTTCACAGAACACAAAGAAGTTTCTCAGAAAGCTTCTTTCTCTTTGCTATCGGAGGATATTTCCTTTGGCCCTATAGTCTTCAAAGGGATCCGAAATATCTGTTCTCAGATTCCACAGAAATAAGGCTAGCAAAGAGATCCACGAAATACAGATGTAACTCTGTGAGATGAATTAACAGAACACTAAGCAGTTTCTCAGAAAGCTTCTTTCCAGATTTCATCTGAGGATATTTCTTTTTCACCACAGCCCTCTATGGGCTTCCAAATATCACTTTGCCAATTCCACAAGAACTGTCTTAGCGAAAGGCTTCTTGAGGGGAAAGCTGTAACTCTGTGAGATGATTTCACAGAACACAAAGAAGTTTCTCAGAAAGCTTCTTTATCTTTGATATCGAAGGATATTTCCTTTGGCCCTATAGTCTTCAAAGGGAACAGAAATATCTGTTCTCAGATTCCACAGAAATGAGGCTACCAAAGAGATCCACGAAACACAGATGTAACTCTGTGAGATGAATTAACAGAACACTAAGCAGTTTCTCAGAAAGCTTCTTTCCAGATTTCATCTGAGGATTTTCCTTTTTCAGCATAGCCCTCTATGGGCTTCCAAATAACACTTTGCCAATTCCATAAGAACTGTCTTAGCGAAAGGCTTCTTGAGGGGAAAGCTGTAACTCAGTGAGATGATTTCACAGAACACAAAGAAGTTTCTCAGAAAGCTTCTTTCTCTTTGTTATCGGAGGATATTTCCTTTGCCCCTATAGTCTTCAAAGGGATCCGAATTATCTGTTCTCAGATTCCACAGAAATAAGGCTAGCAAAGAGATCCACGAAATTCAGATGTAACTCTTGGAGTGAAAGTCACAGAACACTAAGCGGTTTTTCAGAAAGCTTCTTTCCAGATTTCAACTGAGGATATTTTCTTTTTCACCATAGCGCTCTATGGGCTTCCAAATATCACTTAGCCAATTCCACAAGAACTGTCTTAGCGAAAGGCTTCTTGAAGGGAAAGCTGTAACTCTGTGAGATGATTTCACAGAACACAAAGAAGTTTCTCAGAAAGATTCTTTCTCTTTGTTATCAGAGGATATTTCCTTTGGCCCTGTAGTCTTCAAAGGGATCCGAAATATCTGTTCACAGTTTCCACAGAAATAAGGCTAGCAAAGAGATCCACGAAATACAGATGTAACTCTGTGAGATGAATTAACAGAACACGAAGCAGTTTCTCAAAAAGCTTCTTTCCAGATTTCATCTGAGGATATTTCCTTTTTCACCATAGCCCTCTAAGGGCTTCCAAATATCACTTTGCCAATTCCACAAGAACTGTCTTAGCGAAAGGCTTCTTGAGGGGAAAGCAGTAACTCAGTGAGATGATTTCACAGAACACAAAGAAGTTTCTCAGAAAGCTTCTTTCTCTTTGTTATCGGAGGATATTTCCTTTGGCCCTATAGTCTTGAAAGGTATCCAAAATATCTGCTCTCAGATTCCACTGAAATAAGGCTAGCAAAGAGATCCATGAAATACAGATGTAACTCTGTGAGTGGAAGTCACAGAACACTAAGCGGTTTCTCAGAAAGCTTCTTTCCAGATTTCATCTGAGGATATTTCCTTTTTCACCATAGCCCTCTAAGGGCTTCCAAATATCTCTTTGCCAACTCCCCAAGAAATGTCTTAGCGAAAGGTTTCTTGAGGGGAAAGCAGTAACTCAGTGAGATGATTTCACAGAACACAAAGAAGTTTCTCAGAAAGCTTCTTTCTCTTTCTTATCGGAGGATATTTCCTTTGGCCCTATAGTCTTCAAATGGATCCGAAATATCTGTTCTCAGATTCCACAGAAATAAGGCTAGCAAAGAGATCCATGAAATACAGGTGTAATTCTGTGAGATGAATTATGACAACACTAAGCAGTTTCTCAGAAAGTTTCTTTCCAGATTTCATCTGAGGATATTTCCTTTTTCACCCTAGCCCTCTATGGGCTTCAAAATATCACTTTGCCAATTCCACAAGAACTGTCTTAGCGAAAGGCTTTTTGAAGGGAAAGCTGTAACTCTGTGAGATGATTTCACAGAACACAAAGAAGTTTCTCAGAAAGCTTCTTTCTCTTAGTTATCAGAGGATATTTCCTTTGGCCCTATAATCTTCAAAGGGATGCGAAATAACTGTTCTCAGATTCCACAGAAATAAGGGTAGCAAAGAGATCCGCGAAATACAGATGTAACTCTTGGAGTGAAAGTCACAGAACACTAAGCGGTTTTTCAGAAAGCTTCTTTCCAGATTTCAACTGAGGATATTTTCTTTTTCACCATTGCGCTCTATGGGCTTCCAAATATCACTTAGCCAATTCCACAAGAACTGTCTTAGCGAAAGGCTTCTTGAAGGGAAAGCTGTAACTCTGTGAGATGATTTCACAGAACACAAAGAAGTTTCTCAGAAAGCTTCTTTCTCTTTGTTATCAGAGGATATCTCCTTTGGCCCTATAGTCTTCAAAGGGATCCGAAATATCTGTTCTCAGATTCCACAGAAATAAGGCTAGCAAAGAGATCCACGAAATACAGGTGTAATTCTGTGAGAAGAATTAACAGAACACTAAGCAGTTTCACAGAACGCTTCTTTCCAGATTTCATCTGAGGATATTTCCTTTTTCACCATAGCCCTCTATGGGCTTCCAAATATCACTTTGCCAATTCCACAAGAACTGTCTTAGCGAGAGGCTTCTTGAGGGGAAAGGTGTAACTCTGTGAGATGATTTCAGAGAACACAAAGAAGTTTCTCAGAAAGCATCTTTCTCTTTGTTATCGCAGGATATTTCCTTTGGCCCTATAATCTTCAAAGGGATTCGAAATATCTGTTCTCAGATTCCACAGAAATAAGGCTAGCAAAAGATCCACGAAATACAGATATAACTCTGTGAGTGGAAGTCACAGAACACTAAGCGGTTTCTCAGAAAGCTTCTTTCCAGATTTCATCTGAGGATATTTCCTTTTTCACCATAGCCCTCATTGGGCTTCAAAATATCTCTTTCCCAATTCCACAAGAACTGTCTTAGCGAAAGGCTTCTTGAGGGGAAAGCTGTAACTCTGTGAGATGATTTCACAGAACACAAAGAAATTTCTCAGAAAGCTTCTTTCTCTTTGTTATCGGAGGATATTTCCTTTGGCCCTATAGTCTTCAAAGGGATCCGAAATATCTGTTCTCAGATTCCACAGAAATAAGGCTAGCAAAGAGATCCACGAAATACAGATGTAACTCTTTGAGTGGAAGTCACAGAACACTAAGCGGTTTCTCGGAAAGCTTCTTTCCAGATTTCATCTGAGGATATTTACTTCCTCACCATAGCCCTCTATGGGCTTCCAAATATCACTTTGCCAATTCCACAAGACCTGTCTTAGCGAAAGGCTTCTTGAGGGGAAAGCTCTAACTCTGTGAGATGA
Source organism: Macaca fascicularis (assembly GCF_037993035.2). NCBI lineage: Eukaryota > Metazoa > Chordata > Mammalia > Primates > Cercopithecidae > Macaca > Macaca fascicularis. Next base: position 89,103,989 of record NC_088379.1, read on the forward strand.
TTTCACAGAACACAAAGAAGTTTCTCAGAAAGCTTCTTTCTCTTTGTTATCGGAGGATATTTCCTTTGGCCCTATAGTCTTCAAAGGTATCCGAAATATCTGTTCTCAGATTCCACAGAAATAAGGCTAGCAAAGAGGTCCATGAAATACAGTTGTAACTCTGTGAGTGGAAGTCACAGAACACTAAGCGGTTTCTCAGAAAGCTTCTTTCCAGATTTCATCTGAGGATATTTCCTTTTTCACCATAGCCCTCATTGGGTTTCCAAATATCTCTTTGCCAATTCCACAAGAACTGTCTTAGCGAAAGGCTTCTTCAAGGGAAAGCTGTAACGCTGTGAGATGATTTCACAGAACACAAAGTAGTTTCTCAGAAAGCTTCTTTCTCTTTGTTATCGGAGGATATTTCCTTTGGCCCTATAGTCTTCAAAGGGATCCGAAATATCTGTTCTCAGATTCCACAGAAATAAGGCTAGCAAAGAGATCCACGAAATACAGATGTAACTCTGTGAGATGAATTAACACAACACTAAGCAGTTTCTCAGAAACCTTCTTTCCAGATTTCATCTGAGGATATTTCCTTTTTCACCATAGCCCTCGATGGGCTTCCAAATATCACTTTGCCAATTCCACAAGAACTGTCTTAGCGAAAGGTTTTTGAGGGGAAAGCTGTAACTCTCTGAGATGATTTCACAGAACACAAAGAAGTTTCTCAGAAAGCTTCTTTCTCTTTGTTATCGGAGGATATTTCCTTTGGCCCTATAGTCTTCAAAGGGATCCGAAATATCTGTTCTCAGATTCCACAGAAAAAAGGCTAGCAAAGAGATCCACGAAATACAGATGTAACTCTGTTAGATGAATTAACAGAACACTAAGCAGTTTCTCAGAAATCTTTTTTCCAGATTTCATCTGAGGATATTTCCTTTTTCACCATAGCCCTCTATGGGCTTCCTAATATCACTTTGCCAAATCCACAAGAACTGTCTTAGCGAAAGGCTTCTTGAGGGGAAAGCTGTAACTCTGTGTGATTTTTTCACAGAACGCAAAGAAGTTTCTCAGAAAGCTTCTTTCTCTTAGTTATCGGAGGATATTTCCTTTGGCCCTATAGTCTTCAAAGGGATCCGAAATATCTGTTCTCAGATTCCACAGAAATAAGGCTAGCAAAGAGATCCATGAAATACAGATGTAACTATGTGAGTGGAAGTCACAGAACACTAAGCGGTTTCTCAGAAAGCTTCTTTCCAGATTTCATCTGAGGATATTTCCTTTTTCACCATACCCCTCATTGGGCTTCAAAATATCACTTTGCCAATTCCACAAGAACTGTCTTAGCGAGAGGCTTCTCTGAAGGGAAAGCTGTAACTCTGTGAGATGATTTCACAGAACACAAAGAAGTTTCTCAGAAAGCTTCTTTCTCTTTGTTATCGGAGGATATTTCCTTTGGCCCTATAGTCTTCAAAGGGATCCGAAAAATCTGTTCTCAGATTCCACAGAAATAAGGCTAGCAAAGAGATCCACGAAATACAGATGTAACTCTGTGAGATGAATAAATAGAACACTAAGCAGTTTCTCAGAAAGCTTCTTTCCAGATTTCATCTGAGGATATTTCCATTTTCAAGATAGCCCTCTATGGGCTTCAAAATATCACTTTGCCAATTCCACAAGAACCGTCTTAGTGAAAGGATTCTGGAGGGGAAAGCTGTAACTCTTTGAGATGATTTCACAGAACACAAAGAAGTTTCTCAGAAAGCTTCTTTCTCTTTGTTATCGGAGGATATATTCTTTGGCCCTATAATCTTCAAAGGGATCCGAAATATCTGTTCTCAGATTCCACAGAAATAAGGCTAGCAAAGAGATCCACGAAATACAGATGTAACTCTGTGAGTGGAAGTCAGAGAACACTATGCGGTTTCTCAGAAAGCTTCTTTCCAGATTTCATCTGAGGATATTTCCGTTTTCACCACAGCCCTCTAAGGGCTTCCAAATATCACTTTGCCAATTCCACAAGAACTGTCTTAGCGAAAGGGTTCTTGAGGGGAAAGCTGTAACTCTGTGAGATGATTTCACAGAACACAAAGAAGTTTCTCAGAAAGCTTCTTTCTATTTCTTATCGGAAGATATTTTCTTTGGACCTATAGTCTTCAAAGGGATCCGAAATATCTGTTCTCAGATTCCACAGAAATAAGGCTAGCAAAGAGATCCACGAAATACAGATGTAACTCTGTGAGTGGAAGTCAGAGAACACTAAGCGGTTTCTCAGAAAGCTTCTTTCCAGATTTCATCTGAGGATATTTCCTTTTTCACCGCAGCCCTCTAAGGGCTTCCAAATATCACTTTGCCAATTCCACAAGAACTGTCTTAGCGAAAGGCTTCTTGAGGTGAAAGCTGTAACTCTGTGAGATGATTTCACAGAACACAAAGAAGTTTCTCAGAAAGCTTCTTTCTCTTTGTTATCGGAGGATATTTCCTTTGGCCCTATAGTCTTCAAAGGGATCCGAAATATCTGTTCTCAGATTCCACAGAAATAAGGCTAGCAAAGAGATCCACGAAATACAGATGTAACTCTGTGAGTGGAAGTCAGAGAACACTAAGCGGTTTCTCAGAAAGCTTCTTTCCAGATTTCATCTGAGGATATTTCCTTTTTCACCACAGCCCTCTAAGGGCTTCCAAATATCACTTTGCCAATTCCACAAGAACTGTCTTAGCGAAAGGCTTCTTGAGGTGAAAGCTGTAACTCCGTGAGATGATTTCACAGAACTCAAAGAGGTTTCCAGAAAGCTTCTTTCTCTTTGTTATCGGAGGATATTTCCTTTGGCCCTCTAGTCTTCAAAGGGATCCGAAATATCTGTTCTCAGATTCCAAAGAAATAAGGCTAGCAAAGAGATCCATGAAATACAGATGTAACTCTGTGAGATGAATTAACAGAACACTAAGCAGTTTCTCAGAAAACTTCTTTCCAGATTTCATCTGAGGATATTTCCTTTTTCACCATAGCCCTCTATGGGCTTCCTAATATCAGTTTGCCAATTCCACAAGAACTGTCTTAGCGAAAGGCTTCTTCAGGGGAAAGCTGTAACTCTGTGAGATGATTTCACAGAGCACAAAGACGTTTCTCAGAAAGCTTCTTTGTCTTTGTTATCGGAGGATATTTCCTTTGGTCCTGTAGTCTTCAAAGGGATCCGAAATATCTGTTCTCAGATTCCACAGAAATAAAGCTAGCAAAGAGATCCACGAAATACAGATGTAACTCTGTGAGATGAATAAACAGAACACTAAGCAGTTTCTCAGAAAGCTTCTTTCCAGATTTCATCTGAGTATATTTCCTTTTTCACCATAGCCCTCTATGGGCTTCCAAATATCACTTTGGCAATTCCACAAGAACTGTCTTAGCTAAAGGCTTCTTGAGAGAAAAGCTGTAACTCTGTGAGATGATTTCACAGAACACAAAGAAGTTTCTCAGAAAGTTTCTTTCTCTTTGTTATCGGAGGATATTTCCTTTGGCCCTTTAGTCTTCAAAGGGATCAGAATTATCTGTTCTCAGATTCCACAGAAAGAAGGCTAGCAAAGAGATCCACGAAATACAGATGTAACTCTTGGAGTGAAAGTCACAGAACACTAAGCGGTTTCTCAGAAAGCTTATTTCCAGATTTCATCTGAGGATATTTCCTTTTTCACCATAACCCTCTAAGGGCTTCCAAATATCACTTTGCCAATTCGAGAAGAACTGTCTTAGCGAAAGGCTTCTTGAGGGGAAAGCAGTAACTCAGTGAGATGAGTTCACAGAACACAAAGAAGTTTCTCAGAAAGCTTCTTTCTCTTTGTTATCGGAGGATATTTCCTTTGGCCCTATAGTCTTCAAAGGGATCCGAAATATCTGTTCTCAGATTCCACAGAAATAAAGCTAGCAAAGAGATCCACGAAATACAGGTGTAATTCTGTGAGATGAATTATCACAACACTAAGCAGTTTCTCAGAAAGCTTCTTTCCAGATTTCATCTGAGGATATTTCCTTTTTCTCCATAGCCCTCTATGGGCTTCAAAATATCACTTTGCCAATTCCACAAGAACTGATTTAGCAAAAGGCTTCTTGAGGGGAAAGCTGTAACTCTGTGATATGATTTCACAGAACACAAAGAAGTTTCTCAGAAAGCTTCTTTCTCTTTGTTATCGCAGGATATTTCCTTTGGCCCTATAATCTTCAAAGGGATCCGAAATATCTGTTCTCAGATTCCACAGAAATAAGGCTAGCAAAGAGATCCACGAAATACAGATGTAACTCTGTGAGTGGAAGTCACAGAACACTAAGCGGTTTCTCAGAAAGCTTCTTTCCAGATTTCAACTGATGATATTTCCTTTTTCACCATAGCCCTCTATGGGCTTCCAAATATCACTTTGCCAATTCCACAAGAACTGTCTCAGCGAAAGGTTTCTTGAGGGTAAAGCTGTAACTCTGTGAGATGATTTCACAAAACACAAAGAAGTTTCTCAGAAAGCTTCTTTCTCTTTTTTTCGGAGGATATTTCCTTTGGCCCTATAGTCTTCAAAGGGATCCGAAATATCTGTTCTCAGATTCCACAGAAATAAGGCTAGCAAAGAGATCCACGAAATACAGGTGTAATTCTGTGAGAAGAATTAACAGAACACTAAGCAGTTTCACAGAACGCTTCTTTCCAGATTTCATCTGAGGATATTTCCTTTTTCACCATAGCCCTCTATGGGCTTCCAAATATCACTTTGCCAATTCCACAAGAACTGTCTTAGCGAAAGGCTTCTTGAGGGGAAAGCTGTAACTCTGTGAGATGATTTCAGAGAACACAAAAATGTTTCTCAGAAAGCATCTTTCTCTTTGTTATCGCAGGATATTTCCTTTGGCCCTATAATCTTCAAAGGGATCCGAAATATCTGTTCTCAGATTCCACAGAAATAAGGCTAGCAAAAGATCCACGAAATACAGATATAACTCTGTGAGTGGAAGTCACAGAACACTAAGCGGTTTCTCGGAAAGCTTCTTTCCAGATTTCATCTGAGGATATTTCCTTTTTCACCATAGCCCTCATTGGGCTTCAAAATATCTCTTTCCCAATTCCACAAGAAATGTCTTAGCGAAAGGCTTCTTGAGGGGAAAGCTGTAACTCTGTGAGATGATTTCACAGAACACAAAGAAGTTTCTCAGAAAGCTTCTTTCTCTTTGTTATCGGAGGATATTTCCTTTGGCCCTATAGTCTTCAAAGGGATCCGAAATATCTGTTCTCAGATTCCACAGAAATAAGGCTATCAAAGAGATCCACGAAATAGAGATGTAACTCTGTGAGATGAATTAACAGAACACTAAGCAGTTTCACAGAAAGCTTCTTTCCAGATATCATCTGAGGATATTTCCTTTCTCACCGTATCCCTCTATGGGCTTCCAAATATCACTTTGCCATTTCCACAAGAACTGTCTTAGCGAAAGGCTTCTTGAGGGGAAAGCTGTAACTCTGTGAGATGATTTCACAGAACACTAAGCAGTTTCTCAGAAAGCTTCTTTCTCTTTTTTATCGGAGGATATTTCCTTTGGCCCTCTAGTCTTCAAAGGGATCCGAAATATCTGTTCACAGATTCCACAGAAATAAGGCTAGCAAAGAGATCCACGAAATACTGATGTAACTCTGTGAGATGAATTAACAGAACACAAAGCAGTTTCTCAAAAAGCTTCTTTCCAGATTTCATCTGAGGATATTTCCTTTTTCACCATAGCCCTCTAAGGGCTTCCAAATATCACTTTGCCAATTCCACAAGAAGTGTCTTAGCGAAAGGCTTCTTGAGGGGAAAGCAGTAACTCTGTGAGATGATTTCACAGAACACAAAGAAGTTTCTCAGAAAGCTTCTTTCTCTTTGTTATCGGAGGATATTTCCTTTGGCCCTATAGTCTTCAAATGGATCCGGAATATCTGTTCTCAGATTCCACAGAAATAAGGCTAGCAAAGAGATCCACGAAATACAGGTATAATTCTGTGAGATGAATTATCAGAACACTAAGCAGTTTCTCAGAAAGCTTCTTTCCAGATTTCATCTGAGGATATTTCCTTTTTCACCATAGCCCTCTATGGGCTTCAAAATATCACTTTGCCAATTCCACAAGAACTGATTTAGCGAAAGGCTTCTTGAGGGTAAAGCTGTAACTCTGTGAGATGATTTCAGAGAACACAAAGAAGTTTCTCAGAAAGCTTCTTTCTCTTTGTTATCGGAGGATATTTCCTTTGGCCCTATAGTCTTCAAAGGGATCCGAAATATCTGTTCTCAGATTCCACAGAAATAAGGCTAGCAAAGAGATCCACGAAATACAGGTGTAATTCTGTGAGAAGAATTAACAGAACACTAAGCAGTTTCACAGAACGCTTCTTTCCAGATTTCATCTGAGGATATTTCCTTTTTCACCATAGCCCTCTATGGGCTTCCAAATATCACTTTGCCAATTCCACAAGAACTGTCTTAGCGAGAGGCTTCTTGAGGGGAAAGGTGTAACTCTGTGAGATGATTTCAGAGAACACAAAGAAGTTTCTCAGAAAGCATCTTTCTCTTTGTTATCGCAGGATATTTCCTTTGGCCCTATAATCTTCAAAGGGATTCGAAATATCTGTTCTCAGATTCCACAGAAATAAGGCTAGCAAAAGATCCACGAAATACAGATATAACTCTGTGAGTGGAAGTCACAGAACACTAAGCGGTTTCTCAGAAAGCTTCTTTCCAGATTTCATCTGAGGATATTTCCTTTTTCACCATAGCCCTCATTGGGCTTCAAAATATCTCTTTCCCAATTCCACAAGAACTGTCTTAGCGAAAGGCTTCTTGAGGGGAAAGCTGTAACTCTGTGAGATGATTTCACAGAACACAAAGAAATTTCTCAGAAAGCTTCTTTCTCTTTGTTATCGGAGGATATTTCCTTTGGCCCTATAGTCTTCAAAGGGATCCGAAATATCTGTTCTCAGATTCCACAGAAATAAGGCTAGCAAAGAGATCCACGAAATACAGATGTAACTCTTTGAGTGGAAGTCACAGAACACTAAGCGGTTTCTCGGAAAGCTTCTTTCCAGATTTCATCTGAGGATATTTACTTTCTCACCATAGCCCTCTATGGGCTTCCAAATATCACTTTGCCAATTCCACAAGAACTGTCTTAGCGAAAGGCTTCTTGAGGGGAAAGCTCTAACTCTGTGTGATTTTTTCACAGAACGCAAAGAAGTTTCTCAGAAAGCTTCTTTCTCTTAGTTATCGGAGGATATTTCCTTTGGCCCTATAGTCTTCAAAGGGATCCGAAATATCTGTTCTCAGATTCCACAGAAATAAGGCTAGCAAAGAGATCCATGAAATACAGATGTAACTATGTGAGATGAATAAATAGAACACTAAGCAGTTTCTCAGAAAGCTTCTTTCCAGATTTCATCTGAGGATATTTCCATTTTCAAGATAGCCCTCTATGGGCTTCAAAATATCACTTTGCCAATTCCACAAGAACCGTCTTAGTGAAAGGATTCTGGAGGGGAAAGCTGTAACTCTTTGAGATGATTTCACAGAACACAAAGAAGTTTCTCAGAAAGCTTCTTTCTCTTTGTTATCGGAGGATATATTCTTTGGCCCTATAATCTTCAAAGGGATCCGAAATATCTGTTCTCAGATTCCACAGAAATAAAGCTAGCAAAGAGATCCACGAAATACAGATGTAACTCTGTGAGTGGAAGTCAGAGAACACTATGCGGTTTCTCAGAAAGCTTCTTTCCAGATTTCATCTGAGGATATTTCCTTTTTCACCACAGCCCTCTAAGGGCTTCCAAATATCACTTTGCCAATTCCACAAGAACTGTCTTAGCGAAAGGGTTCTTGAGGGGAAAGCTGTAACTCTGTGAGATGATTTCACAGAACACAAAGAAGTTTCTCAGAAAGCTTCTTTCTATTTCTTATCGGAAGATATTTTCTTTGGACCTATAGTCTTCAAAGGGATCCGAAATATCTCTTCTCAGATTCCACAGAAATAAGGCTAGCAAAGAGATCCACGAAATACAGATGTAACTCTGTGAGTGGAAGTCAGAGAACACTAAGCGGTTTCTCAGAAAGCTTCTTTCCAGATTTCATCTGAGGATATTTCCTTTTTCACCACAGCCCTCTAAGGGCTTCCAAATATCACTTTGCCATTTCCACAAGAACTGTCTTAGCGAAAGGCTTCTTGAGGTGAAAGCTGTAACTCTGTGAGATGATTTCACAGAACACAAAGAAGTTTCTCAGAAAGCTTCTTTCTCTTTGTTATCGGAGGATATTTCCTTTGGCCCTATAGTCTTCAAAGGGATCCGAAATATCTGTTCTCAGATTCCACAGAAATAAGGCTAGCAAAGAGATCCACGAAATACAGATGTAACTCTGTGAGTGGAAGTCAGAGAACACTAAGCGGTTTCTCAGAAAGCTTCTTTCCAGATTTCATCTGAGGATATTTCCTTTTTCACCACAGCCCTCTAAGGGCTTCCAAATATCACATTGCCAATTCCACAAGAACTGTCTTAGCGAAAGGCTTCTTCAGGGGAAAGCTGTAACTCTGTGAGATGATTTCACAGAGCACAAAGACGTTTCTCAGAAAGCTTCTTTGTCTTTGTTATCGGAGGATATTTCCTTTGGTCCTGTAGTCTTCAAAGGGATCCGAAATATCTGTTCTCAGATTCCACAGAAATAAAGCTAGCAAAGAGATCCACGAAATACAGATGTAACTCTGTGAGATGAATAAACAGAACACTAAGCAGTTTCTCAGAAAGCTTCTTTCCAGATTTCATCTGAGTATATTTCCTTTTTCACCATAGCCCTCTATGGGCTTCCAAATATCACTTTGGCAATTCCACAAGAACTGTCTTAGCTAAAGGCTTCTTGAGAGAAAAGCTGTAACTCTGTGAGATGATTTCACAGAACACAAAGAAGTTTCTCAGAAAGCTTCTTTCTCTTTGTTATCGGAGGATATCTCCTTTGGCCCTTTAGTCTTCAAAGGGATCCGAAATATCTGTTCTGAGATTCCACAGAAATAAGGATAGCAAAGAGATCAACGAAATACAGATGTAACTCTGTGAGTGGAAGTCAGAGAACACTAAGCGGTTTTTCAGAAAGCTTCCTTCCAGATTTCATCTGAGGATATTTCCTTTTTCACCATAGCCCTCTATGGGCTTCCTAATATCAGTTTGCCAATTCCACAAGAACTGTCTTAGCGAAAGGCTTCTTCAGGGGAAAGCTGTAACTCTGTGAGATGATTTCACAGAGCACAAAGACGTTTCTCAGAAAGCTTCTTTGTCTTTGTTATCGGAGGATATTTCCTTTGGTCCTATAGTCTTCAAAGGGATCCGAAATATCTGTTGTCAGATTCCACAGAAATAAGGCTAGCAAAGAGATCCACGAAATACAGATGTAACTCTGTGAGATGAATAAACAGAACACTAAGTAGTTTCTCAAAAATCTTCTTTCCAGATTTCATCTGAGGATATTTCCTTTTTCAACATAGCCCTCTATGGGCTTCAAATTATCACTTTGCCAATTCCACAAGAAACGTCTTAGTGAAAGGATTCTGGAGGCTAAAGCTGTAACTCTTTGAGATGATTTCACAGAACACAAAGAAGTTTCTCAGAGAGCTTCTTTCTCTTTGTTTTCGGAGGATGTTTCCTTTGGCCCTATAGTCTTCAAAGGGATCGGAAATATCTGTTCTCAGATTCCACAGAAATAAGGCTAGCAAAGAGAACCACGAGATACAGGTGTAACTCTGTGAGATGAATTAACAGAACACTAAGCAGCTTCTCAGAAAGCTTCTCTACAGATTTCATCTGAGGATATTTCCTTTTTCACCATAGCCCTCTATGGGCTTCCTAATATCACTTTGCCAATTCCACAAGAACTGTCTTAGCGAAAGGCTTCTTGAGGGCAAGGCTGTAACTCTGTGAGATGATTTCACAGAACACAAAGATGTTTCTCAGAAAGCTTCTTTCTCTTTTTTATCGGAGGATATTTCCTTTGGCCCTATAGTCTTCAAAGGGATTCGAAATATCTGTTCTCACATTCCACAGAAATAAGGCTAGCAAAGAGATCCACGAAATAAAGATGTAACTCTGTGAGATGAATGAACAGAACACTTAGCAGTTTCTAAGAAAGCTTCTTTCCAGATTTCAATGGAGGATATTTCCTTTTTCAACATAGCCCTCTATGTGCTTCAAAATATCACTTTGCCAATTCCAAAAGAACCGTCTTAGCGAAAGGTTTCTTGAGGGGAAACCTGTAACTCCGTGAGATGATTTCACACAACACAAAGAAGTTTCTCAGAAAGTTTCTTTCTCTTTGTTATCGGAGGATATGTCCTTTAGCCCTATAGTCTTCAAAGGGATCCGAAATATCTGTTCCCAGATTCCACAGAAATAAGGCTAAAAAGAGATCCACGAAATACAGATGTAACTTTGTGAGTGGAAGTCACAGAACACTAAGCGGTGTCTCAGAAAGCTTCTTTCCAGATTTCATCTGAGGATATTTCCTTTTTCACCATAGCCCTCTATGGGCTTCCAAATATCACTTTGCCAATTCCACAAGAACTGTCTTAGCGAAAGGCTTCTTGAGGGAAAAGCGGTAACTCTGTGAGATGATTTCACAGAACACAAAGAAGTTTCTCAGAACGTTTCTTTCTGTTTGTTATCGGAGGATATTTCCTTTGGCCCTATAGTCTTCAAAGGGATCCGAAATATCTGTTCTCAGATTCCACAGAAATAAGGCTAGCAAAGAGATCCACGAAATACAGATGTAACTCTGTGAGATGAATTAAAAGAACACTAAGCAGTTTCTCAGAAAACTTCTTTCCAGATTTCATCTGAGGATATTTCCTTTTTCACCATAGCCCTCTATGGGCTTCCAAATATCACTTTGCCAATTCCACAAGAACTGTCTTAGCGAAAGGCTTCTTGAGGGGAAAGCTGTAACTCTGTGAGATGATTTCACAGAGCACAAAGACGTTTCTCAGAAATCTTCTTTCTCTTTGTTATCGGAGGATATTTCCTTTTGCCCTATAGTCTTCAAAGGGATTCGAAATATCTGTTCTCACATTCCACAGAAATAAGGCTAGCAAAGAGATCCACGAAATACAGATGTAACTCTGTGAGATGAATTAACAGAACACTAAGCAGTTTCTAAGAAAGCTTCTTTCCAGATTTCATCTGAGGATATTTACATTTTCAACATAGCCCTCTATGGGCATCAAAATATCACTTTGCCAATTCTACAAGAATCGTCTTAGTGAAAGGCTTCTGGATGGGAAAGCTGTAACTGTGTGAGATGATTACACAGAACACAAAGAAATTTATCAGAATGCTTCTTTCTCTTTGTTATCGGAGGATATATTCTTTGGCCCTATAGTCTTCAAAGGGATCCGAAATATCTGTTCTCAGATTCCACAGAAATAAGGCTAGCAAAGAGATCCACGAAATACAGATGTAACTCTGTTAGTGGAAGTCAGAGAACACTAAGCGGTTTCTCAGAAAGCTTCTTTCCAGATTTCATCTGAGGATATTTCCTTTTTCACCACAGCCCTCTAAGGGCTTCCAAATATCACTTTGCCAATTCCACAAGAACTGTCTTAGCGAAAGGCTTCTTGAGGGGAAAGCTGTGACTGTGTGAGATGATTTCACAGAGCACACATACGTTTCTCAGAAAGCTTCTTTCTCTTTGTTATCGGAGGATATTTCCTTTGGTCCTATAGTCTTCAAAGGGATCCGAAATATCTGTTGTCAGATTCCACAGAACTAAGGCTAGCAAAGAGATCCCCGAAATACAGATGTAACTCTGTGAGATGAATAAACAGAACACTAAGCATTTCTCAGAAAGCTTCTTTCCAGATTGCATCTGAGGATATTTCCTTTTTCAACATAGCCCTCCATCGGCTTCCAAATATCACTTTGCCAATTCCACAAGAACTGTCTTAGCTAAAGGCTTCCAAGGGGAAAGCTGTAACTCTGTGAGATGATTTCACAGAACACAGAGAAGTTTCTCAGAAAGCTTCTTTCTCTTTGTTATCGGAGGATATTTCCTTTGGCCCTTTAGTCTTCAAAGGGATCCGAAATATCTGTTCTCAGATTCCACAGAAATAAGGCTAGCAAAGAGATCCACGAAATACAGATGTAACTCTGTGAGATGAATGAACAGAACAACAAGCAGTTTCTCAGAAAGCTTCTTTCCAGATTTCATCTGAGGATATTTCCATTTTCAACATTGCCCTCTGTGGGCTTCCAAATATCACTTTGCCAATTCCATAAGAACTGTCTTAGCGAAAGGCTTCTTGAGGGAAAAGCTGTAACTCCGTGAGATGATTTCACAGAACACAAAGAAGTTTCTCAGAACGCTTCTTTCTCTTTGTTATCGGAGGATATTTCCTTTGGCCCTATAGTCTTCAAAGGGATCCGAAATATGTGTTCTCAGATTCCACAGAAATAAGGCTAGCAAAGAGATCCACGAAATACAGATGTAACTCTGTGAGATGAAGAAACAGAACACTAAGCAGTTTCTCAGAAAGCTTCTTTCCAGATTTCATCTGAGTATATTTCCTTTTTCAACAAAGCCCTCTATGGGCTTCCAAATATCACTTTGCCAATTACACAAGAACTGTCTTAGCTAAAGGCTTCTTGAGGGGAAAGCTGTAACTCTGTGAGATGATTTCACAGAACACAAAGAAGTTTCTCAGAAAGCTTCTTTCTCTTTGTTATCGGAGGATTTTTCCTTTGGCCCTATAGTCTTCAAAGGGATCCGAAATATCTGTTCTCAGATTCCACAGAAATAAGGCTAGCAAAGAGATCCACGAAATACAGGTGTAATTCTGTGAGAAGAATTAACAGAACACTAAGCAGTTTCACAGAACGCTTCTTTCCAGATTTCATCTGAGGATATTTCCTTTTTCACCATAGCCCTCTATGGGCTTCCAAATATCACTTTGCCAATTCTACAAGAACTGTCTTAGCGAGAGGCTTCTTGAGAGGAAAGGTGTAACTCTGTGAGATGATTTCAGAGAACACAAAGAAGTTTCTCAGAAAGCATCTTTCTCTTTGTTATCGCAGGATATTTCCTTTGGCCCTATAATCTTCAAAGGGATTCGAAATATCTGTTCTCAGATTCCACAGAAATAAGGCTAGCAAAAGATCCACGAAATACAGATATAACTCTGTGAGTGGAAGTCACAGAACACTAAGCGGTTTCTCAGAAAGCTTCTTTCCAGATTTCATCTGAGGATATTTCCTTTTTCACCATAGCCCTCATTGGGCTTCAAAATATCTCTTTCCCAATTCCACAAGAAATCTCTTAGCGAAAGGCTTCTTGAGGGGAAAGCTGTAACTCTGTGAGATGATTTCACAGAACACAAAGAAATTTCTCAGAAAGCTTCTTTCTCTTTGTTATCGGAGGATATTTCCTTTGGCCCTATAGTCTTCAAAGGGATCCGAAATATCTGTTCTCAGATTCCACAGAAATAAGGCTAGCAAAGAGATCCACGAAATACAGATGTAACTCTTTGAGTGGAAGTCACAGAACACTAAGCGGTTTCTCGGAAAGCTTCTTTCCAGATTTCATCTGAGGATATTTACTTTCTCACCATAGCCCTCTATGGGCTTCCAAATATCACTTTGCCAATTCCACAAGAACTATCTTAGCGAAAGGCTTCTTGAGGGGAAAGCTCTAACTCTGTGAGATGATTTCACAGAACACAAAGAAGTTTCTCAGAAAGCTTCTTTCTCTTTGTTATCGGAGGATATTTCCTTTGGCCCTGTAGTCTTCAAAGGTATCCGAAATATCTGTTCTCAGATTCCACAGAAATAAGGCTAGCAAAGAGGTCCATGAAATACAGTTGTAACTCTGTGAGTGGAAGTCACAGAACACTAAGCGGTTTCTCAGAAAGCTTCTTTCCAGATTTCATCTGAGGATATTTCCTTTTTCACCATAGCCCTCATTGGGCTTCCAAATATCTCTTTGCCAATTCCACAAGAACTGTCTTAGCGAAAGGCTTCTTGAAGGGAAAGCTGTAACGCTGTGAGATGATTTCACAGAACACAAAGTAGTTTCTCAGAAAGCTTCTTTCTCTTTGTTATCGGAGGATATTTCCTTTGGCCCTATAGTCTTCAGAGGGATCCGAAATATCTGTTCTCAGATTCCACAGAAATAAGGCTAGCAAAGAGATCCACGAAATACAGATGTAACTCTGTGAGATGAATTAACACAACACTAAGCAGTTTCTCAGAAACCTTCTTTCCGGATTTCATCTGAGGATATTTCCTTTTTCACCATAGCTCTCGATGGGCTTCCAAATATCACTTTGCCAATTCCACAAGAACTGTCTTAGCGAAAGGTTTTTGAGGGGAAAGCTGTAACTCTCTGAGATGATTTCACAGAACACAAAGAAGTTTCTCAGAAAGCTTCTTTCTCTTTGTTATCGGAGGATATTTCCTTTGGCCCTATAGTCTTCAAAGGGATCCGAAATATCTGTTCTCAGATTCCACAGAAAAAAGGCTAGCAAAGAGATCCACGAAATACAGATGTAACTCTGTGAGATGAATTAACAGAACACTAAGCAGTTTCTCAGAAATCTTTTTTCCAGATTTCATCTGAGGATATTTCCTTTTTCACCATAGCCCTCTATGGGCTTCCTAATATCACTTTGCCAAATCCACAAGAACTGTCTTAGCGAAAGGCTTCTTGAGGGGAAAGCTGTAACTCTGTGTGATGTTTTCACAGAACGCAAAGAAGTTTCTCAGAAAGCTTCTTTCTCTTAGTTATCGGAGGATATTTCCTTTGGCCCTATAGTCTTCAAAGGGATCCGAAATATCTCTTCTCAGATTCCACAGAAATAAGGCTAGCAAAGAGATCCATGAAATACAGATGTAACTATGTGAGTGGAAGTCACAGAACAGTAAGCGGTTTCTCAGAAAGCTTCTTTCCAGATTTCATCTGAGGATATTTCCTTTTTCACCATAGCCCTCTATGGGCTTCCAAATATCACTTTGCCAATTCCACAAGAACTGTCTTAGCGAGAGGCTTCTCTGAAGGGAAAGCTGTAACTCTGTGAGATGATTTCACAGAACACAAAGAAGTTTCTCAGAAAGCTTCTTTCTCTTTGTTATCGGAGGATATTTCCTTTGGCCCTATAGTCTTCAAAGGGATCAGAAAAATCTGTTCTCAGATTCCACAGAAATAAGGCTAGCAAAGAGATCCACGAAATACAGATGTAACTCTGTGAGATGAATAAATAGAACACTAAGCAGTTTCTCAGAAAGCTTCTTTCCAGATTTCATCTGAGGATATTTCCTTTTTCAACATAGCCCTCTAAGGGCTTCCAAATATCACTTTGCCAATTCCACAAGAACTGTCTTAGCGAAAGGCTTCTTGAGGGGAAAGATATAACTCTGTGACATGATTTTACAGAGCAAAAAGACGTTTATCAGAAAGCTTCTTTGTCTTTGTTATCGGAGGATATCTCCTTTGGCCCTTTAGTCTTCAAAGGGATCCGAAATATCTGTTCTCAGATTCCACAGAAATAAGGCTAGCAAAGAAATCCAGGAAATACAGATGTAACTCTCTGAGATGAATGAACAGAACACTAAGCAGTTTCTCCGAAAGCCTCTTTCCAGATTTCATCTGAGGATATTTCCATTTTCAAGATAGCCCTCCATGGGCTTCAAAATATCACTTTGCCAATTCCACAAGAACCGTCTTAGTGAAAGGATTCTGGAGGGGAAAGCTGTAACTCTTTGAGATGATTTCACAGAACACAAAGAAGTTTCTCAGAAAGCTTCTTTCTCTTTGTTATCGGAGGATATATTCTTTGGCCCTATAATCTTCAAAGGGATCCGAAATATCTGTTCTCAGATTCCACAGAAATAAAGCTAGCAAAGAGATCCACGAAATACAGATGTAACTCTGTGAGTGGAAGTCAGAGAACACTATGCGGTTTCTCAGAAAGCTTCTTTCCAGATTTCATCTGAGGATATTTCCTTTTTCACCGCAGCCCTCTAAGGGCTTCCAAATATCACTTTGCCAATTCCACAAGAAGTGTCTTAGCGAAAGGCTTCTTGAGGGGAAAGCTGTAACTCTCTGAGATGATTTCACAGAACACAAAGAAGTTTCTCAGAAAGCTTCTTTCTCTTTCTTATCGGAAGATATTTCCTTTGGCCGTATAGTCTTCAAAGGGATCCGAAATATCTGTTCTCAGATTCCACAGAAATAAGGCTAGCAAAGACATCCACGAAATACAGATGTAACTCTGTGAGTGGAAGTCAGAGAACACTAAGCGGTTTCTCAGAAAGCTTCTTTCCAGATTTCAGCTGAGGATATTTCCTTTTTCACTACAGCCCTCTAAAGGCTTCCAAATATCACTTTGCCAATTCCACAAGAACTGTCTTAGCGAAAGGCTTCTTGAGGTGAAAGCTGTAAATCTTTGAGGTGATTTCACAGAACACAAAGAAGTTTCTCAGAAAGCTTCTTTCTCTTTCTTTTCGGAGGATATTTCCTTTAGCCCTATAGTCTTCAAAGGGATCCGAAATATCTGTTCTCAGATTCCACAGAAAAAAGGCTAGCAAAGAGATCCACGAAATACAGATGTAACTTTGTGAGATGAATTCACAGAACACTAAGCAGCATCTCAGAAATCTTCTTACAGATTTCATCTGAGGATATTTCCTTTTTCACCATAGCCCTGTATGGGCTTCCAAATATCACTTTGCCAATTCCACAGGAACTGTCTTAGCGAAAGGCTTCTTGAGGGGAAAGCTGTAACTCTGTGAGATGATTACACTGAACACAAAGATGTTTCTCAGAAAGCTTCTTTCTCTTTGTTATCGGAGGATATTTCCTTTGGCCCTATAGTCTTCAAAGGGATCTGAAATATCTCTTCTCAGATTCCACAGAAATAAGGCTAGCAAAGAGATCCACGAAATACAGATATAACTCTGTGAGATGAATGAACAGAACACTAAGCAGTTTCTTAGAAAGCTTCTTTCCAGATTTCATCGGAGGATATTTCCTTTTTCAACATAGCCATCTATGGGCTTCAAAATATCACTTTGCCAATTCCAAAAGAACCGTCTTAGCGAAAGGCTTCTTGAAGGGAAAGCTGTAACTCTTTGAGATGATTTCACAGAACACAAAGAAGTTTCTCAGAAAGCTTCTTTCTCTTTGTTTTCGGAGGATATTTCCTTTGGCCCTATAGTCTTCAAAGAGATCCGAAATATCTGTTCTCAGATTCCACAGAAATAAGGCTAGCAAAGAGATCCACGAAATACAGATGTAACTTTGTGAGATGAATTAACAGAACACTAAGCAGCTTCTCAGATAGCTTCTTTACAGATTTCATCTGAGGATATTTCCTTTTTCACCATAGCCCTCTATGGGCTTCCAAATATCACTTTGCCAATACCACAAGAACTGTCTTAGCGAAAGGCTTCTTGAAGGGAAAGCTGTAACTCTGTGAGATGATTTCACTGAACACAAAGATGTTTCTCAGAAAGCTTCTTTCTCTTTGTTATCGGAGGATATTTCCTTTGGCCCTATAGTCTTCAAAGGGATCTTAAATATCTCTTCTCAGATTCCACAGAAATAAGGCTAGCAAAGAGATCCACGAAATACAGATGTAACTCTGTGAGATGAATGAACAGAACACTAAGCAGTTTCTTAGAAAGCTTCTTTCCAGATTTCATCGGAGGATATTTCCTTTTTCATCATAGCCATCTATGGGCTTCAAAATATCACTTTGCCAATTCCAAAAGAACCGTCTTAGCGAAAGGCTTCTTGAAGGGAAAGCTGTAACTCTTTGAGATTATTTCACAGAACACAAAGAAGTTTCTCAGAAAGCTTCTTTGTCTTTGTTATCGGAGGATATATTCTTTGGCCCTATAATCTTCAAAGGGATCCGAAATATCTGTTCTCAGATTCCACAGAAATAAAGCTAGCAAAGAGATCCACGAAATACAGATGTAACTCTGTGAGTGGAAGTCAGAGAACACTATGCGGTTTCTCAGAAAGCTTCTTTCCAGATTTCATCTGAGGATATTTCCTTTTTCACCACAGCCCTCTAAGGGCTTCCAAATATCACTTTGCCAATTCCACAAGAACTGTCTTAGCGAAAGGCTTCTTGAGGGGAAAGCTGTAACTCTGTGAGATGATTTCACAGAACACAAAGAAGTTTCTCAGAAATCTTCTTTCTATTTCTTATCGGAAGATATTTTCTTTGGACCTATAGTCTTCAAAGGGATCCGAAATATCTGTTCTCAGATTCCACAGAAATAAGGCTAGCAAAGAGATCCACGAAATACAGATGTAACTCTGTGAGTGGAAGTCAGAGAACACTAAGCGGTTTCTCAGAAAGCTTCTTTCCAGATTTAATCTGAGGATATTTCCTTTTTCACCACAGCCCTCTAAGGGCTTCCAAATATCACTTTGACAATTCCACAACAACTGTCTTAGCGAAAGGCTTCTTGAGGTGAAAGCTGTAACTCCGTGAGATGATTTCACAGAACTCAAAGAGGTTTCCAGAAAGCTTCTTTCTCTTTGTTATCGGAGGATATGTCCTTTGGCCCTATAGTCTTCAAAGGGATACGAAATATCTGTTCTCAGATTCCAAAGAAATAAGGCTAGCAAAGAGATCCATGAAATACAGATGTAACACTGTGAGATGAATTAACAGAACACTAAGCAGTTTCTCAGAAAACTTCTTTCCAGATTTCATCTGAGGATATTTCCTTTTTCACCATAGCCCTCTATGGTCTTCCTAATATCAGTTTGCCAATTCCACAAGAACTGTCTTAGCGAAAGGCTTCTTCAGGGGAAAGCTGTAACTCTGTGAGATGATTTCACAGAGCACAAAGACGTTTCTCAGAAAGCTTCTTTGTCTTTGTTATCGGAGGATATTTCCTTTGGTCCTATAGTCTTCAAAGGGATCCGAAATATCTGTTGTCAGATTCCACAGAAATAAGGCTAGCAAAGAGATCCACGAAATACAGATGTAACTCTGTGAGATGAATAAACAGAACACTAAGCAGTTTCTCAGAAAGCTTCTTTCCAGATTTCATCTGAGTATATTTCCTTTTTCAACATAGCCCTCTATGGGCTTCCAAATATCACTTTGCCAATTCCACAAGAACTGTCTTAGCTAAAGGCTTCTTGAGAGAAAAGCTGTAACTCTGTGAGACGATTTCACAGAACACAAAGAAGTTTCTCAGAAAGCTTCTTTCTCTTTGTTATCGGAGGATATCTCCTTTGGCCCTTTAGTCTTCAAAGGGATCCGAAATATCTGTTCTCAGATTCCACAGAAATAAGGCTAGCAAAGAGATCCACGAAATACAGATGTAACTCTGTGAGTGGAAGTCAGAGAACACTAAGCGGTTTTTCAGAAAGCTTCCTTCCAGATTTCATCTGAGGATATTTCCTTTTTCACCATAGCCCTCTATGGGCTTCCTAATATCAGTTTGCCAATTCCACAAGAACTGTCTTAGCGAAAGGCTTCTTCAGGGGAAAGCTGTAACTCTGTGAGATGATTTCACAGAGCACAAAGACGTTTCTCAGAAAGCTTCTTTGTCTTTGTTATCGGGGGATATTTCCTTTGGTCCTATAGTCTTCAAAGGGATCCGAAATATCTGTTGTCAGATTCCACAGAAATAAGGCTAGCAAAGAGATCCACGAAATACAGATGTAACTCTGTGAGATGAATAAACAGAACACTAAGTAGTTTCTCAGAAATCTTCTTTCCAGATTTCATCTGAGGATATTTCCTTTTTCAACATAGCCCTCTATGGGCTTCAAATTATCACTTTGCCAATTCCACAAGAAACGTCTTAGTGAAAGGATTCTGGAGGCTAAAGCTGTAACTCTTTGAGATGATTTCACAGAACACAAAGAAGTTTCTCAGAGAGCTTCTTTCTCTTTGTTTTCGGAGGATGTTTCCTTTGGCCCTATAGTCTTCAAAGGGATCGGAAATATCTGTTCTCAGATTCCACAGAAATAAGGCTAGCAAAGAGAACCACGACATACAGGTGCAACTCTGTGAGATGAATTAACAGAACACTAAGCAGCTTCTCAGAAAGCTTCTCTACAGATTTCATCTGAGGATATTTCCTTTTTCAACATAGCCCACTATGGGCTTCCAAATATCACTTTGCCAATTCCACAAGAACTGTCTTAGCGAAAGGCTTCTTGAGGGCAAGGCTGTAACTCTGTGAGATGATTTCACAGAACACAAAGATGTTTCTCAGAAAGCTTCTTTCTCTTTTTTATCGGAGGATATTTCCTTTGGCCCTATAGTCTTCAAAGGGATTCGAAATATCTGTTCTCACATTCCACAGAAATAAGGCTAGCAAAGAGATCCACGAAATAAAGATGTAACTCTGTGAGATGAATGAACAGAACACTTAGCAGTTTCTAAGAAAGCTTCTTTCCAGATTTCAATGGAGGATATTTCCTTTTTCAACATAGCCCTCTATGTGCTTCATAATATCACTTTGCCAATTCCAAAAGAACCGTCTTAGCGAAAGGCTTCTTGAGGGGAAACCTGTAACTCCGTGAGATGATTTCACACAACACAAAGAAGTTTCTCAGAAAGTTTCTCTCTCTTTGTTATCGGAGGATATGTCCTTTAGCCCTATAGTCTTCAAAGGGATCCGAAATATCTGTTCCCAGATTCCACAGAAATAAGGCTAGGAAAGAGATCCACGAAATACAGATGTAACTTTGTGAGTGGAAGTCACGGAACACTAAGCGGTGTCTCAGAAAGCTTCTTTCCAGATTTCATCTGAGGATATTTCCTTTTTCACCATAGCCCTCTATGGGCTTCCAAATATCACTTTGCCAATTCCACAAGAACTGTCTTAGCGAAAGGCTTCTTGAGGGAAAAGCGGTAACTCTGTGAGATGATTTCACAGAACACAAAGAAGTTTCTCAGAACGTTTCTTTCTGTTTGTTATCGGAGGATATTTCCTTTGGCCCTATAGTCTTCAAAGGGATCCGAAATATCTGTTCTCAGATTCCACGGAAATAAGGCTAGCAAAGAGATCCACGAAATACAGATGTAACTCTGTGAGATGAATTAAAAGAACACTAAGCAGTTTCTCAGAAAACTTCTTTCCAGATTTCATCTGGGGATATTTCCTTTTTCACCATAGCCCTCTTTGGGCTTCCAAATATCACTTTGCCAATTCCACAAGAACTGTCTTAGCGAAAGGCTTCTTGAGGGGAAAGCTGTAACTCTGTGTGATTTTTTCACAGAACGCAAAGAAGTTTCTCAGAAAGCTTCTTTCTCTTAGTTATCGGAGGATATTTCCTTTGGCCCTATAGTCTTCAAAGGGATCCGAAATATCTCTTCTCAGATTCCACAGAAATAAGGCTAGCAAAGAGATCCATGAAATACAGATGTAACTATGTGAGTGGAAGTCACAGAACACTAAGCGGTTTCTCAGAAAGCTTCTTTCCAGATTTCATCTGAGGATATTTACATTTTCAACATAGCCCTCTATGGGCATCCAAATATCACTTTGCCAATTCTACAAGAACCGTCTTAGTGAAAGGCTTCTGGATGGGAAAGCTGTAACTGTGTGAGATGATTTCACAGAACACAAAGAAATTTATCAGAATGCTTCTTTCTCTTTGTTATCGGAGGATATATTCTTTGGCCCTATAGTCTTCAAAGGGATCCGAAATATCTGTTCTCAGATTCCACAGAAATAAGGCTAGCAAAGAGATCCACGAAATACAGATGTAACTCTGTGAGTGGAAGTCAGAGAACACTAAGCGGTTTCTCAGAAAGCTTCTTTCCAGATTTCATCTGAGGATATTTCCTTTTTCACCACAGCCCTCTAAGGGCTTCCAAATATCACTTTGCCAATTCCACAAGAACTGTCTTAGCGAAAGGCTTCTTGAGGGGAAAGCTGTGACTCTGTGAGATGATTTCACAGAGCACACATACGTTTCTCAGAAAGCTTCTTTCTCTTTGTTATCGGAGGATATTTCCTTTGGTCCTATAGTCTTCAAAGGGATCCGGAATATCTGTTGTCAGATTCCACAGAAATAAGGCTAGCAAAGAGATCCCCGAAATACAGATGTAACTCTGTGAGATGAATAAACAGAACACTAAGCATTTCTCAGAAAGCTTCTTTCCAGATTTCATCTGAGGATATTTCCTTTTTCAACATAGCCCTCCATCGGCTTCCAAATATCACTTTGTCAATTCCACAAGAACTGTCTTAGCTAAAGGCTTCTAGAGGGGAAAGCTGTAACTCTGTGAGATGATTTCACAGAACACAGAGAAGTTTCTCAGAAAGCTTCTTTCTCTTTGTTATCGGAGGATATTTCCTTTGGCCCTTTAGTCTTCAAAGGGATCCGAAATATCTGTTCTCAGATTCCACAGAAATAAGGCTAGCAAAGAGATCCACGAAATACAGATGTAACTCTGTGAGATGAATGAACAGAACAACAAGCAGTTTCTCAGAAAGCTTCTTTCCAGATTTCATCGGAGGATATTTCCATTTTCAACATTGCCCTCTGTGGGCTTCCAAATATCACTTTTCCAATTCCATAAGAACTGTCTTAGCGAAAGGCTTCTTGAGGGAAAAGCTGTAACTCCGTGAGATGGTTTCACAGAACACAAAGAAGTTTCTCAGAACGCTTCTTTCTCTTTGTTATCGGAGGATATTTCCTTTGGCCCTATAGTCTTCAAAGGGATCCGAAATATGTGTTCTCAGATTCCACAGAAATAAGGCTAGCAAAGAGATCCACGAAATACAGATGTAACTCTGTGAGTGGAAGTCAGAGAACACTAAGCGGTTTCTCAGAAAGCTTCTTTCCAGATTTCATCTCAGGATATTTCCTTTTTCACCATAGAACTCTATGGGCTTCCAAATATCACTTTGCCAATTCCACAAGAACTGTCTTAGCGAAAGGCTTCTTGAGGGGAAAGCTGTAACTCTGTGAGAAGATTTCACAGAACACAAAGAAGTTTCTCAGAACGCTTCTTTCTCTTTGTTATCGGAGGATATTTCCTTTGGCCCTATAGTCTTTAAAGGGATCCGAAATATCTGTTCTCAGATTCCACAGAAATAAGGCTAGCAAAGAGATCCACGAAACACAGATGTAACTCTGTGAGTGGAAGTCAGAGAACACTAAGCGGTTTCTCAGAAAGCTTCTTTCCAGATTTCATCTGAGGATATTTCCTTTTTCACCACAGCCCTCTAAGGGCTTCCAAATATCACTTTGCCAATTCCACAAGAACTGTCTTAGCGAAAGGCTTCTTGAGGGGAAAGCTGTAACTTTGTGAGAAGATTTCACAGAACACAAAGAAGTTTCTCAGAACGCTTCTTTCTCTTTGTTATCGGAGGATATTTCCTTTGGCCCTATAGTCTTTAAAGGGATCCGAAATATCTGTTCTCAGATTCCACAGAAATAAGACTAGCAAAGAGATCCACGAAATACAGATGTAACTCTGTGAGATGAATTAACAGAACCCTAAGCAGCTTCTCAGAAATCTTCTTTACAGATTTCATCTGAGGATATTTCCTTTTTCACCATAGCCCTCTATGGGCTTCGAAATATCACTTTGCCAATTCCACAAGAACTGTCTTAGCAAAAGGCTTCTTGAGGGGAAAGCTGTAACTCTGTGAGATGATTTCACAGAACACAAAGATGTTTCTCAGAATGCTTCTTTCTCTTTTTTATCGGAGGATATTTCCTTGGGTCCTATAGTCTTCAAAGGTATCCGAAATATCTCTTCTCACATACCACAGAAATAAGGCTAGCAAAGAGATCCACGAAATACAGATGTAACTCTGTGAGATGAATTAACAGAACACTAAGCAGTTTCTAAGAAAGCTTCTTTCCAGATTTCATCGGGGGATATTTCCGTTTTCAACATAGCCCTCTATGTGCTTCAAAATATCACTTTGCCAATTCCAAAAGAACCGTCTTAGCGAAAGGCTTCTTGAGGGGAAACCTGTAACTCCTTGAGATGAATTCACACAACACAAAGAAGTTTCTCAGAAAGTTTCTTTCTCTTTGTTATAGGAGGATATGTCCTTTAGCGCTATTGTCTTCAAAGGGATCCGAAATATCTGTTCTCAGATTCCACAGAAATAAGGCTAGCAAAGAGATCCATGAAATACAGATGTAACTCTGTGAGATGAATTAACAGAACACTAAGCAGTTTCTCAGAAAGCTTCTTTACAGATTTCATCTGAGGATATTTCCATTTACAATATAGCCCTCTATGGGCTTCCAATTATCACTTTGCCAATTCCACAAGAACTGTCTTAGCGAAAGGCTTCTTGAGGGGAAAGCTGTAACTCTGTGAGATGATTTCACAGAACAAAAAGAAGTTTCTCAGAAAGCTTCTTTCTCTTTGTTATCGGAGGATATTTCCTTTGGCCCTATAGTCTTCAAAGGGATCCGAAATATCTGTTGTCAGATTCCACAGAAATAAGGCTAGCAAAGAGATCCACGAAATACAGATGTAACTCTGTGAGATGAATAAACAGAACACTAAGCAGTTTCTCAGAAAGCTTCTTTCCAGATTTCAACTGAGGATATTTCCTTTTTCACCACAGCCCTATATGGGCTGCGAAATATCATTTTGCCAATTCCACAAGAACTGTCTTATTTAAAGGATTCTTTTGGGGAAAGCTGTAACTCTGTGAGATGATTTCACAGAACACAAAGAAGTTTCTCAGAAAGCTTCTTTCTCTTTGTTATCGGAGGATATCTCCTTTGGCCCTTTAGTCTTCAAAGGGATCCGAAATATCAGTTCTCAGATTCCACAGAAATAAGGCTTGCATAGAGATCCACGAAATACAGATGTAACTCTGTGAGATGAATGAACAGAAAACCAAGCAGTTTCTCAGAAAGCCTCTTTCCAGATTTCATCTGAGGATATTTCCATTTTCAACCTAGCCCTCTATGGGCTTCCTAATATCACTTTGCCAATTTCACAAGAACCGTCTTAGTGAAAGGATTTTGGAGGGGAAGCTGTAACTCTGTGACATGATTTCACAGAACACGAAGAAGTTTCTCAGAAAGCTTCTTTATCTTTGTTATCGGAGGATATATTCTTTGGCCCTAAAGTCTTCAAAGGGATCCGAAATATCTGTTCTGAGATTCCACAGAAATAAGGCTAGCAAAGAGATCCACGAAATACCGATGTAACTCTGTGAGTAGAAGTCAGAGAACACTAAGCAGTTTCTCAGAAAGTTTCTTTCCAGATTTCATCTGCGGATATTTCCTTTTTCAGCATAGCCCTCCATGGGTATCCAAATATCACTTTGCCAATTCCACAAGAACTGTCTTAGCGAAAGGCTTCTTGAGGCGAAAGCTGTAACTCTGTGAGATGATTTCACAGAACACAAAGAGGTTTCTCAGAAAGCTTCTTTCTCTTTATTATCGGAGGATATTTCCTTTGGCCCTATAGTCTTCAAAGGGATCCGAAATATCTGTTCTCAGATTCCACAGAAATAAGGCTAGCAAAGTGATCCACGAAATACATATGTAACTCTGTGAGATGAACTAACAGAACACTAAGGAGTTTCTCAGAAAGCTTCTTTCCAGATTTCATCTGAGGATATTTCCTTTTTCACCATAGCCTTCTATTGGCTTCCAAATATCCCTTTGCCAATTCCACAAGAAGTGTCTTTCCGAAAGACTTCTTGAGGGGAAAGCTGTAACTCTGTGAGATGATTTCACAGAACACAAAGAAGTTTCTCAGAAAGAGTCTTTCTCTTTTTTATCGGAGGTTATTTCCTCTGGCCCTATAGTCTTCAAAGGGATCCGAAATATCTGATCTCAGATTCCACAGGAATAAGGCTAGCAAAGAAGTCCACGAGATACCGATGTAACTCTGTGAGTAGAAGTCAGACAACACTAAGCAGTTTCTCAGAAAGCTTCTTTCCGGATTTCATCTGAGGATATTTCCTTTTTCACCATAGCCCTCTATGGGCTTCCAAATATCACTTTGCCAATTCCACAAGATCTGTCTCAGCAAAAGGCTTCTTGAGGGGAAAGCTGTAACTCTGAGGGATGATTTCACAGAACACAAAGAATTTTTCAGAAAGCTTCTTTCTCTTTGTAATAGGAGGATATTTCCTTTGGCCCCAGAGTCTTCAAAGGGATCCGAAATATCTGTTCTCAGATTCCACAGAAATAAGGATAGCAAAGTGATCCACGAAATACAGATGTAACTCTGAGAGTGGAAGTCACAGAACACTAAGGAGCTTCTCAGAAAGCTTCTTTCCATATTTCATCTGAGGATATTTCCTTTTTCACCATGGCTTTCTAAGGGCTTCCAAATATCACTTTGCCAATTCCACAAGAACTGTCTTAGCGAAAGGCTTCTTGAGAGGAAAGCTGTAACTCTGTGAGATGATTTCACAGAACACAAAGAAGTTTCTCAGAAAGCTTCTTTCTCTTTGTTATCAGAAGATATTTCCTTTGGCCCTATAGTCTTCAATGGGATCCGAAATATCTGTTCTCAGATTCCACAGAAATAGGGCCAACAAAGAGATCCACTAAATACAGATGTAACTCTGTGAGTGAACATCACAGAACACTAAGCGGTTTCTCAGAAATCTTCTTTCCAGATTTCATCTGAGGATATTTCCTTTTTCACCATAGCCCTCTATGGGCTTCCAAATGTCACTTTGCCAATTTCACAAGAACTGTCTTATCGAAAGGCTTCTTGAGGGGAAACCTGTAACCCTGTGAGATGATTTCACAGAATACAAAGAAGTTTCTCAGAAAGCTTCTTTCTCTTTGATGTCGGAGGATATTTCCTTTGGCCCTATAGTCTTCAAAGGGATCCGAAATATCTGTTCTCAGATTCCACAGAAATAAGGCTAGCAAAGAGATCCACGAAACACAGATGTAACTCTGTGAGTGGAAGTCACAGAACGCTAAGCGGTTTCTCAGAAAGTTTCTTTCCAGATTTCTTCTGAGGATATTTCCTTTTTCACCATAGACTTCTATGGGCTTCCAAATATCACTTTGCCAATTCCACAAGAACTGTCTTAGCGAAAGGCTTCTTGAGGGGAAAGCTGTAAATCTGTGAGATGATTTCACAGAACACAAAGAAGTTTCTCAGAAAGCTTCTTTCTCTTTGTTATCGGAGGATATTTCCTTTGGTCCTATAGTCTTCAAAGGGATCCGAAATATCTGTTCTCAGATTCAACAGAAAGAAGGCTAGCAAAGAGATCCACGAAATACAGATGTAACTCGGTGAGACGATTTAACAGAACACTAAGCAGATTCTCAGAAATCTTCTTTCCAGATTTCATCTGAGGATATTTCCTTTTTCACCCTAGCCCTCTATGGGCTTCCAAATATCACTTTGCCAATTCCACAAGAACTGTGTTAGCGAAAGGATTCTTGAGGGGAAAGCTGTAACTCTGTGAGATGATTTCACAGAAAACAAAGAATTTTTCAGAAAGCTTCTTTCTCTTTGTTATCGGAGGATATTTCCTTTGGCCCTATAGTCTTCAAAGGGATCCGAAATATCTGTTCTCAGATTCCACAGAAATAAGGCTAGCAAAGAGTTCCCCGAAATACAGATGTCACTCGGTGAGACGAATTAACAGAACACTAAGCAGTTTCTCAGAAAGCTTCTTTCCAGATTTCATCGGAGGATATTTCCTTTTTCACCATAGCCCTCTATGGGCTGCCAAATATCACTTTGCCAATTCCACAAGAACTGTCTTAGCGAAAGGCTTCTTGAGGGGAAAGCAGTAACTCTGTGAGATGATTTCACAGAACACAAAGAAGTTTCTCAGAAAGCTTCTTTCTCTTTGTTATCAGAAGATATTTCCTTTGGCCCTATAGTCTTCAAAGGGATCCGAAATATCTGTTCTCAGATTCCACAGAAATAAGGCCAACAAAGAGATCCACGAAATACAGATGTAACTCTGTGAGTGGAAGTCACAGAACACTAAGGAGCTTCTCAGAAAGCTTCATTACAGATTTCATCTGAGGATATTTGCTTTTTCACCATAGCCCTCTTTGGGCTTCCAAATATCACTTTGCCAATTCCACAAGAACTGTCTTAGCGAAAGGCTTCTTGAGGGGAAAGCTGTAACTCTGTGTGATTTTTTCACAGAACGCAAAGAAGTTTCTCAGAAAGCTTCTTTCTCTTAGTTATCGGAGGATATTTCCTTTGGCCCTATAGTCTTCAAAGGGATCCGAAATATCTCTTCTCAGATTCCACAGAAATAAGGCTAGCAAAGAGATCCATGAAATACAGATGTAACTATGTGAGTGGAAGTCACAGAACACTAAGCGGTTTCTCAGAAAGCTTCTTTCCAGATTTCATCTGAGGATATTTACATTTTCAACATAGCCCTCTATGGGCATCCAAATATCACTTTGCCAATTCTACAAGAACCGTCTTAGTGAAAGGCTTCTGGATGGGAAAGCTGTAACTGTGTGAGATGATTTCACAGAACACAAAGAAATTTATCAGAATGCTTCTTTCTCTTTGTTATCGGAGGATATATTCTTTGGCCCTATAGTCTTCAAAGGGATCCGAAATATCTGTTCTCAGATTCCACAGAAATAAGGCTAGCAAAGAGATCCACGAAATACAGATGTAACTCTGTGAGTGGAAGTCAGAGAACACTAAGCGGTTTCTCAGAAAGCTTCTTTCCAGATTTCATCTGAGGATATTTCCTTTTTCACCACAGCCCTCTAAGGGCTTCCAAATATCACTTTGCCAATTCCACAAGAACTGTCTTAGCGAAAGGCTTCTTGAGGGGAAAGCTGTGACTCTGTGAGATGATTTCACAGAGCACACATACGTTTCTCAGAAAGCTTCTTTCTCTTTGTTATCGGAGGATATTTCCTTTGGTCCTATAGTCTTCAAAGGGATCCGGAATATCTGTTGTCAGATTCCACAGAAATAAGGCTAGCAAAGAGATCCCCGAAATACAGATGTAACTCTGTGAGATGAATAAACAGAACACTAAGCATTTCTCAGAAAGCTTCTTTCCAGATTTCATCTGAGGATATTTCCTTTTTCAACATAGCCCTCCATCGGCTTCCAAATATCACTTTGTCAATTCCACAAGAACTGTCTTAGCTAAAGGCTTCTAGAGGGGAAAGCTGTAACTCTGTGAGATGATTTCACAGAACACAGAGAAGTTTCTCAGAAAGCTTCTTTCTCTTTGTTATCGGAGGATATTTCCTTTGGCCCTTTAGTCTTCAAAGGGATCCGAAATATCTGTTCTCAGATTCCACAGAAATAAGGCTAGCAAAGAGATCCACGAAATACAGATGTAACTCTGTGAGATGAATGAACAGAACAACAAGCAGTTTCTCAGAAAGCTTCTTTCCAGATTTCATCGGAGGATATTTCCATTTTCAACATTGCCCTCTGTGGGCTTCCAAATATCACTTTTCCAATTCCATAAGAACTGTCTTAGCGAAAGGCTTCTTGAGGGAAAAGCTGTAACTCCGTGAGATGATTTCACAGAACACAAAGAAGTTTCTCAGAACGCTTCTTTCTCTTTGTTATCGGAGGATATTTCCTTTGGCCCTATAGTCTTCAAAGGGATCCGAAATATGTGTTCTCAGATTCCACAGAAATAAGGCTAGCAAAGAGATCCACGAAATACAGATGTAACTCTGTGAGTGGAAGTCAGAGAACACTAAGCGGTTTCTCAGAAAGCTTCTTTCCAGATTTCATCTCAGGATATTTCCTTTTTCACCATAGAACTCTATGGGCTTCCAAATATCACTTTGCCAATTCCACAAGAACTGTCTTAGCGAAAGGCTTCTTGAGGGGAAAGCTGTAACTCTGTGAGAAGATTTCACAGAACACAAAGAAGTTTCTCAGAACGCTTCTTTCTCTTTGTTATCGGAGGATATTTCCTTTGGCCCTATAGTCTTTAAAGGGATCCGAAATATCTGTTCTCAGATTCCACAGAAATAAGGCTAGCAAAGAGATCCACGAAACACAGATGTAACTCTGTGAGTGGAAGTCAGAGAACACTAAGCGGTTTCTCAGAAAGCTTCTTTCCAGATTTCATCTGAGGATATTTCCTTTTTCACCACAGCCCTCTAAGGGCTTCCAAATATCACTTTGCCAATTCCACAAGAACTGTCTTAGCGAAAGGCTTCTTGAGGGGAAAGCTGTAACTTTGTGAGAAGATTTCACAGAACACAAAGAAGTTTCTCAGAACGCTTCTTTCTCTTTGTTATCGGAGGATATTTCCTTTGGCCCTATAGTCTTTAAAGGGATCCGAAATATCTGTTCTCAGATTCCACAGAAATAAGACTAGCAAAGAGATCCACGAAATACAGATGTAACTCTGTGAGATGAATTAACAGAACCCTAAGCAGCTTCTCAGAAATCTTCTTTACAGATTTCATCTGAGGATATTTCCTTTTTCACCATAGCCCTCTATGGGCTTCGAAATATCACTTTGCCAATTCCACAAGAACTGTCTTAGCAAAAGGCTTCTTGAGGGGAAAGCTGTAACTCTGTGAGATGATTTCACAGAACACAAAGATGTTTCTCAGAATGCTTCTTTCTCTTTTTTATCGGAGGATATTTCCTTGGGTCCTATAGTCTTCAAAGGTATCCGAAATATCTCTTCTCACATACCACAGAAATAAGGCTAGCAAAGAGATCCACGAAATACAGATGTAACTCTGTGAGATGAATTAACAGAACACTAAGCAGTTTCTAAGAAAGCTTCTTTCCAGATTTCATCGGGGGATATTTCCTTTTTCAACATAGCCCTCTATGTGCTTCAAAATATCACTTTGCCAATTCCAAAAGAACCGTCTTAGCGAAAGGCTTCTTGAGGGGAAACCTGTAACTCCTTGAGATGAATTCACACAACACAAAGAAGTTTCTCAGAAAGTTTCTTTCTCTTTGTTATAGGAGGATATGTCCTTTAGCGCTATTGTCTTCAAAGGGATCCGAAATATCTGTTCTCAGATTCCACAGAAATAAGGCTAGCAAAGAGATCCATGAAATACAGATGTAACTCTGTGAGATGAATTAACAGAACACTAAGCAGTTTCTCAGAAAGCTTCTTTACAGATTTCATCTGAGGATATTTCCATTTACAATATAGCCCTCTATGGGCTTCCAATTATCACTTTGCCAATTCCACAAGAACTGTCTTAGCGAAAGGCTTCTTGAGGGGAAAGCTGTAACTCTGTGAGATGATTTCACAGAACAAAAAGAAGTTTCTCAGAAAGCTTCTTTCTCTTTGTTATCGGAGGATATTTCCTTTGGCCCTATAGTCTTCAAAGGGATCCGAAATATCTGTTGTCAGATTCCACAGAAATAAGGCTAGCAAAGAGATCCACGAAATACAGATGTAACTCTGTGAGATGAATAAACAGAACACTAAGCAGTTTCTCAGAAAGCTTCTTTCCAGATTTCAACTGAGGATATTTCCTTTTTCACCACAGCCCTATATGGGCTGCGAAATATCATTTTGCCAATTCCACAAGAACTGTCTTATTTAAAGGATTCTTTTGGGGAAAGCTGTAACTCTGTGAGATGATTTCACAGAACACAAAGAAGTTTCTCAGAAAGCTTCTTTCTCTTTGTTATCGGAGGATATCTCCTTTGGCCCTTTAGTCTTCAAAGGGATCCGAAATATCAGTTCTCAGATTCCACAGAAATAAGGCTTGCATAGAGATCCACGAAATACAGATGTAACTCTGTGAGATGAATGAACAGAAAACCAAGCAGTTTCTCAGAAAGCCTCTTTCCAGATTTCATCTGAGGATATTTCCATTTTCAACCTAGCCCTCTATGGGCTTCCTAATATCACTTTGCCAATTTCACAAGAACCGTCTTAGTGAAAGGATTTTGGAGGGGAAGCTGTAACTCTGTGACATGATTTCACAGAACACGAAGAAGTTTCTCAGAAAGCTTCTTTATCTTTGTTATCGGAGGATATATTCTTTGGCCCTAAAGTCTTCAAAGGGATCCGAAATATCTGTTCTGAGATTCCACAGAAATAAGGCTAGCAAAGAGATCCACGAAATACCGATGTAACTCTGTGAGTAGAAGTCAGAGAACACTAAGCAGTTTCTCAGAATGCTTCTTTCCAGATTTCATCTGCGGATATTTCCTTTTTCAGCATAGCCCTCCATGGGTATCCAAATATCACTTTGCCAATTCCACAAGAACTGTCTTAGCGAAAGGCTTCTTGAGGCGAAAGCTGTAACTCTGTGAGATGATTTCACAGAACACAAAGAGGTTTCTCAGAAAGCTTCTTTCTCTTTATTATCGGAGGATATTTCCTTTGGCCCTATAGTCTTCAAAGGGATCCGAAATATCTGTTCTCAGATTCCACAGAAATAAGGCTAGCAAAGTGATCCACGAAATACATATGTAACTCTGTGAGATGAACTAACAGAACACTAAGGAGTTTCTCAGAAAGCTTCTTTCCAGATTTCATCTGAGGATATTTCCTTTTTCACCATAGCCTTCTATTGGCTTCCAAATATCCCTTTGCCAATTCCACAAGAAGTGTCTTTCCGAAAGACTTCTTGAGGGGAAAGCTGTAACTCTGTGAGATGATTTCACAGAACACAAAGAAGTTTCTCAGAAAGAGTCTTTCTCTTTTTTATCGGAGGTTATTTCCTCTGGCCCTATAGTCTTCAAAGGGATCCGAAATATCTGATCTCAGATTCCACAGGAATAAGGCTAGCAAAGAAGTCCACGAGATACCGATGTAACTCTGTGAGTAGAAGTCAGACAACACTAAGCAGTTTCTCAGAAAGCTTCTTTCCGGATTTCATCTGAGGATATTTCCTTTTTCACCATAGCCCTCTATGGGCTTCCAAATATCACTTTGCCAATTCCACAAGATCTGTCTCAGCAAAAGGCTTCTTGAGGGGAAAGCTGTAACTCTGAGGGATGATTTCACAGAACACAAAGAATTTTTCAGAAAGCTTCTTTCTCTTTGTAATAGGAGGATATTTCCTTTGGCCCCAGAGTCTTCAAAGGGATCCGAAATATCTGTTCTCAGATTCCACAGAAATAAGGATAGCAAAGTGATCCACGAAATACAGATGTAACTCTGAGAGTGGAAGTCACAGAACACTAAGGAGCTTCTCAGAAAGCTTCTTTCCATATTTCATCTGAGGATATTTCCTTTTTCACCATGGCTTTCTAAGGGCTTCCAAATATCACTTTGCCAATTCCACAAGAACTGTCTTAGCGAAAGGCTTCTTGAGAGGAAAGCTGTAACTCTGTGAGATGATTTCACAGAACACAAAGAAGTTTCTCAGAAAGCTTCTTTCTCTTTGTTATCAGAAGATATTTCCTTTGGCCCTATAGTCTTCAATGGGATCCGAAATATCTGTTCTCAGATTCCACAGAAATAGGGCCAACAAAGAGATCCACTAAATACAGATGTAACTCTGTGAGTGAACATCACAGAACACTAAGCGGTTTCTCAGAAATCTTCTTTCCAGATTTCATCTGAGGATATTTCCTTTTTCACCATAGCCCTCTATGGGCTTCCAAATGTCACTTTGCCAATTTCACAAGAACTGTCTTATCGAAAGGCTTCTTGAGGGGAAACCTGTAACCCTGTGAGATGATTTCACAGAATACAAAGAAGTTTCTCAGAAAGCTTCTTTCTCTTTGATGTCGGAGGATATTTCCTTTGGCCCTATAGTCTTCAAAGGGATCCGAAATATCTGTTCTCAGATTCCACAGAAATAAGGCTAGCAAAGAGATCCACGAAACACAGATGTAACTCTGTGAGTGGAAGTCACAGAACGCTAAGCGGTTTCTCAGAAAGTTTCTTTCCAGATTTCTTCTGAGGATATTTCCTTTTTCACCATAGACTTCTATGGGCTTCCAAATATCACTTTGCCAATTCCACAAGAACTGTCTTAGCGAAAGGCTTCTTGAGGGGAAAGCTGTAAATCTGTGAGATGATTTCACAGAACACAAAGAAGTTTCTCAGAAAGCTTCTTTCTCTTTGTTATCGGAGGATATTTCCTTTGGCCCTATAGTCTTCAAAGGGATCCGAAATATCTGTTCTCAGATTCAACAGAAAGAAGGCTAGCAAAGAGATCCACGAAATACAGATGTAACTCGGTGAGACGATTTAACAGAACACTAAGCAGATTCTCAGAAATCTTCTTTCCAGATTTCATCTGAGGATATTTCCTTTTTCACCCTAGCCCTCTATGGGCTTCCAAATATCACTTTGCCAATTCCACAAGAACTGTGTTAGCGAAAGGATTCTTGAGGGGAAAGCTGTAACTCTGTGAGATGATTTCACAGAAAACAAAGAATTTTTCAGAAAGCTTCTTTCTCTTTGTTATCGGAGGATATTTCCTTTGGCCCTATAGTCTTCAAAGGGATCCGAAATATCTGTTCTCAGATTCCACAGAAATAAGGCTAGCAAAGAGTTCCCCGAAATACAGATGTCACTCGGTGAGACGAATTAACAGAACACTAAGCAGTTTCTCAGAAAGCTTCTTTCCAGATTTCATCGGAGGATATTTCCTTTTTCACCATAGCCCTCTATGGGCTGCCAAATATCACTTTGCCAATTCCACAAGAACTGTCTTAGCGAAAGGCTTCTTGAGGGGAAAGCAGTAACTCTGTGAGATGATTTCACAGAACACAAAGAAGTTTCTCAGAAAGCTTCTTTCTCTTTGTTATCAGAAGATATTTCCTTTGGCCCTATAGTCTTCAAAGGGATCCGAAATATCTGTTCTCAGATTCCACAGAAATAAGGCCAACAAAGAGATCCACGAAATACAGATGTAACTCTGTGAGTGGAAGTCACAGAACACTAAGGAGCTTCTCAGAAAGCTTCATTACAGATTTCATCTGAGGATATTTGCTTTTTCACCATAGCCCTCTATGGGCTTCCTAATATCACTATGCCAATTCCACAAGAACTGTCTTAGCGAAAGTCTTCTGGAGGGGAAAGCTGTAACTCTTTGAGATGATTTCACAGAACACAAAGAAGTTTCTCAGAAAGCCTCTTTCTCTTTCTTATCGGAGGATATTTCCTTTGGCCCTATAGTCTGCAAAGGGATCCGAAGTATCTGTTCTCAGATTCCACAGAAATAAGGCTAGCAAAGAGATCCACGAAATACAGAGGTAACTCGGTGAGTTGAATTAACAGAACACTAAGCAGTTTCTCAGAAAGCTTCTTTACAGATTTCTTCTGAGGATATTTCTTTTACACCATAGCCCTCTATGGGCTTCCAAATATCACTTTGCCAATTCCACAAGAACTGTTTTAGCGAAAGGCTTTTTGAAGGGAAGCTGTAACTCTGTGAGATGATTTCACGGAACACAAAGAAGTTTCTCAGAAAGCTTCTTTCTCTTTGTTATCGGAGGATATTTCCTTTGGCCCTATAGTCTTTAAAGGGATCCGAAATATCTGTTCTCAGATTCCACAGAAATAAGGCTGGCAAAGAGATCCACGAAATACAGATGTAACCCTGTGAGATGAATTAACAGAACACTAAGCAGTATCTCAGAAAGCTTCTTTCCAGATTACATCTGAGGATATTTATTTTTCACCATAGCCCTCAATGGGCTTCCAAATATCACTTTGCCAATTCCACAAGAAGTGTCTTTGCGAAAGGCTTCTTGAGGGGAAAGCTGTCACTCTGTGAGATGATTTCACAGAACACAAAGAAGTTTCTCAGAAAGCTTCTTTCTCTTTGTTATCGGAGGATATTTCCTTTGGCCCTATAGTCTTCAAAGAGATCCGAAATATCTGTTCTCAGATTCCACAGAAATAAGGCTATCAAAGAGATCCACGAAATACAGATGAAACTCTGTGAGATGAATTAACAGAACACTAAGCAGTTTCTCAGAAAACTTCTTTCCAGATTACATCTGAGGATACTTTCTTTTTCACCATAGCCCTCTAGGGACTTCCAAATATCACTTTGCCAATTCCACAAGAACTGTCTTAGCGAAAGGCTTCTTGAGGGGAAAGCTGTAACTCTGTGAGATGATTTCACAGAACACAAAGAAGTTTCTCAGAAAACTTGTTTCTCTTTGTTATCGGAGGATATTTCCTTTGGCCCTATAGTCTTCAAAGGGATCCGAAATATCTGTTTTCAGATTCCACAGAAATAAGGCTAGCAAAGAGATCCACGAAATACAGATGTAACTCTGTGAGATCAATTAACAGAACGCTGAGGAGTTTCTCAGAAAGCTTCTTTCTCTTTGTTATCGGAGGATATTTCCTTTGGCCCTATAGTCTTCAAAGGGATCCGAAATATCTGTTCTCAGATTCCACAGAAATAAGGCTAGCAAAGAGATCCACGAAATACAGATGTAGCTTTGTGAGATGTATTAACAGAACGCTAAGGAGTTTCTTAGAAAGCTTGTTTCCAGATTTCATCTGAGGATATTTCCTTTTTCACCATAGCCCCATATGGGCTTCCAAATATCACTTTGCCAATACCACAAGAACTGTCTTAGCGAAAGGCTTCTTGAGGGGAAAGCTGTAACTTTGTGAGAAGAATTCACAGAACACAAAGAAGGTTCTCAGAAAGCTTCTTTCTCTTTGTTTTCGGAGGATATTTCCTTTGGCCCTATAGTCTTCAAAGGGATCGGAAATATCTGTTCTCAGATTCCACAGAATTAAGGCTAGAAGAGATCCACGAAATACAGATATAACTCTGTGAGTGGAAGTCAGAGAACACTAAGTAGTTTCTCAGAAAGCTTCTTTCCAGATTTCATCTGAGGATATTTCCTTTTTCACCATAGCCCTCTACGGGCTTCCAAATATCACTTTGCCAATTCCACAAGAACTGTATTAGCGAAAGACTTCTTGAGGGGAAAGCTGTAACTCTGTGAGATGATTTCACAGAACACAAAGAAGTTTCTCAGAAAGCTTCTTTCTCTTTGTTATCGGAGGATATTTCCTTTGGCCCTATAGTCTTCAAAGGGATCCGAAATATCTGTTCTCAGATTCTACAGAAATAAGGCGAGTAAAGAGATGCACGAAATACAGATCTAACTCTGTGAGATGAATTAACAGAACACTGAGGAGTTTCTCAGAAAGCTTCTTCCCGGATTTCATCTGAGGATATTTCCTTTTCAACATAGCCCTCTGTGGGTTTCCAAATATCACTTTGCCAATTGCCCAAGAACTGTCTTAACGAAAGGCGTCTTAAGAGGAAAGCTGTAACTCTGTGCGATCATTTCACAGAACACAAAGAAGTTTCTCAGAAAGCTTCTTTCTCTTTGTATCGGAGGATATTTCCTTTGGCCCTATAGTCTTAAAAGAGATCCGTAATATCTGTTCTCAGATTCCACAGAAATAAGCCTAGCAAAGAGATCCACGAAATACAGATGTAACTCTGTGAGCGGAAGTCACAGAACACTAAGAAGTTTCTCAGAAAGCTTCTTTCCAGATTTCATCTGAGGATATTTCTTTTTTCACCATAGCCCTCTACGGGCTTGCAAATATCACTTTGCCAATTCCACAAGAACTGTCTTAGCGAAAGGCTTCTTGAGGGCAAAGCTGTATCTCTGTGGGATGATTTCGCAGAACACAAAGAAGTTTCTCAGAAAGCCTCTTTCTCTTTGTTATCGGAGGATATTTCCTTTGTCCCTATAGTCTTCAAAGGGATCCGAAATATCTGTTCTCAGATTCCACAGAAATAAGGCTAGCAAAGAGATCCACGAAATACAGATATAACTCTGTGAGTGGAAGTCAGAGAACATAAGTAGTTTCTCAGAAAGCTTCTTTCCAGATTTCATTTGAGGATATTTCATTTTTCACCATAGCCCTCTATGGGCTTCCAAATATCACTTTGCCAATTCCACAAGAACTGTCTTAGCGAAAGGCTTCTTGAGGGGAAAACTGTAACTCTGTGAGATGATTTCACAGAACAGAAAGAAGTTTCTCAGAAAGCTTCTTTCTCTTTGTTATCAGAGGATGTTTCCTTTGGCCCTATAGTCTTCAAAGGGATCCTAAATATCTGTTCTCAGATTCCACAGAAATAAGGCTAGCAAAGACATCCACGAAATACAGATGTAACTCTGTGAGTGGAAGTCACAGAACACTGAGCGGTTTCTCAGAAAGCTTCTTTCCAGATTTCATCTGAAGATATTTCCTTTTTCACCATAGCCCTCTATGGGCTTCCGAATATCAATTTGCCAATTCCACAAGAACTGTCTTAGCGAAAGGCTTCTTGAGGGGAAAGCTGTAACTCTGTGAGATGATTTCGCAGAACACAAAGAAGATTCTCAGAAACCTTCTTTCTCTTTGTTATCGGAGGATATTTCCTTTGGCACTATAGTCTTCAAAGGGATCCGAAATATCTCTTCTCAGATTCCACAGAAATAAGGCTAGCAAAGAGATCCACGAAATACAGATATAACTCTGTGAGTGG
Organism: Macaca fascicularis; assembly: GCF_037993035.2. NCBI lineage: Eukaryota > Metazoa > Chordata > Mammalia > Primates > Cercopithecidae > Macaca > Macaca fascicularis. Next base: position 89,142,377 of record NC_088379.1, read on the forward strand.
AAGTCAGAGAACATAAGTAGTTTCTCAGAAAGCTTCTTTCCAGATTTCATCTGAGGATATTTCCTTTTTCACCATAGCCCTCTATGGGCTTCCAAATATCACTTTGCCAAATACACAAGAACTGTCTTGCCGAAAGGCTTCTTGAGGGGAAAGCTGTAACTCTGTGAGATGATTTCACAGAACACAAAGAAGTTTCTCAGAAAGCTTCTTTCTCTTTGTTATCTGAGGATAATTCCTTTGGGCCTATAGTGTTCAAAGGGATCCGAAATATCTGTTCTCAGATTCCACAGAAATAAGGCTAGCAAAGAGATCCACGAAATACAGATATAACTCTGTGAACGGAAGTCAGAGACACTAAGTATTTTCTCAGAAAGCTTCTTTCCAGATTTCATCTGAGGATATTTCCTTTATCACCATAGCCCTCTATGGGCTTCCAAATATCACTTTGCCTATTCCACAAGAACTGTCTTAGCGAAAGGCTTCTTGAGGGGAAAGCTGTAACTCTGTGAGATGATTTCACAGAACACAAAGAAGTTTCTCAGAAAGCTTCTTTCTCTTTGTTATCGGAGGATGTTTCCTTTGGCCCTATAGTCTTCAAAGGGATCCGAAATATCTGTTCTCAGATTCCACAGAAATAAGGCTAGCAAAGAGATCCACGATATACAGATGTAACTCTGTGAGTGGAAGTCAGAGTTCACTAAGTAGTTTCTCAGAAAGCTTCTTTCCAGATTTCATCTGAGGATATTTCCTTTTTCACCATAGCCCTCCATGGGCTTCCAAATATCACTTTGCCAATTCTACAAGAACTGTCTTAGCGAAAGGCTTCTTGAGGGGAAATCTGTAACTCCGTGAGATGATTTCACAGAACACAAAGAAGTTTCTCAGAAAGCTTCTTTCTCTTTGTTTTCGGAGGATAATTCCTTTGGCCCTATAGTCTTCAAAGGGATCCGAAATATCTGTTCTCAGATTCCACAGAAATAAGGCTAGCAAAGAGATCCGCGAAATACAGATGTAACTCTGTGAGGTGAATTAACAGGTCACTAAGCAGTTTCTCAGAAAGCTTCTTTCCAGATTTCATCTGACGATATCTCCTTTTTCACCATAGCCCGCTATGGGCTTCCAAATATCACTTTGCCCATTCCACAAGAACTGTCTTAGCGAAAGGCTTCTTGAGGGGAAAGCTGTAACTCTGTGAGATGATTTCACAGAACACAAGGAAGTTTCTCAGAAAGCTTCTTTCTCTTTGTTATCGGAGGATATTTCCTTTGGCCCTATAGTCTTCAAAGGGATCCGAAATATCTGTTCTCAGATTCCACAGAAATAAGGCTAGCAAAGACATCCACGAAATACAGATGTAATTCTGTGAGTGGAAGTCACAGAACACTAAGCGGTTTCTCAGAAAGCTTCTTTCCAGATTTCATCTGACGATATTTCCTTTTTCCCCATAGCCCTCTATGGGCTTCCAAATATCACTTTGCCCATTCCACAAGAACTGTCTTAGCGAAAGGCTTCTTGAGGGGAAAGCTGTAACTCTGTGAGATGATTTCACAGAACACGAAGAAGTTTCTCAGAAAGCTTCTTTCTCTTTGTTATCGGAGGATGTTTCCTTTGGCCCTATAGTCTTCAAAGGGATCCGAAATATCTGTTCTCAGATTCCACAGAAATAAGGCTAGCAAAGAGATCCACGATATACAGATGTAACTCTGTGAGTGGAAGTCAGAGTACACTAAGTAGTTTCTCAGAAAGCTTCTTTCCAGATTTCATCTGAGGATATTTCCTTTTTCACCATAGCCCTCCATGGGCTTCCAAATATCACTTTGCCAATTCCACAAGAACTGTCTTAGCGAAAGGCTTCTTGAGGGGAAATCTGTAACTCCGTGAGATGATTTCACAGAACACAAATAAGTTTCTCAGAAAGCTTCTTTCTCTTTGTTATCGGAGGATATTTCCTTTGGCCCTATAGTCTTCAAAGGGATCCGATATATCTGTTCTCAGATTCCAGAGAAATAAGGCTAGCAAAGAGATCCACGAAATACAGATGTAACTCTGTGAGGTGAATTAACAGATCACTAAGCAGTTTCACAGAAAGCTTCTTTCCAGATTTCATCAGACGATATTTCCTTTTTCACCATAGCCCTCTATGGGCTTCCAAATATCACTTTGCCCATTCCACAAGAACTGTCTTAGCGAAAGGCTTCTTGAGGGTAAAGCTGTAACTCTGTGAGGTGATTTCACAGAACACACAGAAGTTTCTCAGAAAGCTTCTTTGTCTTTGTTATCGGAGGAAATTTCCTTTGGCCCTATAGTCTTCAAAGGGATCCGAAATATCTCTACTCAGATTCCACAGAAGTAAGGCTAGCAAAGAGATCCACGAAATACAGATGTAACTCTGTGAGGTGAATTAACAGATCACTATGCAGTTTCTCAGAAAGCTTCTTTCCAGATTTCATCTGAGGATATTTCCTTTTTCACCATAGCCCTCTATGGGCTTCCAAATATCACTTTGCCAATTCCACAAGAACTGTCTTAGCGAAAGGCTTCTTTAGGGGAAATCTGTAACTCCGTGAGGTGATTTCACAGAACACAAAGAAGTTTCTCAGAAAGCTTCTTTCTCTTTGTTATCGGAGTATATTTCCTTTGGCCCTATAGTCTTCAAAGGGATCCGAAATATCTGTTCTCAGATTCCACAGAAATAAGGCTAGCAAAGAGATCCACGAAATACAGATGTAACTCTGAGATGAATTAACAGAACACTAAGCAGTTTCTCAGAAAGCTTCTTTCCAGATTTCATCTGAGGATATTTCCTTTTTCAACTTAGCCCTCTATGGACTTCCAAATATCACTTTGCCAATTCCACAAGAACTGTATTAGCGAAAGGCTTCTTGAGGGGAAAGCTGTAACTCTGTGAGATGATTTCACAGAACACAAAGAAGTTTCTCAGAAAGCTTCTTTCTCTTTGTTATCGGAGGATATTTCCTTTGGGCCTATAGTCTTCAAAGGGATCCGAAATATCTGTTCTCAGATTCCACAGAAATAAGGCTAGCAAAGTGATCCACGAAATACAGATATAACTCTGTGAGTGGAAGTCAGAGAATATAGGTAGTTTCTCAGAAAGCTTCTTTCCATATTTCATCAGAGGATATTTCCTTTTTCACCATAGCCCTCTATGGGCTTCCAAATATCACTTTGCCCATTCCACAAGAACTGTCGTAGCGAAAGGTTTCTTGAGGGGAAAGCTGTAACTCTGTGAGATGATTTCACAGAACACAAAGAAGTTTCTCAGAAAGCTTCTTTCTCTTTGTTATCGCAGGATATTTCCTTTGGCCCTTTAGTCTTCAAAGGGATCCGAAATATCTGTTCTCAGATTCCCCAGAAATAAGGCTAGCAAAGAGATCCACGAAATACAGATGTAACTCTGTGAGTGGAAGTCACAGAACAGTAAGCGGTTTCTCAGAAAGCTTCTTTCCAGATTTCATCTGAGGATATTTCCTTTTTCACCATAGCCCTCCATGGGCTACCAAATATCACTTTGCCAATACCACAAGAACTGTCTTAGCGAAAGGCTTCTTGAGGGGAAAGCTGTAACTCTGTGAGATGATTTCACAGAACACAAAGAAGTTTCTCAGAAAGCTTCTTTCTCTTTGTTATCGGAGGATGTTTCCTTTGGCCCTATAGTCTTCAAAGGGATCCGAAATATCTGTTCTCAGATTCCACAGAAATAAGGCTAGCAAAGACATCCACGAAATACAGATGTATCTCTGTGAGTGGAAGTCACAGAACACTGAGCGGTTTCTCAGAAAGCTTCTTTCCAGATTTCATCTGAGGATATATCCTTTTTCACCATAGCCCTCCATGGGCTTCCAAATATCACTTTGCCAATTCCACAAGAACTGTCTTCGCGAAAGGCTTCTTGAGGGGAAAGCTGTAACTCTGTGAGGTGATTACACAGAACACAAAGAAGTTTCTCAGAAACCTTATTTCTCTTTGTTATCGGAGAATGTTTCCTTTGGCCCTATAGTCTTCAATGGGATCCGAAATATCTGTTCTCAGATTCCACAGAAATAAGGCTAGCAAAGAGATCCACGAAATACAGATGTAAATCTGTGAGTGGAAGTCACAGAACACTAAGCGTTTTCTCAGAACGCTTCTTTCCAGATTTTATCTGAGGATATTTCCTTTTTCACCATACCCCTCTATGGGCTTCCAAATATCACTTTGCCAATTCCACAAGAACTGTCTTACCGAAAGGCTTCTTGAGGGGAAAGCTGTAACTCTGTGAGATGATTTCACAGAACACAAAGAAGTTTCTCAGAAAGCTTCTTTCTCTTTGTATAGGAGGATATTTCCTTTGGCCCTATAGTCTTCAAAGGGATCCCAAATATCTGTTCTCAGATTCCATAGAAATAAGGCTAGCAAAGAGATCCACGAAATACAGATATAACTCTGTGAGTGGAAGTAAGAGAACATAAGCAGATTCTCAGAAAGCTTCTTTCCAGATTTCATGTGAGAATATTTCCTTTTTCACCATAGTCCTCCATGGGCACCAAATATCACTTTGCCAATACCACAAGAACTGTCTTAGCGCAAGGTTTCTTGACGGGAAAGCTGTAAGTCTGTGAGATGATTTCACAGAACACAAAGAAGTTTCTCAGAAAGCTTCTTTCTCTTTGTTATCGGAGGATGTTTCCTTTGGCCCTATAGTCTTCAAAGGGATCCGAAATATCTGTTCTCAGATACCACAGAAATAAGGCTAGCAAAGACATCCACGAAATACAGATGTAACTCTGTGAGTGGAAGTCAAAGAACACTGAGCGGTTTCTCAGAAAGCTTCTTTCCAGATTTCAACTGAGGATATTTCCTTTTTCACCATAGCTCTCCATGGGCTTCCAAATATCACTTTGCCAATTCCACAAGAACTGTCTTAGCGAAAGGCTTCTTGAGGGGAAAACTGTAACTCTGTGAGATGATTTCACAGAACACAAAGAAGTTTCTCAGAAAGCTTCTTTCTCTTTGTTATGGAAGGATATTTCCTTTGGCCCTATTGTCTTCAAAGGGATCCGAAATATCTGTTCTCAGATTCCACAGAAGTAAGGCTAGAAGAGATCCACGAAATACAGATATAACTCTGTGAGTGGAAGTCAGAGTACACTAAGTAGTTTCTCAGAAAGCTTCTTTCCATATTTCATCTGAGGATATTTCCTTTTTCACAATAGCCCTCCATGGGCCTCCAAATATCACTTTGCCAATTCCACAAGAACTGTCTTAGCGAAAGGCTTCTTGAGGGGAAATCTGTAACTCCGTGAGATGATTTCACAGAACACAAAGAAGTTTCTCAGAAAGCTTCTTTCTCTTTGTTATCGGAGGATATTTCCTTTGGCCCTATAGTCTTCAAAGGGATCCAAAATATCTTTTCTCAGATTCCACAGAAATAAGACTAGCAAAGAGATCCACGAAATACAGATGTAACTCTGTGAGTGGAAGTCACAGAACACTAAGCGGTTTCTCAGAAAGCTTCTTTCCAGATTTCATCTGAGGATATTTCTTTTTCACCATAGCCCTCTATGGGCTTCCAAATATCACTTTGCCCATTCCACAAGAACTGTCTTAGCGAAAGGCTTCTTGAGGGGAAAGCTGTAACTCTGTGAGATGATTTCACAGAACACAAAGAAGTTTCTCAGAAAGCTTCTTTCTCTTTGTTATCGGAGGATGTTTCTTTGGCCCTATAGTCTTCAAAGGGATCCGAAATATCTGTTCTCAGATTCCACAGAAATAAGGCTAGCAAAGAGATCCACGATATAGAGATGTAACTCTGTGAGTGGAAGTCAGAGTACACTAAGTAGTTCCTCAGAAAGCTTCTTTCCAGATTTCATCTGAGGATATTTCCTTTTTCACCATAGCCCTCCATGGGCTTCCAAATATCACTTTGCCAATTCCACAAGAACTGTCTTAGCGAAAGACTTCTTGAGGGGAAATCTGTAACTCCGTGAGATGATTTCACAGAACACAAATAAGTTTCTCAGAAAGCTTCTTTCTCTTTGTTATCGGAGGATATTTCCTTTGGCCCTATAGTCTTCAAAGGGATCCGAAATATCTGTTCTCAGATTCCACAGAAATAAGGCTAGCAAAGAGATCCCCGAAATACAGATGTAACTCTGTGAGGTCAATTAACAGATCACTAAGCAGTTTCCCAGAAAGCTTCTTTCCAGATTTCATCTGACGATATTTCCTTTTTCACCATAGCCCTCTATGGGCTTCCAAATATCACTTTGCCCATTCCACAAGAACTGTCTTAGCGAAAGGCTTCTTGAGGGGAAAGCTGTAACTCTGTGAGGTGATTTCACAGAACACAAAGATGTTTCTCAGAAAGCTTCTTTCTCTTTGTTATCGGAGGAAATTTCCATTGGCCCTATAGTCTTCAAAGGGATCCGAAATATCTGTACTCAGATTCCACAGAAGTAAGGCTAGCAAAGAGATCCACGAAATACAGATGTAACTCTGTGAGGTGAATTAACAGATCACTATGCAGTTTCTCAGAAAGCTTCTTTCCAGATTTCATCTGAGGATATTTCCTTTTTCACCATAGCCCTTTATGGGCTTCCAAATATCACTTTGCCAATTCCACAAGAACTGTATTAGCGAAAGGCTCCTAGAGGGGAAAGCTGTAACTCTGTGAGATGATTTCACAGAACACAAAGAAGTTTCTCAGAAAGCTTCTTTCTCTTTGTTATCGGAGGATATTTCTTTTGGCCCTATAGTCTTCAAAGGGATCCGAAGTATCTGTTCTCAGATTCCACAGAAATAAGGCGAGTAAAGCGATGCACGAAATACAGATCTAACTCTGTGAGATGAATTAACAGAACACTGAGGAGTTTCTCAGAAAGCTTCTTTCCGGATTTCAACTGAGGATATTTCCTTTTTCACCATAGCCCTCTATGGGCTTCCAAATATCACTTTGCCAATTGCCCAAGATCTGTCTTAGCGAAAGGCTTCTTGAGGGGAAAGCTGTAACTCTGTGCGATGATTTCACAGAACACAAAGAAGTTTCTCAGAAATCTTCTTTCTCTTTGTTATCGGAGGATGTTTCCTTTGGCCCTATAGTCTTCAAAGGGATCCGAAATATATGTTCTCAGATTCCACAGAAATAAGGCTAGCAAAGACATCCACGAAATACAGATGTAACTCTGTGAGTGGAAGTCGCAGAACACTGAGCGGTTTTTCAGAAAGCTTCTTTCCAGATTTCATCTGAGGATATTTCCTTTTTCACCATAGCCCTCTATGGACTTACAAATATCACTTTGCCAATTCCACAAGAACTGTCTTAGCGAAAGGCTTATTGAGGGGAAAGCTGTAACTCTGTGAGATGATTTCACAGAACACAAAGAAGTTTCTCAGAAAGCTTCTTTCTCTTTGTTATCGGAGGATATTTCCTTTGGCCCTATAGTCTTCAAAGGGATCCGAAATATTTGTTCTCAGATTCCACAGAAATAAGGCTAGCAAAGAGATCCACGAAATACACATGTAACTCTGAGAGTGGAAGTCACAGAACACTAAGCGGTTTCTCAGAAAGCTTCTTTCCAGATTTCATCTGAGGATATTTCCTTTTTCACCGTAGCCCTCTAGGGGCTTACAAATATCACTTTGCCAATTCCACAAGAACTGTCTTAGAGAAAGGCTTCTTGAGGGGAAAGCTGTAACTCTGTGAGATGATTTCACAGAACACAAAGAAGTTTCTCAGAAAGCTTCTTTCTCTTTGTTATCGAAGGATATTTCCTTTGGCCCTATAGTCTTCAAAGGGATCCGAAATATCTGTTCTCAGATTCCACAGAAATAAGGCTAGCAAAGAGATCCACGAAATACAGATGTAACTCTGTGAGTGGAAGTCACAGAACACTAAGCGGTTTCTCAGAAAGCTTCTTTCCAGATTTCGTCTGAGGATATTTCCTTTTTCACCGTAGCCCTCTATGGGCTTCCAAATATCACTTTGCCAATTCCACAAAAACTGTCTTAGCGAAAGGCTTCTTGAGGGGAAAGCTGTAACTCTGTGAGATGATTTCACAGAACACAAAGAAGTTCCTCAGAAAGCTTCTTTCTCTTTGTTATCGGAGGATATTTCCTTTGGCCCTATAGTCTTCAAAGGGATCCGCAATATCTGCTCTCAGATTCCACATAAATAAGGCTAGCAAATAGATGCACGAAATACAGATCTAACTCTGTGAGATGAATTAACAGAACACTGAGGAGTTTCTCACAAAGCTTCTTTCCGGAATTCATCTGAGGATATTTCCTTTTTCAACATAGCCCTCTATGGGCTTCCAAATATCACTTTGCCAATTCCACAAGAACTGTCTTAGCGAAAGGCTTCTGGAGGGGAAAGCTGTAACTCTGTGAGATGATTTCACAGAACACAAAGAAGTTTCTCAGAAAGCTTCTTTCTCTTTGTATCGGAGGATATTTCCTTTGGCCCTATAGTCTTCAAGGGGATCCGAAATATCTGTTCTCAGATTCCACAGAAATAAGGCTAGCAAAGAGACCCAAGAAATACAGATATAACTCTGTGAGTGGAAGTCAGAGAACACAAGTAGTTTCTCAGAAAGCTTCTTTCCAGGTTTCATCTGAGGATATTTCCTTTTTCACCATAGCCCTCCATGGGTTTAAAAATATCACCTTGCCAATTCCACAAGAACTGTCTTAGCGAAAGGCTTCTTGAGGGCAAAGCTGTAACTCTGTGGGATGATTTCACAGAACACAAAGAAGTTTCTCAGAAAGCTTCTTTCTCTTTGTTATCGGAGGATATTTCCTTTCGCCCTATAGTCTTCAAAGGGATCCGAAATATCTGTTCTCAGATTCCACAGAAATAAGGCTAGCAAAGAGATCCACGAAATACAGATGTAACTCTGTGAGTGGAAGTCACTGAACACTAAGCGGTTTCTCAGAAACCTTCTTTCCAGATTTCATCTGAGGATATTTCCTTTTTCACCGTAGCCCTCTATGGGCTTCCAAATATCACTTTGCCAATTCCACAAGAACTGTCTTAGCGAAAGGCTTCTTGAGGGGAAAGCTGTAACTCTGTGAGATGATTTCACAGAACACAAAGAAGTTTCTCAGAAAGCTTCTTTCTCTTTGTTATCGGAGGATATTATCCTTTGGCCCTATAGTCTTCAAAGGGATCCGAAATATCTGTTCTCAGATTCCACAGAAATAAGGCTAGCAAAGAGATCCACGAAATACAGATAAAATACAGTGAGTGGAAGTGAATGAACATAAGTAGATTCTCAGAAAGCTTCTTTCCAGATTTCATCTGAGGATATTTCCTTTTTCACCATAGCGCTCCATGGGCTACCAAATATCACTTTGCCAATTCCACAAGAACTGTCTTAGCGAAAGGCTTCTTGAGGGGAAAGCTGTAACTCTGTGAGATGATTTCACAGAACACAAAGAAGTTTCTCAGAAAGCTTCTTTCTCTTTGTTATCGGAGGATATTTCCTTTGGCCCTATAGTCTTCAAAGGGATCCGAAATATTTGTTCTCAGATTCCACAGAAATAAGGCTAGCAAAGAGATCCACGAAATACACATGTAACTCTGAGAGTGGAAGTCACAGAACACTAAGCGGTTTCTCAGAAAGCTTCTTTCCAGATTTCATCTGAGGATATTTCCTTTTTCACCATAGCCCTCTATGGGCTTCCAAATATCACTTTGCCAATTCCACAAGAACTGTCTTAGCGAAAGGCTTCTTGAGGGGAAAGCTGTAACTCTGTGAGATGATTTCTCAAAACACAAAGATGTTTCTCAGAAGGCTTCTTTCTCTTTGTTATCGGAGGATATTTCCTTTGGCCCCATAGTCTTCAAAGGGATCCGAAATATCTGTTCTCAGATTCCACAGAAATAACGCAAGCAAAGAGATCCACGAAATACAGATGTCACTCTGTGAGTGGAAGTCACAGAACACTCAGCGGTTTCTCAGAAAGCTTCTTTCCAGAATTCATCTGAGGATATATCCTTTTTCACCATAGCCCTCTATGGGCTTCCAAATATCACTTTGCCAATTCCACAAGAATTGTCTTAGCCAAAGGCTTCTTGAGGGGAAAGCTGTAACTCTGTGAGATGATTTCACAGAACACAAAGAAGTTTCTCAGAAAGCTTCTTTCCCTTTGTTATCGGAGGATATTTCCTTTGGCCCTTTAGTCTTCAAAGGGATCCGAAATATCTGTTCTCAGATTCCACAGAAATAAGGCTAGCAAAGGGATCCACGAAATACAGATGTAACTCTGTGAGTGGAAGTCACAGAACACTAAGCGGTTTCTCAGAAAGCTTCCTTCCAGATTTCATCTGAGGATATTTCCTTTTTCACCATAGCCCTGTATGGGCTTCCAAATATCACTTTGCCAATTCCACTAGAACTGTATTAGAGAACGGCTTCTTGAGGGGAAAGCTGTAACTCTGTGAGATAATTTCACAGAACACAAAGAAGTTTCTCAGAAAGCTTCTTTCTCTTTGTTATCGGAGGATATTTCCTTTGGCCCTATAGTCTTCAAAGGGATCCGAAATATCTGTTCTCAGATTCCACAGAAATAAGGCTAGCAAAGAGATCCACGAAATACAGATATATTTCCTTTTTCACCATAGCCCTCCATGGGCTTCCAAATATCACTTTGCCAATTCCACAAGAACTGTCTTAGCGAAAGGCTTCTTGCGGGGAAAGCTGTAACTCTGTGAGATGATTTCACAGAACACAAAGAAGTTTCTCAGAACGCTTCTTTCTCTTTGTTATCGGAGGATATTTCCTTTGGCCCTATAGTCTTCAAAAGGATCCCAAATATCTTTTCTCAGATTCAACAGAAATAAGGCTAGCAAGACATCCACGAAATACAGATATAACTCTGTGAGTGGAAGTCAGAGAACACTAAGTAGTTTCTCAGAAAGCTTCTTTGCATATTTCATCTGAGGATATTTTTTTTTTCACCATAGCTCTCCATGGTCTTCCAAATATCACTTTGCCAATTCCACAAGAACTGTCTTAGCGAAAGGCTTCTTGAGGCGAAATCTGTAACTCTGTGAGATGATTTCACAGAACACAAAGAATTTTCTCAGAAAGTTTCTTTCTCTTTGTTATCGGAGGATATTTCCTTTGGCCCTATAGTCTTCAAAGGTATCCGAAATATCTGTTCTCAGATTTTACAGAAATAAGGCTAGAAAAGAGATCCACGAAATACAGATGTAACTCTGTCAGATGAATTAACAGAACAATAAGCAGTTTCTCAGAATGCTTCTTTCCAGATTTCATCTGAGGATATTTCCTTTTTCACCATCGCCCTCTAGGGGCTTCCAAATATCACTTTGCCAATTCCACAAGAACTGTGTTAGCGAAAGGCTTCTTGAGGGGAAAGCTGTAACTCTGTGAGATGATTTCACAGAACACAAAGAAGTTTCTCAGAAAGCTTCTTTCTCTTTGTTATCGGAGGATATTTCCTTTGGCCCTAAAGTCTTCAAAGGGATCCGAAATATCTGTTCTCAGATTCCACAGATACAAGGCTAGCAAAGAGATGCACGAAATACAATTCTAACTCTGTGAGATGAATTAACAGAACACTGAGGAGTTTCTCAGAAAGCTTCTTTCCGGATTTCATCTGAGGATATTTCCTTTTTCACCATAGCCCTCTATGGGCTTCCAAATATCACTTTGGCAATTCCACAAAAACTGACTTAGCGAAAGGCTTCTTGAAGGGAATGCTGAAACTCTGTGAGATGATTTCACAGAACACAAAGAAGTTTCTCAGAAAGCTTCTTTCTCTTTGTTATCGGAGGATATTTCCTTTTCCCTATAGTCTTCAAAGGGATCCGAAATATCTGTTCTCAGATTCCACAGAAATAAGACTAGCAAAGATATCCACGAAATACAGATATAACTTGTGAGTGTAAGTCAGAGAACATAAGTAGTTAATCAGAAAGCTTCTTTCCAGATTTCATCTGAGGATATTTCCTTTTTCACCATAGCCCTCTATGGGCTTCCAATATCACTTTGCCAATGCCACAAGAACTGTCTTAGCGAAAGGCTTCTTGAGGGGAAAGCTGTAACTCTGTGAGATGATTTCACAGAACACAAAGAAGTTTCTCAGAAAGCTTCTTTCTGTTGGTTATGGGAGTTTATTTCCTTTGGCCCCATAGACTTCAAAGGGATCCGAAATATCTGTTCTCAGATTCCACAGAAATAAGGCTGGCAAAGAGATCCACTAAATACAGATGTAACTCTGTGAGATGAATTAACAGAACACTAAGCAGTTTCTCAGAAAGCTTCTCTCCAGATTTCATCTGAGGATATTTCCTTTTTCACCATAGCCCTCTATGGGCTTCCAAATATCACTTTGCCAATTCCACAAGAACTGTCGTAGCGAAAGACTTCTTGAGGGGAAAGCTGTAACTCTGTGAGATGATTTCAGAGAACACAAAGAAGTTTCTCAGAAATCTTCTTTCTCTTTGTTATCGGAGGATATTTCCTTTGGCCCTATAGTCTTCAAAGGGATCCGAAATATCTGTACTCAGATTCCACAGAAATAAGGCTAGCAAAGACATCCACGAAAGGCAGATGTAACTCTGTGAGATGAATGAACAGAACACTAAGCAGTTTCTCAGAAAGCTTCTTTCCAGATTTCATCTGAGGATATTTCCTTTTTCACCATAGCCCTCTATGGGCTTCCAAATATCACTTTGCCAATTCCACAAGAACTGTCTTAGCGAAAGGCTTCTTGAGCGGAAAGCTGTAACTCTGTGAGATGATTTCACAGAACACAAAGAATTTTCTCAGAAAGCTTCTTTCTCTTTGTTATCGGAGGATATTTCCTTTGGCCCTATAGTCTTCAAAGGGATCCGAAATATCTGTTCTCAGATTCCACAGAAATAAGGCTAGCAAAGTCATCCACGAAATACAGATGTAACTCTGTGAGTGGAAGTCACAGAACACTCAGCGGTTTCTCAGAAAGCTTCTTTCCAGATTTCATCTGAGGATATTCCCTTTTTCACGATAGCCCTCTATGGGCTTCCAAATATCACTTTGCCAATTCCACAAGAACTGTCTTAGCGAAAGGCTTCTTGAGGGGAAAGCTGTAACTCTGTGAGATGATTTCACAGAACACAAAGAAGTTTCTCAGAAAGCTTCTTTGTCTTTGTTATCGGAGGATATTTCCTTTGGCCCTATAGTCTTCAAAGGGATCCGAAATATCTGTTCTCAGATTCCACAGAAATAAGACTAGCAAGAGATACACGAAATACAGATGTAACTCTGTGAGTAGAAGTCAGAGAACACTAAACAGTTTCTCAGAAAGCTTCTTTCCAGATTTCATCTGAGGATATTTCCTTTTTCACCATTGCCCTCTAGGGGCTTCCAAATATCACTTTGCCAATTCCACAAGAACTGTCTTAGCGAAAGGCTTCTTAGGGGAAAGCTGTAACTCTGTGTGATGATTTCACAGAACACAAAGAAGTTTCTCAGAAAGCTTCTTTCTCCTTGTTATCGGAGGATATTTCCTTTGGCCCTATAGTCTTCAAAGGGATCCGAAATATCTGTTCTCAGATTCCACAGAAATAAGGCACGCAAAGAGATCCACGAAATGCAGATGTCACTCTGTGAGTGGAAGTCACAGAACACTGAGCGGTTTAACAGAAAGCTTCTTTCCAGATTTCATCTGAGGATATTTCCTTTTTCACCATAGCCCTCTATGGGCTTCCAAATATCACTTTGCCAATTCCACAAGAACTGTCTTAGCCAAAGGCTTCTTGAGGGGAAAGCTGTAACTCTGTGTGATGATTTCACAGAACACAAAGAAGTTTCTCAGAAAGCTTCTTTCTCCTTGTTATCGGAGGATATTTCCTTTGGCCCTATAGTCTTCAAAGGGATCCGAAATATCTGTTCTCAGATTCCACAGAAATAAGGCAAGCAAAGAGATCCACGAAATACAGATGTCACTCTGTGAGTGGAAGTCACGGAACACTAAGCGGTTTCTCAGAAAGCTTCTTTCCAGATTTCATCTGAGGATATATCCTTTTTCACCATAGCCCTCTATGGGCTTCCAAATATCACTTTTCCTATTCCACAAGAACTGTCTTAGCCAAAGGCCTCTTGAGGGGAAAGCTGTAACTCTGTGAGATGATTTCACAGAACACAAAGAAGTTTCTCAGAAAGCTTCTTTCTCTTTGTTATCGGAGGATATTTCCTTTGGCCCTATAGTCTTCAAAGGGGTAAGAAATATCTGCTCTCAGATTCCACAGAAATAAGGCTAGCAAAGGGATCCACGAAATACAGATGTAACTCTGTGAGTGGAAGTCACAGAACACTAAGCGGTTTCTCAGAAAGCTTATTTCCAGATTTCATCTGAGGATATTTCCTTTTTCACCATAGCCCTCTATGGGCTTCCAAATATCACTTTGCGAATTCCACAACAACTGTCTTAGTGAAGGGCTTCTTGAGGGGAAAGCTGTAACTCTGTGAGATGATTTCACAGAACACAAAGAAGTTTCTCAGAAAGCTTCTTTCTCTTTGTTATCGGAGGATATTTCCTTTGGCCCTATAGTCTTCAAAGGGATCCAAAATATCTGTTTTCAGATTCCACAGAAATAAGACTAGCAAAGATATCCACGAAATACAGATTTAACTTGTGAGTGGAAGTCAGAGAACATATGTAGTTAATCAGAAAGCTTCTTTCCAGATTTCATCTGAGGATATTTCCTTTTTCACCGTAGCCATCTATGGGCTTCCAAATATCACTTTGCCAATGCCACAAGAACTGTCTTAGTGAAAGGCTTCTTGAGGGGAAAGCTGTAACTCTGTCAGATGATTTCACAGAACACAAAGAAGTTTCTCAGAAAGCTTCTTTCTCTTGGTTATGGGAGGATATTTCCTTTGGCCCCATAGTCTTCAAAGGGATCCGAATTATCTGTTCTCAGATTCCGCAGAAATAAGACTAGCAAAGAGATCCACGAAATACAGATGTAACTCTGTGACATGAATGAACAGAACACTAAGCAGTTTCTCAGAAAGCTTCTTTCCAGATTTCATCTGAGGATATTTCCTTTTTCACCATAGCCCTCTATGGGCTTCCAAATATCACTTTGCCAATTCCACAAGAACTGTCTTAGCGAAAGGCTTCTTGAGGGGAAAGCTGTAACTCTGTGAGATGATTTCGCAGAACACAAAGATGTTTCTCAGAAGGCTTCTTTCTCTTTGTTATCGGATGATATTTCCTTTGGCCCTATAGTCGTCAAAGGGATCCGAAATATCAGTTTTCAGATTGCACAGAAATAAGGCTAGCAAAGAGATCCACGAAAGACAGATGTAACTCGGTGAGATGAATTAACAGAACTCTAAGCAGTTTCTTACAAAGCTTCTTTCCAGATTTCATCTGAGGATATTTCCTTTTTCACCATAGCACTCTTGGACTTCCAAATATCACTTTGCCAATTCCACAAGAACTGTCTTAGCGAAAGGCTTCTTGAGGGGAAAGCTGTAACTCTCTGAGATGACTTCACAGAACACAAAGAAGTTTCTCAGAAAGCTTCTTTCTCTTTGTTATCGGAGGATATTTCCTTTGGCCCTATAGTCTTCAAAGGTATCCGAAATATCTGTTCTCCGAATACACAGATAAGGCTAGCAAAGAGATACACGAAATACAGATATAACTCTGTGAGTGGAAGTCAGAGAACCCTAAGTAGTTTCTCAGAAAGCTTCTTTCAGATTTCTTCTGATTATATTTCCTTTTTCACCGTAGCCCTCCATGTGCTTCCAAATATCACTTTGCCAATTCCACAAGAACTGTCTTAGTGAAAGGCTTCTTGAGGGGAAAGCTGTAACTGTGTGAGATGATTTCACAGAACACAAAGAAGTTTCTCAGAAAGCTTCTTTCTCTTTGTTATCGGTGGATATTTCCTTTGGCCCTATAGTCTTCAAAGGGATCCGAAATATCTGTTCTCAGATTCCACAAAATAAGGCTAGCAAAGAGATCCACGAAATACAGATGTAACTCTGTGATATGAATTAACAGAACACTAATCATTTTCTAAGAAAGCTTCTTTCCAGATTTCATCTGAGGATATTATGTTTTTCACCATAGCCCAGTATGGGCTTCAAAATATCAGTTTGCCAATTCCACAAGAACTGTCTTAGCGAAAGTCTTCTTGAGGGGAAAGCTGTAACTCTGTGAGATGATTACACAGAACACAAAGAAGTTTCTCAGAAAGCTTCTTTCTCTTTGTTATCGGAGGATATTTCCTTTGGCCCTATAGTCTTCAAAGGGATCCGAAATATCTGTTCTCAGATTCCACAGAAATAAGGCTAGCAAAGAGATCCACGAAATACAGATGTAACTCTGTGAGTGGAAGTCACAGAACACTAAGCGATTTCTCAGAAATCTTCTTTCCAGGTTTCATCTGAGGATATTTCCTTTTTCACCATAGCCCTCTATGGGCTTCCAAATATCACTTTGCCAATTCCACAAGAACTGTCTTAGCGAAAGGTTTCTTGAGGGGAAAGCTGTAACTCTGTGAGACGATTTCACAGAACACAAAGAAGTTTCTCAGAAAGCTTCTTTCTCTTTGTTATCGGAGGATATTTCCTTTGGCACTATAGTCTTCAAAGGGATCCGAAATATCTGTTCTCAGAATCCACAGAAATAAGGCTAGCAAAGAGATCCACGAAATACAGATGTAACTCTGTGAGATGAATTAACAGAACACTAAGCAGTTTCTCAGAAAGCTTCTTTCTAGATTTCATCTGAGGATATTTCCTTTTTCACCATAGCCCTCTATGGGCTTCCAAATATCACTTTGCCAATTCGACAAGAACTGTCTTAGCGAAAGGCTTCTTGAGGGGAAAGCTGAAACTCTGTGAGATGATTTCACAGAACAAAAGGAGTTTCTCAGAAAGCTTCTTTCTCTTTGTTATCGGAGGATATTTCCTTTGGCAGTATAGTCTTCAAAGGGATCCTAAATATCTGTTCTCAGATTCCACGGAAATAAGGCTAGCCAAGAGATCCATGAAATACAGATGTTACACTGTGAGATGAATTAACAGAACACTAAGCAGTTTTTCAGAAAGCTTCTTTCCAGATTTCATCTGAGGATATTTCCTTTTTCACCATAGCCCTCAAAGGGTTTCCAAATATCACTTTGCAATTCCACAAGAATTGTCTTAGTGAAAGGATTCTAGAGGGGAAAGCTGTAACTCTGTGAGATGATTTCAAAGAACACAAAGAATTTTCTCAGAAAGCTTGTTTCTCTTTGTTATTGGAGGACATTTCCTTTCGCCCTATAGTCTTCAAAGGGATCCGAAATATCTGTTTTCAGATTCCTTTGAAATAAGCCTAGCAAAGAGATCCACGAAATACAGATGTAACTCTGTGAGATGAATTAACAGAACACTAATCAGTTTCTCAGAAAGCTTCCTTCCAGATTTCATCTGAGGATATTTCCTTTTTCTCCATAGCCCTCTATGGGCTTCCAAATATCACTTTGCCAATTCCACAAGAACTGTCTTAGCGAAAGGTTTCTTGAGGGGAAAGCTGAAACTCTGTGAGATGATTTCACAGGACACAAAGAAGTTTCTCAGAAAGCTTCTTTCTCTTTGTTATCGGAGGATATTTCCTTTGGCCCTATAGTCTTCAAAGGGATCCGAAATATCTGTTCTCAGAATCCACAGAAATAAGGCTAGCAGAGAGATCCACGAAATACAGATGTAACTCTGTGAGATGAATTAACAGAACACTAAGCAGTTTCTCAGAAAGCTTCTTTCTAGATTTCATCTGAGGATATTTCCTTTTTCACTGTAGCCCTCTATGGGCTTCCAAATATCACTTTTCCAATTCCTCAAGAACTGTATTAGCGAAAGGCTTATTCAGGGGAAAGCTTTAACACTGCGAGATGATTTCAGAGAACCCAAAGAAGTGTCTCAGAAAGCTTCTTTCTCTTTGTTATCGGAGGATATTACATTTGGCCCTATAGTCTTCAAGGGATCAAATATATCTGTTCTCTGATTCCACAGAAATAAGGCTAGCAAAGACATCCACGAAATGCAGATGTAACTCTGTGAGTGGAAGTCACAGAACACTCAGCGGTTTCTCAGAAAGCTTCTTCCAGATTTCATCTGAGGATATTTCCTTTTTCACCATAGCCCTGTATGGGCTTCCAAATATCACTTTGCCAATTCCACAAGAACTGTCTTAGAGAAAGGCTTCTTGAGGGGAAAGCTGTAACTCTGTGAGATGACTTCACAGAACACAAAGAAGTTTCTCAGAAAGCTTCTTTGTCTTTGTTATCGGAGGATATTTCCTTTGGCCCTATAGTCTTCAAAGGGATCCGAAATATCTGTTCTCAGATTCCACAGAAATAAGGCTAGCAAAGAGATCCACGAAATACAGATGTAACTCTGTGAGTAGAAGTCAGAGAACACTAAACAGTTTCTCAGAAAGCTTCTTTCCAGATTTCATCTGAGGATATTTCCTTTTTCACCATTGCCCTCTAGGGGCTTCCAAATATCACTTTGCCAATTCCACAAGAACTGTCTTAGCGAAAGGCTTCTTAGGGGAAAGCTGTAACTCTGTGTGATGATTTCACAGAACACAAAGAAGTTTCTCAGAAAGCTTCTTTCTCCTTGTTATCGGAGGATATTTCCATTGGCCCTATAGTCTTCAAAGGGATCCGAAATATCTGTTCTCAGATTCCACAGAAATAAGGCACGCAAAGAGATCCACGAAATGCAGATGTCACTCTGTGAGTGGAAGTCACAGAACACTGAGCGGTTTAACAGAAAGCTTCTTTCCAGATTTCATCTGAGGATATTTCCTTTTTCACCATAGCCCTCTATGGGCTTCCAAATATCACTTTGCCAATTCCACAAGAACTGTCTTAGCAAAAGGCTTCTTGAGGGGAAAGCTGTAACTCTGTGTGATGATTTCACAGAACACAAAGGATTTTCTCAGAAAGCTTCTTTCTCTTTGTTATCGGAGGATATTTCCTTTGGCCCTATAATCTTCAAAGGGATCCGAAATATCTGTTCTCAGATTCCACAGAAATAAGGCAAGCAAAGAGATCCACGAAATACAGATGTCACTCTGTGAGTGGAAGTCACGGAACACTAAGCGGTTTCTCAGAAAGCTTCTTTCCAGATTCCATCTGAGGATATATCCTTTTTCACCATAGCTCTCTAAGGGCTTCCAAATATCACTTTGCCAATTCCACAAGAACTGTCTTAGCCAAAGGCTTCTTGAGGGGAAAGCTGTAACTCTGTGAGATGATTACAGAGAACACAAAGAAGTTTCTCAGAAAGCTTCTTTCTCTTTGTTATCGGAGGATATTTCCTTTGGCCCTAAAGTCTTCAAAGGGATCCGAAATATCTGTTCTCAGATTCCACAGAAATAAGGCTAGCAAAGAGATCCACGAAATACAGATGTAACTCTGTGAGTGGAAGTCACAGAACACTAAGCGATTTCTCAGAAATCTTCTTTCCATGTTTCATCTGAGGATATTTCCTTTTTCACCATAGCCCTCTATGGGCTTCCAAATATCACTTTGCCAATTCCACAAGAACTGTCTTAGCGAAAGGTTTCTTGAGGGGAAAGCTGTAACTCTGTGAGACGATTTCACAGAACACAAAGAAGTTTCTCAGAAAGCTTCTTTCTCTTTGTTATCGGAGGATATTTCCTTTGGAACTATAGTCTTCAAAGGGATCCGAAATATCTGTTCTCAGAATCCACAGAAATAAGGCTAGCAAAGAGATCCACGAAATACAGATGTAACTCTGTGAGATGAATTAACAGAACACTAAGCAGTTTCTCAGAAAGCTTCTTTCTAGATTTCATCTGAGGATATTTCCTTTTTCACTGTAGCCCTCTATGGGCTTCCAAATATCACTTTTCCAATTCCACAAGAACTGTATTAGCGAAAGGCTTATTCAGGGTTAAGCTTTAACACTGCGAGATGATTTCAGAGAACCCAAAGAAGTGTCTCAGAAAGCTTCTTTCTCTTTGTTATCGGAGGATATTACATTTGGCCCTATAGTCTTCAAAGGGATCAAATATATCTGTTCTCTGATTCCACAGAAATAAGGCTAGCAAAGACATCCACGAAATGCAGATGTAACTCTGTGAGATGAATGAACAGAACACTAAGCAGTTTCTCAGAGAGCTTCTTTCCAGATTTCATCTGAGGATATTTCCTTTTTCACCATAGCCCTCTATGGGCTTCCAAATATCACTTTGCCAATTCCACAAGAACTGTCTTAGCGAAAGGCTTCTTGAGCGGAAAGCTGTAACTCTGTGAGATGATTTCACAGAACACAAAGAATTTTCTCAGAAAGCTTCTTTCTCTTTGTTATCGGAGGATATTTCCTTTGGCCCTATAGTCTTCAAAGGGATCCGAAATATCTGTTCTCAGATTCCACAGAAATAAGGCAAGCAAAGAGATCCACGAAATACAGATGTCACTCTGTGAGTGGAAGTCACGGAACACTAAGCGGTTTCTCAGAAAGCTTCTTTCCAGATTCCATCTGAGGATATATCCTTTTTCACCATAGCCCTCTATGGGCTTCCAAATATCACTTTGCCAATTCCACAAGAACTGTCTTAGCCAAAGGCTTCTTGAGGGGAAAGCTGTAACTCTGTGAGATGATTACACAGAACACAAAGAAGTTTCTCAGAAAGCTTCTTTCTCTTTGTTATCGGAGGATATTTCCTTTGGCCCTATAGTCTTCAAAGGGATCCGAAATATCTGTTCTCAGATTCCACAGAAATAAGGCTAGCAAAGAGATCCACGAAATACAGATGTAACTCTGTGAGTGGAAGTCACAGAACACTAAGCGATTTATCAGAAATCTTCTTTCCATGTTTCATCTGAGGATATTTCCTTTTTCACCATAGCCCTCTATGGGCTTCCAAATATCACTTTGCCAATTCCACAAGAACTGTCTTAGCGAAAGGTTTCTTGAGGGGAAAGCTGTAACTCTGTGAGACGATTTCACAGAACACAAAGAAGTTTCTCAGAAAGCTTCTTTCTCTTTGTTATCGGAGGATATTTCCTTTGGCACTATAGTCTTCAAAGGGATCCGAAATATCTGTTCTCAGAATCCACAGAAATAAGGCTAGCAAAGAGATCCACGAAATACAGATGTAACTCTGTGAGATGAATTAACAGAACACTAAGCAGTTTCTCAGAAAGCTTCTTTCTAGATTTCATCTGAGGATATTTCCTTTTTCACCATAGCCCTCTTTTCTTCCAAATATCACTTTGCCAATTCGACAAGAACTGTCTTAGCGAAAGGCTTCTTGAGGGGAAAGCTGAAACTCTGTGAGATGATTTCACAGAACAAAAGGAGTTTCTCAGAAAGCTTCTTTCTCTTTGTTATCGGAGGATATTTCCTTTGGCCCTATACTCTTCAAAGGGATCCGAAATATCTGTTCTCAGATTCCACAGAAATAAGGCTAGCAAAGAGGTCCACGAAATACAGATGCAACTCTGTGAGATGAATTAACAGAACACTAAGCAGTTTCTCAGAAAGCTTCTTTCCAGATTTCATCTGAGGATATTTCCTTTTTCACCGAAGCCCTCTATGGGCTTCCAAATATCACTTTGCCAATTCCACAAGAACTGTCTTAGCGAAAGGCTTATGGAGGGGAAAGCTGTAACTCTGTGAGATGATTTCACAGAACACAAAGAAGTTTCTCAGAAAGCTTCTTTCTCTTTGTTATCGGAGGATATTTCCTTTGGCAGTACAGTCTTCAAAGGGATCCTAAATATCTGTTCTCAGATTCCACAGAAATAAGGCTAGCAAAGAGATCCATGAAATACAGATGTAACACTGTGAGATGAATTAACAGAACACTAAGCAGTTTTTCAGAAAGCTTCTTTCCAGATTTCATCTGAGGATATTTCCTTTTTCACCATAGCCCTCAAAGGGTTTCCAAATATCACTTTGCCAATTCCACAAGAATTGTCTTAGTGAAAGGCTTCTAGAGGGGAAAGCTGTAACTCTGTGAGATGATTTCAAAGAACACAAAGAATTTTCTCAGAAAGCTTGTTTCTCTTTGTTATTGGAGGATATTTCCTTTCGCCCTATAGTCTTCAAAGGGATCCGAAATATCTGTTTTCAGATTCCATTGAAATAAGCCTAGCAAAGAGATCCACGAAATACAGATGTAACTCTGTGAGATGAATTCACAGAACACTAATCAGTTTTTCAGAAAGCTTCCTTCCAGATTTCATCTGAGGATATTTCCTTTTTCTCCATAGCCCTCTATGGGCTTCCAAATATCACTTTTCCAATTCCACAAGAACTGTCTTAGCGAAAGGTTTCTTGAGGGGAAAGCTGTAACTCTGTGAGATGATTTCACAGAACACAAAGAAGTTTATCAGAAAGCTTCTTTCTCTTTGTTATCGGAGGATATTTCCTTTGGCCCTATAGTCTTCAAAGGGATCCGAAATATCTGTTCTCAGAATCCACAGAAATAAGGCTAGCAGAGAGATCCACGAAATACAGATGTAACTCTGTGAGATGAATTAACAGAACACTAAGCAGTTTCTCAGAAAGCTTCTTTCTAGATTTCATCTGAGGATATTTCCTTTTTCACTGTAGCCCTCTATGGGCTTCCAAATATCACTTTTCCAATTCCACAAGAACTGTATTAGCGAAAGGCTTATTCAGAGGAAAGCTTTAACACTGCGAGATGATTTCAGAGAACCCAAAGAAGTGTCTCAGAAAGCTTCTTTCTCTTTGTTATCGGAGGATATTACATTTGGCCCTATAGTCTTCAAAGGGATCAAATATATCTGTTCTCTGATTCCACAGAAATAAGGCTAGCAAAGACATCCACGAAATGCAGATGTAACTCTGTGAGATGAATGAACAGAACACTAAGCAGTTTCTCAGAGAGCTTCTTTCCAGATTTCATCTGAGGATATTTCCTTTTTCACCATAGCCCTCTATGGGCTTCCAAATATCACTTTGCCAATTCCACAAGAACTGTCTTAGCGAAAGGCTTCTTGAGCGGAAAGCTGTAACTCTGTGAGATGATTTCACAGAACACAAAGAATTTTCTCAGAAAGCTTCTTTCTCTTTGTTATCGGAGGATATTTCCTTTGGCCCTATAGTCTTCAAAGGGATCCGAAATATCTGTTCTCAGATTCCACAGAAATAAGGCTAGCAAAGTCATCCACGAAATACAGATGTAACTCTGTGAGTGGAAGTCACAGAACACTCAGCGGTTTCTCAGAAAGCCTCTTCCAGATTTCATCTGAGGATATTTCCTTTTTCACCATAGCCCTCTATGGGCTTCCAAATATCACTTTGCCAATTCCACAAGAACTGTCTTAGAGAAAGGCTTCTTGAGGGGAAAGCTGTAACTCTGTGAGATGATTTCACAGAACACAAAGAAGTTTCTCAGAAAGCTTCTTTGTCTTTGTTATCGGAGGATATTTCCTTTGGCCCTATAGTCTTCAAAGGGATCCGAAATATCTGTTCTCAGATTCCACAGAAATAAGACTAGCAAAGAGATCCACGAAATACAGATGTAACTCTGTGAGTAGAAGTCAGAGAACACTAAACAGTTTCTCAGAAAGCTTCTTTCCAGATTTCATCTGAGGATATTTCCTTTTTCACCATTGCCCTCTAGGGGCTTCCAAATATCACTTTGCCAATTCCACAAGAACTGTCTTAGCGAAAGGCTTCTTAGGGGAAAGCTGTAACTCTGTGTGATGATTTCACAGAACACAAAGAAGTTTCTCAGAAAGCTTCTTTCTCCTTGTTATCGGAGGATATTTCCTTTGGCCCTATAGTCTTCAAAGGGATCCGAAATATCTGTTCTCAAATTCCACAGAAATAAGGCACGCAAAGAGATCCACGAAATGCAGATGTCACTCTGTGAGTGGAAGTCACAGAACACTGAGCGGTTTAACAGAAAGCTTCTTTCCAGATTTCATCTGAGGATATTTCCTTTTTCACCATAGCCCTCTATGGGCTTCCAAATATCACTTTGCCAATTCCACAAGAACTGTCTTAGCAAAAGGCTTCTTGAGGGGAAAGCTGTAACTCTGTGTGATGATTTCACAGAACACAAAGAAGTTTCTCAGAAAGCTTCTTTCTCCTTGTTATCGGAGGATATTTCCTTTGGCCCTATAGTCTTCAAAGGGATAAGAAATATCTGTTCTCAGATTCCACAGAAATAAGGCTAGCAAAGAGATCCACGAAATACAGATGTAACTCTGTGAGTGGAAGTCACAGAACACTAAGCGGTTTCTCAGAAAGCTTCTTTCCAGATTTCATCTGAGGATATTTCCTTTTTCACCATAGTCCTCTATGGGCTTCCAAATATCACTTTGCCAATTCCACAACAACTGTCTTAGTGAAGGGCTTCTTGAGGGGAAAGCTGTAACTCTGTGAGATGATTTCACAGAACACAAAGAAGTTTCTCAGAAAGCTTCTTTCTCTTTGTTATCGGAGGATATTTCCTTTGGCCCTATAGTCTTCAAAGGGATCCAAAATATCTGTTCTCAGATACCACAGAAATAAGACTAGCAAAGATATCCACGAAATACAGATATAACTTGTGAGTGGAAGTCAGAGAACATAAGTAGTTAATCAGAAAGCTTCTTTCCAGATTTCATCTGAGGATATTTCCTTTTTCACCGTAGCCATCTATGGGCTTCCAAATATCACTTTGCCAATGCCAGAAGAACTGTCTTAGTGAAAGGCTTCTTGAGGGGAAAGCTGTAACTCTGTGAGATGATTTCACAGAACACAAAGAAGTTTCTCTGAAAGCTTCTTTCTCTTGGTTATGGGAGGATATTTCCTTTGGCCCCATAGTCTTCAAAGGGATCCGAATTATCTGTTCTCAGATTCCGCAGAAATAAGACTAGCAAAGAGATCCACGAAATACAGATGTAACTCTTTGACATGAATGAACAGAACACTAAGCAGTTTCTCAGAAAGCTTCTTTCCAGATTTCATCTGAGGATATTTCCTTTTTCACCATAGCCCTCTATGGGCTTCCAAATATCACTTTGCCAATTCCACAAGAACTGTCTTAGCGAAAGGCTTTTGAGGGGAAAGCTGTAACTCTGTGAGATGATTTCACAGAACACAAAGAAGTTTTTCAGAAAGCTTCTTTCTCTTTGTTTTCAGAGGATATTTCCTTTGGCCTTCTAGTCTTCAAAGGGATCCCATATATCTGCTCTCAGATTCCACAGAAATAAGGCTAGCAAAGAGATCCACGAAATACGCATGTAACTCTGTGAGATTAATTAACAGAACACTAAGCAGTTTCTCAGAAAGTTTCTTTCCAGATTTCATCTGAGGATATTTCCTTTTTCACCGTAGCCCTCTATGGGCTTCCAAATATCACCTTGCCAATTCCACAAGAACTGTCTTAGCGAAAGGCTTCTTGAGGGGAAAGCTGTAACTCTGTGAGATGATTTCACAGAACACAAAGATGATTCTCAGA
The DNA here is from genome assembly GCF_037993035.2 of Macaca fascicularis. NCBI lineage: Eukaryota > Metazoa > Chordata > Mammalia > Primates > Cercopithecidae > Macaca > Macaca fascicularis. The sequence goes on from NC_088379.1 coordinate 89,167,847, forward strand.
AGGCTTCTTTCTCTTTTTTATCGGATGATATTTCCTTTGGCCCTATAGTCGTCAAAGGGATCCGAAATATCAGTTTTCAGATAGCACAGAAATAAGGCTAGCAAAGAGATCCACGAAAGACATATGTAACTCGGTGAGATGGATTAACAGAACTCTAAGCAGTTTCTTACAAAGCTTCTTTCCAGATTTCATCTGAGGATATTTCCTTTTTCACCATAGCCCTCTTGGGCTTCCAAATATCACTTTGCCAATTCCACAAGAACTGTCTTAGCGAAAGGCTTCTTGAGGGGAAAGCTGTAACTCTGTGAGATGACTTCACAGAACACAAAGAAGTTTCTCAGAAAGCTTCTCTCTCTTTGTTATCGGAGGATATTTCCTTTGGCCCTATAGTCTTCAAAGGTATCCGAAATATCTGTTCTCCGAATACACAGATAAGGCTAGCAAAGAGATACACGAAATACAGATATAACTCTGTGAGTGGAAGTCAGAGAACCCTAAGTAGTTTCTCAGAAAGCTTCTTTCAGATTTCTTCTGAGGATATTTCCTTTTTCACCATAGCCCTCCATGTGCTTCCAAATATCACTTTGCCAATTCCACAAGAACTGTCTTAGTGAAAGGCTTCTTGAGGGGAAAGCTGTAACTGTGTGAGATGATTTCACAGAACACAAAGAAGTTTCTCAGAAAGCTTCTTTCTCTTTGTTATCGGTGGATATTTCCTTTGGCCCTATAGTCTTCAAAGGGATCCGAAATATCTGTTCTCAGATTCCACAAAATAAGGCTAGCAAAGAGATCCACGAAATACAGATGTAACTCTGTGATATGAATTAACAGAACACTAATCATTTTCTAAGAAAGCTTCTTTCCAGATTTCATCTGAGGATATTATCTTTTTCACCATAGCCCAGTATGGGCTTCAAAATATCAGTTTGCCAATTCCACAAGAACTGTCTTAGCGAAAGGCTTCTTGAGGGGAAAGCTGTAACTCTGTGAGATGATTACACAGAACACAAAGAAGTTTCTCAGAAAGCTTCTTTCTCTTTGTTATCGGAGGATATTTCCTTTGGCCCTATAGTCTTCAAAGGGATCCGAAATATCTGTTCTCAGTTTCCACAGAAATAAGGCTAGCAAAGAGATCCACGAAATACAGATGTAACTCTGTGAGTGGAAGTCACAGAACACTAAGCGATTTCTCAGAAATCTTCTTTCCAGGTTTCATCTGAGGATATTTCCTTTTTCACCATAGCCCTCTATGGGCTTCCAAATATCACTTTGCCAATTCCACAAGAACTGTCTTAGCGAAAGGTTTCTTGAGGGGAAAGCTGTAACTCTGTGAGACGATTTCACAGAACAAAAAGAAGGTTCTCAGAAAGCTTCTTTCTCTTTGTTATCGGAGGATATTTCCTTTGGCCCTATACTCTTCAAAGGGATCCGAAATATCTGTTCTCAGATTACACAGAAATAAGGCTAGCAAAGAGATCCACGAAATACAGATGTAACTCTGTGAGTGGAAGTCACAGAACACTAAGGGGTTTCTCAGAAAGCTTCTTTCCAGATTTCATCTGAGGATATCTCCTTTTTCAACATAGCCCTCTATGGGCTTCCAAATATCACTTTGCCAATTCCACAAGAACTGTCTTAGCGAAAGGCTTCCTGAGGGGAAAGCTGTAACTCTGTGAGATGATTTCACAGAACACAAAGAAGTTTCTCAGAAAGCTTCTTTCTCTTTGTTATCGGAGGATATTTCCTTTGGCAGTATAGTCTTCAAAGGGATCCTAAATATCTGTTCTCAGATTCCACAGAAATAAGGCTAGCAAAGAGATCCATGAAATACAGATCTAACTCTGTGAGATGAATTAACAGAACACTAAGCAGTTTTTCAGAAAGCTTCTTTCCAGATTTCATCTTAGGATATTTCCTTTTTCACCGTAGAACTCTATGGGTTTCCAAATATTACTTTGCCAATTCCACAAGAATTGTCTTAGCGAAAGGCTTCTAGAGGGGAAAGCTGTAACTCTGTGAGATGATTTCAAAGAACACAAAGAATTTTCTCAGAAAGCTTGTTTCTCTTTGTTATTGGAGGATATTTCCTTTCGCCCTATAGTCTTCAAAGGGATCCGAAATATCTGTTTTCAGATTCCATTGAAATAAGCCTAGCAAAGAGATCCACGAAATACAGATGTAACTCTGTGAGATGAATTAACAGAACACTAATCAGTTTCCCAGAAAGCTTCCTTCCAGATTTCATCTGAGGACATTTCCTTTTTCTCCATAGCCCTCTATGGGCTTCCAAATATCACTTTGCCAATTCCACAAGAACTGTCTTAGCGAAAGGTTTCTTGAGGGGAAAGCTGTAACTCTGTGAGACGATTTCACAGAACACAAAGAAGTTTCTCAGAAAGCTTCTTTCTCTTTGTTATCGGAGGATATTTCCTTTGGCCCTATAGTCTTCAAAGGGATCCGAAATATCTGTTCTCAGAATCCACAGAAATAAGGCTAGCAGAGAGATCCACGAAATACAGATGTAACTCTGTGAGATGAATTAACAGAACACTAAGCAGTTTCTCAGAAAGCTTCTTTCTAGATTTCATCTGAGGATATTTCCTTTTTCACTGTAGCCCTCTATGGGCTTCCAAATATCACTTTGCCAATTCCCCAAGAACTGTATTAGCGAAAGGCTTATTCAGGGGAAAGCTTTAACACTGCGAGATGATTTCAGAGAACACAAACTAGTGTCTCAAAAAGCTTCTTTCTCTTTGTTATCGGAGGATATTACATTTGGCCCTATAGTCTTCAAAGGGATCAAATATATCTGTTCTCTGATTCCACAGAAATAAGGCTAGCAAAGAGATCCACGAAACACCGATGTAACACTGTGAGATGAATTAACAGAACACTAAGCAGTTTCTCAGAAAGATTCTTTCCAGATTTCATCTGAGGATATTTCCTGTTTCACCTTAGCCCTCTATGGGCTCCCAAATATCACTTTGCCAATTCCAGAAGAACTGTCTTAGCGAAAGGCTTCTTGAGGGGAAAGCTGTAACTCTGTGAGATGATTTCACAGAACACAAAGAAGTTTCTCAGAAGGCTTCTTTCTCTTTGTTATCGGAGGATTTTTCCTTTGGCCCTATAGTCTTCAAAGGGATCCGAAATATCTGTTCTCAGATTCCAAGAAATAAGGCTCGCAAAGAGATCCACGAAATACAGATGTAACTCTGTGAGTAGAATTCAAAGAACACTAAGCAGTTTCTCAGAAAGCTTCTTTCCAGATTTTATCTGAGGATATTTCGTTTTTCACCATAGCTCTCTTTGGACTTCCAAATATCACTTTGCCAATTAAACAAGAACTCTCTTAGCGAAAGGCTTCTTGAGGGGAAAGGTGTAACTATGTGAGATGATTTCACAGAACACAAAGAAGTTTCTCAGAAAGCTTCTTTCTCTTTGTTATCGGAGGATATTTCCTTTGGCCCTATAGTCTTCAAAGGGATCCGAAATATCTGTTCTCAGATTCCACAGAAATAAGGTTCGCAAAGAGATCCACGAAATACAGATGTAACTCTCTGAGATGAATGAACTGAACACTTAGCAGTTTCTCAGAAAGCTTCTTTTCAGATTTCATCTGAGGATATTTCCTTTTTCACCATAGCCCTCTAAGGGCTTCCAAATATCACTTTGCCAATTCCACAAGAACTGTCTTAGCGAAAGGCTTCTTGAGGGGAAAGCTGTAACTCTGTGAGATGATTTCACAGAACACAAAGAAGTTTCTCAGAAAGCTTCTTTCTCTTTGTTATCGGAGGATATTTCCCTTGGCCCTATATTCTTCAAGGGGATCCGAAATATCTGTTCTCAGATTCCACAGAAATAAGGCTAGCAAAGAGATCCACGAAATACAGATGTAACTCTTTGAGTGGAAGTCACAGAACACTAAGCGGTTTCTCAGAAAGCTGCTTTCCAGATTTCATCCGAGGATATTTCCTTTCTCACCATAGTCCTCTAGGAGCTTCCAAATATCACTTTGCCAATTCCACAAGAACTGTCTTAGCGAAAGGCTTCTTGAGGGGAAAGCGGTAACTCTGTGAGATGATTTCACAGAACACAAAGAAGTTTCTCAGAAATCTTCTTTCTCTTTGTTATCGGAGGATATTTCCTGTGGCCCTATAGTCTTCAAAGGGATCCGAAATATCTGTTCTCAGATTCCAAAGAAATAAGGCTAGCAAAGAGATCCACGAAATACAGATGTAATTCTTTGTGTGGAAGTCACAGAACACTAAGCGGTTTCTCAGAAAGCTTCTTTCCAGATTTCATCCGAGGATATTTCCTTTTTCACCATAGCCCTCTATGGGCTTCCAAATATCACTTTGCCAATTCCATAAGAACTGTCTTAGAGAAAGGCTTCTTGAGGGGAAAGCTGTAACTCTGTGAGATGATTTGACAGAACACAAAGGGTTTCTCAGAAAGCTTCTTTCTCTTTGTTATCGGAGGATTTTTCCTTTGGCCCTATACTCTTCAAAAGGATCCGAAATATCTGTTCTCAGATTCCACAGAAATAAGCCTAGCAAAGAGATCCACGGAATACAGATGTAACTCTGTGAGATGAATTAAAAAAACACTAAGCAGTTTCTCAGAAAGCTTCTTTCCAGATGTCATCTGAGGATATTTCCTTTTTCACCATAGCCCTCTATGGGCTTCCAAATATCACATTCCCAATGCCACAAGAACTGTCTTAGCTAAAGGCTTCTTGAGGGGAAAGCTGTAACACTGTGAGATGATTTCACAGAACAAAAAGAAGTTTCTCAGAAAGCTTCTTTCTCTTTGTTATTGGAGGATATTTCCTTTGGCCTTACACTCTTCAAAGGGATCAGAAATACTGTTCTCAGATTCTACAGAAATAAGGCTAGCAAAGACATCCACGAAATACAGATGTAACTCTGTGAGATGAATTAACAGAACACTAAGCAGTTTCTCAGAAAGCTTCTTTCCAGATTTCATCTGAGGATATTTCCTTTTTCACCATAGCCCTCTATGGGCTTCAAAATATCACTTTGCCAATTCCACAAGAAATGTCTTAGCGAAAGGCTCCTTGAGGGGAAAGCTGTAACTCTGTGAGATTATTTCACAGAACACAAAGAAGTTTCTCAGAAAGCTTCTTTTCCTTTGTTATCGGAGGATTTTTCCTTCGGCCCTACAGTCTTCAAAGGAATCCGAAATATCTGTTCTCAGATTCTACAGAAATGAGGCTAGCAAAGAGATCCACGAAATACAGATGTAACTCTGTGAGATGAATTAACAGAACACTAAGCAGTTTCTCAGAAAGCTTCTTTCTAGATTTCATCTGAGGATATTTCCTTTTTCACCATAGCCCTCTATGGGCTTCCAAATATCACTTTGCCAATTCGACAAGAACTGTCTTAGCGAAAGGCTTCTTGAGGGGAAAGCTGAAACTCTGTGAGATGATTTCACAGAACAAAAGGTGTTTCTCAGAAAGCTTCTTTCTCTTTGTTATCGGAGGATATTTCCTTTGGCAGTATAGTCTTCAAAGGGATCCTAAATATCTGTTCTCAGATTCCACAGAAATAAGGCTAGCAAAGAGATCCATGAAATACAGATGTAACACTGTGAGATGAATTAACAGAACACTAAGCAGTTTTTCAGAAAGCTTCTTTCCAGATTTCATCTGAGGATATTTCCTTTTTCACCATAGCCCTCAAAGTGTTTCCAAATATCACTTTGTCAATTCCACAAGAATTGTCTTAGTGAAAGGCTTTTAGAGGGGAAAGCTGTAACTCTGTGAGATGATTTCAAAGAACACAAAGAATTTTCTCAGAAAGCTTGTTTCTCTTTGTTATTGGAGGATATTTCCTTTCGCCCTATAGTCTTCAAAGGGATCCGAAATATCTGTTTTCAGATTCCATTGAAATAAGCCTAGCAAAGAGATCCACGAAATACAGATGTAACTCTGTGAGATGAATTAACAGAACACTAATCAGTTTCTCATAAAGCTTCCTTCCAGATTTCATCTGAGGATATTTCCTTTTTCTCCATAGCCCTCTATGGGCTTCCAAATATCACTTTTCCAATTCCACAAGAACTGTCTTAGCGAAAGGTTTCTTGAGGGGAAAGCTGAAACTCTGTGAGATGATTTCACAGAACACAAAGAAGTTTCTAAGAAAGCTTCTTTCTCTTTGTTATCGGAGGATATTTCCTTTGGCCCTATAGTCTTCAAAGGGATCCGAAATATCTGTTCTCAGAATCCACAGAAATAAGGCTAGCAGAGAGATCCACGAAATACAGATGTAACTCTGTGAGATGAATTAACAGAACACTAAGCAGTTTCTCAGAAAGCTTCTTTCTAGATTTCATCTGAGGATATTTCCTTTTTCACTGTAGCCCTCTATGGGCTTCCAAATATCACTTTTCCAATTCCACAAGAACTGTATTAGCGAAAGGCTTATTCAGGGGAAAGCTTTAACACTGCGAGATGATTTCAGAGAACCCAAAGAAGTGTCTCAGAAAGCTTCTTTCTCTTTGTTATCGGAGGATATTACATTTGGCCCTATAGTCTTCAAGGGATCAAATATATCTGTTCTCTGATTCCACAGAAATAAGGCTAGCAAAGACATCCACGAATTGCAGATGTAACTCTGTGAGATGAATGAACAGAACACTAAGCAGTTTCTCAGAGAGCTTCTTTCCAGATTTCATCTGAGGATATTTCCTTTTTCACCATAGCCCTCTATGGGCTTCCAAATATCACTTTGCCAATTCCACAAGAACTGTCTTAGCGAAAGGCTTCTTGAGCGGAAAGCTGTAACTCTGTGAGATGATTTCACAGAACACAAAGAATTTTCTCAGAAAGCTTCTTTCTCTTTGTTATCGGAGGATATTTCCTTTGGCCCTATAGTCTTCAAAGGGATCCGAAATATCTGTTCTCAGATTCCACAGAAATAAGGCTAGCAAAGTCATCCACGAAATACAGATGTAACTCTGTGAGTGGAAGTCACAGAACACTCAGCGGTTTCTCAGAAAGCTTCTTCCAGATTTCATCTGAGGATATTTCCTTTTTCACCATAGCCCTGTATGGGCTTCCAAATATCACTTTGCCAATTCCACAAGAACTGTCTTAGAGAAAGGCTTCTTGAGGGGAAAGCTGTAACTCTGTGAGATGATTTCACAGAACCAAAGAAGTTTCTCAGAAAGCTTCTTTGTCTTTGTTATCGGAGGATATTTCCTTTGGCCCTATAGTCTTCAAAGGGATCCGAAATATCTGTTCTCAGATTCCACAGAAATAAGACTAGCAAAGAGATCCACGAAATACAGATGTAACTCTGTGAGTAGAAGTCAGAGAACACTAAACAGTTTCTCAGAAAGCTTCTTTCCAGATTTCATCTGAGGATATTTCCTTTTTCACCATTGCCCTCTAGGGGCTTCCAAATATCACTTTGCCAATTCCACAAGAACTGTCTTAGCGAAAGGCTTCTTAGGGGAAAGCTGTAACTCTGTGTGATGATTTCACAGAACACAAAGAAGTTTCTCAGAAAGCTTCTTTCTCCTTGTTATCGGAGGATATTTCCTTTGGCCCTATAGTCTTCAAAGGGATCCGAAATATCTGTTCTCAGATTCCACAGAAATAAGGCACGCAAAGAGATCCACGAAATGCAGATGTCACTCTGTGAGTGGAAGTCACAGAACACTGAGCGGTTTAACAGAAAGCTTCTTTCTATATTTCATCTGAGGATATTTCCTTTTTAACCATAGCCCTCTATGGGCTTCCAAATATCACTTTGCCAATTCCACAAGAACTGTCTTAGCAAAAGGCTTCTTGAGGGGAAAGCTGTAACTCTGTGTGATGATTTCACAGAACACAAAGAACTTTCTCAGAAAGCTTCTTTCTCCTTGTTATCGGAGGATATTTCCTTTGGACCTATAGTCTTCTAAGGGATCCGAAATATCTGTTCTCAGAATCCACAGAAATAAGGCAAGCAAAGAGATCCACGAAATACAGATGTCACTCTGTGAGTGGAAGTCACGGAACACTAAGCGGTTTCTCAGAAAGCTTCTTTCCAGATTCCATGTGAGGATATATCCTTTTTCACCATAGCCCTCTATGGGCTTCCAAATATCACTTTGCCAATTCCACAAGAACTGTCTTAGCCAAAGGCTTCTTGAGGGGAAAGCTGTAACTCTGTGAGATGATTACACAGAACACAAAGAAGTTTCTCAGAAAGCTTCTTTCTCTTTGTTATCGGAGGATATTTCCTTTGGCCCTATAGTCTTCAAAGGGATCCGAAATATCTGTTCTCAGATTCCACAGAAATAAGGCTAGCAAAGAGATCCACGAAATACAGATGTAACTCTGTGAGTGGAAGTCACAGAACACTAAGCGATTTCTCAGAAATCTTCTTTCCATGTTTCATCTGAGGATATTTCCTTTTTCACCATAGCCCTCTATGGGCTTCCAAATATCACTTTGCCAATTCCACAAGAACTGTCTTAGCGAAAGGTTTCTTGAGGGGAAAGCTGTAACTCTGTGAGACGATTTCACAGAACAGAAAGAAGTTTCTCAGAAAGCTTCTTTCTCTTTGTTATCGGAGGATATTTCCTTTGGCACTATAGTCTTCAAAGGGATCCGAAATATCTGTTCTCAGAATCCACAGAAATAAGGCTAGCAAAGAGATCCACGAAATACAGATGTAACTCTGTGAGATGAATTAACAGAACACTAAGCAGTTTCTCAGAAAGCTTCTTTCTAGATTTCATCTGAGGATATTTCCTTTTTCACCATAGCCCTCTATGGGCTTCCAAATATCACTTTGCCAATTCGACAAGAACTGTCTTAGCGAATGGCTTCTTGAGGGGAAAGCTGAAACTCTGTGAGATGATTTCACAGAACAAAAGGAGTTTCTCAGAAAGCTTCTTTCTCTTTGTTATCGGAGGATATTTCCTTTGGCCCTATACTCTTCAAAGGGATCCGAAATATCTGTTCTCAGATTCCACAGAAATAAGGCTAGCAAAGAGGTCCACGAAATACAGATGCAACTCTGTGAGATGAATTAACAGAACACTAAGCAGTTTCTCAGAAAGCTTCTTTCCAGATTTCATCTGAGGATATTTCCTTTTTCACCGAAGCCCTCTATGGGCTTCCAAATATCACTTTGCCAATTCCACAAGAACTGTCTTAGCGAAAGGCTTATTGAGGGGAAAGCTGTAACTCTGTGAGATGATTTCACAGAACACAAAGAAGTTTCTCAGAAAGCTTCTTTCTCTTTGTTATCGGAGGATATTTCCTTTGGCAGTATAGTCTTCAAAGGGATCCTAAATATCTGTTCTCAGATTCCACAGAAATAAGGCTAGCAAAGAGATCCATGAAACACAGATGTAACACTGTGGGATGAATTAACAGAACACTAAGCAGTTTTTCAGAAAGCTTCTTTCCAGATTTCATCTGAGGATATTTCCTTTTTCACCATAGCCCTCAAAGGGTTTCCAAATATCACTTTGCCAATTCCACAAGAATTGTCTTAGTGAAAGGCTTCTAGAGGGGAAAGCTGTAACTCTGTGAGATGGTTTCAAAGAACACAAAGAATTTTCTCAGAGAGCTTGTTTCTCCTTGTTATTGGAGGATATTTCCTTTCGCCCTATAGTCTTCAAAGGGATCCGAAATATCTGTTTTCAGATTCCATTGAAATAAGCCTAGCAAAGAGATCCACGAAATACAGATGTAACTCTGTGAGATGAATTCACAGAACACTAATCAGTTTCTCAGAAATCTTCCTTCCAGATTTCAACTGAGGATATTTCCTTTTTCACAATAGCCCTCTATGGGCTTCCAAATATCACTTTTCCAATTCCACAAGAACTGTCTTAGCGAAAGGTTTCTTGAGGGGAAAGCTGTAACTATGTGAGATGATTTCACAGAACACAAAGAAGTTTCTCAGAAAGCTTCTTTCTCTTTGTTATCGGAGGATATTTCCTTTGGCCCTATAGTCTTCAAAGGGATCCGAAATATCTGTTCTCAGAATCCACAGAAATAAGGCTAGCAGAGAGATCCAAGAAATACAGATGTAACTCTGTGAGATGAATTAACAGAACACTAAGCAGTTTCTCAGAAAGCTTCTTTCTAGATTTCATCTGAGGATATTTCCTTTTTCACTGTAGCCCTCTATGGGCTTCCAAATATCACTTTTCCAATTCCACAAGAACTGTATTAGCGAAAGGCTTATTCAGGGGAAAGCTTTAACACTGCGAGATGATTTCAGAGAACCCAAAGAAGTGTCTCAGAAAGCTTCTTTCTCTTTGTTATCGGAGGATATTACATTTGGCCCTATAGTCTTCAAAGGGATCAAATATATCTGTTCTCTGATTCCACAGAAATAAGGCTAGCAAAGACATCCACGAAATGCAGATGTAACTCTGTGAGATGAATGAACAGAACACTAAGCAGTTTCTCAGAGAGCTTCTTTCCAGATTTCATCTGAGGATATTTCCTTTTTCAACATAGCCCTCTATGGGCTTCCAAATATCACTTTGCCAATTCCACAAGAACTGTCTTAGCGAAAGGCTTCTTGAGCGGAAAGCTGTAACTCTGTGAGATGATTTCACAGAACACAAAGAATTTTCTCAGAAAGCTTCTTTCTCTTTGTTATCGGAGGATATTTCCTTTGGCCCTGTAGTCTTCAAAGGGATCCGAAATATCTGTTCTCAGATTCCACAGAAATAAGGCAAGCAAAGAGATCCACGAAATACAGATGTCACTCTGTGAGTGGAAGTCACGGAACACTAAGCGGTTTCTCAGAAAGCTTCTTTCCAGATTCCATCTGAGGATATATCCTTTTTCACCATAGCCCTCTATGGGCTTCCAAATATCACTTTGCCAATTCCACAAGAACTGTCTTAGAGAAAGGCTTCTTGAGGGGAAAGCTGTAACTCTGTGAGATGATTACACAGAACACAAAGAAGTTTCACAGAAAGCTTCTTTCTCATTGTTATCGGAGGATATTTCCTTTGGCCCTATAGTCTTCAAAGGGATCCGAAATATCTGTTCTCAGATTCCACAGAAATAAGGCTAGCAAAGAGATCCACGAAAAACAGATGTAACTCTGTGAGTGGAAGTCACAGAACACTAAGCGATTTCTTGGAAATCTTCTTTCCATGTTTCATCTGAGGATATTTCCTTTTTCACCATAGCCCTCTATGGGCTTCCAAATATCACTTTGCCAATTCCACAAGAACTGTCTTAGCGAAAGGTTTCTTGAGGGGAAAGCTGTAACTCTGTGAGACGATTTCACAGAACACAAAGAAGTTTCTCAGAAAGCTTCTTTCTCTTTGTTATCGGAGGAGATTTCCTTTGTCACTATAGTCTTCAAAGGGATCCGAAATATCTGTTCTCAGAATCCACAGAAATAAGGCTAGCAAAGAGATCCACGAAATACAGATGTAACTCTGTGAGATGAATTAACAGAACACTAAGCAGTTTCTCAGAAAGCTTCTTTCTAGATTTCATCTGAGGATATTTCCTTTTTCACCATAGCCCTCTATGGGCTTCCAAATATCACTTTGCCAATTCGACAAGAACTGTCTTAGCGAAAGGCTTCTTGAGGGGAAAGCTGAAACTCTGTGAGATGATTTCACAGAACAAAAGGAGTTTCTCAGAAAGCTTCTTTCTCTTTGTTATCGGAGGATATTTCCTTTGGCCCTATACTCTTCAAAGGGATCCGAAATATCTGTTCTCAGATTCCACAGAAATAAGGCTAGCAAAGAGGTCCACGAAATACAGATGCAACTCTGTGAGATGAATTAACAGAACACTAAGCAGTTTCTCAGAAAGCTTCTTTCCAGATTTCATCTGAGGATATTTCCTTTTTCACCGAAGCCCTCTATGGGCTTCCAAATATCACTTTGCCAATTCCACAAGAACTGTCTTAGCGAAAGGCTTATTGAGGGGAAAGCTGTAACTCTGTGAGATGATTTCACAGAACACAAAGAAGTTTCTCAGAAAGCTTCTTTCTCTTTGTTATCGGAGGATATTTCCTTTGGCAGTATAGTCTTCAAAGGGATCCTAAATATCTGTTCTCAGATTCCACAGAAATAAGGCTAGCAAAGAGATCCATGAAATACAGATGTAACACTGTGGGATGAATTAACAGAACACTAAGCAGTTTTTCAGAAAGCTTCTTTCCAGATTTCATCTGAGGATATTTCCTTTTTCACCATAGCCCTCAAAGGGTTTCCAAATATCACTTTGCCAATTCCACAAGAATTGTCTTAGTGAAAGGCTTCTAGAGGGGAAAGCTGTAACTCTGTGAGATGGTTTCAAAGAACACAAAGAATTTTCTCAGAAAGCTTGTTTCTCCTTGTTATTGGAGGATATTTCCTTTCGCCCTATAGTCTTCAAAGGGATCCGAAATATCTGTTTTCAGATTCCATTGAAATAAGCCTAGCAAAGTGATCCACGAAATACAGATGTATCTCTGTGAGATGAATTCACAGAACACTAATCAGTTTCTCAGAAATCTTCCTTCCAGATTTCATCTGAGGATATTTCCTTTTTCACAATAGCCCTCTATGGGCTTCCAAATATCATTTTTCCAATTCCACAAGAACTGTCTTAGCGAAAGGTTTCTTGAGGGGAAAGCTGTAACTATGTGAGATGATTTCACAGAGCACAAAGAAGTTTCTCAGAAAGCTTCTTTCTCTTTGTTATCGGAGGATATTTCCTTTGGCCCTATAGTCTTCAAAGGGATCCGAAATATCTGTTCTCAGAATCCACAGAAATAAGGCTAGCAGAGAGATCCAAGAAATACAGATGTAACTCTGTGAGATGAATTAACAGAACACTAAGCAGTTTCTCAGAAAGCTTCTTTCTAGATTTCATCTGAGGATATTTCCTTTTTCACTGTAGCCCTCTATGGGCTTCCAAATATCACTTTTCCAATTCCACAAGAACTGTATTAGCGAAAGGCTTATTCAGGGGAAAGCTTTAACACTGCGAGATGATTTCAGAGAACCCAAAGAAGTGTCTCAGAAAGCTTCTTTCTCTTTGTTATCGGAGGATATTACATTTGGCCCTATAGTCTTCAAAGGGATCAAATATATCTGTTCTCTGATTCCACAGAAATAAGGCTAGCAAAGACATCCACGAAATGCAGATGTAACTCTGTGAGATGAATGAACAGAACACTAAGCAGTTTCTCAGAAAGCTTCTTTCCAGATTTCATCTGCGGATATTTCCTTTTTCACCATAGACCACTATGGGCTTCCAAATATCACTTTGCCAGTTCCAAAAGAACTGTCTTAGTGAAAGGCTTCTTGAGGGGAAAGCTGTATCTCTGTGAGATGATTTCACGGATCACTAAGAAGTTCCTCAGAAAGCTTTTTTCTCTTTGATATCGGACGATATTTCTTTTGGCCCTATAGTCTTCAAAGGGATCCGAAATATCTGTTCTCAGATTCCACAGAAATAAGCCTAGCAAAGATATACACGAAATACAGATGTAACACTGTGAGTGGATGTCAGAGAACACTAAGCAATTTCTCAGAAAGATTCTTTCCAGATTTCATCTGAGGATATTTCCATTTTCACCATAGCCCTCTATGGGCTTCCAAATATCACTTTGCCAATTCCACAAGACCTGTGCTAGCGAAAGGCTTATTGAGGGGAAAGCTGTAACTCTGTGATATGATTTCACAGAACACAAAGAGGTTTCTCAAAAAGCTTCTTTCTCTTTTTTTTGGAGGATATTTCCTTTTTCCCTATTGTCTTCAAATGGATCCGAAATATTTGTTCTCAGATTCCACAAAAATAAGGCTAGCAGAGATCCACGAAATTCAGATGTAACTCTGTGAGTGGATGTCAGAGAACACTAAGCAGTTTCTCAGAAAGCTTCTTTCCAGATTTCATCTGAGGACATTTCCTTTTTCACCACAGCCCTCTATGGGTTTCCAAATATCACTTTGCCAATTCCACAAGAACTGTCTTAGCTAAAGGCTTCTTGAGGGCAAAGCTGTAACTCTGTGAGATGATTTCACAGAACACAACGAAGTTTCTCAGAAAGCTTCTTTCTCTTTGTTATCGGAGGATATTTCCTTTGGCTCTCTAGTCTTCTAAGGGATCCGAAATATCTGTTCTCATATTCCACAGAAATAAGGCTAGCAAAGAGATCCACGAAATACAGATGTAACTCTGTGAGATGAATTAACAGAACACTAAGCAGTTTCTCAGAAAGATTCCTTCCAGATTTCATCTGAGGATATTTCCTTTTTCAACATAGCCCTCTATGGGCTTCCAAATATCACTTTGCCAATTCCACAAGAACTGTCTTAGCGAAAGGCTTCCAGAGGGGAAATCTGTAACTCTGTGAGATGATTTGACAGAACACAAAGAAGTTTCTCAGAAAGCTTCTTTCCCTTTGTTATCGGAGGATATTTCCTTTGGCCCTATAGTATTCAAAGGGATCCAAAATATCTGTTCTCAGATTCCACAGAAATAAGGCTGGCAAAGAGATTCACGAAATACAGATGCAATTCTGTGAGATGAATGAACAGAACACTAAGCAGTTTCTCAGAAACCTTCTTCCCAGATTTCATCTGATTATATTTCCTTTTTCAACATAGCCCTCTACGGGCTTCCAAATATCACTTTGACAATTCCACAAGAATTCTCTTTCCGAAAGGTTTCTTGAGGGGAAAGCTGTAACTCTGTGAGATGATTTCACAGAACAAAACGAAGTCTCTCAGAAAGCTTCTCTCTTTGTTATCTGAGGATATATCTTTTGGCCCTATAGTCTTCAAAGGGATCCGAAATATCTGTTCTCAGATTTCACAGAAAAAAGGCTAGCAAAGAGATCCACGAAATACAGATGTAACACTGTGAGTGGATGTCAGAGAACACTAAGCAATTTCTCAGAAAGCTTCTTTCCAGATTTCATCTGAGGATATTTCCTTTTTCACCATAGCCCTCTATGGGCTTCCAAATATCACTTTGCCAATTCCACAAGAACTGTCTTAGCGAAAGGCTTCTGGAGGGGAAAGCTGTAACTCTGTGAGATGATTTCACAGAACACAAAGAAGTTTCTCAGAAAGCTTCTTTCTCTTTGTTATCGGAGGATATTTCCTTTGGCCCTATAGTCTTCAAAGGGATCCGAAATATCTGTTCTCAGATTCATCAGAAATAAGGCTAGCAAAGAGATCCACGAAATACAGATTTAACCCTGTGAGTGGATGTCAGAGAACACTAAGCAATTTCTCAGAAAGCTTCTTTCCAGATTTCATCTGAGGATATTTCCTTTTTCACCGTAGCCCTCTATGGGCTTCCAAATATCACTTTGCCAATTCCACAAGAACTGTCTTAGTGAAAGGCTTCTTGAGGGTAAAGCTGTAACTCTGAGAGATGATTTCACAGAACACAAAGAACTTTCTCAGAAAGCTTCTTTCTCTTTGTTATCGAGGATATTTCCTTTGGCCCTATAGTCTTCAAAGGGATCCGAAATATACTGTTCTCAGATTCCAGAGAAATAAGGCTAGAAAAGAGATCCACGAAATACAGTTGTAACTCTGTGATTGGAAGTCACAGAACACCAAGCGGTTTCTCAGAAAGCTTCTTTCCAGATTTCATCTGAGGATATTCCCTTTTTCACCATAGCCCTCTTTGGGCTTCCAAATATCACTTTGCCAATTCCACAAGAACTGTCTTAGCGAAAGGCTTCTTGAGGGGAATGCTGTAACTCTGTGAGATGATTTCACAGAACACAACGAAGTTTCTCAGAAAGCTTCTTTCTCTTTGTTATCGGAGGATATTTCCTTTGGCCCTATAGTCTTCAAAGGGATCCGAAATATCTGTTCTCAGATTCCACAGAAATAAGGCTAGCAAACAGATCCATGAAATACAGATGTAACTCTGTGAGTGGATGTCAGAGAACAATAAGCAGTTTCTTAGAAAGCTTCTTTCCAGATTTCATCTGTGGATATTTCCTTTTTCACCATAGCCCTCTATGGGCTTCCAAATATCACTTTGCCAATTCCACAAGAACTGTCTTAGCGAAAGGCTTCTTGAGGGGAAAGCTGCAACTCTGTGAGATGATTTCACAGAACACAAAGAAGTTTCTCATAAAGCTTCTTTCTCTTTGTTATCGGAGGATATTTCTTTTGGCCCTATAGTCTTCAAAGGGATCCGAAATATCTGTTCTCAGATTCCACAGAAATAAGCGTAGCAAAGATATCCACGAAATACAGATGTAACACTGTGAGGGGATGTCAGAGAACACTAAGCAGTTTCTCAGAAAGCTTCTTTCCAGATTTCATCTGAGGATATTTCCTTTTTCACCATAGTCCTCTATGGGCTTCCAAATATCACTTTGCCAATTCAACAAGAACTGTCTTAGCGAAAGGCTTCTTGAGGGGAAAGCTGTAACTCTGTGAGATGATTTCACAGAACACAAAGAAGTTTCTCAGAAAGCTTCTTTCTCTTTGTTTTTGGAGGATATTTCCTTTGGCCCTATAGTCTTCAAAGGGATCCGAAATATCTGTTCTCAGATTCCACAAAAATAAGGCTAGCAAAGAGATCCACGAAATACAGATGTAACTCTGTGAGATGAATTGACAGAACACTAAGCAGTTTCTCAGAAAACTTCTTTTCACATTTCATCTGAGGATATTTCCTTTTTCACCATAGCCCTCTACGGGCTTCCAAATATCACTTTGTCAATTCCACAAGAACTGTCTTAGCGAAAGGCTTCCTAAGGGGAAATCTGTAACTCTGTGAAATTATTTGACAGAACACAAAGAAGTTTCTCAGAAAGCTTCTTTCCCTTTTTTATCGGAGGATATTTCCTTCGGCCCTATAGTCTTCAAAGGGATCCGAAATATCTGTTCTCAGATTCCACAGAAATAAGGCTGGCAAAGAGAATCACGAAATACAGATGTAACTCTGTGAGATGAATGAACAGAACACTAAGCAGTTTCTCATAAAACTTTTTTCCAGATTTCATCTGATTATATTTCCTTTTTCATCGTACCCTTGTATGGGCTTCCAAATATCACTTTGCCAATTCAACAAGAACTGTCTTAGCGAAAGGCTTCTTGAGGGGAAAGCTGTAACTCTGTGAGATGATTTCACAGAACAAAGAAGTTTCTCAGAAAGCTTCTTTCTCTTTGTTATCGGAGGATATTTCCTTTGGCCCTATAGTCTTCAAAGGGATTCGAAATATCTGTTCTCAGATTCCACAGATATAAGGCACGCAAAGAGATTCACGAAATACAGATGTAACTCTGTGAGATGAATGAACAGAACACTAAGCAGTTTCTCAGAAAGCTTCTTCCCAGATTTCATCTGATTATATTTCCTTTTTCAACATAGCCCTCTACGGGCTTCCAAATATCACTTTGACAATTCCACAAGAACTCTCTTACCGAAAGGTTTCTTGAGGGGAAAGCAGTAACTCTGTGAGATGATTTCACAGAACAAAACGAAGTTTCTCAGAAAGCTTCTCTCTTTGTTATCGGAGGATATATCTTTTGGCCCTATAGTCTTCAAAGGGATCCGAAATATCTGTTCTCAGATTCCACAGAAATAAGGCTAGCAAAGAGATCCACGAAATACAGATGTAACACTGTGAGTGGATGTCAGAGAACACTAAGCAATTTCTCAGAAAGCTTCTTTCCAGAATTCATCTGAGGATATTTCCTTTTTCACCATAGCCCTCTATGGGCTTCCAAATATCACTTGGCCAATTCCACAAGAACTGTCTTAGCGAAAGGCTTCTTGAGGGGAAAGCTGTAACTCTGTGAGATGATTTCACAGAACACAAAGAAGTTTCTCAGAAAGCTTCTTTCTCTTTGTTATCGGAGGATATTTCCATTGGCCCTATAGTCTTCAAAGGGATCCGAAATATCTGTTCTCAGATTCCACAGAAATAAGGCTAGCAAAGAGATCCACGAAATACAGATGTAACTCTTTGAGATGAATCAACAGAACACTAAGGAGTTTCTCAGAAAGCTTCTTTCCAGATTTCATCTGAGGATATTTCCTTTTTCACCATAGCCCTCTAAGGGCTTCCAAATATCACTTTGCCAATTCCACAAGAACTGTCTTAGCGAAAGGCTTCTTGAGGGGAAAGCGGTAACTCTGTGAGATGATTTCACGGAACACAAAGAAGTTTCTCAGAAAGCTTCTTTCTCTTTGTTATCGGAGGATATTTCCTTTTGCCCTATAGTCTTCAAAGGGATCCGAAATATCTGTTCTCAGATTCCACAGAAATAAGGCTAGCAAAGAGATCCACGAAATACAGATGTAACTCTGTGAGATGAATGAACAGAACACTAAGCAGTTTCTCAGAAAGCTTCTTTCCAGATTTCATCTGCGGATATTTCCTTTTTCACCATAGACCACTATGGGCTTCCAAATATCACTTTGCCAGTTCCAAAAGAACTGTCTTAGTGAAAGGCTTCTTGAGGGGAAAGCTGTAACTCTGTGAGATGATTTCACGGAACACAAAGAAGTTCCTCAGAAAGCTTTTTCCTCTTTGATATCGGACGATATTTCTTTTGGCCCTATAGTCTTCAAAGGGATCCGAAATATCTGTTCTCAGATTCCACAGAAATAAGCCTAGCAAAGATATACACGAAATACAGAAGTAACACTGTGAGTGGATGTCAGAGAACACTAAGCAATTTCTCAGAAAGATTCTTTCCAGATTTCATCTGAGGTTATTTCCTTTTTCACCTTAGCGTCTATGGGCTTCCAAATATCACTTTGCCAATTCCACAAGAACTGTCTTAGCGAAAGGCTTATTGAGGGGAAAGCTGTAACTCTGTGATATGATTTCACAGAACACAAAGAGGTTTCTCAAAAAGCTTCTTTCTCTTTTTTTTTGGAGGATATTTCCTTTTTCCCAATAGTCTTCAAATGGATCCGAAATATTTGTTCTCAGATTCCACAGAAATAAGGCTAGCAGAGATCCACGAAATACAGATTTAACTCTGTGAGTGGATGTCAGAGAACACTAAGCAGTTTCTCAGAAAGCTTCTTTCCAGATTTCATCTGAGGACATTTCCTTTTTCACCACAGCCCTCTATGGGCTTGCAAATATCACTTTGCCAATTCCACAAGAACTGTCTTAGCGAAAGGCTTCTGGAGGTGAATGCTGTAACTCTGTGAGATGATTTCACAGAACACAAAGAAGTTTCTCAAAAAGCTTCTTTCTCTTTGTTATCGGAGGATATTTCCTTTGGCCCTACAGTCTTCAAAGGGATCCGAAATATCTGTTCTCAGATGCCACAGAAATAAGGCTAGCAAAGAGATCCACGAAATACAGATGTAACTCTGTGAGATGAATTAACAGAACACTAAGCAGTTTCTCAGAAAGCTTCTTTCCAGATTTCATCTGAGGATATTTCCTTTTTCACCATAGTCCTCTGTGGGCTTCCAAATATCACTTTGCCAATTCCACAAGAACTGTCTTAACGAAAGGCTTCTTGAGGGGAAAGCTGTAACTCTGTGAGATGATTTCACAGAACACAAAGAAGTTTCTCAGAAAGCTTCTTTCTCTTTTTTATCGGAGGATATTTCCTTTGGCCCTAGAATCTACAAAGGGATCCGAAATATCTGTTCTCAGATTCCACAGAAATAAGGCTAGCAAAGAGATCCACGAAATACAGATGTAACTCTGTGAGATGAATTAACAGAACACTAAGCAGTTTCTCAGAAAGCTTCTCTCCAGATTTCATCTGAGGATATTTCCTTTTTCACCATAGCCCTCTATGGGCTTCCAAATATCACTTTGCCAATTCCACAAGAACTGTCTTAGCTAAAGGCTTCTTGAGGGGAAAGCTGTAACTCTGTGAGATGATTTCACAGAACACAAAGAAGTTTCTCAGAAAGCTTCTTTCTCTTTGTTATCGGAGGATATTTCCTTTTGCCCTATAGTCTTCAAAGGGATCCGAAATATCTGTTCTCAGATTCCGCAGAAATAAGGCTAGCAAAGAGATCCACGAAATACAGATGTAACTCTGTGAGATGAATTAACAGAACACTAAGCAGTTTCTCAGAAAGCTTCTTTCTAGATTTCATCTGAGGATATTTCCTTTTTCACCATAGCCCTCTATGGGCTTCCAAATATCACTTTGCCAATTCGACAAGAACTGTCTTAGCGAAAGGCTTCTTGAGGGGAAAGCTGAAACTCTGTGAGATGATTTCACAGAACAAAAGGAGTTTCTCAGAAAGCTTCTTTCTCTTTGTTATCGGAGGATATTTCCTTTGGCCCTATACTCTTCAAAGGGATCCGAAATATCTGTTCTCAGATTCCACAGAAATAAGGCTAGCAAAGAGGTCCACGAAATACAGATGCAACTCTGTGAGATGAATTAACAGAACACTAAGCAGTTTCTCAGAAAGCTTCTTTCCAGATTTCATCTGAGGATATTTCCTTTTTCACCATAGCCCTCAAAGGGTTTCCAAATATCACTTTGCCAATTCCACAAGAATTGTCTTAGCGAAAGGCTTCTAGAGGGGAAAGCTGTAACTCTGTGAGATGATTTCAAAGAACACAAAGAATTTTCTCAGAAAGCTTGTTTCTCTTTGTTATTGGAGGATATTTCCTTTCGCCCTATAGTCTTCAAAGGGATCCGAAATATCTGTTTTCAGATTCCATTGAAATAAGCCTAGCAAAGAGATCCACGAAATACAGATGTAACTCTGTGAGATGAATTCACAGAACACTAATCAGTTTCTCAGAAAGCTTCCTTCCAGATTTCATCTGAGGATATTTCCTTTTTCTCCATAGCCCTCTATGGGCTTCCAAATATCACTTTTCCAATTCCACAAGAACTGTCTTAGCGAAAGGTTTCTTGAGGGGAAAGCTGTAACTCTGTGAGATGATTTCACAGAACACAAAGAAGTTTCTCAGAAAGCTTCTTTCTCTTTGTTATCGGAGGATATTTCCTTTGGCCCTATAGTCTTCAAAGGGATCCGAAATATCTGTTCTCAGAATCCACAGAAATAAGGCTAGCAGAGAGATCCACGAAATACAGATGTAACTCTGTGAGATGAATTAACAGAACACTAAGAAGTTTCTCAGAAAGCTTCTTTCTAGATTTCATCTGAGGATATTTCCTTTTTCACCATAGCCCTCTATGGGCTTCCAAATATCACTTTGCCAATTCCACAAGAACTGTCTTAGCGAAAGGCTTATTCAGGGGAAAGCTTTAACACTGCGAGATGATTTTAGAGAACCCAAAGAAGTGTCTCAGAAAGCTTCTTTCTCTTTGTTATCGGAGGATATTACATTTGGCCCTATAGTCTTCAAAGGGATCCGAAATATCTGTTCTCAGATTCCACAGAAATAAGGCTAGCAAAGTCATCCACGAAATACAGATGTAACTCTGTGAGTGGAAGTCACAGAACACTCAGCGGTTTCTCAGAAAGCTTCTTCCAGATTTCATCTGAGGATATTTCCTTTTTCAACATTGCCCTCTAGGGGCTTCCAAATATCACTTTGCCAATTCCACAAGAACTGTCTTAGCGAAAGGCTTCTTGAGGGAAAGCTGTAACTCTGTGTGATGATTTCACAGAACACAAAGAAGGTTCTCAGAAAGCTTCTTTCTCCTTGTTATCGGAGGATATTTCCTTTGGCCCTATAGTCTTCAAAAGGATCCGAAATATCTGTTCTCAGATTCCACAGAAATAAGGCACGCAAAGAGATCCACGAAATGCAGATGTCACTCTGTGAGTGGAAGTCACGGAACACTAAGCGGTTTCTCAGAAAGCTTCTTTCCAGATTCCACCTGAGGATATATCCTTTTTCAACATAGCCCTCTATGGGCTTCCAAATATCACTTTGCCAATTCCACAAGAACTGTCTTAGCCAAAGGCTTCTTGAGGGGAAATCTGTAACTGTGAGGTAATTTCACAGAACACAAAGAAGTTTCTCAGAAAGCTTCTTTCTCTTTGTTATCAGAGGATATTTCCTTTGGCCCTATAGTCTTCAAAGGGATCCGAAATATCTGTTCTCAGATTCCACAGAAATAAGGCCAGCAAAGAGATCCACGTAATACAGATGTAACTCTGTGAGATGAATTAACAGAACACTAAGCAGTTTCTCAGAAAGCTTCTTTCCAGATTTTATCTGAGGATATTTCCTTTTTCACCATAGCCCTCTGTGGGCTTCCAAATATCACTTTGCCAATTCCACAAGAACTGTCTTAACGAAAGGCTTCTTGAGGGGAAAGCTGTAACTCTGTGAGAGGTTTTGACAGAACACAAAGAAGTTTCTCAGAAAGCTTCTTTCTCTTTGTTATCGGAGGATATTTCCTTTGGCCCTATAGTCTTCAGAGGGATTCGAAATATCTGTTCTCAGATTCCACAGAAATAAGGGTAGCAAAGAGATGCACGAAATACAGATGTAACTCTGTGAGTGGAAGTCAGAGAACACTAAGCGGTTTCTCAGAAAACTTCCTTCCAGGTTTCATCTGAGGATATTTCCTTTTTCAACATAGCCCTTTTTGGGCTTCCAAATTTCACTTTGCCAATTCCACAAGAACTGTCTTAGCGAAAGGCATCTTGAGCGGAAAGCAGTAACTCTGTGAGATGATTTCACAGAACACAAAGAAGTTTCTCACAAAGCTTCTTTCTCTTTGTTATCGGAGGATATTTCCTTTGGCCCTATAGACTTCAAAAGGATGCGAAATATCTGTTCCCAGATTCCACAGAAATAAGGCTAGCAAAGAGAACCACGAAATACAGATGTAACTCTGTGAGATGAGTTAACAGAACACTAAGGAGTTTCTCAGAAAGCTTCTTTCCAGATTTCATCTGATTATATTTCCTTTTTCATCGTAGCCCTCTATGGGCTTCCAAATATCACTTTGCCAATTCAACAAGAACTGTCTTAGCGAAAGGCTTCTTGAGGGGAAAGCTGTAACTCTGTGAGATGATTTCACAGAACAAAAAGAAGTTTCTCAGAAAGCTTCTTTCTCTTTGTTATCGGAGGATATTTCATTTGGCCCTATACTCTTTAAAGGGATTCGAAATATCTGTCCTCAGATTCCACAGATATAAGGCAAGCAAAGAGATTCACGAAATACAGATGTAACTCTGTGAGATGAATTAACAGAACACTAAGCAGTTTCTCCGAAAGCTTCTTTCCAGATTTCATCTGAGGATATTTCCTTTTTTACCATAGCCCTCTAAGGGCTTCCAAATATCACTTTGCCAATTCCACAAGAACTGTCTTAGAGAAAGGCTTCTTGAGGGGAAAGCTGTAACTCTGTGACATGATTTCACAGAACACAAAGAAGTTTCTCAGAAAGCTTCTTTCTCTTTGTTATCGGAGGATATTTCCTTTGTACTCTTCCTTATACTCTTCAAAGGGATCCGAAATATCTGTTCTCAGATTCCACAGAAATAAGGATACCAAAGAGATTCACGAAATACAGATGTAACTCTGTGAGATGAATTAACAGTACACTAAGCAGTTTCTCAGAAAGTTTCTTTCCAGATTTCATATGAGGATATTTCCTTTTTCACCATAGCCCTCTATGGGCTTCCAAATATCACTTTGCCAATTCCACAAGAACTGTCTTAGCGAAAGGCTTCTTGAGGGGAAAGCTGTAACTCTGTGAGGTGATTTAGAGAACACAAAGAAGTTTCTCAGAGAGCTTCTTTCTCTTTGTTATCGGAGGATATTTCCTTTGGCCCTATAGTATTCAAAGGGATCCGAAATATCTGTTCTCAGATTCCACAGAAATAAGGCTAGCAAAGAGATCCACGAAATACAGATGTAACTCTGTGAGATGAATGAACAGAACACTAAGCAGTTTCTCAGAAAGCTTCTTTCCAGATTTCATCTGAGGATATTTCCTTTATCACCATAGCCCTCTACGGGCTTCCAAATATCACTTTGCCAATTCCACAAGAACTGTCTTAGCGAAAGGCTTCTTGAGGGGAAAGCGGTAACTCTTTGAGATGATTTCAGAGAACACAAAGCAGTTTCTCAGAAAGTTCTTTCTTTTTGTTATCGGAGGATACTTCCTTTGGCCCTATAGTCTTCAAAGGATCTGAAATATCTGTTTTCAGATTCCTCAGAAATAAGGCTAGCAAAGAGATCCATGAAATACAGATGTAACTCTGTGAGTGGATGTCAGAGAACACTAAGCAGTTTCTCAGAAACCTTCTTTCCAGATTTCATCTGTGGATATTTCCATTTTCACCATAGCCCTATGGGCTTCCAAATATCACTTTGCCAATTCCACAAGAACTGTCTTAGCGAAAGGCTTCTTGAGGGGAAAGCGGTAACACTGTGAGATGATTTCACAGAACACAAAGCAGTTTCTCAGATAGCTTCTTTCTTTTTGTTATCGGAGGATATTTCCTTTGACCCAATAGTCTTCAAAGGGATCCGAAATATCTGTTCTCAGATTCCTAGGAAATAAGGCTAGCAAAGAGATCCATGAAATACAGATGTAACTCTGTGAGTGGATGTCAGAGAACACTAAGCAGTTTCTCAGAAAGCTTCTTTCCAGATTTCATCTGTGGATATTTCCTTTTTCACCATAGCCCTCTATGGGCTTCCAAATATCACTTTGCCAATTCCACAAGAACTGTCTTAGCGAAAGGCTTCTTGTGGGGAAAGCTGTAACTCTGTGAGATGATTTCACAGAACACAAAGAAGTTTCTCAGAAAGCTTCTTTCTCTTTGTTATCGGAGGATATTTCCTTTGGCCCTATAGTCTTCAAAGGGATCCGAAATATCTGTTCTCAGATTCCAAAGAAATAAGGCTAGCAAAGAGATCCACGAAATACAAATGTAACTCTGTGAGTGGATGTCAGAGAAAACTAAGCAGTTTCTCAGAAAGCTTCTTTCCAGATTTCATCTGAGGATATATCCTTTTTCACCATAGCCTTCTATGGGTTTCCAAATATCACTTTGCCAATTCCACAAGAACTGTCTTAGCTAAAGGCTTCTTGAGGGGAAAGCTGTAACTCTGTGAGATGATTTCACAGAACACAAAGAAGTTTCTCAGAGCGCTTCTTTCTCTTTGTTATCGGAGGATATTTACTTTGGCTCTCTAGTCTTCCAAGGGAACCGAAATATCTGTTCTCATATTCCACGGAAATAAGGTAGCAAAGAGATCCAAGAAATACAGATGTAACTCTGTGAGATGAATGAACAGAACACTAAGCAGTTTCTCAGAAAGCTTCCTTCCAGATTTCATCTGAGGATATTTCCTTTTTCAACATAGCCATCTATGGGCTTCCAAATATCACTTTGCCAATTCCACAAGAACTGTCTTAGCGAAAGGTTTCTTGAGGGGAAAGCTATAACTCTGTGAGATGATTTCACAGAACACAAAGAAATTTCTCAGAAAGCTTCTTTCTCTTTGTTATCGGAGGATATTTCCTTTTGCCCTATAGTCTTCAAAGGGATCCGAAATATCTGTTCTCAGATTCCACAGAAATAAGGCTAGCAAAGAGATCCACGAAATACAGATGTAACTCTGTGAGATGAATGAACAGAACACTAAGCAGTTTCTCAGAAAGCTTCTTTCCACATTTCATCTGCGGATATTTCCTTTTTCACCATAGACCACTATGGGCTTCCAAATATCACTTTGCCAGTTCCAAAAGAACTGTCTTAGTGAAAGGCTTCTTGAGGGGAAAGCTGTATCTCTGTGAGATGATTTCACGGAACACTAAGAAGTTCCTCAGAAAGCTTTTTTCTCTTTGATATCGGACGATATTTCTTTTGGCCCTATAGTCTTCAAAGGGATCCGAAATATCTGTTCTCAGATTCCACAGAAATAAGCCTAGCAAAGATATACACGAAATACAGATGTAACACTGTGAGTGGATGTCAGAGAACACTAAGCAATTTCTCAGAAAGATTCATTCCAGATTTCATCTGAGGATATTTTCATTTTTACCATAGCCCTCTATGGGCTTCCAAATATCACTTTGCCAATTCCACAAGACCTGTGTTAGCGAAAGGCTTATTGAGGGGAAAGCTGTAACTCTGTGATATGATTTCACAGAACACAAAGAGGTTTCTCAAAAAGCTTCTTTCTCTTTTTTTTGGAGGATATTTCCTTTTTCCCTATTGTCTTCAAATGGATCCGAAATATTTGTTCTCAGATTCCACAAAAATAAGGCTAGCAGAGATCCACGAAATACAGATGTAACTCTGTGAGTGGATGTCAGAGAACACTAAGCAGTTTCTCAAAAAGCTTCTTTCCAGATTTCATCTGAGGACATTTCCTTTTTCACCACAGCCCTCTATGGGTTTCCAAATATCACTTTGCCAATTCCACAAGAACTGTCTTAGCTAAAGGCTTCTTGAGGGCAAAGCTGTAACTCTGTGAGATTTTTTCACAGAACACAACGAAGTTTCTCAGAAAGCTTCTTTCTCTTTGTTATCGGAGGATATTTCCTTTGGCTCTCTAGTCTTCTAAGGGATCCGAAATATCTGTTCTCATATTCCACAGAAATAAGGCTAGCAAAGAGATCCACGAAATACAGATGTAACTCTGTGAGATGAATTAACAGAACACTAAGCAGTTTCTCAGAAAGATTCCTTCCAGATTTCATCTGAGGATATTTCCTTTTTCAACATAGCCCTCTATGGGCTTCCAAATACCACTTTGCCAATTCCACAAGAACTGTCTTAGCGAAAGGCTTCCAGAGGGGAAATCTGTAACTCTGTGAGATGATTTGACAGAACACAAAGAAGTTTCTCAGAAAGCTTCTTTCCCTTTGTTATCGGAGGATATTTCCTTTGGCCCTATAGTATTCAAAGGGATCCAAAATATCTGTTCTCAGATTCCACAGAAATAAGGCTGGCAAAGAGATTCACGAAATACACATGTAATTCTGTGAGATGAATGAACAGAACACTAAGCAGTTTCTCAGAAACCTTCTTCCCAGATTTCATCTGATTATATTTCCTTTTTCAACATAGCCCTCTACGGGCTTCCAAATATCACTTTGACAATTCCACAAGAACTCTCTTACCGAAAGGTTTCTTGAGGGGAAAGCTGTAACTCTGTGAGATGATTTCGCAGAACAAAACGAAGTCTCTCAGAAAGCTTCTCTCTTTGTTATCTGAGGATATATCTTTTGGCCCTATAGTCTTCAAAGGGATCCGAAATATCTGTTCTCAGATTCCACAGAAAAAAGGCTAGCAAAGAGATCCACGAAATACAGATGTAACACTGTGAGTGGATGTCAGAGAACACTAAGCAATTTCTCAGAAAGCTTCTTTCCAGATTTCATCTGAGGATATTTCCTTTTTCACCATAGCCCTCTATGGGCTTCCAAATATCACTTTGCCAATTCCACAAGAACTGTCTTAGCGAAAGGCTTCTTGAGGGGAAAGCTGTAACTCTGTGAGATGATTTCACAGAACACAAAGAAGTTTCTCAGAAAGCTTCTTTCTCTTTGTTATCGGAGGATATTTCCTTTGGCCCTATAGTCTTCAAAGGGATCCGAAATATCTGTTCTCAGATTCCACAGAAATAAGCCTAGCAAAGATATACACGAAATACAGAAGTAACACTGTGAGTGGATGTCAGAGAACACTAAGCAATTTCTCAGAAAGATTCTTTCCAGATTTCATCTGAGGATATTTCCTTTTTCACCTTAGCGTCTATGGGCTTCCAAATATCACTTTGCCAATTCCACAAGAACTGTCTTAGCGAAAGGCTTATTGAGGGGAAAGCTGTAACTCTGTGATATGATTTCACAGAACACAAAGAGGTTTCTCAAAAAGCTTCTTTCTCTTTTTTTTTGGAGGATATTTCCTTTTTCCCAATAGTCTTCAAATGGATTCGAAATATTTGTTCTCAGATTCCACAGAAATAAGGCTAGCAGAGATCCACGAAATACAGATTTAACTCTGTGAGTGGATGTCAGAGAACACTAAGCAGTTTCTCAGAAAGCTTCTTTCCAGATTTCATCTGAGGACATTTCCTTTTTCACCACAGCCCTCTATGGGCTTGCAAATATCACTTTGCCAATTCCACAAGAACTGTCTTAGCGAAAGGCTTCTGTAGGGGAATGCTGTAACTCTGTGAGATGATTTCACAGAACACAAAGAAGTTTCTCAAAAAGCTTCTTTCTCTTTGTTATCGGAGGATATTTCCTTTGGCCCTACAGTCTTCAAAGGGATCCGAAATATCTGTTCTCAGATGCCACAGAAATAAGGCTAGCAAAGAGATCCACGAAATACAGATGTAACTCTGTGAGATGAATTAACAGAACACTAAGCAGTTTCTCAGAAAGCTTCTTTCCAGATTTCATCTGAGGATATTTCCTTTTTCACCATAGTCCTCTGTGGGCTTCCAAATATCACTTTGCCAATTCCACAAGAACTGTCTTAACGAAAGGCTTCTTGAGGGGAAAGCTGTAACTCTGTGAGATGATTTGACAGAACACAAAGAAGTTTCTCAGAAAGCTTCTTTCTCTTTTTTATCGGAGGATATTTCCTTTGGCCCTACAATCTACAAAGGGATCCGAAATATCTGTTCTCAGATACCACAGAAATAAGGCTAGCAAAGAGATTCACGAAATACAGATGTAACTCTGTGAGTGGAAGTCAGAGAACACTAAGCGGTTTCTCCGAAAGCTTCCTTCCAGATTTCATCTGGGGATATTTCCTTTTTCAACATAGCCCTTTATGGGCTTCCAAATATCACTTTGCCAATTCCAAAAGAACTCTCTTAGCGAAAGGCATCTTGAGGTGAAAGCAGTAACTCTGTGAGATGATTTCACAGAACACAAAGAAGTTTCTCAGAAAGCTTATTTCGCTTTGTAATTGGAGGATATTTCCTTTGGCCCTATATTCTTAAAAGGGATCCGAAATATCTGTTCCCAGATTCCACAGAAATAAGGCTAGCAAAGAGATCCACGAAATACAGATGTAACTCTGTGAGATGAATTAACAGAACACTAAGCAGTTTCTCAGAAAGCTTCTTTCCAGATTTCATCTGATTATATTTCCTTTTTCATCGTAGCCCTCTATGGGCTTCCAAATGTCACTTTGCCAATTCCACAAGAACTGTCTTAGCGAAAGGCTTCTTGAGGGGAAAGCTGTAACTCTGTGAGATGATTTCACAGAACAAAAAGAAGTTTCTCAGAAAGCTTCTTTCTCTTTGTTATCGGAGGATATTTCATTTGGCCCTATACTCTTTAAAGGGATTCGAAATATCTGTCCTCAGATTCCACAGATATAAGGCAAGCAAAGAGATTCACGAAATACAGATGTAACTCTGTGAGATGAATTAACAGAACACTAAGCAGTTTCTCCGAAAGCTTCTTTCCAGATTTCATCTGAGGATATTTCCTTTTTTACCATAGCCCTCTAAGGGCTTCCAAATATCACTTTGCCAATTCCACAAGAACTGTCTTAGAGAAAGGCTTCTTGAGGGGAAAGCTGTAACTCTGTGACATGATTTCACAGAACACAAAGAAGTTTCTCAGAAAGCTTCTTTCTCTTTGTTATCGGAGGATATTTCCTTTGTACTCTTCCTTATACTCTTCAAAGGGATCCGAAATATCTGTTCTCAGATTCCACAGAAATAAGGATACCAAAGAGATTCACGAAATACAGATGTAACTCTGTGAGATGAATTAACAGTACACTAAGCAGTTTCTCAGAAAGTTACTTTCCAGATTTCATATGAGGATATTTCCTTTTTCACCATAGCCCTCTATGGGCTTCCAAATATCACTTTGCCAATTCCACAAGAACTGTCTTAGCGAAAGGCTTCTTGAGGGGAAAGCTGTAACTCTGTGAGATGATTTAGAGAACACAAAGAAGTTTCTCAGAGAGCTTCTTTCTCTTTGTTATCGGAGGATATTTCCTTTGGCCCTATAGTATTCAAAGGGATCCGAAATATCTGTTCTCAGATTCCACAGAAATAAGGCTAGCAAAGAGATCCACGAAATACAGATGTAACTCTGTGAGATGAATGAACAGAACACTAAGCAGTTTCTCAGAAAGCTTCTTTCCAGATTTCATCTGAGGATATTTCCTTTATCACCATAGCCCTCTACGGGCTTCCAAATATCACTTTGCCAATTCCACAAGAACTGTCTTAGCGAAAGGCTTCTTGAGGGGAAAGCGGTAACTCTTTGAGATGATTTCAGAGAACACAAAGCAGTTTCTCAGAAAGTTCTTTCTTTTTGTTATCGGAGGATACTTCCTTTGGCCCTATAGTCTTCAAAGGATCTGAAATATCTGTTTTCAGATTCCTCAGAAATAAGGCTAGCAAAGAGATCCATGAAATACAGATGTAACTCTGTGAGTGGATGTCAGAGAACACTAAGCAGTTTCTCAGAAACCTTCTTTCCAGATTTCATCTGTGGATATTTCCATTTTCACCATAGCCCTATGGGCTTCCAAATATCACTTTGCCAATTCCACAAGAACTGTCTTAGCGAAAGGCTTCTTGAGGGGAAAGCGGTAACACTGTGAGATGATTTCACAGAACACAAAGCAGTTTCTCAGATAGCTTCTTTCTTTTTGTTATCGGAGGATATTTCCTTTGACCCAATAGTCTTCAAAGGGATCCGAAATATCTGTTCTCAGATTCCTAGGAAATAAGGCTAGCAAAGTGATCCATGAAATACAGATGTAACTCTGTGAGTGGATGTCAGAGAACACTAAGCAGTTTCTCAGAAAGCTTCTTTCCAGATTTCATCTGTGGATATTTCCTTTTTCACCATAGCCCTCTATGGGCTTCCAAATATCACTTTGCCAATTCCACAAGAACTGTCTTAGCGAAAGGCTTCTTGTGGGGAAAGCTGTAACTCTGTGAGATGATTTCACAGAACACAAAGAAGTTTCTCAGAAAGCTTCTTTCTCTTTGTTATCGGAGGATATTTCCTTTGGCCCTATAGTCTTCAAAGGGATCCGAAATATCTGTTCTCAGATTCCAAAGAAATAAGGCTAGCAAAGAGATCCACGAAATACAAATGTAACTCTGTGAGTGGATGTCAGAGAAAACTAAGCAGTTTCTCAGAAAGCTTCTTTCCAGATTTCATCTGAGGATATATCCTTTTTCACCATAGCCTTCTATGGGTTTCCAAATATCACTTTGCCAATTCCACAAGAACTGTCTTAGCTAAAGGCTTCTTGAGGGGAAAGCTGTAACTCTGTGAGATGATTTCACAGAACACAAAGAAGTTTCTCAGAGCGCTTCTTTCTCTTTGTTATCGGAGGATATTTACTTTGGCTCTCTAGTCTTCCAAGGGAACCGAAATATCTGTTCTCATATTCCACGGAAATAAGGTAGCAAAGAGATCCAAGAAATACAGATGTAACTCTGTGAGATGAATGAACAGAACACTAAGCAGTTTCTCAGAAAGCTTCCTTCCAGATTTCATCTGAGGATATTTCCTTTTTCAACATAGCCATCTATGGGCTTCCAAATATCACTTTGCCAATTCCACAAGAACTGTCTTAGCGAAAGGTTTCTTGAGGGGAAAGCTATAACTCTGTGAGATGATTTCACAGAACACAAAGAAATTTCTCAGAAAGCTTCTTTCTCTTTGTTATCGGAGGATATTTCCTTTTGCCCTATAGTCTTCAAAGGGATCCGAAATATCTGTTCTCAGATTCCACAGAAATAAGGCTAGCAAAGAGATCCACGAAATACAGATGTAACTCTGTGAGATGAATGAACAGAACACTAAGCAGTTTCTCAGAAAGCTTCTTTCCACATTTCATCTGCGGATATTTCCTTTTTCACCATAGACCACTATGGGCTTCCAAATATCACTTTGCCAGTTCCAAAAGAACTGTCTTAGTGAAAGGCTTCTTGAGGGGAAAGCTGTATCTCTGTGAGATGATTTCACGGAACACTAAGAAGTTCCTCAGAAAGCTTTTTTCTCTTTGATATCGGACGATATTTCTTTTGGCCCTATAGTCTTCAAAGGGATCCGAAATATCTGTTCTCAGATTCCACAGAAATAAGCCTAGCAAAGATATACACGAAATACAGATGTAACACTGTGAGTGGATGTCAGAGAACACTAAGCAATTTCTCAGAAAGATTCATTCCAGATTTCATCTGAGGATATTTTCATTTTTACCATAGCCCTCTATGGGCTTCCAAATATCACTTTGCCAATTCCACAAGACCTGTGTTAGCGAAAGGCTTATTGAGGGGAAAGCTGTAACTCTGTGATATGATTTCACAGAACACAAAGAGGTTTCTCAAAAAGCTTCTTTCTCTTTTTTTTGGAGGATATTTCCTTTTTCCCTATTGTCTTCAAATGGATCCGAAATATTTGTTCTCAGATTCCACAAAAATAAGGCTAGCAGAGATCCACGAAATACAGATGTAACTCTGTGAGTGGATGTCAGAGAACACTAAGCAGTTTCTCAAAAAGCTTCTTTCCAGATTTCATCTGAGGACATTTCCTTTTTCACCACAGCCCTCTATGGGTTTCCAAATATCACTTTGCCAATTCCACAAGAACTGTCTTAGCTAAAGGCTTCTTGAGGGCAAAGCTGTAACTCTGTGAGATTTTTTCACAGAACACAACGAAGTTTCTCAGAAAGCTTCTTTCTCTTTGTTATCGGAGGATATTTCCTTTGGCTCTCTAGTCTTCTAAGGGATCCGAAATATCTGTTCTCATATTCCACAGAAATAAGGCTAGCAAAGAGATCCACGAAATACAGATGTAACTCTGTGAGATGAATTAACAGAACACTAAGCAGTTTCTCAGAAAGATTCCTTCCAGATTTCATCTGAGGATATTTCCTTTTTCAACATAGCCCTCTATGGGCTTCCAAATACCACTTTGCCAATTCCACAAGAACTGTCTTAGCGAAAGGCTTCCAGAGGGGAAATCTGTAACTCTGTGAGATGATTTGACAGAACACAAAGAAGTTTCTCAGAAAGCTTCTTTCCCTTTGTTATCGGAGGATATTTCCTTTGGCCCTATAGTATTCAAAGGGATCCAAAATATCTGTTCTCAGATTCCACAGAAATAAGGCTGGCAAAGAGATTCACGAAATACACATGTAATTCTGTGAGATGAATGAACAGAACACTAAGCAGTTTCTCAGAAACCTTCTTCCCAGATTTCATCTGATTATATTTCCTTTTTCAACATAGCCCTCTACGGGCTTCCAAATATCACTTTGACAATTCCACAAGAACTCTCTTACCGAAAGGTTTCTTGAGGGGAAAGCTGTAACTCTGTGAGATGATTTCACAGAACAAAACGAAGTCTCTCAGAAAGCTTCTCTCTTTGTTATCTGAGGATATATCTTTTGGCCCTATAGTCTTCAAAGGGATCCGAAATATCTGTTCTCAGATTCCACAGAAAAAAGGCTAGCAAAGAGATCCACGAAATACAGATGTAACACTGTGAGTGGATGTCAGAGAACACTAAGCAATTTCTCAGAAAGCTTCTTTCCAGATTTCATCTGAGGATATTTCCTTTTTCACCATAGCCCTCTATGGGCTTCCAAATATCACTTTGCCAATTCCACAAGAACTGTCTTAGCGAAAGGCTTCTTGAGGGGAAAGCTGTAACTCTGTGAGATGATTTCACAGAACACAAAGAAGTTTCTCAGAAAGCTTCTTTCTCTTTGTTATCGGAGGATATTTCCTTTGGCCCTATAGTCTTCAAAGGGATCCGAAATATCTGTTCTCAGATTCCACAGAAATAAGGCTAGCAAAGAGATCCACGAAATACAGATGTAACTCTCTGAGATGAATTAACAGGACACTAAGCAGTTTCTCAGAAAGCTTCTTTCCAGATTTCATCTGAGGATATTTTCTTTTTCACCATAGCCCTCTATGGGTTTGCAAATATCACTTTGCCAATTCCACAGGAACTATCTTAGCGAAAGGCTTCTCGAGGGGAAAGCTGAAACTCTGTGAGATGATTTCACAGAAAACAAAGAAGTTTCTCTGAAAGCTTCTTTCTCTCTGTTATCGGAGGATATTTCCTTTGGCCCTATAGTCTTCAAAGGGATCCGAAATATCTGTTCTCAGATTCCACAGAGGTAAGGCTAGCAAAGAGATCCACGAAATACAGATGTAACTCTGTGAGTGGAAGTCACAGAACACTAAGCGGTTTCTCAGAAAGCTTCTTTACAGATTTCATCTGAGGATATTTCCTTTTTCAACATAGACCTCTATGGGCTTTCAAATATCACTTTGCCAATTCCACAAGAACTGTTTTAGCGAAAGTCTTCTTGAGGGGAAATCCGTAACTCTGTGAGATGATTTCACAGAACACAAAGAAGTTTCTCAGAAAGCTTCTTTCTCTTTGTTATCGGAGGATACCTGCTTTGGCCCTATAGTCTTCAAAGGGATCCGAAATATCTGTTCTCAGATTCCACAGAAATAAGGCTAGCAAAGATTTCCACGAAATACAGATGTAGCTCTGTGAGATGAATGAACAGAACACTAAGCAGATTCTCAGAAAGCTTCTTTCCAGATCTCATCTGAGGATATTTCCTTTTTCACCATAGCCCTGTATGGGCTTCCAAATATCACTTTTCCAATTCCACAAGAACTGTCTTAGCGAAAGGCTTCTTGAGGGGAAAGCTGTAAATCTGTGAGATGATTTCACAGAACACATAGATGTTTCGCAGAAAGCTTCTTTCTCTTTGTTATCGGAGGATATTTCCTTTTGCCCTATAGTCTTCAAAGGGATCCGAAATATCTGTTCTCAGACTCCACAGAAATAAGGCAAGCAAAGAGATCCACGAAATACAGATGTAGTTCTGTGAGATGAATTAACAGAACAACAACCAGTTTCTCAAAAACCTTCTTTCCAGATTTCATCTGAGGATATTTCCTTTTTCCCCTTAGCCCTCTATGGGCTTCCAAATATCACTTTGCCAATTCCACAAGAACTATCTTAGCGAAAGGCTTCTTGAGGGGAAAGCTGTAACTCTGTGAGATGATTTCACAGAACACAAAGAAGTTTCTCAGAACGCTTCTTTCTCTTTGTTATCGGAGGATATTTCCTTTGGCCCTATAGTCTTCAAAGGTATCCGAAATATCTGTTCTCAGATTCCACAGAAATAAGGCTAGCAAAGAGATCCACGAAATACAGATGTAGCTCTGTGAGATGAATTAACATAACACTAAGCAGTTTCTCAGAAAGCTTCTTTCCAGATTTCATCTGAGGATATTTCCTTTTTCACCATAGCCCTCTATGGGCTTCCAAATATCACTTTGCCATTCCACAAGAACTGTCTTAGCGAAAGGCTTCTTGAGGGGAAAGCTGTAACTCTGTGAGATGATTTCACAGAAGCCAAAGAAGTTTCTCAGAAAGCTTCTTTCACTTTGTTATAGGAGGATATTTCCTTTTACCCTATAGTCTTCAAAGGGATCCGAAATATCTGTTCTGAGATTCCACAGAAATAAGACTAGCAAAGAGAACCACGAAATACAGATGTAACTTTGTGAGTGGAAGTCACAGAACACTAAGAGGTTTCTCAGAATGCTTCTTTCCAGATTTCATCTGAGGATATTTGCTTTTTCACCATAGCCCTCTACGGGCTTGCAAATATCACTTTCCAATTGCACAAGTACAGTCTCTAGCGAAAGGCTTCTTGAGGGGAAAGCTGTAACTCTGTGAGATGATTTCACAGAACACAAAGAAGTTTCTCAGAAAAGTTCTTTATCTTTGTTATCGGAGGATATTTCCTTTGGCCCTATAGTGTTGAAAGGGATCCGAAATATCTGTTCTCAGATTCCACAGAAATAAGGCTTGCAAAGAGATACACGAAACACAGATGTAACTCTGTGAGTGGAAGTCACAGAACACTAAGCGGTTTCTCAGAAAGCTTCTTTCCAGTTTTCATCTGAGGATATTTCCTTTTTCACCATAGCCCGCTAAGGGCTTCCAAATATCACTTTGCCAATTCCACAAGAACTGTCTTAGCGAAAGGCTTCTTGAGGGGAAAGTTGTAACTCTGTGAGATGATTTCACAGAACACAAATAAGTTTCTCAGAAAGCTTCTTTCTCTTTGTTATCGGAGGGTATTTCCTTTAGCCCTATAGTCTTCAAAGGGATCCGAAATATCTGTTCTCAGATTCCACAGAAATAAGGCTAGCAAAGAGATCCACGAAATACAGATGTAACTCTGTGAGATGAATTAACAGAACACTAGGCAGTTTCTCAGAAAGCTTCTTTCCAGATTTCATCTGAGGATATTTCCTTTTTCACTATATCCCTCTATGGGCTTCCAAATATCACTTTGCCAATTCCACAAGAACTGTCTTAGCGAAAGGCTTCTTGAGGGGAAAGCTGTAAATCTGTGAGATGATTTCACAGAACACAAAGAAGTTTATCAGAAAGCTTCTTTCTCTTTGTTATTGGAGGATATTTACTTTGGCCCTATAGTCTTCAAAGGGATCCGAAATATCTGCTCTCTGATTCCACAGAAATAAGGCAAGCAAAGAGATCCACGAAATACAGATATAACTCCGTGAGATGAATTAACAAAAAACTAAGCAGTTTTTCAGAAAGCTTCTTTACAGATTTCATCTGAGCATATTCCCTTTTTCACCATAGCCCTCTATGGGCTTCCAAATATCACTTTGCCTATTCCACAAGAACTGTCTTAGCGAAAGGCTTCTTGAGGGGAAAGCTGTAACTCTGTGAGATGATTTCACAGAACACAAAGAAGTTTCTCAGAAAGCTTCTTTCTCTTTGTTATTGGAGGATATTTCCTTTGGCCCTATAGTGTTCAAAGAGATCCGAAATATCTGTTCTCAGATTCCACAGAAATAAGGCTAGCAAAGAGATCCACGAAATGCAGATGTAACTCTGTGAGATGAATTAACAGAACACTAAGCGGTTTCTCAGAAAGCTTCTTTCCAGATTTCATCTGAGGACATTTCCTTTTTCACCATAGCCCACTATGGGCTTTCAAATATCACTTTGCCAATTCCACAAGAACTGTCTTAGAGAAAGGCTTCTTGAGGGGAAAGCTGTAAATCTGTGAGATGATTTCACAGAACACAAAGAAGTTTCTCAGGAAGCTTCTTTCTCTGTTATCGCAGGATATCTCCTTTGGCCCTATAGTCTTCAAAGGGATCCGAACTATCTATTCTCAGATTCCACAGAAATAAGGCTAGCAAAGAGATCCACGAAATACAGATGTAACTCTATGAGACGAATGAACAGAACACTAAGCAGTTTCTCAGAAAGCTTCTTTCCAGATTTCATCTGAGGATATTGCCTTTTTCACTGTAGCCCTGTATGGGCTTCCAAATATTACTTTGCCAATTTCACAAGAACTGTCTTAGCGAAAGGGTTCTTGAGGGGAAAGCTGTAA
Organism: Macaca fascicularis; assembly: GCF_037993035.2. Lineage (NCBI taxonomy): Eukaryota > Metazoa > Chordata > Mammalia > Primates > Cercopithecidae > Macaca > Macaca fascicularis. The sequence goes on from NC_088379.1 coordinate 89,205,144, forward strand.
CTCTGTGAGATGATTTGACAGAACACAAAGAAGTTTCTCAGAAAGCTTCTTTCTCTTTGTTATCGGAGGATATTTCCTTTAGCCCTATAGTCTTCAAAGGGATCCGAAATATCTGTTCTCAGATTCCACAGAAATACGGCTAGCAAAGAGATCCACGAAATACAGATGTAACTCTGTGAGTGGAAGTCACAGAACACTAAGCGGTTTCTCAGAAAGCTTCTTTCCAGATTTCATCTGAGGATATTTGCTTTTTTACCATAGCTCTCTATGGGCTTGCAAATATCACTTTGCCAATTCCACAAGAACTATCTTAGCGAACGGCTTCTCGAGGGGAAAGCTGAAACTCTGTGAGATGATTTCGCAGAAAACAAAGAAGTTTCTCAGAAAGCTTCTTTCTCTCTGTTATCGGAGGATATTTCCTTAGGCCCTATAGTCTTCAAAGGTATCCGAAATATCTGTTCTCAGATTCCACAGAAATAAGGCTAGCAAAGAGATCCACGAAATACAGATGTAACCCTGTGAGTGGAAGTCACAGAACACTAAGCAGTTTCTCAGAAAGCTTCTTTCCAGATTTCATCTGAGGATATTTCCTTTTTCACCATAGGCCTCTATGAGCTTCCAAATATCACTTTCCCAATTCCACAAGAACTGTCTTAGCGAAAGGCTTCTTGAGGGGAAAGCTGTAACTCTGTGAGATGATTTCACACAACACAAAGAAGTTTCTGAGAAAAGTTCTTTATCTTTGTTATCGGCGGATATTTCCTTTAGCCCTATAGTCTTCAAAGGGATCCGAAATATCTGTTCTCAGATTCCACAGAAATAAGGTTAGCAAAGAGATCCACGAAATACAGATGTAACTCTGTGAGATGAATTAACAGAACACTAGGCAGTTTCTCAGAAAGCTTCTTTCCAGATTTCATCTGAGGATATTTCCTTTTTCAACATAGCCCTCTATGGGCTTCCAAATATCACTTTGCCAATTCCACAAGAACTGTCTTAGCGAAAGGCTTCTTGAGGGGAAAGCTGTAACTCTGTGAGATGATTTCACAGAACACAAAGAAGTTTCTCAGAAAGCTTCTTTCTCTTTGTTATCGGAGGATATTTCCTTGGGCCCTATAGTCTTCAAAGGGATCCGAAATTTCTGTTCTCAGATTCCACAGAAATAAGGCTAGCAAAGAGATCCACGAAATACAGATGTAACTCTGTGAGTGGAAGTCACAGAACACTAAGCGGTTTCTCAGAAAGCTTTTTTCCAGATTTCATCTGAGGATATTTCCTTTGTCACCATAGCCCTCTATGGGCTTCGAAATATCACTTTGCCAATTCCACAAGAACTGTCTTAGCGAAATGCTTCTTGAGGGGAAAGCTGTAACTCTGTGAGATGATTTCACAGAACACAAAGAAGTTTCTCAGAAAGCTTCTTTGTCTTTGTTATCGGAGGATATTTCCTTTGGCCCTATAGTCTTCAAAGGGATCTGAAATATCTGTTATCAGATTCCACAGAAATAAGGCTAGCAAAGAGATCCACGAAATACAGATGTAACTCTGTGAGTGGAAGTCACAGAACACTAAGCGGTTTCTCAGAATGCTTCTTTCCAGATTTCATCTGAGGATATTTGCTTTTTTACCATAGACCTCTATGGGCTTCCAAATATCACTTTGCCAATTGCACAAGAACAGACTTAGCGAAAGGCTTCTTGAGGGGAAAGCTGTAACTCTGTGAGATGATTTCACAGAACACAAAGAAGTTTCTCAGAAAGCTTCTTTCTCTTTGTTATCGGAGGATATTTCCTTTGGCCCTATAGTCTTCAAAGGGATCCGAAATATCTGTTCTCAGATTCCACAGAAATAAGGCTAGCAAAGAGATACACGAAATACAGATGTAACTCTGTGAGATGAATTAACAGAACACTAAGCAGTTTCTCAGAAAGCTTCTTTCCAGATTTCATCTCAGGATATTTCCTTTTTCACCATAGCCCTCTATGGGCTTCCAAATATCACTTTGCCAATTCCACAAGAACTGTCTTAGCGAAAGGCTTCTTGAGGGGAAAGCTGTAACTCTGTGAGATGATTTCACAGAACACAAAGAAGTTTCTCAGAAAGCTTCTTTCTCTTTGTTATCGGAGGATACCTCCTTTGGCCCTATAGTCTTCAAAGGGATCCGAAATATCTGTTCTCAGATTCCACAGAAATAAGGCTAGCAAAGAGATCCACGAAATACAGATGTAGCTCTGTGAGATGAATGAACAGAACACTAAGCAGATTCTCAGAAAGCTTCTTTCCAGATTTCATCTCAAGATATTTCCTTTTTCACCATAGCCCTGTATGGGCTTCCAAATATCACTTTGCCAATTCCACAAGAACTGTCTTAGCGAAAGGCTTCTTGAGGGGAAAGCCGTAACTCTGTGAGATGATTTCACAGAACACAAAGAAGTTTCTCAGAAAGCTTCTTTCTCTTTGTTATCGGAGGATACCTCCTTTGGCCCTATAGTCTTCAAAGGGATCCGAAATATCTGTTCTCAGATTCCACAGAAATAAGGCTAGCAAAGAGTTCCACGAAATACAGTTGTAGCTCTGTGAGATGAATGAACAGAACACTAAGCAGATTCTCAGAAAGCTTCTTTCCAGATTTCATCTCAAGATATTTCCTTTTTCACCATAGCCCTGTATGGGCTTCCAAATATCACTTTGCCAATTCCACAAGAACTGTCTTAGCGAAAGGCTTCTTGACGGAAAGCTGTAACTCTGTGAGATGATTTCACAGAACACAAAGAAGTTTCTGAGAGCTTCTTTCTCTTTGTTATCGGAGGATATTTCCTTTGGCCCTATAATCTTCAAAGGGATCCGAAATATCTGTTCTCAGATTCCACAGAAATAAGGCTAGCACAGAGACCCACGAAATACAGATGTAGCTCTGTGAGATGAATTAACAGAACACTAAGCAGTTTCTCAGAAAGCTTCTTTCCAGATTTCATCTGAGGATATTTCCTTTTTCACCATAGCCCTCTATGAGCTTCCAAATATCACTTTGCCAATTCCACCAGAACTGTCTTAGCGAAAGGCTTCTTGAGGGGAAAGCTGTAACTCTGTGAGATGATTTCACAGAACACAAAGAAGTTTCTCAGAAAGCTTCTTTCTCTTTGTTATTGGAGGATATTTCCTTTGGCCCTATAGTGTTCAAAGAGATCCGAAATATCTGTTTTCAGATTCCACAGAAATAAGTCTAGAAAAGAGATCCACGAAATATAGATGTAAATTTGTGGGTGGAAGTCACTGAACACTAAGCGGTTTCTCAGAAAGCTTCTTTCCAGATTTCATCTGAGGATATTTCCTTTTTCACCATACCCTCTATGGGCTTCCAAATATCACTTTGCCAATTCCACAAGAACCGTCTTAGCGAAAGGCTTCTTGAGGGGAAAGCTGTAACTCTGTGAGATGATTTCACAGAACCCAAAAAGTTTCTCAGAAAGCTTCTTTCTCTTTGCTATCGGAGGATATTTCCTTTGGCCCTATACTCTTCAAAGGGATCCGAAATATCTGTTCTCAGATTCCACAGAAATAAGGCTAGCAAAGAGATCCACGAAATACAGGTGTAACTCTGTGAGTGGAAGTCACAGAACACTAAGCGGTTTCTCAGAAAGCTTCTTTCCAGATTTCATCTGAGGATATTTCCTTTTTCACCATAGCCCTCTATGTGCTTCCAAATATCACCTTGCCAATTCCACAAGAACTGTCTTAGCGAATGGCTTCTTGAGGTGAAAGCTGTAAGTCTGTGAGATGATTTCACAAAACACAAAGAAGTTTCTCAGAAAGCTTCTTTCTCTTTTTTATAGGAGAAAATTTCCTTTGACCCTATAGTCTTCAAAGGGAAACGAAATATCTGTTCTCAGATTCAACAGAAATAAGGCTAGCAAAGAGATCCACGAAATACAGATGTAACTCTGTGAGTGGAAGTCAGAGAACACTAAGCAGTTTCTCAGAAAGGTTCTTTCCAGATTTCATCTGAGGATATTTCCTTTTTCACCATAGCCCTCTATGGGCTTCCAATTATCACTTTGCCAATTCCACAAGAACAGTCTTAGCGAAAGGCTTCTTGAGGGGAAAGCTGTAACTCTGTGAGATGAGTTCACAGAACACAAAGTAGTTTCTCAGAAAGCTTCTTTCTCTTTGTTATCCGAGGATATTTCCTTTGGCCCCATAGTGTTGAAAGGGATCCGAAATATCTGTTCTCAGATTCCACAGAAATAAGGCTTGCAAAGAGATACACGAAACACAGATGTAACTCTGTGAGTGGAAGTCACAGAACACTAAGCGGTTTCTCAGAAAGCTTCTTTCCAGTTTTCATCTGAGGATATTTATTTTTTCACCATAGCCCTCTATGGGCTTCCAAATATCGCTTTGCCAATTCCACAAGAACTGTCTTAGCGAAAGGCTTCTTGAGGGCAAAGCTGTAACTCTGTGAGATGAGTTCACAGAACACAAAGTAGTTTCTCAGAAAGCTTCTTTCTCTTTGTTATCGGAGGATATTTCCTTTGGCCCTATAGTCTTCAAAGGGATCCAAAACATCTGTTCTCAGATTCCACAGAAATAAGGCTAGTAAAAGAGATCCACGAAATACGGATGTATCTCTGTGAGATGAATTAACAGAACACTAAGCAATTTCTCAGAAAGCTTCTTTCCAGATTTCATCTGAGGATATTTCTTTTTTCACCATAGCCCTCTATGGGCTTCCAAATATCACTTTGCCAATTCCACAAGAACTGACTTAGCGAAAAGCTTCTTGAAGGGAAAGCTGTAACTCTGTGAGATGATTTCACAGAACACAAAGAAGTTTTTCAGAAATCTTCTTTCTCTTTGTTATCGGAGGATATTTCCTTTGGCCCTATAGTTTTCAAAGGGATCCGAAATATCTATTCTCAGATTCCACAGAAAAAAGGCTAGCAAAGAGATCCACGAAATGCAGATGTAACTCTGTGAGATGAATTAACAGTACACTAAGCGGTTTCTCAGAAAGCTTCTTTCCAGATTTCATCTGAGGACATTTCCTTTTTCACCGTAGCCCACTATGGGCTTCCAAATATCACTTTGCCAATTCCACAAGAACTGTCTTAGCGAAAGGCTTCTTGAGGGGAAAGCTGTAAATCTGTGAGATGATTTCACAGAACACAAAGAAGTTTCTCAGGAAGCTTCTTTCTCTGTTATCGCAGGATATCTCCTTTGGCCCTATAGTCTTCAAAGGTATCCGAAATATCTGTTCTCAGATTCCACAGAAATAAGGCTAGCAAAGATATACACGAAATACAGATGTAACTCTGTGAGTGGAAGTCACAGAACACTAAGCAGTTTCTCAGAAAGCTTCTTTCCAGATTTCATCTGAGGATATTTCCTTTTTCACCATAGCCCTCTATGGGCTTCCAAATATCACTTTGCCAATTCCACAAGAACTATCTTAGCGAACGGCTTCTCGAGTGGAAAGCTGAAACTCTGTGAGATGATTTCGCAGAAAACAAAGAAGTTTCTCAGAAAGCTTCTTTCTCTCTGTTATCGGAGGATATTTCCTTAGGCCCTATAGTCTTCAAAGGTATCCGAAATATCTGTTCTCAGATTCCACAGAAATAAGGCTAGCAAAGAGATCCACGAAATACAGATGTAACTCTGTGAGTGGAAGTCACAGAACACTAAGCAGTTTCTCAGAAAGCTTCTTTCCAGATTTCATCTGAGGATATTTCCTTTTTCAACATGGCCCTCTATGGACTTCCAAATATCACTTTGCCAATTCCACAAGAACTGTCTTAGCGAAAGGCTTCTTGAGGGGAAAGCCGTAACTCTGTGAGATGATTTCACAGAACACAAAGAAGTTTCTCAGAAAGCTTCTTTCTCTTTGTTATCGGAGGATACCCCCTTTGGCCCTATAGTCTTCAAAGGGATCCGAAATATCTGTTCTCAGATTCCACAGAAATAAGGCTAGCAAAGAGTTCCACGAAATACAGATGTAGCTCTGTGAGATGAATGAACAGAACACTAAGCAGATTCTCAGAAAGCTTCTTTCCAGATTTCATCTGAGGATATTTGCTTTTTCACCATAGACCTCTTTGGGCTTCCAAATATCACTTTGCCAATTCCACAAGAACTGTCTTAGCGAAAGGCTTCTTGAGGGGAAAGCTGTAACTCTGTGAGATGATTTCACAGAACACAAAGAAGTTTCTGAGAGCTTCTTTCTCTTTGTTATCGGAGGATATTTTCTTTGGCCCTATAATCTTCAAAGGGATCCGAAATATCTGTTCTCAGATTCCAGAGAAATAAGGCTAGCAAAGAGACCCACGAAATACAGATGAAGCTCTGTGAGATGAATTAACAGAACACTAAGCAGTTTCTCAGAAAGCTTCTTTCCAGATTTCATCTGAGGATATTTCTTTTTTCACCATAGCCCTCTATGGGCTTCCAAATATCACTTTGCCAATTCCACAAGAACTGACTTAGCGAAAAGCTTCTTGAAGGGAAAGCTGTAACTCTGTGAGATGATTTCACAGAACACAAAGAAGTTTCTCAGAAATCTTCTTTCTCTTTGTTATCGGAGGATATTTCCTTTGGCCCTATAGTTTTCAAAGGGATCCGAAATATCTATTCTCAGATTCCACAGAAATAAGGCTAGCAAAGAGATCCGCGAAATGCAGATGTAACTCTGTGAGATGAATTAACAGTACACTAAGCGGTTTCTCAGAAAGCTTCTTTCCAGATTTCATCTGAGGACATTTCCTTTTTCACCATAGCCCACTATGGGCTTCCAAATATCACTTTGCCAATTCCACAAGAACTGTCTTAGCGAAAGGCTTCTTGAGGGGAAAGCTGTAACTCTGTGAGATGATTTCACACAACACAAAGAAGTTTCTGAGAAAAGTTCTTTATCTTTGTTATCGGAGGATATTTCCTTTAGCCCTATAGTCTTCTAAGGGATCCGAAATATCTGTTCTCATATTCCACAGAAATAAGGTTAGCAAAGAGATCCACGAAATACAGATGTAACTCTGTGAGATGAATTAACAGAACACTAGGCAGTTTCTCAGAAAGCTTCTTTCCAGATTTCATCTGAGGATATTTCCTTTTTCACAATAGCCCTCTATGGGCTTCCAAATATCACTTTGCCAATTCCACAAGAACTGTCTTAGCGAAAGGCTTCTTGAGGGGAAAGCTGTAACTCTGTGAGATGATTTCACAAAACACAAAGAAGTTTCTCAGAAATCTTCTTTCTCTTTGATATCTGAGGATATTTCCTTTTGCCCTATAGTCTTCAAAGGGATCCGAAATATCTGTTCTCAGATTCCACAGAAATAAGGCTAGCAATGACATCCACGAAATACAGATGTAACTCTGTGAGTGAAAGTCACAGAACACTAAGCAGTTTCTCAGAAAGCTTCTTTCCAGATTTCATCTGAGGATCTTTCCTTTTTCACCCTAGCCCTCTATGGGCTTCCAATATCACTTTGCCAATTCCACAAGAACTGTCTTAGCGAACGGCTTCTCCAGGGGAAAGCTGAAACTGTGTGAGATGATTTCGCAGAAAACAAAGAAGTTTCTCAGAGGGCTTCTTTCTCTCTGTTATCGGAGGATATTTCCTTTGGCCCTATAGTCTTCAAAGGTATCCGAAATATCTGTTCTCAGATTCCACAGAAATAAGGCTAGCAAAGAGTTCCACGAAATACAGTTGTGGCTCTGTGAGATGAATGAACAGAACACTAAGCAGATTCTCAGAAAGCTTCTTTCCAGATTTCATCTCAAGATATTTCCTTTTTCACCATAGCCCTGTATGGGCTTCCAAATATCACTTTGCCAATTCCACAAGAACTGTCTTAGCGAAAGGCTTCTTGAGGGGAAAGCTGTAACTCTGTGAGATGATTTCACAGAACACAAAGAAGTTTCTGAGAGCTTCTTTCTCTTTGTTATCGGAGGATATTTCCTTTGGCCCTATAATCTTCAAAGGGATCCGAAATATCTGTTCTCAGATTCCACAGAAATAAGGCTAGCACAGAGACCCACGAAATACAGATGTAGATCTATGAGATGAATTAACAGAACACTAAGCAGTTTCTCAGAAAGCTTCCTTCCAGATTTCATCTGAGGATATTTCCTTTTTCACCATAGCCCTCTATGAGCTTCCAAATATCACTTTCCCAATTCCACAAGAACAGTCTTAGCGAAAGGCTTCTTGAGGGGAAAGCTGTAACTCTGTGAGATGATTTCACACAACACAAAGAAGTTTCTGAGAAAAGTTCTTTATCTTTGTTATCGGAGGATATTTCCTTTAGCCCTATAGTCTTCAAAGGGATCCGAAATATCTGTTCTCAGATTCCACAGAAATAAGGTTAGCAAAGAGATCCACGAAATACAGATGTAACTCTGTGAGATGAATTAACAGAACACTAGGCAGTTTCTCAGAAATCTTCTTTCCAGATTTCATCTGAGGATATTTCCTTTTTCAACATAGCCCTCTATGGGCTTCCAAATATCACTTTGCCAATTCCACAAGAACTGTCTTAGCGAAAGGCTTCTTGAGGGGAACGCTGTAACTCTGTGAGATGATTTCACAGAACACAAACAAGTTTCTCAGAAAGCTTCTTTCTCTTTGTTATCGGAGGATATTTCCTTTGGCTCTACAGCCTTCAAAGGGATCCGAAATTTCTGTTCTCAGATTCCACAGAAATAAGGCTAGCAAAGAGATCCACGAAATACAGATGTAACTCTGTGAGTGGAAGTCACAGAACACTAAGCGGTTTCTCAGAAAGCTTTTTTCCAGATTTCATCTGAGGATATTTCCTTTTTCACCATAGCCCTCTACGGGCTTCCAAATATCACTTTGCCAATTCCACAAGAACTGTCTCAGCGAAAGGCTTCTTGAGGGGAAAGCTGTAACTGTGTGAGATGATTTCACAGAACACAAAGAAGTTTCTCAGAAAGCTTCTTTCTCTTAGTTATCGGAGGATATTTCCTTTGGCCCTATAGTCTTCAAAGGGATCCGAAATATCTGTTCTCAGATTCCACAGAAATAAGGCTAGCAAAGAGATCCACGAAATACAGATATAGCTCTGTGAGTTGAATGAACAGAACACTAAGAAGTTTCTCAGAAAGCTTCTTTCCAGATTTCATCTGAGGAAATTTCCTTTTTCACCATAGTCCTCTAAGGGCTTCCAAATATCACTTTGCCAATTCCACAAGAACTGTCTAAGCGAAAGGCTTCTTGAGGGGAATGCTGTAACTCTGTGAGATGATTTCACACAACACAAAGAAGTTTCTCAGAAAAGTTCTTTATCTTTTTATCGGAGGATATTTCCTTTGGCCTTATAGTCTTCAAAGGGATCCGAAATATCTGTTCTCAGACTCCACAGAAATAAGGGTAATAAAGAGATCCACGAAATACAGATGTAGCTCCGTGACATGAATTAACAGAACACTAAGCAGTTTCTCAGAAACCTTCTTTCCAGATTTCATCTGAGGATATTTCCTTTGTCACCATAGCCCTCTATGGGCTTCGAAATATCACTTTGCCAATTCCACAAGAACTGTCTTAGCGAAAGGCTTCTTGAGGGGAAAGCTGTAACTCTGTGAGATGATTTCACAGAACACAAAGAAGTTTCTCAGAAAGCTTCTTTGTCTTTGTTATCGGAGGATATTTCCTTTGGCCCTATAGTCTTCAAAGGGATCTGAAATATCTGTTCTCAGATTCCACAGAAATAAGGCTAGCAAAGAGATCCACGAAATACAGATGTAACTCTGTGAGTGGAAGTCACAGAACACTAAGCGGTTTCTCCGAATGCTTCTTTCCAGATTTCATCTGAGGATATTTGCTTTTTTACCATAGACCTCTATGGGCTTCCAAATATCACTTTGCCAATTGCACAAGAACAGTCTTAGCGAAAGGATTCTTGAGGGGAAAGCTGTAACTCTGTGAGATGATTTCACAGAACACAAAGAAGTTTCTCAGAAAGCTTCTTTCTCTTTGTTATCGGAGGATATTTCCTTTGGCCCTATAGTCTTCAAAGGGATCCGAAATATCTGTTCTCAGATTCGACAGAAATAAGGCTAGCAAAGAGATACACGAAATACAGATGTAACTCTGTGAGATGAATTAACAGAACACTAAGCAGTTTCTCAGAAACCTTCTTTCCAGATTTCCTCTAAGGATATTTCCTTTTTCACCATAGCCTTCTATGGGCTTCCAAATATCACTTTGCCAATTCCACAAGGACTGTCTTAGCGATTGGCTTCTTGAGCGGAAAGCTGTAACTCTGTGAGATGATTTCACAGAACACAAAGAAGTTTCTCAGAGCTTCTTTCTCTTTGTTATCAGAGGATATTCCCTTTGGCCCTATAGTCTTCAAAGGGATCCGAAACATCTGTTCTCAGATTCCACAGAAATAAGGTTAGCAAAGAGATCCACGAAATACAGATGTAACTCTGTGAGATGAATTTACAGAACACTAAGCAGTTTCTCAGAAAGCTTCTTTCCAGATTTCATCTGAGGATATTTGCTTTTTCACCATAGACCTCTTTGGGCTTCCAAATATCACTTTGCCAATTCCACAATAACTGTCTTAGCGAAAGGCTTCTTGAGGGCAAAGCTGTAACTCTCTGAGATGATTTCACAGAACACAAAGAAGTTCCTCAGAAAGCTTCTTTCTCTTTGTAATCGGAGGATATTTCCTTTGGCCCTATAGTCTTCAAAGGGATCCGAAATATCTGTTCTCAGATTCCACAGAAATAAGGCTAGCAAAGATATCCACGAAATACAGATATAACTCTGTGAGTGGATGTCCAGAACACTAAACGGTTCCTCAGAAAGCTTCTTTCCAGATTTCATCTGAGGATATTTCCTTTTTCACCCTAGCCCTCTATGGGCTTCCAAATATCACTTTGCCAATTCCAAAAGAACTGTCTAAGCGAAAGGCTTCTTGAGAGGAAAGCTGTAACTCTGTGCGATGCTTTCACAGAACACAAAGAAGTTTCTCAGGAAGCTTCTTTCTCTGTTATCGGAGGATATCTCCTTTGGCCCTATAGTCTTCAAAGGGTTCCGAAATATCTGTTCTCAGATTCCGCAGAAATAAGGCTAGCAAAGAGATCCACGAAAAACAGATGTAACCCTGTGAGATGAATGAACAGAACACTAAGCAGTTTCTCAGAAAGCTTCTTTCCAGATTTCATCTGAGGATATTTCCTTTTTCACCATACCCCTGTATGTTCTTCCAAATATCACTTTGACAATTCCACAAGAAATGTCTTAGAGAAAGGCTTCTTGAGTGGAAAGCTGTAACTCTGTGAGATGATTTCACAGAACACAAAGAAGTTTCTCAGAAAGCTTCTTTCTCTTTGTTATCGGAGGATATTTCCTTTGGCCCTATATTCTTCAAAGGGATCCGAAATATCTGTTCTCAGATTCCACAGAAATAAGGCTAGCAAAGAGATCCACGAAATACAGATGTAACTCTGTGAGTGGAAGTCACAGAACACTAAGCCGTTTCTTAGAAATCTTCTTTCCAGATTTCATCTGAGGATATTTCCTTTTTCACCATAGCCCTCTATGGGTTTTCAAATATCACTTTGCCAACTCCACAAGAACTGTCTTAGAAAAAGGCTTCTTGAGGGGAAAGCTGTAAGTTTGTGAGATGATTTCACAGAACACAAAGAAGTTTCTCAGAGCTTCTTTCTCTTTGTTATCGGAGGATATTTCCTTTAGCCCTATCGTCTTCAAAGGGATCCGAAATATCTGTTCTCATATTCCACAGAAATAAGGTTAGCAAAGAGATCCACGAAATACAGATGTAACTCTGTGAGATGAATTAACAGAACACTAGGCAGTTTCTCAGAGAGCTTCTTTCCAGATTTCATCTGAGGATATTTCCTTTTTCACTATAGCCCTCTATGGGCTTGCAAATATCACTTTGCCAATTCCACAAGAACTGTCTTAGCGAAAGGCTTCTTGAGGGGAAAGCTGTAACTCTGTGAGATGATTTCACAGAACACAAAGAAGTTTCTCAGAAAGCTTCTTTCTCTTTGTTATCTGAGGATATTTCCTTTGGCCCTATACTCTTCAAAGGGATCCGAAATATCTGTTCTCAGATTCCACAGAAATAAGGCTAGCAAAGAGATCCACGAAATACAGGTGTAACTCTGTGAGTGGAAGTCACAGAACACTAAGCGGTTTCTCAGAAAGCTTCTTTCCAGATTTCATCTGAGGATATTTCCTTTTTCACCATAGCCCTCTATGTGCTTCCAAATATCACCTTGCCAATTCCACAAGAACTGTCTTAGCGAAAGGCTTCTTGAGGTGAAAGCTGTAAGTCTGTGAGATGATTTCACAAAACACAAAGAAGTTTCTCAGAAAGCTTCTTTCTCTTTTTTATAGGAGAAAATTTCCTTTGACCCTATAGTCTTCAAAGGGAAACGAAATATCTGTTCTCAGATTCAACAGAAATAAGGCTAGCAAAGAGATCCACGAAATACAGATGTAACTCTGTGAGTGGAAGTCAGAGAACACTAAGCAGTTTCTCAGAAAGGTTCTTTCCAGATTTCATCTGAGGATATTTCCTTTTTCACCATAGCCCTCTATGGTCTTCCAATTATCACTTTGCCAATTCCACAAGAACAGTCTTAGCGAAAGGCTTCTTGAGGGGAAAGCTGTAACACTGTGAGTAGATTTCAAAGAACACAATGAAGTTTCTCAGAAAGCTTCTTTCTCTTTGTTATCCGAGGATATTTCCTTTGGCCCTATAGTGTTGAAAGGGATCCGAAATATCTGTTCTCAGATTCCACAGAAATAAGGCTTGCAAAGAGATACACGAAACACAGATGTAACTCTATGAGTGGAAGTCAAAGAACACTGAGCGGTTTCTCAGAAAGCTTCTTTCCAGATTTCATCTGAGGATATTTCCTTTTTCACCATAGCCCTCTACGGGCTTCCAAATATCACTTTGCCAATTCCACAAGAACTGTCTCAGCGAAAGGCTTCTTGAGGGGAAAGCTGTAACTGTGTGAGATGATTTCACAGAACACAAAGAAGTTTCTCAGAAAGCTTCTTTCTCTTAGTTATCGGAGGATATTTCCTTTGGCCCTATAGTCTTCAAAGGGATCCGAAATATCTGTTCTCAGATTCCACAGAAATAAGGCTAGCAAAGAGATCCACGAAATACAGATATAGCTCTGTGAGTTGAATGAACAGAACACTAAGAAGTTTCTCAGAAAGCTTCTTTCCAGATTTCATCTGAGGATATTTCCTTTTTCACCATAGTCCTCTATGGGTTCCAAATATCACTTTGCCAATTCCACAAGAACTGTCTAAGCGAAAGGCTTCTTAAGGGGAATGCTGTAACTCTGTGAGATGATTTCACACAACACAAAGAAGTTTCTCAGAAAAGTTCTTTCTCTTTGTTATCGGAGGATATTTCCTTTGGCCTTATAGTCTTCAAAGGGATCCGAAATATCTGTTCTCAGACTCCACAGAAATAAGGGTAATAAAGAGATCCACGAAATACAGATGTAGCTCCGTGACATGAATTAACAGAACACTAAGCAGTTTCTCAGAAACCTTCTTTCCAGATTTCATCTGAGGATATTTCCTTTGTCACCATAGCCCTCTATGGGCTTCGAAATATCACTTTGCCAATTCCACAAGAACTGTCTTAGCGAAAGGCTTCTTGAGGGGAAAGCTGTAACTCTGTGAGATGATTTCACAGAACACAAAGAAGTTTCTCAGAAAGCTTCTTTGTCTTTTTTATCGGAGGATATTTCCTTTGGCCCTATAGTCTTCAAAGAGATCTGAAATATGTGTTCTCAGATTCCACAGAAATAAGGCTAGCAAAGAGATCCACGAAATACAGATGTAACTCTGTGAGTGGAAGTCACAGAACACTAAGCGGTTTCTCAGAATGCTTCTTTCCAGATTTCATCTGAGGATATTTGCTTTTTTACCATAGACCTCTATGGGCTTCCAAATATCACTTTGTCAATTGCACAAGAACAGTCTTAGCGAAAGGCTTCTTGAGGGGAAAGCTGTAACTCTGTGAGATGATTTCACAGAACACAAAGAAGTTTCTCAGAAAGCTTCTTTCTCTGTGTTATCGGAGGATATTTCCTTTGGCCCTATAGTCTTCAAAGGGATCCGAAATATCTGTTCTCAGATTCCACAGAAATAAGGCTAGCAAAGAGATACACGAAATACAGATGTAACTCTGTGAGATGAATTAACAGAACACTAAGCAGTTTCTCAGAAACCTTCTTTCCAGATTTCCTCTAAGGATATTTCCTTTTTCACCATAGCCCTCTATGGGCTTCCAAATATCACTTTGCCAATTCCACAAGGACTGTCTTAGCGATTGGCTTCTTGAGCGGAAAGCTGTAACTCTGTGAGATGATTTCACAGAACACAAAGAAGTTTCTCAGAGCTTCTTTCTCTTTGTTATCAGAGGATATTCCCTTTGGCCCTATAGTCTTCAAAGGGATCCGAAACATCTGATCTCAGATTCCACAGAAATAAGGCTAGCAAAGAGATCCACGAAATACAGATGTAACTCTGTGAGATGAATGAACAGAACACTAAGCAGTTTCTCAGAAAGCTTCTTTCCAGATTTCATCTGAGGATATTGCCTTTTTCACTGTACCCCTGTATGGGCTTCCAAATATTACTTTGCCAATTTCACAAGAACTGTCTTAGCGAAAGGGTTCTTGAGGGGAAAGCTGTAACTCTGTGAGATGATTTGACAGAACACAAAGAAGTTTCTCAGAAAGCTTCTTTCTCTTTGTTATCGGAGGATATTTCCTTTAGCCCTATAGTCTTCAAAGGGATCCGAAATATCTGTTCTCAGATTCCACAGAAATACGGCTAGCAAAGAGATCCACGAAATACAGATGTAACTCTGTGAGTGGAAGTCACAGAACACTAAGCGGTTTCTCAGAAAGCTTCTTTCCAGATTTCATCTGAGGATATTTGCTTTTTTACCATAGCCCTCTATGAGCTTCCAAATATCACTTTCCCAATTCCACAAGAACTGTCTTAGCGAAAGGCTTCTTGAGGGGAAAGCTGTAACTCTGTGAGATGATTTCACACAACACAAAGAAGTTTCTGAGAAAAGTTCTTTATCTTTGTTATCGGCGGATATTTCCTTTAGCCCTATAGTCTTCAAAGGGATCCGAAATATCTGTTCTCAGATTCCACAGAAATAAGGATAGCAAAGAGATCCACGAAATACAGATGTAACTCTGTGAGATGAATTAACAGAACACTAGGCAGTTTCTCAAAAAGCTTCTTTCCAGATTTCATCTGAGGATATTTCCTTTTTCAACATAGCCCTCTATGGGCTTCCAAATATCACTTTGCCAATTCCACAAGAACTGTCTTAGCGAAAGGCTTCTTGAGGGGAAAGCTGTAACTCTGTGAGATGATTTCACAGAACACAAAGAAGTTTCTCAGAAAGCTTCTTTCTCTTTGTTATCGGAGGATATTTCCTTTGGCCCTATAGTCTTCAAAGGGATCCGAAATTTCTGTTCTCAGATTCCACAGAAATAAGGCTAGCAAAGAGATCCACGAAATACAGATGTAACTCTGTGAGTGGAAGTCACAGAACACTAAGCGGTTTCTCAGAAAGCTTTTTTCCAGATTTCATCTGAGGATATTTCCTTTGTCACCATAGCCCTCTATGGGCTTCGAAATATCACTTTGCCAATTCCACAAGAACTGTCTTAGCGAAATGCTTCTTGAGGGGAAAGCTGTAACTCTGTGAGATGATTTCACAGAACACAAAGAAGTTTCTCAGAAAGCTTCTTTGTCTTTGTTATCGGAGGATATTTCCTTTGGCCCTATAGTCTTCAAAGGGATCTGAAATATCTGTTATCAGATTCCACAGAAATAAGGCTAGCAAAGAGATCCACGAAATACAGATGTAACTGTGTGAGTGGAAGTCACAGAACACTAAGCGGTTTCTCAGAATGCTTCTTTCCAGATTTCATCTGAGGATATTTGCTTTTTTACCATAGACCTCTATGGGCTTCCAAATATCACTTTGCCAATTGCACAAGAACAGACTTAGCGAAAGGCTTCTTGAGGGGAAAGCTGTAACTCTGTGAGATGATTTCACAGAACACAAAGAAGTTTCTCAGAAAGCTTCTTTCTCTTTGTTATCGGAGGATATTTCCTTTGGCCCTATAGTCTTCAAAGGGATCCGAAATATCTGTTCTCAGATTCCACAGAAATAAGGCTAGCAAAGAGATACACGAAATACAGATGTAACTCTGTGAGATGAATTAACAGAACACTTAGCAGTTTCTCAGAAAGCTTCTTACCAGATTTCATCTAAGGATATTTCCTTTTTCACCATAGCCCTCTATGGGCTTCCAAATATCACTTTGCCAATTCCACATGGACTGTCTTAGCGATTGGCTTCTTGAGAGGAAAGCTGTAACTCTGTGAGATGATTTCACAGAACACAAAGAAGTTTCTCAGAGCTTCTTTCTCTTTGTTATCAGAGGATATTCCCTTTGGCCCTATAGTCTTCAAAGGGATCCGAAACATCTGTTCTCAGATTCCACAGAAATAAGGCTAGCAAAGAGATCCACGAAATACAGATGTAACTCTGTGAGATGAATTAACAGAACAGTAAGCAGTTTCTCAGAAAGCTTCTTTCCAGATTTCATCTGAGGATATTTGCTTTTTCACCATAGACCTCTTTGGGCTTCCAAATATCACTTTGCCAATTCCACAAGAACTGTCTTAGCGAAAGGCTTCTTGAGGGCAAAGCTGTAACTCTCTGAGATGATTTCACAGAACACAAAGAAGTTCCTCAGAAAGCTTCTTTCTCTTTGTTATCGGAGGATATTTCCTTTGGCCCTATAGTCTTCAAAGGGATCCGAAATATCTGTTCTCAGATTCCACAGAAATAAGGCTAGCAAAGATATCCACGAAATACAGATGTAACTCTGTGAGTGGAAGTCACAGAACACTAAACGGTTCCTCAGAAAGCTTCTTTCCAGATTTCATCTGAGGATATTTCCCTTTTCACCCTAGCCCTCTATGGGCTTCCAAATATCACTTTGCCAATTCCAAAAGAACTGTCTAAGCGAAAGGTTTCTTGAGAGGAAAGCTGTAACTCTGTGCGATGATTTCACAGAACACAAAGAAGTTTCTCAGGAAGCTTCTTTCTCTGTTATCGGAGGATATCTCCTTTGGCCCTATAGTCTTCAAAGGGTTCCGAAATATCTGTTCTCAGATTCCGCAGAAATAAGGCTAGCAAAGAGATCCACGAAAAACAGATGTAACCCTGTGAGATGAATGAACAGAACACTAAGCAGTTTCTCAGAAAGCTTCTTACCAGATTTCATCTGAGGATATTTCCTTTCTCACCATACCCCTGTATGTTCTTCCAAATATCACTTTGAGAATTCCACAAGAAATGTCTTAGAGAAAGGCTTCTTGAGTGGAAAGCTGTAACTCTGTGAGATGATTTCACAGAACACAAAGAAGTTTCTCAGAAAGCTTCTTTCTCTTTGTTATCGGAGGATATTTCCTTTGGCCCTATATTCTTCAAAGGGATCCGAAATATCTGTTCTCAGATTCCACAGAAATAAGGCTAGCAAAGAGATCCACGAAATACAGATGTAACTCTGTGAGTGGAAGTCACAGAACACTAAGCGGTTTCTTAGAAATCTTCTTTCCAGATTTCATCTGAGGATATTTCCTTTTTCACCATAGCCCTCTATGGGTTTTCAAATATCACTTTGCCAACTCCACAAGAACTGTCTTAGAAAAAGGCTTCTTGAGGGGAAAGCTGTAAGTTTGTGAGATGATTTCACAGAACACAAAGAAGTTTCTCAGAGCTTCTTTCTCTTTGTTATCGGAGGATATTTCCTTTAGCCCTATCGTCTTCAAAGGGATCCGAAATATCTGTTCTCATATTCCACAGAAATAAGGTTAGCAAAGAGATCCACGAAATACAGATGTAACTCTGTGAGATGAATTAACAGAACACTAGGCAGTTTCTCAGAGAGCTTCTTTCCAGATTTCATCTGAGGATATTTCCTTTATCACTATAGCCCTCTATGGGCTTCCAAATATCACTTTGCCAATTCCACAAGAACTGTCTTAGCGAAAGGCTTCTTGAGGGGAAAGCTGTAACTCTGTGAGATGATTTCACAGAACACAAAGAAGTTTCTCAGAAAGCTTCTTTCTCTTTGTTATCTGAGGATATTTCCTTTTGCCCTATAGTCTTCAAAGGGATCCGAAATATCTGTTCTCAGATTCCACAGAAATAAGGCCAGCAATGACATCCACGAAATACAGATGTAACTCTGTGAGATGAATTAACAGAACACTAGGCAGTTTCTCAGAAAGCTTCTTTCCAGATTTCATCTGAGGATTTTTCCTTTTTCACTATAGCCCTCTATGGGCTTCCAAATATCACTTTGCCAATTCCACAAGAACTGTCTTAGCGAAAGGCTTCTGGAGGGGAAAGCTGTAAATCTGTGAGATGATTTCACAGAACACAAAGAAGTTTCTCAGAAAGCTTCTTTCTCTTTGTTATCGGAGGATATTTACTTTGGCCCTATAGTCTTGAAAGGGATCCGAAATATCTGCTCTCTGATTCCACAGAAATAAGGCAAGCAAAGAGATCCACGAAATACAGATATAACTCCGTGAGATGAATTAACAAAAAACTAAGCAGTTTCTCAGAAAGCTTCTTTCCAGATTTCATCTGAGGATATTTACTTTTTCACCATACCCCTGTATGTTCTTCCAAATATCACTTTGAGAATTCCACAAGAAATGTCTTAGAGAAAGGCTTCTTGAGTGGAAAGCTGTAACTCTGTGAGATGATTTCACAGAACACAAAGAAGTTTCTCAGAAAGCTTCTTTCTCTTTGTTATCGGAGGATATATCATTTTGCCCTATATTCTTCAAAGGGATCCGAAATATCTGTTCTCAGATTCCACAGAAATAAGGCTAGCAAAGAGATCCACGAAATACAGATGTAACTCTGTGAGTGGAAGTCACAGAACACTAAGCGGTTTCTTAGAAATCTTCTTTCCAGATTTCATCTGAGGATATTTCCTTTTTCACCATAGCCCTTTATGGGTTTTCAAATATCACTTTGCCAACTCCACAAGAACTGTCTTAGAAAAAGGCTTCTTGAGGGGAAAGCTGTAAGTTTGTGAGATGATTTCACAGAACACAAAGAAGTTTCTCAGAGCTTCTTTCTCTTTGTTATCGGAGGATATTTCCTTTAGCCCTATCGTCTTCAAAGGGATCCGAAATATCTGTTCTCATATTCCACAGAAATAAGGTTAGCAAAGAGATCCACGAAATACAGATGTAACTCTGTGAGATGAATTAACAGAACACTAGGCAGTTTCTCAGAGAGCTTCTTTCCAGATTTCATCTGAGGATATTTCCTTTTTCACTATAGCCCTCTTTGGGCTTCCAAATATCACTTTGCCAATTCCACAAGAACTGTCTTAGCGAAAGGCTTCTTGAGGGGAAAGCTGTAACTCTGTGAGATGATTTCACAGAACACAAAGAAGTTTCTCAGAAAGCTTCTTTCTCTTTGTTATCTGAGGATATTTCCTTTTGCCCTATAGTCTTCAAAGGGATCCGAAATATCTGTTCTCAGATTCCACAGAAATAAGGCCAGCAATGACATCCACGAAATACAGATGTAACTCTGTGAGATGAATTAACAGAACACTAGGCAGTTTCTCAGAAAGCTTCTTTCCAGATTTCATCTGAGGATATTTCCTTTTTCACTATAGCCCTCTATGGGCTTCCAAATATCACTTTGCCAATTCCACAAGAACTGTCTTAGCGAAAGGCTTCTGGAGGGGAAAGCTGTAAATCTGTGAGATGATTTCACAGAAGACAAAGAAGTTTCTCAGAAAGCTTCTTTCTCTTTGTTATCGGAGGATATTTACTTTGGCCCTATAGTCTTCAAAGGGATCCGAAATATCTGCTCTCTGATTCCACAGAAATAAGGCAAGCAAAGAGATCCACGAAATACAGATATAACTCCGTGAGATGAATTAACAAAAAACTAAGCAGTTTCTCAGAAAGCTTCTTTCCAGATTTCATCTGAGGATATTTCCTTTTTCACCATAGCCCTCTATGGGCTTCCAAATATCACTTTGCCAATTCCACCAGAACTGTCTTAGCGAAAGTCTTCTTGAGGGGAAAGCTGTAACTCTGTGAGATGATTTCGCAGAAAACAAAGAAGTTTCTCAGAAAGCTTCTTTCTCTCTGTTATCGGAGGATATTTCCTTAGGCCCTATAGTCTTCAAAGGTATCCGAAATATCTGTTCTCAGATTCCACAGAAATAAGGCTAGCAAAGAGATCCACGAAATACAGATGTAACTCTGTGAGTGGAAGTCACAGAACACTAAGCAGTTTCTCAGAAAGCTTCTTTCCAGATTTCATCTGAGGATATTTCCTTTTTCAACATAGCCCTCTATGGACTTCCAAATATCACTTTGCCAATTCCACAAGAACTGTCTTAGCGAAAGGCTTCTTGAGGGGAAAGCCGTAACTCTGTGAGATGATTTCACAGAACAAAAAGAAGTTTCTCAGAAAGCTTCCTTCTCTTTGTTATCGGAGGATACCTCCTTTGGCCCTATAGTCTTCAAAGGGATCCGAAATATCTGTTCTCAGATTCCACAGAAATAAGGCTAGCAAAGAGTTCCACGAAATACAGATGTAGCTCTGTGAGATGAATGAACAGATCACTAAGCAGATTCTCAGAAAGCTTCTTTCCAGATTTCATCTCAAGATATTTCCTTTTTCACCATAGCCCTGTATGGGCTTCCAAATATCACTTTGCCAATTCCACAAGAACTGTCTTAGCGAAAGGCTTCTTGAGGGGAAAGCCGTAACTCTGTGAGATGATTTCACAGAACACAAAGAAGTTTCTCAGAAAGCTTCTTTCTCTTTGTTATCGGAGGATACCTCCTTTGGCCCTATAGTCTTCAAAGGGATCCGAAATATCTGTTCTCAGATTCCACAGAAATAAGGCTAGCAAAGAGTTCCACGAAATACAGTTGTAGCTCTGTGAGATGAATGAACAGAACACTAAGCAGATTCTCAGAAAGCTTCTTTCCAGATTTCATCTCAAGATATTTCCTTTTTCACCATAGCCCTGTATGGGCTTCCAAATATCACTTTGCCAATTCCACAAGAACTGTCTTAGCGAAAGGCTTCTTGACGGAAAGCTGTAACTCTGTGAGATGATTTCACAGAACACAAAGAAGTTTCTGAGAGCTTCTTTCTCTTTGTTATCGGAGGATATTTCCTTTGGCCCTATAATCTTCAAAGGGATCCGAAATATCTGTTCTCAGATTCCACAGAAATAAGGCTAGCACAGAGACCCACGAAATACAGATGTAGCTCTGTGAGATGAATTAACAGAACACTAAGCAGTTTCTCAGAAAGCTTCTTTCCAGATTTCATCTGAGGATATTTCCTTTTTCACCATAGCCCTCTATGAGCTTCCAAATATCACTTTGCCAATTCCACCAGAACTGTCTTAGCGAAAGGCTTCTTGAGGGGAAAGCTGTAACTCTGTGAGATGATTTCACAGAACACAAAGAAGTTTCTCAGAAAGCTTCTTTCTCTTTGTTATTGGAGGATATTTCCTTTGGCCCTATAGTGTTCAAAGAGATCCGAAATATCTGTTTTCAGATTCCACAGAAATAAGTCTAGAAAAGAGATCCACGAAATATAGATGTAAATTTGTGGGTGGAAGTCACTGAACACTAAGCGGTTTCTCAGAAAGCTTCTTTCCAGATTTCATCTGAGGATATTTCCTTTTTCACCATACCCTCTATGGGCTTCCAAATATCACTTTGCCAATTCCACAAGAACCGTCTTAGCGAAAGGCTTCTTGAGGGGAAAGCTGTAACTCTGTGAGATGATTTCACAGAACCCAAAAAGTTTCTCAGAAAGATTCTTTCTCTTTGCTATCGGAGGATATTTCCTTTGGCCCTATACTCTTCAAAGGGATCCGAAATATCTGTTCTCAGATTCCACAGAAATAAGGCTAGCAAAGAGATCCACGAAATACAGGTGTAACTCTGTGAGTGGAAGTCACAGAACACTAAGCGGTTTCTCAGAAAGCTTCTTTCCAGATTTCATCTGAGGATATTTCCTTTTTCACCATAGCCCTCTATGTGCTTCCAAATATCACCTTGCCAATTCCACAAGAACTGTCTTAGCGAAAGGCTTCTTGAGGTGAAAGCTGTAAGTCTGTGAGATGATTTCACAAAACACAAAGAAGTTTCTCAGAAAGCTTCTTTCTCTTTTTTATAGGAGAAAATTTCCTTTGACCCTATAGTCTTCAAAGGGAAACGAAATATCTGTTCTCAGATTCAACAGAAATAAGGCTAGCAAAGAGATCCACGAAATACAGATGTAACTCTGTGAGTGGAAGTCAGAGAACACTAAGCAGTTTCTCAGAAAGGTTCTTTCCAGATTTCATCTGAGGATATTTCCTTTTTCACCATAGCCCTCTATGGGCTTCCAATTATCACTTTGCCAATTCCACAAGAACAGTCTTAGCGAAAGGCTTCTTGAGGGGAAAGCTGTAACACTGTGAGTAGATTTCAAAGAACACAAAGAAGTTTCTCAGAAAGCTTCTTTCTCTTTGTTATCCGAGGATATTTCCTTTGGCCCCATAGTGTTGAAAGGGATCCGAAATATCTGTTCTCAGATTCCACAGAAATAAGGCTTGCAAAGAGATACACGAAACACAGATGTAACTCTGTGAGTGGAAGTCACAGAACACTAAGCGGTTTCTCAGAAAGCTTCTTTCCAGTTTTCATCTGAGGATATTTATTTTTTCACCATAGCCCTCTATGGGCTTCCAAATATCGCTTTGCCAATTCCACAAGAACTGTCTTAGCGAAAGGCTTCTTGAGGGCAAAGCTGTAACTCTGTGAGATGAGTTCACAGAACACAAAGTAGTTTCTCAGAAAGCTTCTTTCTCTTTGTTATCGGAGGATATTTCCTTTGGCCCTATAGTCTTCAAAGGGATCCAAAACATCTGTTCTCAGATTCCACAGAAATAAGGCTAGTAAAAGAGATCCACGAAATACGGATGTATCTCTGTGAGATGAATTAACAGAACACTAAGCAATTTCTCAGAAAGCTTCTTTCCAGATTTCATCTGAGGATATTTCTTTTTTCACCATAGCCCTCTATGGGCTTCCAAATATCACTTTGCCAATTCCACAAGAACTGACTTAGCGAAAAGCTTCTTGAAGGGAAAGCTGTAACTCTGTGAGATGATTTCACAGAACACAAAGAAGTTTCTCAGAAATCTTCTTTCTCTTTGTTATCGGAGGATATTTCCTTTGGCCCTATAGTTTTCAAAGGGATCCGAAATATCTATTCTCAGATTCCACAGAAATAAGGCTAGCAAAGAGATCCACGAAATGCAGATGTAACTCTGTGAGATGAATTAACAGTACACTAAGCGGTTTCTCAGAAAGCTTCTTTCCAGATTTCATCTGAGGACATTTCCTTTTTCACCGTAGCCCACTATGGGCTTCCAAATATCACTTTGCCAATTCCACAAGAACTGTCTTAGCGAAAGGCTTCTTGAGGGGAAAGCTGTAAATCTGTGAGATGATTTCACAGAACACAAAGAAGTTTCTCAGGAAGCTTCTTTCTCTGTTATCGCAGGATATCTCCTTTGGCCCTATAGTCTTCAAAGGTATCCGAAATATCTGTTCTCAGATTCCACAGAAATAAGGCTAGCAAAGATATACACGAAATACAGATGTAACTCTGAGAGTGGAAGTCACAGAACACTAAGCGGTTTCTCAGAAAGCTTCTTTCCAGATTTCATCTGAGGATATTTCCTTTTTCACCATAGCCCTCTATGGGCTTCCAAATATCACTTTGCCAATTCCACAAGAACTATCTTAGCGAACGGCTTCTCGAGGGGAAAGCTGAAACTCTGTGAGATGATTTCGCAGAAAACAAAGAAGTTTCTCAGAAAGCTTCTTTCTCTCTGTTATCGGAGGATATTTCCTTAGGCCCTATAGTCTTCAAAGGTATCCGAAATATCTGTTCTCAGATTCCACAGAAATAAGGCTAGCAAAGAGATCCACGAAATACAGATGTAACTCTGTGAGTGGAAGTCACAGAACACTAAGCAGTTTCTCAGAAAGCTTCTTTCCAGATTTCATCTGAGGATATTTCCTTTTTCAACATGGCCCTCTATGGACTTCCAAATATCACTTTGCGAATTCCACAAGAACTGTCTTAGCGAAAGGCTTCTTGAGGGGAAAGCCGTAACTCTGTGAGATGATTTCACAGAACAGAAAGAAGTTTCTCAGAAAGCTTCTTTCTCTTTGTTATCGGAGGATACCCCCTTTGGCCCTATAGTCTTCAAAGGGATCCGAAATATCTGTTCTCAGATTCCACAGAAATAAGGCTAGCAAAGAGTTCCACGAAATACAGATGTAGCTCTGTGAGATGAATGAACAGAACACTAAGCAGATTCTCAGAAAGCTTCTTTCCAGATTTCATCTGAGGATATTTGCTTTTTCACCATAGACCTCTTTGGGCTTCCAAATATCAC
Source organism: Macaca fascicularis (assembly GCF_037993035.2). NCBI lineage: Eukaryota > Metazoa > Chordata > Mammalia > Primates > Cercopithecidae > Macaca > Macaca fascicularis. The sequence goes on from NC_088379.1 coordinate 89,229,747, forward strand.
TTTGCCAATTCCACAAGAACTGTCTTAGCGAAAGGCTTCTTGAGGGGAAAGCTGTAACTCTGTGAGATGATTTCACAGAACACAAAGAAGTTTCTGAGAGCTTCTTTCTCTTTGTTATCGGAGGATATTTTCTTTGGCCCTATAATCTTCAAAGGGATCCGAAATATCTGTTCTCAGATTCCAGAGAAATAAGGCTAGCAAAGAGACCCACGAAATACAGATGAAGCTCTGTGAGATGAATTAACAGAACACTAAGCAGTTTCTCAGAAAGCTTCTTTCCAGATTTCATCTGAGGATATTTCTTTTTTCACCATAGCCCTCTATGGGCTTCCAAATATCACTTTGCCAATTCCACAAGAACTGACTTAGCGAAAAGCTTCTTGAAGGGAAAGCTGTAACTCTGTGAGATGATTTCACAGAACACAAAGAAGTTTCTCAGAAATCTTCTTTCTCTTTGTTATCGGAGGATATTTCCTTTGGCCCTATAGTTTTCAAAGGGATCCGTAATATCTATTCTCAGATTCCACAGAAATAAGGCTAGCAAAGAGATCCACGAAATGCAGATGTAACTCTGTGAGATGAATTAACAGTACACTAAGCGGTTTCTCAGAAAGCTTCTTTCCAGATTTCATCTGAGGACATTTCCTTTTTCACCATAGCCCACTATGGGCTTCCAAATATCACTTTGCCAATTCCACAAGAACTGTCTTAGCGAAAGGCTTCTTGAGGGGAAAGCTGTAAATCTGTGAGATGATTTCACAGAACACAAAGAAGTTTCTCAGGAAGCTTCTTTCTCTGTTATCGCAGGATATCTCCTTTGGCCCTATAGTCTTCAAAGGTATCCGAAATATCTGTTCTCAGATTCCACAGAAATAAGGCTAGCAAAGATATACACGAAATACAGATGTAACTCTGTGAGTGGAAGTCACAGAACACTAAGCAGTTTCTCAGAAAGCTTCTTTCCAGATTTCATCTGAGGATATTTCCTTTTTCACCATAGCCCTCTATGGGCTTCCAAATATCACTTTGCCAATTCCACAAGAACTATCTTAGCGAACGGCTTCTCGAGGGGAAAGCTGAAACTCTGTGAGATGATTTCGCAGAAAACAAAGAAGTTTCTCAGAAAGCTTCTTTTTCTCTGTTATCGGAGGATATTTCCTTAGGCCCTATAGTCTTCAAAGGTATCCGAAATATCTGTTCTCAGATTCCACAGAAATAAGGCTAGCAAAGAGATCCACGAAATACAGATGTAACTCTGTGAGTGGAAGTCACAGAACACTAAGCAGTTTCTCAGAAAGCTTCTTTCCAGATTTCATCTGAGGATATTTCCTTTTTCAACATGGCCCTCTATGGACTTCCAAATATCACTTTGCGAATTCCACAAGAACTGTCTTAGCGAAAGGCTTCTTGAGGGGAAAGCCGTAACTCTGTGAGATGATTTCACAGAACACAAAGAAGTTTCTCAGAAAGCTTCTTTCTCTTTGTTATCGGAGGATACCTCCTTTGGCCCTATAGTCTTCAAAGGGATCCGAAATATCTGTTCTCAGATTCCACAGAAATAAGGCTAGCAAAGAGTTCCACGAAATACAGATGTAGCTCTGTGAGATGAATGAACAGAACACTAAGCAGATTCTCAGAAAGCTTCTTTCCAGATTTCATCTGAGGATATTTGCTTTTTCACCATAGACCTCTTTGGGCTTCCAAATATCACTTTGCCAATTCCACAAGAACTGTCTTAGCGAAAGGCTTCTTGAGGGGAAAGCTGTAACTCTGTGAGATGATTTCACAGAACACAAAGAAGTTTCTGAGAGCTTCTTTCTCTTTGTTATCGGAGGATATTTCCTTTGGCCCTATAATCTTCAAAGGGATCCGAAATATCTGTTCTCAGATTCCAGAGAAATAAGGCTAGCAAAGAGACCCACGAAATACAGATGAAGCTCTGTGAGATGAATTAACAGAACACTAAGAAGTTTCTCAGAAAGCTTCTTTCCAGATTTCATCTGAGGATATTTCCTTTTTCACCATAGCCCTCTATGGGCTTCCAAATATCACTTTACCAAATCCACAAGAACTGTCTAAGCGAAAGGCTTCTTGAGGGGAATGCTGTAACTCTGTGAGATGATTTCACACAACACAAAGAAGTTTCTCAGAAAAGTTCTTTATCTTTTTATCGGAGGATATTTCCTTTGGCCTTATAGTCTTCAAAGGGATCCGAAATATCTGTTCTCAGACTCCACAGAAATAAGGGTAATAAAGAGATCCACGAAATACAGATGTAGCTCCGTGACATGAATTAACAGAACACTAAGCAGTTTCTCAGAAACCTTCTTTCCAGATTTCATCTGAGGATATTTCCTTTGTCACCATAGCCCTCTATGGGCTTCGAAAAATCACTTTGCCAATTCCACAAGAACTGTCTTAGCGAAAGGCTTCTTGAGGGGAAAGCTGTAACTCTGTGAGATGATTTCACAGAACACAAAGAAGTTTCTCAGAAAGCTTCTTTGTCTTTGTTATCGGAGGATATTTCCTTTGGCCCTATAGTCTTCAAAGGGATCTGAAATATCTGTTCTCAGATTCCACAGAAATAAGGCTAGCAAAGAGATCCACGAAATACAGATGTAACTCTGTGAGTGGAAGTCACAGAACACTAAGCGGTTTCTCAGAATGCTTCTTTCCAGATTTCATCTGAGGATATTTGCTTTTTTACCATAGACCTCTATGGGCTTCCAAATATCACTTTGCCAATTGCACAAGAACAGTCTTAGCGAAAGGATTCTTGAGGGGAAAGCTGTAACTCTGTGAGATGATTTCACAGAACACAAAGAAGTTTCACAGAAAGCTTCTTTCTCTTTGTTATCGGAGGATATTTCCTTTGGCCCTATAGTCTTCAAAGGGATCCGAAATATCTGTTCTCAGATTCCACAGAAATAAGGCTAGCAAAGAGATACACGAAATACAGATGTAACTCTGTGAGATGAATTAACAGAACACTAAGCAGTTTCTCAGAAACCTTCTTTCCAGATTTCCTCTAAGGATATTTCCTTTTTCACCATAGCCCTCTATGGGCTTCCAAATATCACTTTGCCAATTCCACAAGGACTGTCTTAGCGATTGGCTTCTTGAGCGGAAAGCTGTAACTCTGTGAGATGATTTCACAGAACACAAAGAAGTTTCTCAGAGCTTCTTTCTCTTTGTTATCAGAGGATATTCCCTTTGGCCCTATAGTCTTCAAAGGGATCCGAAACATCTGTTCTCAGATTCCACAGAAATAAGGTTAGCAAAGAGATACACGAAATACAGATGTAACTCTGTGAGATGAATTAACAGAACACTAAGCAGTTTCTCAGAAAGCTTCTTTCCAGATTTCATCTGAGGATATTTGCTTTTTCACCATAGACCTCTTTGGGCTTCCAAATATCACTTTGCCAATTCCACAATAACTGTCTTAGCGAAAGGCTTCTTGAGGGCAAAGCTGTAACTCTCTGAGATGATTTCACAGAACACAAAGAAGTTCCTCAGAAAGCTTCTTTCTCTTTGTTATCGGAGGATATTTCCTTTGGCCCTATAGTCTTCAAAGGGATCCGAAATATCTGTTCTCAGATTCCACAGAAATAAGGCTAGCAAAGATATCCACGAAATACAGATATAACTCTGTGAGTGGAAGTCACAGAACACTAAACGGTTCCTCAGAAAGCTTCTTTCCAGATTTCATCTGAGGATATTTCCTTTTTCACCCTAGCCCTCTATGGGCTTCCAAATATCACTTTGCCAATTCCAAAAGAACTGTCTAAGCGAAAGGCTTCTTGAGAGGAAAGCTGTAACTCTGTGCGATGATTTCACAGAACACAAAGAAGTTTCTCAGGAAGCTTCTTTCTCTGTTATCGGAGGATATCTCCTTTGGCCCTATAGTCTTCAAAGGGTTCCGAAATATCTGTTCTCAGATTCCGCAGAAATAAGGCTAGCAAAGAGATCCACGAAAAACAGATGTAACCCTGTGAGATGAATGAACAGAACACTAAGCAGTTTCTCAGAAAGCTTCTTTCCAGATTTCATCTGAGGATATTTCCTTTTTCACCATACCCCTGTATGTTCTTCCAAATATCACTTTGAGAATTCCACAAGAAATGTCTTAGAGAAAGGCTTCTTGAGTGGAAAGCTGTAACTCTGTGAGATGATTTCACAGAACACAAAGAAGTTTCTCAGAAAGCTTCTTTCTCTTTGTTATCGGAGGATATTTCCTTTGGCCCTATATTCTTCAAAGGGATCCGAAATATCTGTTCTCAGATTCCACAGAAATAAGGCTAGCAAAGAGATCCACGAAATACAGATGTAACTCTGTGAGTGGAAGTCACAGAACACTAAGCCGTTTCTTAGAAATCTTCTTTCCAGATTTCATCTGAGGATATTTCCTTTTTCACCATAGCCCTCTATGGGTTTTCAAATATCACTTTGCCAACTCCACAAGAACTGTCTTAGAAAAAGGCTTCTTGAGGGGAAAGCTGTAAGTTTGTGAAATGATTTCACAGAACACAAAGAAGTTTCTCAGAGCTTCTTTCTCTTTGTTATCGGAGGATATTTCCTTTAGCCCTATCGTCTTCAAAGGGATCCGAAATATCTGTTCTCATATTCCACAGAAATAAGGTTAGCAAAGAGATCCACGAAATACAGATGTAACTCTGTGAGATGAATTAACAGAACACTAGGCAGTTTCTCAGAGAGCTTCTTTCCAGATTTCATCTGAGGATATTTCCTTTTTCACTATAGCCCTCTATGGGCTTGCAAATATCACTTTGCCAATTCCACAAGAACTGTCTTAGCGAAAGGCTTCTTGAGGGGAAAGCTGTAACTCTGTGAGATGATTTCACAGAACACAAAGAAGTTTCTCAGAAAGCTTCTTCCTCTTTGTTATCTGAGGATATTTCCTTTTGCCCTATAGTCTTCAAAGGGATCCGAAATATCTGTTCTCAGATTCCACAGAAATAAGGCCAGCAATGACATCCACGAAATACAGATGTAACTCTGTGAGATGAATTAACAGAACACTAGGCAGTTTCTCAGAAAGCTTCTTTCCAGATTTCATCTGAGGATATTTCCTTTTTCACTATAGCCCTCTATGGGCTTCCAAATATCACTTTGCCAATTCCACAAGAACTGTCTTAGCGAAAGGCTTCTGGAGGGGAAAGCTGTAAATCTGTGAGATGATTTCACAGAACACAAAGAAGTTTCTCAGAAAGCTTCTTTCTCTTTGTTATCGGAGGATATTTACTTTGGCCCTATAGTCTTCAAAGGGATCCGAAATATCTGCTCTCTGATTCCACAGAAATAAGGCTAGCAAAGAGATCCACGAAATACAGATATAACTCCGTGAGATGAATTAACAAAAAACTAAGCAGTTTCTCAGAAAGCTTCTTTCCAGATTTCATCTGACGATATTTCCTTTTTCACAAGAGCCCTCTATGGGCTTCCAAATATCACTTTGCCAATTCCACCAGAACTGTCTTAGCGAAAGGCTTCTTGAGGGGAAAGCTGTAACTCTGTGAGATGATTTCACAGAACACAAAGAAGTTTCTCAGAAAGCTTCTTTCTCTTTGTTATTGGAGGATATTTCCTTTGGCCCTATAGTGTTCAAAGAGATCCGAAATATCTGTTCTCAGATTCCACAGAAATAAGTCTAGAAAAGAGATCCACGAAATATAGATGTAAATTTGTGAGTGGAAGTCACTGAACACTAAGCGGTTTCTCAGAAAGCTTCTTTCCAGATTTCATCTGAGGATATTTCCTTTTTCACCATACCCTCTATGGGCTTCCAAATATCACTTTGCCAATTCCACAAGAACCGTCTTAGCGAAAGGCTTCTTGAGGGGAAAGCTGTAACTCTGTGAGATGATTTCACAGAACACAAAGAAGTTTCTCAGAAAGCTTCTTTCTCTTTGCTATCGGAGGATATTTCCTTTGGCCCTATACTCTTCAAAGGGATCCGAAATATCTGTTCTCAGATTCCACAGAAATAAGGCTAGCAAAGAGATCCACGAAATACAGGTGTAACTCTGTGAGTGGAAGTCACAGAACACTAAGCGGTTTCTCAGAAAGCTTCTTTCCAGATTTCATCTGAGGATATTTCCTTTTTCACCATAGCCCTCTATGTGCTTCCAAATATCACCTTGCCAATTCCACAAGAACTGTCTTAGCGAAAGGCTTCTTGAGGTGAAAGCTGTAAGTCTGTGGGATGATTTCACAAAACACAAAGAAGTTTCTCAGAAAGCTTCTTTCTCTTTTTTATAGGAGAAAATTTCCTTTGACCCTATAGTCTTCAAAGGGAAACGAAATATCTGTTCTCAGATTCAACAGAAATAAGGCTAGCAAAGAGATCCACGAAATACAGATGTAACTCTGTGAGTGGAAGTCAGAGAACACTAAGCAGTTTCTCAGAAAGGTTCTTTCCAGATTTCATCTGAGGATATTTCCTTTTTCACCATAGCCCTCTATGGTCTTCCAATTATCACTTTGCCAATTCCACAAGAACAGTCTTAGCGAAAGGCTTCTTGAGGGGAAAGCTGTAACACTGTGAGTAGATTTCAAAGAACACAAAGAAGTTTCTCAGAAAGCTTCTTTCTCTTTGTTATCCGAGGATATTTCCTTTGGCCCTATAGTGTTGAAAGGGATCCGAAATATCTGTTCTCAGATTCCACAGAAATAAGGCTTGCAAAGAGATACACGAAACACAGATGTAACTCTATGAGTGGAAGTCAAAGAACACTGAGCGGTTTCTCAGAAAGCTTCTTTCCAGATTTCATCTGAGGATATTTCCTTTTTCACCATAGCCCTCTACGGGCTTCCAAATATCACTTTGCCAATTCCACAAGAACTGTCTCAGTGAAAGGCTTCTTGAGGGGAAAGCTGTAACTGTGTGAGATGATTTCACAGAACACAAAGAAGTTTCTCAGAAAGCTTCTTTCTCTTAGTTATCGGAGGATATTTCCTTTGGCCCTATAGTCTTCAAAGGGATCCGAAATATCTGTTCTCAGATTCCACAGAAATAAGGCTAGCAAAGAGATCCACGAAATACAGATATAGCTCTGTGAGTTGAATGAACAGAACACTAAGAAGTTTCTCAGAAAGCTTCTTTCCAGATTTCATCTGAGGATATTTCCTTTTTCACCATAGTCCTCTATGGGCTTCCAAATATCACTTTGCCAATTCCACAAGAACTGTCTAAGCGAAAGGCTTCTTGAGGGGAATGCTGTAACTCTGTGAGATGATTTAACACAACACAAAGAAGTTTCTCAGAAAAGTTCTTTCTCTTTGTTATCGGAGGATATTTCCTTTGGCCTTATAGTCTTCAAAGGGATCCGAAATATCTGTTCTCAGACTCCACAGAAATAAGGGTAATAAAGAGATCCACGAAATACAGATGTAGCTCCGTGACATGAATTAACAGAACACTAAGCAGTTTCTCAGAAACCTTCTTTCCAGATTTCATCTGAGGATATTTCCTTTGTCACCATAGCCCTCTATGGGCTTCGAAATATCACTTTGCCAATTCCACAAGAACTGTCTTAGCGAAAGGCTTCTTGAGGGGAAAGCTGTAACTCTGTGAGATGATTTCACAGAACACAAAGAAGTTTCTCAGAAAGCTTCTTTGTCTTTGTTATCGGAGGATATTTCCTTTGGCCCTATAGTCTTCAAAGGGATCTGAAATATGTGTTCTCAGATTCCACAGAAATAAGGCTAGCAAAGAGATCCACGAAATACAGATGTAACTCTGTGAGTGGAAGTCACAGAACACTAAGCGGTTTCTCAGAATGCTTCTTTCCAGATTTCATCTGAGGATATTTGCTTTTTTACCATAGACCTCTATGGGCTTCCAAATATCACTTTGTCAATTGCACAAGAACAGTCTTAGCGAAAGGCTTCTTGAGGGGAAAGCTGTAACTCTGTGAGATGATTTCACAGAACACAAAGAAGTTTCTCAGAAAGCTTCTTTCTCTTTGTTATCGGAGGATATTTCCTTTGGCCCTGTAGTCTTCAAAGGGATCCGAAATATCTGTTCTCAGATTCCACAGAAATAAGGCTAGCAAAGAGATACACGAAATACAGATGTAACTCTGTGAGATGAATTAACAGAACACTAAGCAGTTTCTCAGAAACCTTCTTTCCAGATTTCCTCTAAGGATATTTCCTTTTTCACCATAGCCCTCTAAGGGCTTCCAAATATCACTTTGCCAATTCCACAAGGACTGTCTTAGCGATTGGCTTCTTGAGCGGAAAGCTGTAACTCTGTGAGATGATTTCACAGAACACAAAGAAGTTTCTCAGAGCTTCTTTCTCTTTGTTATCAGAGGATATTCCCTTTGGCCCTATAGTCTTCAAAGGGATCCGAAACATCTGATCTCAGATTCCACAGAAATAAGGCTAGCAAAGAGATCCAAGAAATACAGATGTAACTCTGTGAGATGAATGAACAGAACACTAAGCAGTTTCTCAGAAAGCTTCTTTCCAGATTTCATCTGAGGATATTTCCTTTTTCACCATACCCCTGTATGTTCTTCCAAATATCACTTTGAGAATTCCACAAGAAATGTCTTAGAGAAAGGCTTCTTGAGTGGAAAGCTGTAACTCTGTGAGATGATTTCACAGAACACAAAGAAGTTTCTCAGAAAGCTTCTTTCTCTTTGTTATCCGTGGATATTTCCTTTGGCCCTATATTCTTCAAAGGGATCCGAAATATCTGTTCTCAGATTCCACAGAAATAAGGCTAGCAAAGAGATCCACGAAATACAGATGTAACTCTGTGAGTGGAAGTCACAGAACACTAAGCGGTTTCTTAGAAATCTTCTTTCCAGATTTCATCTGAGGATATTTCCTTTTTCACCATAGCCCTCTATGGGTTTTCAAATATCACTTTGCCAACTCCACAAGAACTGTCTTAGAAAAAGGCTGCTTGAGGGGAAAAGTGTAAGTTTGTGAGATGATTTCACAGAACACAAAGAAGTTTCTCAGAGCTTCTTTCTCTTTGTTATCGGAGGATATTTCCTTTAGCCCTATAGTCTTCAAAGGGATCCGAAATATCTGTTCTCATATTCCACAGAAATAAGGTTAGCAAAGAGATCCACGAAATACAGATGTAACTCTGTGAGATGAATTAACAGAACACTAGGCAGTTTCTCAGAGAGCTTCTTTCCAGATTTCATCTGAGGATATTTCCTTTTTCACTATAGCCCTCTATGGGCTTCCAAATATCACTTTGCCAATTCCACAAGAACTGTCTTAGCGAAAGGCTTCTTGAGGGGAAAGCTGTAACTCTGTGAGATGATTTCACAGAACACAAAGAAGTTTCTCAGAAACCTTCTTTCTCTTTGTTATCTGAGGATATTTCCTTTTGCCCTATAGTCTTCAAAGGGATCCGAAATATCTGTTCTCAGATTCCACAGAAATAAGGCCAGCAATGACATCCACGAAATACAGATGTAACTCTGTGAGATGAATTAACAGAACACTAAGCAGTTTCTCAGAAAGCTTCTTTCCAGATTTCATGTGAGGATATTTCCTTTTTCACCGAAGCCCTCAGTGGGCTTGCAAATATCACTTTGCCAATTTCACAAGAACTGTCTTAGCGAAAGGCTTCTTGAGGGGAAAGCTGTAACTCTGTGAGATGATTTCACAGAACACAAAGAAGTTTCTCAGAAAGCTTCTTTCTCTTTGTTATCGGAGGATATTTCCCTTGGCCCTATAGTCTTCAAAGGGATCCGAAATTTCTGTTCTCAGATTCCACAGAAATAAGGCTAGCAAAGATATCCACGAAATACAGATGTAACTCTGTGAGTGGAAGTCACAGAACGCTAAGCGGTTTCTCAGAAAGCTTTTTTCCAGATTTCATCTGAGGATATTTCCTTTTTCACCATTTCCCTCTATGGGCTTCCAAATATCACTTTGCCAATTCCACAAGAACTGTCTCAGCGAAAGGCTTCTTGAGGGGAAAGCTGTAACTCTGTGAGATGATTTCACAGAACACAAAGAAGTTTCTCAGAAAGCTTCTTTCTCTTTGTTATCGGAGGATATTTCCTTTGGCCCTATAGTCTTCAAAGGGATCCGAAATATCTGTTCTCAGATTCCACAGAAATAAGGCTAGCAAAGATATACACGAAATACAGATGTAACTCTGTGAGTGGAAGTCACAGAACACTAAGCAGTTTCTCCGAAAGCTTCTTTCCAGATTTCATCTGAGGATATTTCCTTTTTCACCATAGCCCTCTATGGGCTTCCAAATATCACTTTGCCAATTCCACAAGAACTATCTTAGCGAACGGCTTCTCGAGGGGAAAGCTGAAACTCTGTGAGATGATTTCACAGAAAACAAAGAAGTTTCTCTTTCTCTCTGTTATCGGAGGATATTTCCTTTGGCCCTATAGTCTTCAAAGGTATCCGAAATATCTGTTCTCAGATTCCACAGAAATAAGTCTAGCAAAGAGATCCACGAAATACAGATATAACTCTGTGAGTGGAAGTCACAGAACACTAAGCAGTTTCTCAGAAAGCTTCTTTCCAGATTTCATCTGAGGATATTTCCTTTTTCAACATAGCCCTCTATGGACTTCCAAATATCACTTTGCCAATTCCACAAGAACTGTCTTAGCGAAAGGTTCTTGAGGGGAAAGCCGTAACTCTGTGAGATGATTTCACAGAACACAAAGAAGTTTCTCAGAAAGCTTCTTTCTCTTTGTTATCGGAGGATACCTCCTTTGGCCCTATAGTCTTCAAAGGGATCCGAAATATCTGTTCTCAGATTCCACAGAAATAAGGCTAGCAAAGAGTTCCACGAAATACAGATGTAGCTCTGTGAGATGAATGAACAGAACACTAAGCAGATTCTCAGAAAGCTTCTTTCCAGATTTCATCTGAGGATATTTCCTTTTTCACCATAGCCCTGTATGGGCTTCCAAATATCACTTTGCCAATTCCACAAGAACTGTCTTACCGAAAGGCTTCTTGAGGGGAAAGCTGTAACTCTGTGAGATGATTTCACACAACACAAAGAAGTTTCTGAGAAAAGTTCTTTATCTTTGTTATCGGAGGATATTTCCTTTAGCCCTATAGTCTTCAAAGGGATCCGAAATTTCTGTTCTGAGATTCCACAGAAATAAGGCTAGCAAAGAGATCCACGAAATACAGATGTAACCCTTTGAGTGGAAGTCACAGAACACTAAGCGGTTTCTCAGAAAGCTTTTTTCCAGATTTCATCTGAGGATATTTCCTTTTTCACCATAGCCCTCTATGGGCTTCCAAATATCACTTTGCCAATTCCATAAGAACTGTCTCAGCGAAAGGCTTCTTGAGGGGAAAGCTGTAACTCTGTGAGATGATTTCACAGAACACAAAGAAGTTTCTCAGAAAGCTTCTTTCTCATTGTTATCGGAGGATATTTCCTTTGTCCCTATAGTCTTCAAAGGGATCCGAAATATCTGTTCTCAGATTCCACAGAAATAAGGCTAGCAAAGAGATCCACGAAATACAGATATAGCTCTGTGAGTTGAATGAACAGAACACTAAGCAGTTTCTCACAAAGCTTCTTTCCAGATTTCATCTGAGGATATTTCCTTTTTCACCATAGCCCCCTATGGGCTTCCAAATATCACTTTGCCAATTCCACAAGAACTGTCTAAGTGAAAGGCTTCTTGAGGGGAATGCTGTAACTCTGTGAGATGATTTCACACAACACAAAGAAGTTTCTCAGAAAAGTTCTTTATCTTTGTTATCGGAGGATATTTCCTTTGGCCTTATAGTCTTCAAAGGGATCCGAAATATCTGTTCTCAGACTCCACAGAAATAAGGGTAATAAAGAGATCCACGAAATACAGATGTAGCTCCGTGACATAAATTAACAGAACACTAAGCAGTTTCTCAGAAACCTTCTTTCCAGATTTCATCTGAGGATATTTCCTTTGTCACCATAGTCCTCTATGGACTTCGAAATATCACTTTGCCAATTCCACAAGAACTGTCTTAGCGAAAGGCTTCTTGAGGGGAAAGCTGTAACTCTGTGAGATGATTTCACAGAACACAAAGAAGTTTCTCAGAAAGCTTCTTTGTCTTTGTTATCGGAGGATATTTCCTTTGGCCCTATAGTCTTCAAAGGGATCTGAAATATCTGTTCTCAGATTCCACAGAAATAAGGCTAGCAAAGAGATCCACGAAATACAGATGTAACTCTGTGAGTGGAAGTCACAGAACACTAAGCGGTTTCTCAGAATGCTTCTTTCCAGATTTCATCTGAGGATATTTGCTTTTTTACCATAGACCTCTATGGGCTTCCAAATATCACTTTGCCAATTGCACAAGAACAGTCTTAGCGAAAGGCTTCTTGAGGGGAAAGCTGTAACTCTGTGAGATGATTTCACAGAACACAAAGAAGTTTCTCAGAAAGCTTCTTTCTCTTTGTTATCGGAGGATATTTCCTTTGGCCCTATAGTCTTCAAAGGGATCCGAAATATCTGTTCTCAGATTCCACAGAAATAAGGCTAGCAAAGAGATACACGAAATACAGATGTAACTCTGTGAGATGAATTAACAGAACACTAAGCAGTTTCTCAGAAAGCTTCTTTCCAGATTTCATCTAAGGATATTTCCTTTTTCACCATAGCCCTCTATGGGCTTCCAAATATCACTTTGCCAATTCCACAAGGACTGTCTTAGCGATTGGCTTCTTGAGCGGAAAGCTGTAACTCTGTGAGATGATTTCACAGAACACAAAGAAGTTTCTCAGAGCTTCTTTCTCTTTGTTATCAGAGGATATTCCCTTTGGCCCTATAGTCTTCAAAGGGATCCGAAACATCTGTTCTGAGATTCCACAGAAGTAAGGCTAGCAAAGAGATCCACGAAATACAGATGTAACTCTGTGAGATGAATTAACAGAACACTAAGCAGTTTCTCAGAAAGCTTCTTTCCAGATTTCATCAGAGGATATTTGCTTTTTCACCATAGACCTCTTTGGGCTTCCAAATATCACTTTGCCAATTCCACAAGAACTGTCTTAGCGAAAGGATTCTTGAGGGCAAAGCTGTAACTCTCTGAGATGATTTCACAGAACACAAAGAAGTTCCTCAGAAAGCTTCTTTCTCTTTGTTATCGGAGGATATTTCCTTTGGCCCTATAGTATTCAAAGGGATCCGAAATATCTGTTCTCAGATTCCACAGAAATAAGGCTAGCAAAGATATCCACGAAATACAGATGTAACTCTGTGAGTGGAAGTCACAGAACACTAAACGGTTCCTCAGAAATCTTCTTTCCAGATTTCATCTGAGGATATTTCCTTTTTCACCCTAACCCTCTATGGGCTTCCAAATATCACTTTGCCAATTCCAAAAGAACTGTCTAAGCGAAAGGCTTCTTGAGAGGAAAGCTGTAACTCTGTGCGATGATTTCACAGAACACAAAGAAGTTTCTCAGGAAGCTTCTTTCTCTGTTATCGGAGGATATCTCCTTTGGCCCTATAGTCTTCAAAGGGATCCGAAATATCTGTTCTCAGATTCCACAGAAATAAGGTTAGCAAAGAGATACACGAAATACAGATGTAACTCTGTGAGATGAATTAAGAGAACACTAAGCAGTTTCTCAGAAAGCTTCTTTCCAGATTTCATCTAAGGATATTTCCTTTTTCACCATAGCCCTCTATGGGCTTCCAAATATCACTTTGCCAATTCCAGAAGGACTGTCTTAGCGATTGGCTTCTTGAGCGGAAAGCTGTAACTCTGTGAGATGATTTCACAGAACACAAAGAAGTTTCTCAGAGCTTCTTTCTCTTTGTTATCAGAGGATATTCCCTTTGGCCCTATAGTCTTCAAAGGGATCCGAAACATCTGTTCTCAGATTCCACAGAAGTAAGGCTAGCAAAGAGATCCACGAAATACAGATGTAACTCTGTGAGATGAATTAACAGAACACTAAGCAGTTTCTCAGAAAGCTTCTTTCCAGATTTCATCAGAGGATATTTGCTTTTTCACCATAGACCTCTTTGGGCTTCCAAATATCACTTTGCCAATTCCACAAGAACTGTCTTAGCGAAAGGATTCTTGAGGGCAAAGCTGTAACTCTCTGAGATGATTTCACAGAACACAAAGAAGTTCCTCAGAAAGCTTCTTTCTCTTTGTTATCGGAGGATATTTCCTTTGGCCCTATAGTCTTCAAAGGGATCCGAAATATCTGTTCTCAGATTCCACAGAAATAAGGCTAGCAAAGATATCCACGAAATACAGATGTAACTCTGTGAGTGGAAGTCACAGAACACTAAACGGTTCCTCAGAAAGCTTCTTTCCAGATTTCATCTGAGGATATTTCCTTTTTCACCCTAACCCTCTATGGGCTTCCAAATATCACTTTGCCAATTCCAAAAGAACTGTCTAAGCGAAAGGCTTCTTGAGAGGAAAGCTGTAACTCTGTGCGATGATTTCACAGAACACAAAGAAGTTTCTCAGGAAGCTTCTTTCTCTGTTATCGGAGGATATCTCCTTTGGCCCTATAGTCTTCAAAGGGTTCCGAAATATCTGTTCTCAGATTCCGCAGAAATAAGGCTAGCAAAGAGATCCACGAAAAACAGATGTAACCCTGTGAGATGAATGAACAGAACACTAAGCAGTTTCTCAGAAAGCTTCTTTCCAGATTTCATCTGAGGATATTTCCTTTTTCACCATACCCCTGTATGTTCTTCCAAATATCACTTTGACAATTCCACAAGAAATGTCTTAGAGAAAGGCTTCTTGAGTGGAAAGCTGTAACTCTGTGAGATGATTTCACAGAACACAAAGAAGTTTCTCAGAAAGCTTCTTTCTCTTTGTTATCGGAGGATATTTCCTTTGGCCCTATATTCTTCAAAGGGATCCGAAATATCTGTTCTCAGATTCCACAGAAATAAGGCTAGCAAAGAGATCCACGAAATACAGATGTAACTCTGTGAGTGGAAGTCACAGAACACTAAGCGGTTTCTTAGAAATCTTCTTTCCAGATTTCATCTGAGGATATTTGCTTTTTCACCATAGCCCTCTATGGGTTTTCAAATATCACTTTGCCAACTCCACAAGAACTGTCTTAGAAAAAGGCTTCTTGAGGGGAAAGCTGTAAGTTTGTGAGATGATTTCACAGAACACAAAGAAGTTTCTCAGAGCTTCTTTCTCTTTGTTATCGGAGGATATTTCCTTTAGCCCTATAGTCTTCAAAGGGATCCGAAATATCTGTTCTCATATTCCATAGAAATAAGGTTAGCAAAGAGATCCACGAAATACAGATGTAACTCTGTGAGATGAATTAACAGAACACTAGGCAGTTTCTCAGAGAGCTTCTTTCCAGATTTCATCTGAGGATATTTCCTTTTTCACTGTAGCCCTCTAAGGGCTTCCAAATATCACTTTACCAATTCCACAAGAACTGTCTTAGCGAAAGGCTTCTTGAGGGGAAAGCTGTAAGTTTGTGAGATGATTTCACAGAACACAAAGAAGTTTCTCAGAGCTTCTTTCTCTTTGTTATCGGAGGATATTTCCTTTGGCCCTATAGTATTCAAAGGGATCCGAAATATCTGTTCTCAGATTCCACAGAAATAAGGCTAGCAAAGATATCCACGAAATACAGATGTAACTCTGTGAGTGGAAGTCACAGAACACTAAACGGTTCCTCAGAAAGCTTCTTTCCAGATTTCATCTGAGGATATTTCCTTTTTCACCCTAACCCTCTATGGGCTTCCAAATATCACTTTGCCAATTCCAAAAGAACTGTCTAAGCGAAAGGCTTCTTGAGAGGAAAGCTGTAACTCTGTGCGATGATTTCACAGAACACAAAGAAGTTTCTCAGGAAGCTTCTTTCTCTGTTATCGGAGGATATCTCCTTTGGCCCTATAGTCTTCAAAGGGATCCGAAATATCTGTTCTCAGATTCCACAGAAATAAGACTAGCAAAGAGATACACGAAATACAGATGTAACTCTGTGAGATGAATTAACAGAACACTAAGCAGTTTCTCAGAAAGCTTCTTTCCAGATTTCATCTAAGGATATTTCCTTTTTCACCATAGCCCTCTATGGGCTTCCAAATATCACTTTGCCAATTCCAGAAGGACTGTCTTAGCGATTGGCTTCTTGAGCGGAAAGCTGTAACTCTGTGAGATGATTTCACAGAACACAAAGAAGTTTCTCAGAGCTTCTTTCTCTTTGTTATCAGAGGATATTCCCTTTGGCCCTATAGTCTTCAAAGGGATCCGAAACATCTGTTCTCAGATTCCACAGAAGTAAGGCTAGCAAAGAGATCCACGAAATACAGATGTAACTCTATGAGATGAATTAACAGAACACTAAGCAGTTTCTCAGAAAGCTTCTTTCCAGATTTCATCAGAGGATATTTGCTTTTTCACCATAGACCTCTTTGGGCTTCCAAATATCACTTTGCCAATTCCACAAGAACTGTCTTAGCGAAAGGATTCTTGAGGGCAAAGCTGTAACTCTCTGAGATGATTTCACAGAACACAAAGAAGTTCCTCAGAAAGCTTCTTTCTCTTTGTTATCGGAGGATATTTCCTTTGGCCCTATAGTCTTCAAAGGGATCCGAAATATCTGTTCTCAGATTCCACAGAAATAAGGCTAGCAAAGATATCCACGAAATACAGATGTAACTCTGTGAGTGGAAGTCACAGAACACTAAACGGTTCCTCAGAAAGCTTCTTTCCAGATTTCATCTGAGGATATTTCCTTTTTCACCCTAACCCTCTATGGGCTTCCAAATATCACTTTGCCAATTCCAAAAGAACTGTCTAAGCGAAAGGCTTCTTGAGAGGAAAGCTGTAACTCTGTGCGATGATTTCACAGAACACAAAGAAGTTTCTCAGGAAGCTTCTTTCTCTGTTATCGGAGGATATCTCCTTTGGCCCTATAGTCTTCAAAGGGTTCCGAAATATCTGTTCTCAGATTCCGCAGAAATAAGGCTAGCAAAGAGATCCACGAAAAACAGATGTAACCCTGTGAGATGAATGAACAGAACACTAAGCAGTTTCTCAGAAAGCTTCTTTCCAGATTTCATCTGAGGATATTTCCTTTTTCACCATACCCCTGTATGTTCTTCCAAATATCACTTTGACAATTCCACAAGAAATGTCTTAGAGAAAGGCTTCTTGAGTGGAAAGCTGTAACTCTGTGAGATGATTTCACAGAACACAAAGAAGTTTCTCAGAAAGCTTCTTTCTCTTTGTTATCGGAGGATATTTCCTTTGGCCCTATATTCTTCAAAGGGATCCGAAATATCTGTTCTCAGATTCCACAGAAATAAGGCTAGCAAAGAGATCCACGAAATACAGATGTAATTCTGTGAGTGGAAGTCACAGAACACTAAGCGGTTTCTTAGAAATCTTCTTTCCAGATTTCATCTGAGGATATTTGCTTTTTCACCATAGCCCTCTATGGGTTTTCAAATATCACTTTGCCAACTCCACAAGAACTGTCTTAGAAAAAGGCTTCTTGAGGGGAAAGCTGTAAGTTTGTGAGATGATTTCACAGAACACAAAGAAGTTTCTCAGAGCTTCTTCCTCTTTGTTATCGGAGGATATTTCCTTTAGCCCTATAGTCTTCAAAGGGATCCGAAATATCTGTTCTCATATTCCACAGAAATAAGGTTAGCAAAGAGATCCACGAAATACAGATGTAACTCTGTGAGATGAATTAACAGAACACTAGGCAGTTTCTCAGAGAGCTTCTTTCCAGATTTCATCTGAGGATATTTCCTTTTTCAGTGTAGCCCTCTAAGGGCTTCCAAATATCACTTTGCCAATTCCACAAGAACTGTCTTAGCGAAAGGCTTCTTGAGGGGAAAGCTGTAACTCTGTGAGATGATTTCACAGAACACAAAGAAGTTTCTCAGAAAGCTTCTTTCTCTTTGTTATCTGAGGATATTTCCTTTTGCCCTATAGTCTTCAAAGGGATCCGAAATATCTGTTCTCAGATTCCACAGAAATAAGGCCAGCAATGACATCCACGAAATACAGATGTAACTCTGTGAGATGAATTAACAGAACACTAAGCAGTTTCTCAGAAAGCTTCTTTCCAGATTTCATGTGAGGATATTTCCTTTTTCACCGTAGCCCTCAGTGGGCTTGCAAATATCACTTTGCCAATTTCACAAGAACTGTCTTAGCGAAAGGCTTCTTGAGGGGAAAGCTGTAACTCTGTGAGATGATTTCACAGAACACAAAGAAATTTCTCAGAAAGCTTCTTTCTCTTTGTTATCGGAGGATATTTCCTTTGGCCCTATAGTCTTCAAAGGGATCTGAAATTTCTGTTCTCAGATTCCACAGAAATAAGGCTAGCAAAGAGATCCACGAAATACAGATGTAACTCTGTGAGTGGAAGTCACAGAACACTAAGCGGTTTCTCAGAAAGCTTTTTTCCAGATTTCATCTGAGGATATTTCCTTTTTCACCATAGCCCTCTATGGGCTTCCAAATATCACTTTGCCAATTCCACAAGAACTGTCTCAGCGAAAGGCTTCTTAAGGGGAAAGCTGTAACTCTGTGAGATGATTTCACAGAACACAAAGAAGTTTCTCAGAAAGCTTCTTTCTCTTTGTTATCGGAGGATATTTCCTTTGGCCCTATAGTCTTCAAAGGGATCCGAAATATCTGTTCTCAGATTCCACAGAAATAAGGCTAGCAAAGAGATACACGAAATACAGATGTAACTCTGTGAGATGAATTAACAGAACACTAAGCAGTTTCTCAGAAAGCTTCTTTCCAGATTTCATCTAAGGATATTTCCTTTTTCACCATAGCCCTCTATGGGCTTCCAAATATCACTTTGCCAATTCCACAAGGACTGTCTTAGCGATTGGCTTCTTGAGCGGAAAGCTGTAACTCTGTGAGATGATTTCACAGAACACAAAGAAGTTTCTCAGAGCTTCTTTCTCTTTGTTATCAGAGGATATTCCCTTTGGCCCTATAGTCTTCAAAGGGATCCGAAACATCTGTTCTGAGATTCCACAGAAGTAAGGCTAGCAAAGAGATCCACGAAATACAGATGTAACTCTGTGAGATGAATTAACAGAACACTAAGCAGTTTCTCAGAAAGCTTCTTTCCAGATTTCATCAGAGGATATTTGCTTTTTCACCATAGACCTCTTTGGGCTTCCAAATATCACTTTGCCAATTCCACAAGAACTGTCTTAGCGAAAGGATTCTTGAGGGCAAAGCTGTAACTCTCTGAGATGATTTCACAGAACACAAAGAAGTTCCTCAGAAAGCTTCTTTCTCTTTGTTATCGGAGGATATTTCCTTTGGCCCTATAGTATTCAAAGGGATCCGAAATATCTGTTCTCAGATTCCACAGAAATAAGGCTAGCAAAGATATCCACGAAATACAGATGTAACTCTGTGAGTGGAAGTCACAGAACACTAAACGGTTCCTCAGAAAGCTTCTTTCCAGATTTCATCTGAGGATATTTCCTTTTTCACCCTAACCCTCTATGGGCTTCCAAATATCACTTTGCCAATTCCAAAAGAACTGTCTAAGCGAAAGGCTTCTTGAGAGGAAAGCTGTAACTCTGTGCGATGATTTCACAGAACACAAAGAAGTTTCTCAGGAAGCTTCTTTCTCTGTTATCGGAGGATATCTCCTTTGGCCCTATAGTCTTCAAAGGGATCCGAAATATCTGTTCTCAGATTCCACAGAAATAAGGCTAGCAAAGAGATACACGAAATACAGATGTAACTCTGTGAGATGAATTAAGAGAACACTAAGCAGTTTCTCAGAAAGCTTCTTTCCAGATTTCATCTAAGGATATTTCCTTTTTCACCATAGCCCTCTATGGGCTTCCAAATATCACTTTGCCAATTCCAGAAGGACTGTCTTAGCGATTGGCTTCTTGAGCGGAAAGCTGTAACTCTGTGAGATGATTTCACAGAACACAAAGAAGTTTCTCAGAGCTTCTTTCTCTTTGTTATCAGAGGATATTCCCTTTGGCCCTATAGTCTTCAAAGGGATCCGAAACATCTGTTCTCAGATTCCACAGAAGTAAGGCTAGCAAAGAGATCCACGAAATACAGATGTAACTCTGTGAGATGAATTAACAGAACACTAAGCAGTTTCTCAGAAAGCTTCTTTCCAGATTTCATCAGAGGATATTTGCTTTTTCACCATAGACCTCTTTGGGCTTCCAAATATCACTTTGCCAATTCCACAAGAACTGTCTTAGCGAAAGGATTCTTGAGGGCAAAGCTGTAACTCTCTGAGATGATTTCACAGAACACAAAGAAGTTCCTCAGAAAGCTTCTTTCTCTTTGTTATCGGAGGATATTTCCTTTGGCCCTATAGTCTTCAAAGGGATCCGAAATATCTGTTCTCAGATTCCACAGAAATAAGGCTAGCAAAGATATCCACGAAATACAGATGTAACTCTGTGAGTGGAAGTCACAGAACACTAAACGGTTCCTCAGAAAGCTTCTTTCCAGATTTCATCTGAGGATATTTCCTTTTTCACCCTAACCCTCTATGGGCTTCCAAATATCACTTTGCCAATTCCAAAAGAACTGTCTAAGCGAAAGGCTTCTTGAGAGGAAAGCTGTAACTCTGTGCGATGATTTCACAGAACACAAAGAAGTTTCTCAGGAAGCTTCTTTCTCTGTTATCGGAGGATATCTCCTTTGGCCCTATAGTCTTCAAAGGGTTCCGAAATATCTGTTCTCAGATTCCGCAGAAATAAGGCTAGCAAAGAGATCCACGAAAAACAGATGTAACCCTGTGAGATGAATGAACAGAACACTAAGCAGTTTCTCAGAAAGCTTCTTTCCAGATTTCATCTGAGGATATTTCCTTTTTCACCATACCCCTGTATGTTCTTCCAAATATCACTTTGACTATTCCACAAGAAATGTCTTAGAGAAAGGCTTCTTGAGTGGAAAGCTGTAACTCTGTGAGATGATTTCACAGAACACAAAGAAGTTTCTCAGAAAGCTTCTTTCTCTTTGTTATCGGAGGATATTTCCTTTGGCCCTATATTCTTCAAAGGGATCCGAAATATCTGTTCTCAGATTCCACAGAAATAAGGCTAGCAAAGAGATCCACGAAATACAGATGTAACTCTGTGAGTGGAAGTCACAGAACACTAAGCGGTTTCTTAGAAATCTTCTTTCCAGATTTCATCTGAGGATATTTGCTTTTTCACCATAGCCCTCTATGGGTTTTCAAATATCACTTTGCCAACTCCACAAGAACTGTCTTAGAAAAAGGCTTCTTGAGGGGAAAGCTGTAAGTTTGTGAGATGATTTCACAGAACACAAAGAAGTTTCTCAGAGCTTCTTCCTCTTTGTTATCGGAGGATATTTCCTTTAGCCCTATAGTCTTCAAAGGGATCCGAAATATCTGTTCTCATATTCCACAGAAATAAGGTTAGCAAAGAGATCCACGAAATACAGATGTAACTCTGTGAGATGAATTAACAGAACACTAGGCAGTTTCTCAGAGAGCTTCTTTCCAGATTTCATCTGAGGATATTTCCTTTTTCAGTGTAGCCCTCTAAGGGCTTCCAAATATCACTTTGCCAATTCCACAAGAACTGTCTTAGCGAAAGGCTTCTTGAGGGGAAAGCTGTAACTCTGTGAGATGATTTCACAGAACACAAAGAAGTTTCTCAGAAAGCTTCTTTCTCTTTGTTATCTGAGGATATTTCCTTTTGCCCTATAGTCTTCAAAGGGATCCGAAATATCTGTTCTCAGATTCCACAGAAATAAGGCCAGCAATGACATCCACGAAATACAGATGTAACTCTGTGAGATGAATTAACAGAACACTAAGCAGTTTCTCAGAAAGCTTCTTTCCAGATTTCATGTGAGGATATTTCCTTTTTCACCGTAGCCCTCAGTGGGCTTGCAAATATCACTTTGCCAATTTCACAAGAACTGTCTTAGCGAAAGGCTTCTTGAGGGGAAAGCTGTAACTCTGTGAGATGATTTCACAGAACACAAAGAAATTTCTCAGAAAGCTTCTTTCTCTTTGTTATCGGAGGATATTTCCTTTGGCCCTATAGTCTTCAAAGGGATCTGAAATTTCTGTTCTCAGATTCCACAGAAATAAGGCTAGCAAAGAGATCCACGAAATACAGATGTAACTCTGTGAGTGGAAGTCACAGAACACTAAGCGGTTTCTCAGAAAGCTTTTTTCCAGATTTCATCTGAGGATATTTCCTTTTTCACCATAGCCCTCTATGGGCTTCCAAATATCACTTTGCCAATTCCACAAGAACTGTCTCAGCGAAAGGCTTCTTAAGGGGAAAGCTGTAACTCTGTGAGATGATTTCACAGAACACAAAGAAGTTTCTCAGAAAGCTTCTTTCTCTTTGTTATCTGAGGATATTTCCTTTGGCCCTATAGTCTTCAAAGGGATCCGAAATATCTGTTCTCAGATTCCACAGAAATAAGGCTAGCAAAGAGATCCACGAAATACAGATATAGCTCTGTGAGTTGAATGAACAGAACACTAAGCAGTTTCTCAGAAAGCTTCTTTCCAGATTTCATCTGAGGATATTTCCTTTTTCACCATAGCCCTCTATGGGCTTCCAAATATCACTTTGCCAATTCCACAAGAACTGTCTAAGCGAAAGGCTTCTTGAGGGGAATGCTGTAACTCTGTGAGATGATTTCACACAACACAAAGAAGTTTCTCAGAAAAGTTCTTTATCTTTGTTATCGGAGGATATTTCCTTTGGCCTTATAGTCTTCAAAGGGATCCGAAATATCTGTTCTCAGACTGCACAGAAATAAGGGTAATAAAGAGATCCACGAAATACAGATGTAGCTCCGTGACATGAATTAACAGAACACTAAGCAGTTTCTCAGAAACCTTCTTTCCAGATTTCATCTGAGGATATTTCCTTTGTCACCATAGCCCTCTATGGGCTTCGAAATATCACTTTGCCAATTCCACAAGAACTGTCTTAGCGAAAGGCTTCTTGAGGGGAAAGCTGTAACTCTGTGAGATGATTTCACAGAACACAAAGAAGTTTCTCAGAAAGCTTCTTTGTCTTTGTTATCGGAGGATATTTCCTTTGGCCCTATAGTCTTCAAAGGGATCTGAAATATCTGTTTTCAGATTCCACTGAAATAAGGCTAGCAAAGAGATCCACGAAATACAGATGTAACTCTGTGAGATGAATTAACAGAACACTAAGCAGTTTCTCAGAAAGCTTCTTTCCAGATTTCATCTGAGGATATTTGCTTTTTCACCATAGACCTCTTTAGGCTTCCAAATATCACTTTGCCAATTCCACAAGAACTGTCTTAGCGAAAGGCTTCTTGAGGGGAAAGCTGTAACTCTCTGAGATGATTTCACAGAACACAAAGAAGTTCCTCAGAAAGCTTCTTTCTCTTTGTTATCGGAGGATATTTCCTTTGGCCCTATATTCTTCAAAGGGATCCGAAATATCTGTTCTCAGATTCCACAGAAATAAGGCTAGCAAAGAGATGCACGAAATACAGATGTAACTCTGTGAGTGGAAGTCACAGAACACTAAGCGGTTTCTTAGAAATCTTCTTTCCAGATTTCATCTGAGGATATTTGCTTTTTCACCATAGCCCTCTATGGGTTTTCAAATATCACTTTGCCAATCCACAAGAACTGTCTTAGAAAAAGGCTTCTTGAGGGGAAAGCTGTAAGTTTGAGAGATGATTTCACAGAAGACAAAGAAGTTTCTCAGAGCTTCTTTCTCTTTGTTATCGGAGGATATTCCCTTTGGCCCTATAGTCTTCAAATGTATCCGAAATATCTGTTCTCAGATTCCACAGAAATAAGGCTAGCAAAGAGACCCACGAAATACAGATGTAGCTCTGAGAGATGAATTAACAGAACACTAAGCAGTTTCTCAGAAAGCTTCTTTCCAGATTTCATCTGAGGATATTTCCTTTTTCACCATAGCCCTCTATGGACTTCGAAATATCACTTTGCCAATTCCACAAGAACTGTCTTAGCGAAAGGCTTCTTGAGGGGAAAGCTGTAACTCTGTGAGATGATTTCACAGAACACAAAGAAGTTTCTCAGAAAGCTTCTTATCTTTGTTATCGGAGGATATTTCCTTTGGCCCTATAGTCTTCAAAGGGATCCGAAATATCTGTTCTCAGATTCCACAGAAATAAGGCTAGAAAAGAGATCCACGAAATACAGATGTAACTCTGTGAGTGGAAGTCACAGAACACTAAGCGGTTTCTCAGAAAGCTTCTTTCCAGATTTCATCTGAGGATATTTGCTTTTTCACCAAAGCCCTCTATGGGCTTGCAAATATCACTTTGCCAATTCCACAGGAACTGTCTTAGCGAAAGGCTTCTTGAGGGGAAAGCTGTAACTCTGTGAGATGATTTCACAGAACACAAAGAAGTTTCTCAGAAAGCTTCTTTCTCTTTGTTATCGGAGGATATTTCTTTTGGCCCTATAGTCTTCAAAGGGATCCGAAATATCTGTACTCAGATTCCACAGAAATAAGGCTAGCAAAGAGTTCCACGAAATACAGATGTAGCTCTGTGAGATGAATGAACAGAACACTAAGCAGATTCTCAGAAAGCTTTTTTACAGATTTCATCTGAGGATATTTCCTTTTTCACCATAGCCCAGTATGGGCTTCCAAATATCTCTTTGCCAATTCCACAAGAACTGACTTAGCGAAAGGGTTCTTGAGGGGAAAGCTGTAAATCTGTGAGATGATTTCACAGAACACATAGATGTTTCGCAGAAATTTTCTTTCCCTTTGTTATCGGAGGTTATTTCCTTTTGCCCTATAGTCTTCAAAGGGATCCGAAATATCTGTTCTCAGATTCCACAGAAATAAGGCTAGCAAAGAGATCCACGAAATACAGATGTAACTCTGTGTGTGGAAGTCACAGAACACTAAGCGGTTTCTCAGGAAGCTTCATTCCAGATTTCATCTGAGGATATTTGCTTCTTCAGCATAGCCCTCTATGGGCTTCCAAATATCATTTTGCCAATTCCACAAGAACTGTCTTAGCGAAAGGCTTCTTGAGGGGAAAGCTGTAACTCTGTGAGATGATTTCACAGAACACAAAGAAGTTTCTGAGAGGTTCTTTCTCTTTGTTATCGGAGGATATTTCCCTTGGCATTATAGTCTTCAAAGGGATCCGAAATATCTGTTCTCCGAATCCACAGAAATAAGGCTAGCTAAGAGATCCACGAAATACAGATGTAGCTCTGTGAGATGAATTAACAGAACACTAAGCAGTTTCTCAGAAAGCTTCTTTCCAGATTTCATCTGAGGATATTTCCTTTTTCACCATAGCCCTCTATGGGCTTGCAAATATCACTTTGCCAATTCCACAAGGACTGTCTTAGCGATTGGCTTCTTGAGGGGAAAGCTGTAACTCTGAGAGATGATTTCACAGAACACAAAGAAGTTTCTCAGAGCTTCTTTCTCTTTGTTATCGGAGGATATTTCCTTTGGCCCTATAGTCTTCAAAGGGATCCGAAATATCTGTTCTCAGACTCCACAGAAATAAGGGTACTAAAGAGATCCACGAAATACAGATGTAGCTCGGTGACATGAATTAACAGAACACTAAGCAGTTTCTCAGAAACCTTCTTTCCAGATTTCATCTGAGGATATTTCCTTTGTCACCATAGCCCTCTATGGGCTTCCAAATATCACTTTGCCAATTCCACAAGAACTGTCTTAGCGAAAGGCTTCTTGAGGGGAAAGTTGTAACTTTGTGAGATGATTTCACAGAACACAAAGAAGTTTCTCCGAAAGCTTCTTTGTCTTTGTTGTCGGAGGATATTTCCTTTGGCCCTATAGTCTTCAAAGGGATCTGAAATATCTGTTCTCAGATTCCACAAAAATAAGGCTAGCAAAGAGATCCACGAAATACAGATGTAACTCTGTGAGTGGAAGTCACAGAACACTAAGCGGTTTCTCAGAATGCTGCTTTCCAGATTTCATCTGAGGATATTTGCTTTTTTAAAATAGACCTCTATGGGCTTCCAAATATCACTTTGCCAATTGCACAAGAACAGTCTTAGCGAAAGGCTTCTTGAGGGGAAAGCTGTAACTCTGTGAGATGATTTCACAGAACACAAAGAAGTTTCTCAGAAAGCTTCTTTCTCTTTGTTATCGGAGGATATTTCCTTTGGCCCTATAGTCTTCAAAGGGATCCGAAATATCAGTTCTCAGATTCCACAGAAATAAGGCTAGCAAAGAGATCCACGAAATACAGATGTAACTCTGTGAGTTTAAGTCACAGAACACTAAGCGGTTTCTTAGAAAGCTTCTTTCCAGATTTCATCTGAGGATATTTGCTTTTTCACCATAGCCCTCTAAGGGCTTCCAAATATCACTTTGCCAATTCCACAAGAACTGTCTTAGAGAAAGGCTTCTTGAGGGGAAAGCTGTAAGTTTGTGAGATGATTTCACAGAACACAAAGAAGTTTCTCAGAGCTTCTTTCTCTTTGTTATCGGAGGATATTTCCTTTGGCCCTATAGTCTTCAAAGTTATCCGAAATATCTGTTCTCAGATTCCACAGAAATAAGGCTAGCAAAGAGATCCACGAAATACAGATGTAGCTCTGAGAGATGAATTAACAGAACACTAAGCAGTTTCTCAGAAAGCTTTCCAGATTTCATCTGAGGATATTTCCTTTTTCACCATAGCCCTGTATGGGCTTCCAAATATCACTTTGCCAATTCCACAATAACTGTCTTAGCGAAAAGCTTCTTGAGGGGAAAGCTGTAACTCTGTGAGATGATTTCACAGAACACAAAGAAGTTTCTGAGAGCTTCTTTCTCTTTGTTATCGGAGGATATCTGCTTTGGCCCTATAGTCTTCAAAGGGATCCGAAATATCTGTTCTCATACTCCAAAGAAACAAGGCTAGCAAAGAGATCCACGAAATACAGATGTAGCACTCTGAGATGAATTAACAGAACACTAAGCAGTTTCTCAGAAAGCTTCTTTCCTGATTTCATCTGAGGATATTTCCTTTTTCACCATAGCCCTCTATAGGCTTCCAAATATCACTTTGCCAATTCCACAAGAACTGTCTTAGCGAAAGGCTTCTTGAGGGGAAAGCTGTAACTCTGTGAGATGATTTCACACAACACAAAGAAGTTTCTCAGAAAGCTTCTTTCTCTTTGTTACCGGAGGATATTTCCTTTGGCCCTATAGTCTTCAAAGGGATCCGAAATATCAGTTCTCAGATTCCACAGAAATAAGGCTACCAAAGAGATCCACGAAATACAGATGTAACTCTGTGAGATGAATTAATAGAACTCTAAGCAGTTTCTCAGAAAGCTTCTATCCAGATTTCATCTGAGAAAATTTCCTTTTTCACCTTAGCCCTCTATGGGCTTCCAAATATCACTTTGCCAATTCCACAAGAACTGTCTTAGTGAAAGGCTTCTTGAGGGGAAAGCTGTAACGCTGTGAGATGATTTCACAGAACACAAAGAAGTTTCTCAGAAAAGTTCTTTATCTTTGTTATCGGAGGATATTTCCTTAGATCTATAGTCTTCAAAGGGATCCGAAATATCTGTTCTCATACTCCAAAGAAATAAGGCTAGCAAAGAGATCCACGAAATACAGATGTAACTCTGTGAGATGAATTAACAGAACACTAAGCAGTTTCTCAGAAAGCTTCCTTCCAGATTTCATCTGAGGATATTTCCTTTTTCACCATAGCCCTGTATGGGCTTCCAAATATCACTTTGCCAATTCCACAATAACTGTCTTAGCGAAAAGCTTCTTGAGGGGAAAGCTGTAACTCTGTGAGATGATTTCACAGAACACAAAGAAGTTTCTCAGAAAGCTTCTTTCTCTTTGTTATCGGAGGATATTTCCTTTGGCCCTATAATGTTCAAAGGGATCCGAAATATCTGTTCTCAGATTCCACAGAAATAAGGCTAGCAAAGAGATCCACGAAATACAGATGTAACTCTGTGAGTGGAAGTCACAGAACACTCAGCGGTTTCTCAGAAAGCTTCTTTCCAGATTTCATCTGAGGACATTTCCTTTTTCACCATAGCCCACTATGGGCTTCCAAATATCACTTAGCCAATTCCACAAGAACTGTCTTAGCGAAAGGCTTCTTGAGGGGAAAGCTGTAACTCTGTGAGATTATTTCACAGAACATAATGACGTTTCTCAGAAAACTTCTTTCTCTTTGCTATCGGAGGATATTTCCTTTGGCCCTATAGTCTTCAAAGGTATCCGAAATATCTGTTCTCAGATTCCACAGAAATAAGGCTAGCAAAGACATCCACGAAATACGGATGTAGCTCTGTGAGATGAATTAACAGAACACTAAGCAGTTTCTCAGAAAGCTTTCCAGATTTCATCTGAGGATATTTCCTTTTTCACCATAGCCCTCTATGGGCTTCCAAATATCACTTTGCCAATTCCACAAGAACTATCTTAGCGAAAGGCTTCTTGAGGGGAAAGCTGTAACTCTGTGAGATGATTTCACACAACACAAAGAAGTTTCTCAGAAAAGTTCTTTATCTTTGTTATCGGAGGATATTTCCTTTAGCCCTATAGTCTTCAAAGGGATCCGAAATATCTGTTCTCATATTCCACAGAAATAAGGCTAGCAAAGAGTTCCATGAAATACAGATGTAACTCTGTGAGATGAATTAACAGAACACTAGGCAGTTTCTCAGAAAGCTTCTTTCCAGATTTCATCTGAAGATATTTCCTTTTTCACCATAGCCCTCTATGGGCTTCCAAATATCACTTTGCCAATTCCACAAGAACTGTCTTAGCGAAAGGCTTCTTGAGGGGAAAGCTGTAACTCTGTGAGATGATTTCACAGAACACAAAGAAGTTTCTCAGAAAGCTTCTTTCTCTTTGTTATCGGAGGATATTTCCTTTGGCCCTATAGTCTTCAAAGGGATCCAAAATTTCTGTTCTCAGATTCCACAGAAATAAGGCTAGCAAAGAGATCCACGAAATGCAGATGTAACTCTTTGAGTGGAAGTCACAGAACACTAAGCAGTTTCTCAGAAAGCTTCTTTCCAGAGTTCATCTGAGGATATTTCCTTTTTCACCATAGCCCTCTATGGGCTTCCAAATATCACTTTGCCAATTCCACAAGAACTGTCTTAGCGAAAGGCTTCTTGAGGGGAAAGCTGTAACTTTGTGAGATGATTTCATAGAACACAAAGAAGTTTCTCGGAGCTTCTTTCTCTTTGTTATCGGAGGATATTTCCTTTGGCCCTATAGTCTGCAAAGGTATCCGAAATATCTGTTCTCAGATTCCATAGAAATAAGGCTAGCAAAGAGATCCACGAAATACAGATGTAGCTCTGAGAGATGAATTAACAGAACACTAAGCAGTTTCTCAGAAAGCTTCTTTCCAGATTTCATCTGAGGATATTTCCTTTTTCACCATAGCCCTCTATGGGCTTGCAAATATCACTTTGCCAATTCCACAAGAACTGTCTTAGCGAAAGACTTCTTGAGGGGAAAGCTGTAACTCTTTGAGATGATTTCACAGAACACAAAGAAGTTTCTCAGGAAGCTTATTTCTCTGTTATCGGAGGATATCTCCTTTGGCCCTATAGTCTTCAAAGGGATCCGAACTATCTGTTCTCAGATTCCACAGAAATAAGGCTAGCAAAGAGATCCACGAAATACAGATGTAACTCTATGAGATGAATGAACAGAACACTAAGCAGTTTCTCAGAAAAATTCTTACCAGAATTCGTCTGGGATATTGCCTTTTTCACCGTAGCCCTGTATGGGCTTCCAAATATCACTTTGCCAATTCCACAAGAACTGTCTTAGCGAAAGGCTTCTTGAGGGGAAAGCTGTAACTCTGTGAGATGATTTCACAGAACACAAAGAAGTTTCTCATAAAGCTTCTTTCTCTTTGTTATCGGAGGATATTTCCTTTGGCCCTATAGTCTTCAAAGGGATCCGAAATATCTGTTCTCAGATTCCACAGAAATAAGGCTACCAAAGAGATCCACGAAATACAGATGTAACTCTGTGAGTGGAAGTCACAGAACACTAAGCGGTTTCTTAGAAAGCTTATTTCCAGATTTCATCTGAGGATATTTGCTTTTTCACCATAGCCCTCTATGGGCTTGCAAATATCACTTTGCCAATTCCACAAGAACTGTCTTAGCGAAAGGCTTCTTGAGGGGAAAGCTGTAACTCTGTGAGATGATTTCACAGAACACAAAGAAGTTTCTCATAAAGCTTCTTTCTCTTTGTTATCGGAGGATATTTCCTTTGGCCCTATAGTCTGCAAAGGTATCCGAAATATCTGTTCTCAGATTCCACAGAAATAAGGCTAGCAAAGAGATCCACGAAATACAGATGTAGCTCTGAGAGATGAATTAACAGAACACTAAGCAGTTTCTCAGAAAGCTTCTTTCCAGATTTCATCTGAGGATATTTCCTTTTTCACCATAGCCCTCTATAGGCTTGCAAATATCACTTTGCCAATTCCACAAGAACTGTCTTAGCGAAAGGCTTCTTGAGGGGAAAGCTGTAACTCTTTGAGATGATTTCACAGAACACAAAGAAGTTTCTCAGGAAGCTTCTTTCTCTGTTATCGGAGGATATCTCCTTTGGTCCTATAGTCTTCAAAGGGATCCGAACTATCTGTTCTCAGATTCCACAGAAATAAGGCTAACAAAGAGATCCACGAAATACAGATGTAACTCTATGAGATGAATGAACAGAACACTAAGCAGTTTCTCCGAAAGCTTCTTTCCAGATTTCATCTGAGGATATTGCCTTTTTCACCGTAGCCCTGTATGGGCTTCCAAATATCTCTTTGCCAATTCCAAAAAAACTGTCTTAGCGAAAGGCTTCTTGAGGGGAAAGCTGTAAATCTGTGAGATGATTTTACAGAACACATAGATGTTTCGCAGAAAGCTTCTTTCTCTTTGTTATCGGAGGATATTTCCTTTGGCCCTATAGTCTTCAAAGGGATCCGAAATATCCGTTCTCAGATTCCACAGAAATAAGGCTAGCAAAGAGATCCACGAAATACAGATGTAACGCTGTGAGTGGAAGTCACAGAACACTAAGCGGTTTCTCAGAAAGCTTCTTTCCAGATTTCATCTGAGGATATTTGCTTTCTCAGCATAGCCCTCTGTGGGCTTCCAAATATCACTTTGCCAATTCCACAAGAACTGTCTTAGCGAAATGCTTCTTGAGCGGAAAGCTGTAACTCTGTGAGATGATTTCACAGAACACAGAGAAGTTTCTGAGAGCTTCTTTCTCTTTGTTATTGGAGGATTTCTCCTTTGGCACTATAGTCTTCAAAGGGATCCGAAATATCTGTTCTCAGATTCCACAGAAATAAGGCTAGCAAAGAGTTCCACGAAATACAGATGTAGCTCTGTGAGATGAATGAACAGAACACTAAGCAGATTCTCAGAAAGCTTTTTTCCAGATTTCATCTGAGGATATTTCCTTTTTCACCATAGCCCTGTATGGGCTTCCAAATATCTCTTTGCCAATTCCACAAGAACTGTCTTAGCGAAAGGGTTCTTGAGGGGAAAGCTGTAAATCTGTGAGATGATTTCACAGAACACATAGATGTTTCGCAGAAATCTTCTTTCCCTTTGTTATCGGAGGTTATTTCCTTTTGCCCTATAGTCTTCAAAGGGATCCGAAATATCTGTTCTCAGATTCCACAGAAATAAGGCTAGCAAAGAGATCCACGAAATACAGATGTAACTCTGTGTGTGGAAGTCACAGAACACTAAGCGGTTTCTCAGAAAGCTTCTTTCCAGATTTCATCTGAGGATATTTGCTTCTTCAGCATAGCCCTCTATGGGCTTCCAAATATCACTTTGCCAATTCCACAAGAACTGTCTTAGCGAAAGGCTTCTTGAGGGGAAAGCTGTAACTCTGTGAGATGATTTCACAGAACACAAAGAAGTTTCTGAGAGCTTCTTTCTCTTTGTTATCGGAGGATATTTCCTTTGGCCCTATAGTCTTCAAAGGGATCCGAAATATCTGTTCTCCGAATCCACAGAAATAAGGCTAGCAAAGAGATCCACGAAATACAGATGTAGCTCTGTGAGATGAATTAACAGAACACTAAGCAGTTTCTCAGAAAGCTTCTTTCCAGATTTCATCTGAGGATATTTCCTTTTTCACCATAGCCCTCTATGGGCTTGCAAATATCACTTTGACAATTCCACAAGGACTGACTTAGCGATTGGCTTCTTGAGGGGAAAGCTGTAACTCTGAGAGATGATTTCACAGAACACAAAGAAGTTTCTCAGAGCTTCTTTCTCTTTGTTATCGGAGGATATTTCCTTTGGCCCTATAGTCTTCAAAGGGATCCGAAATATCTGTTCTCAGACTCCACAGAAATAAGGGTACTAAAGAGATCCACGAAATACAGATGTAGCTCTGTGACATGAATTAACAGAACACTAAGCAGTTTCTCAGAAACCTTCTTTCCAGATTTCATCTGAGGATGTTTCCTTTGTCACCATAGCCCTCTATGGGCTTCCAAATATCACTTTGCCAATTCCACAAGAACTGTCTTAGCGAAAGGCTTCTTGAGGGGAAACCTGTAACTTTGTGAGATGATTTCACAGAACACAAAGAAGTTTCTCAGAAAGCTTCTTTCTCTTTGTTATCGGAGTATATTTCCTTTGGCCTTATAATCTTCAAAGGGATCCGAAATATCTGTTCTCAGATTCCACAGAAATAAGGCTAGCAAAGAGATCCACGAAATACAGATGTAACCCCGTGAGATTAATTAACAGAACACTAAGCAGTTTCTCAGAAAGCTTCTTTCCAGATTTCATCTGAGGATATTTGCTTTTTCACCATAGCCCTCTAGGGGTTCCAAATATCACTCTGCCAATTCTCAAGAACTGTCTTAGCGAAAGGATTCTTGAGGGGAAAGCTGTAACTCTCTGAGATGATTTCACAGAACACAAAGAAGTTTCTCAGAAAGCTTCTTTGTCTTTGTTATCGGAGGATATTTCCTTTGTCCCTATAGTCTTCAAAGGGATCTGAAATATGTGTTCTCAGATTCCACAGAAATAAGGCTAGCAAAGAGATCCACGAAATACAGATGTAACTCTGTGAGTGGAAGTCACAGAACACTAAGCGGTTTCTCAGAATGCTTCTTTCCAGATTTCATCTGAGGATATTTGCTTTTTTAAAATAGACCTCTATGGGCTTCCAAATATCACTTTGCCAATTGCACAAGAACAGTCTTAGCGAAAGGCTTCTTGAGGGGAAAGCTGTAACTCTGTGAGATGATTTCACAGAACACAAAGAAGTTTCTCAGAAAGCTTCTTTCTCTTTGTTATCGGAGGATATTTCCTTTGGCCCTATAGTCTTCAAAGGGATCCGAAATATCTGTTCTCAGATTCCACAGAAATAAGGCTAGCAAAGAGATCCACGAAATACAGATGTAACTCTGAGAGTTTTAGTCACAGAACACTAAGCGGTTTCTTAGAAAGCTTCTTTCCACATTTCATCTGAGGATATTTGCTTTTTCACCGTAGCCCTCTAAGGGCTTCCAAATATCACTTTGCCAATTCCACAAGAACTGTCTTAGAGAAAGGCTTCTTGAGGGGAAAGCTGTAAGTTTGTGAGATGATTTCACAGAACACAAAGAAGTTTCTCAGAGCTTCTTTCTCTTTGTTATCGGAGGATATTTCCTTTGGCCCTATAGTCTTCAAAGTTATCCGAAATATCTGTTCTCAGATCCACAGAAATAAGGCTAGCAAAGAGATCCACGAAATACAGATGTAGCTCTGAGAGATGAATTAACAGAACACTAAGCAGTTTCTCAGAAAGCTTCTTTCCAGATTTCATCTGAGGATATTTCCTTTTTCACCATAGCCCTGTATGGGCTTCCAAATATCTCTTTGCCAATTCCACAAGAACTGTCTTAGCGAAAGGGTTCTTGAGGGGAAAGCTGTAAATCTGTGAGATGATTTCACAGAACACATAGATGTTTCGCAGAAATCTTCTTTCCCTTTGTTATCGGAGGTTATTTCCTTTTGCCCTATAGTCTTCAAAGGGATCCGAAATATCTGTTCTCACATTCCACAGAAATAAGGCTAGCAAAGAGATCCACGAAATACAGATGTAACTCTGTGTGTGGAAGTCACAGAACACTAAGCGGTTTCTCAGAAAGCTTCTTTCCAGATTTCATCTGAGGATATTTGCTTCTTCAGCATAGCCCTCTATGGGCTTCCAAATATCACTTTGCCAATTCCACAAGAACTGTCTTAGCGAAAGGCTTCTTGAGGGGAAAGCTGTAACTCTGTGAGATGATTTCACAGAACACAAAGAAGTTTCTGAGAGCTTCTTTCTCTTTGTTATCGGAGGATATTTCCTTTGGCCCTATAGTCTTCAAAGGGATCCGAAATATCTGTTCTCCAAATCCACAGAAATAAGGCTAGCAAAGAGATCCACGAAATACAGATGTAGCTCTGTGAGATGAATTAACAGAACACTAAGCAGTTTCTCAGAAAGCTTCTTTCCAGATTTCATCTGAGGATATTTCCTTTTTCAACATAGCCCTCTATGGGCTTGCAAATATCACTTTGAAAATTCCACAAGGACTGTCTTAGCGATTGGCTTCTTGAGGGGAAAGCTGTAACTCTGAGAGATGATTTCACAGAACACAAAGAAGTTTCTCAGAGCTTCTTTCTCTTTGTTATCGGAGGATATTTCCTTTGGCCCTATAGTCTTCAAAGGGATCCGAAATATCTGTTCTCAGACTCCACAGAAATAAGGGTACTAAAGAGATCCACGAAATACAGATGTAGCTCTGTGACATGAATTAACAGAACACTAAGCAGTTTCTCAGAAACCTTCTTTCCAGATTTCATCTGAGGATGTTTCCTTTGTCACCATAGCCCTCTATGGGCTTCCAAATATCACTTTGCCAATTCCACAAGAACTGTCTTAGCGAAAGGCTTCTTGAGGGGAAACCTGTAACTTTGTGAGATGATTTCACAGAACACAAAGAAGTTTCTCAGAAAGCTTCTTTCTCTTTGTTATCGGAGTATATTTCCTTTGGCCTTATAATCTTCAAAGGGATCCGAAATATCTGTTCTCAGATTCCACAGAAATAAGGCTAGCAAAGAGATCCACGAAATACAGATGTAACTCCGTGAGATTAATTAAAAGAACACTAAGCAGTTTCTCAGAAAGCTTCTTTCCAGATTTCATCTGAGGATATTTGCTTTTTCACCATAGCCCTCTAGGGGTTCCAAATATCACTCTGCCAATTCTCAAGAACTGTCTTAGCGAAAGGCTTCTTGAGGGGAAAGCTGAATTTCCTGAGATGATTTCACAGAACACAAAGAAGTTTCTCAGAAAGCTTCTTTGTCTTTGTTATCGGAGGATATTTCCTTTGTCCCTATAGTCTTCAAAGGGATCTGAAATATGTGTTCTCAGATTCCACAGAAATAAGGCTAGCAAAGAGATCCACGAAATACAGATGTAACTCTGTGAGTGGAAGTCACAGAACACTAAGCGGTTTCTCAGAATGCTTCTTTCCAGATTTCATCTGAGGATATTTGCTTTTTTAAAATAGACCTCTATGGGCTTCCAAATATCACTTTGCCAATTGCACAAGAACAGTCTTAGCGAAAGGCTTCTTGAGGGGAAAGCTGTAACTCTGTGAGATGATTTCACAGAACACAAAGAAGTTTCTCAGAAAGCTTCTTTCTCTTTGTTATCGGAGGATATTTCCTTTGGCCCTATAGTATTCAAAGGGATCCGAAATATCTGTTCTCAGATTCCACAGAAATAAGGCTAGCAAAGAGATCCACGAAATACAGATGTAACTCTGAGAGTTTAAGTCACAGAACACTAAGCGGTTTCTTAGAAAGCTTCTTTCCAGATTTCATCTGAGGATATTTGCTTTTTCACCATAGCCCTCTAAGGGCTTCCAAATATCACTTTGCCAATTCCACAAGAACTGTCTTAGAGAAAGGCTTCTTGAGGGGAAAGCTGTAAGTTTGTGAGATGATTTCACAGAACACAAAGAAGTTTCTCAGAGCTTCTTTCTCTTTGTTATCAGAGGATATTTCCTTTGGCCCTATAGTCTTCAAAGTTATCCGAAATATCTGTTCTCAGATCCACAGAAATAAGGCTAGCAAAGAGATCCACGAAATACAGATGTAGCTCTGAGAGATGAATTAACAGAACACTAAGCAGTTTCTCAGAAAGCTTCTTTCCAGATTTCATCTGAGGATATTTCCTTTTTCACCATAGCCCTCTATGGGCTTCCAAATATCACTTTGCCAATTCCCCAAGAACTGTCTTAGCGAAAGGCTTCTTGAGGGGAAAGCTGTAACTCTTTGAGATGATTTCACAGAACACAAAGAAGTTTCTCAGGAAGCTTCTTTCTCTGTTATCGGAGGATATCTCCTTTGGCCCTATAGTCTTCAAAGGGATCCGAACTATCTGTTCTCAGATTCCACAGAAATAAGGCTAGCAAAGAGATCCACGAAATACAGATGTAACTCTATGAGATGAATGAACAGAACACTAAGCAGTTTCTCCGAAAGCTTCTTTCCAGATTTCATCTGAGGATATTGCCTTTTTCACCGTAGCCCTGTATGGGCTTCCAAATATCTCTTTGCCAATTCCAGAAAAACTGTCTTAGCGAAAGGCTTCTTGAGGGGAAAGCTGTAAATCTGTGAGATGATTTCACAGAACACATAGATGTTTCGCAGAAAGCTTCTTTCTCTTTGTTATCGGAGGATATTTCCTTTTGCCCTGTAGTCTTCAAAGGGATCTGAAATATCCGTTCTCAGATTCCACAGAAATAAGGCCAGCAAAGAGATCCACGAAATACAGATGTAACTCTGTGAGTGGAAGTCACAGAACACTAAGCGGTTTCTCAGAAAGCTTCTTTCCAGATTTCATCTGAGAAAATTTCCTTTTTCACCTTAGCCCTCTATGGGCTTCCAAATATCACTTTGCCAATTCCACAAGAACTGTCTTAGCGAAAGGCTTCTTGAGGGGAAAGCTGTAACGCTGTGAGATGATTTCACAGAACACAAAGAAGTTTCTCAGAAAAGTTCTTTATCTTTGTTATCGGAGGATATTTCCTTATATATATAGTCTTCAAAGGGATCCGAAATATCTGTTCTCATACTCCAAAGAAATAAGGCTAGCAAAGAGATCCACGAAATACAGATGTAACTCTGTGAGATGAATTAACAGAACACTAAGCAGTTTCTCAGAAAGCTTCCTTCCAGATTTCATCTGAGGATATTTCCTTTTTCACCATAGCCCTGTATGGGCTTCCAAATATCACTTTGCCAATTCCACAGAACTATCTTAGCGAAAGGCTTCTTGAGGGGAAAGCTGTAATTCTGTGAGATGATTTCACACAACACAAAGAAGTTTCTCAGAAAAGTTCTTTATCTTTGTTATCGGAGGATATTTCCTTTAGCCCTATAGTCTTCAAAGGGATCCAAAATTTCTGTTCTCAGATTCCACAGAAATAAGGCTAGCAAAGAGATCCACGAAATACAGATGTAACTCTTTGAGTGGAAGTCACAGAACACTAAGCAGTTTCTCAGAAAGCTTCTTTCCAGATTTCATCTGAGGATATTTCCTTTTTCACCATAGCCCTCTATGGGCTTCCAAATATCACTTTGCCAATTCCACAAGAACTGTCTTAGCGAAAGGCGTCTTGAGGGGAAAGCTGTAACTTTGTGAGATGATTTCATAGAACACAAAGAAGTTTCTCAGAGCTTCTTTCTCTTTGTTATCGGAGGATATTTTCTTTGGCCCTATAGTCTGCAAAGGTATCCGAAATATCTGTTCTCAGATTCCACAGAAATAAGGCTAGCAAAGAGATCCACGAAATACAGATGTAGCACTGAGAGGTGAATTAACAGAACACTAAGCAGTTTCTCAGAAAGCTTCTTTCCAGATTTCATCTGAGGATATTTCCTTTTTCACCATAGCCCTCTATGGGCTTGCAAATATCACTTTGCCAATTCCACAAGAACTGTCTTAGCGAAAGACTTCTTGAGGGGAAAGCTGTAACTCTTTGAGATGATTTCACAGAACACAAAGAAGTTTCTCAGAGCTTCTTTCTCTTTGTTATCGGAGGATATTTCCTTTGGCCCTATAGTCTTAAAAGTTATCCGAAATATCCGTTCTCAGATTCCACAGAAATAAGGCTAGCAAAGAGATCCACGAAATACAGTTGTAGCTCTGAGAGATGAATTAACAGAACACTAAGCAGTTTCTCAGAAAGCTTCTTTCCAGATTTCATCTGAGGATATTTCCTTTTTCACCATAGCCCTCTATGGGCTTCCAAATATCACTTTGCAAATTCCAAAAGAACTGTCTTAGAGAAAGGTTTCTTGAGGGGAAAGCTGAAACTCTTTGAGATGATTTCACAGAACACAAAGAAGTTTCTCAGGAAGCTTCTTTCTCTGTTATCGGAGGATATCTCCTTTGGCCCTATAGTCTTCAAAGGGATCCGAACTATCTGTTCTCAGATTCCACAGAAATAAGGCTAACAAAGAGATCCACGAAATACAGATGTAACTCTATGAGATGAATGAACAGAACACTAAGCAGTTTCTCCGAAAGCTTCTTTCCAGATTTCATCTGAGGATATTGCCTTTTTCACCGTAGCCCTGTATGGGCTTCCAAATATCTCTTTGCCAATTCCAGAAAAACTGTCTTAGCGAAAGGCTTCTTGAGGGGAAAGCTGTAAATCTGTGAGATGATTTCACAGAACACATAGATGTTTCGCAGAAAGCTTCTTTCTCTTTGTTATCGGAGGATATTTCCTTTGGCCCTATAGTCTTCAAAGGGATCCGAAATATCCGTTTTCAGATTCCACAGAAATAAGGCTAGCAAAGAGATTCACGAAATACAGATGTAACTCTGTGAGTGGAAGTCACAGAACACTAAGCGGTTTCTCAGAAAGCTTCTTTCCAGATTTCATCTGAGGATATTTGCTTTTTCAGCATAGCCCTCTGTGGACTTCCAAATATCACTTTGCCAATTCCACAAGAACTGTCGTAGCGAAAGGCTTCTTGAGGGGAAAGCTGTAACTCTGTGAGATGATTTCACAGAACACAAAGAAGTTTCTCAGGAAGCTTCTTTCTCTTTCTTATCGGAGGATATCTCCTTTGGCCCTATAGACTTCAAAGGGATCCGAAATATCTGTTCTCAGATTCCACAGAAATAAGGCTAGCAAAGATATACACGAAATACAGATGTAACTCTGTGAGATGAATTCACAGAACACTAAGCAGTTTCTCAGAAAGCTTCTTTCCAGATTTCATCTGAGGATATTTACTTTTTCACCATAGCCCTCTATGGGCTTCCAAATATCACTTTGCCAATTCCACACGAACTATCTTAGCGAAAGGTTTCTCGTGGGGAAAGCTGAAACTCTGTGAGATGATTTCACAGAAAACAAAGAAGATTCTCAGAAAGCTTCTTTCTCTCTGTTATCGGAGGATATTTCCTTTGGCCCTATAGTCTTCAAAGGGATCCGAAATATCTGTTCTCAGATTCCACAGAAATAAGGCTAGCAAAGAGATGCACGAAATACAGATGTAACTCTGTGAGTGGAAGTCACAGAACACTAAGCGGTTTCTCAGAAAGCTTCTTTCCAGATTTCATCTGAGGATATTTCCTTTTTCAACATAGCCCTCTATGGGCTTCCAAATATCACTTTGCCAATTCCACAAGAACTATCTTAGCGAAAGGCTTCTCGAGGGGAAAGCTGAAACTCTGTGAGATGGTTTCACAGAAAACAAAGAAGATTCTCAGAAAGCTTCTTTCTCTTTGTTATTGGAGGATACCTCCTTTGGCCCTATAGTCTTCAAAGGGATCCGAAATATCTGTTCTCAGATTCCACAGAAATAAGGCTAGCAAAGATTTCCACAAAATACAGATGTAGCTCTGTGAGATGAATGAACAGAACACTAAGCAGATTCTCAGAAAGCTTCTTTCCAGATTTCATCTGAGCGTATTTCCTTTTTCACCATAGCCCTGTATTGGCTTCCAAATATCACTTTGCCCATTCCACAAGAACTGTCTTAGCGAAAGGATTCTTGAGGGGAAAGCTGTAAATCTTTGAGATGATTTCACAGAACACAAAGAAATTTCTCAAAAAGCTTCTTTCTCTTTGTTATCTGAGGATATTTCCTTTGGCCCTACAGTCTTCAAAGAGATCCGAAATATCTGTTCTCAGATTACACAGAAATAAGGCTAGCAAAGAGATCCACGAAACACAGACGTAACTCTGTGAGTGGAAGTCACAGAACACTAAGCGGTTTCTCAGAAAGCTTCTTTCCAGATTTCATCTGAGGGTATTTGCTTTTTCAGCATAGCCCTCTATGGGCTTCCAAATATCACTTTGCCAATTCCACAAGAACTGTCTTAGCAAAAGGCTTCTTGAGGGGAAAGCTGTAACCCTGTGAGATGATTTCACAGAACACAAAGAAGTTTCTGAGAGCTTCTTTCTCTTTGTTATCGGAGGATATTTCCTTTGGCCCTATAGTCTTCAAAGGGATCCGAAATATCAGTTCTCAGATTCCACAGAAATAAGGCTACCAAAGAGATCCACGAAATACAGATGTAACTCTGTGAGATGAATTAACAGAACACTAAGCATTTTCTCAGAAATCTTCTTTCCAGATTTCATCTGAGAAAATTTCCTTTTTCACCTTAACCCTCTATGGGCTTCCAAATGTCACTTTTCCAATTCCACAAGAACTGTCTTAGCGAAAGGCTTCATGAGGGGAAAGCTGTAACGCTGTGAGATGATTTCACAGAACACAAAGAAGTTTCTCAGAAAACTTATTTCTCTTTGTTATCGGAGGATATTTCCTTTGGCCCTATACTCTTCAAAGAGATCCGAAATATCTGTTCTCAGATTCCACAGAAATAAGGCTAGCAAAGACATCCACGAAATACAGATGTAGCTCTGTGAGATGAATTAACAGAACACTAAGCAGTTTCTCAGAAAGCTTCTTTCCAGATTTCATCTGAGGATATTTCCTTTTTCACCATAGCCCTCGATGGGATTCCAAATATCACTCTGCCAATTCCACAAGAACTGTCTTAGCGAAAGGCTTCTTGAGGGGAAAGCTGTAACTCTGTGAGATGATTTCACACAACACAAAGAAGTTTCTCAGAAAAGTTCTTTATCTTTGTTATGGGAGGATATTTCCTTTAGCCCTATAGTCTTCAAAGGGATCCGAAATATCTGTTCTCATATTCCACAGAAATAAGGCTACCAAAGAGATCCACGAAATACAGATGTAACTCTGTGAGATGAATTAACAGAACACTAGGCAGTTTCTCAGAAAGCTTCTATCCAGATTTCATCTGAGGATATTTCCTTTTTCACTATAGCCCTCTATGGGCTTCCAAATATCACTTTGCCAATTCCACAAGAACTGTCTTAGCGAAAGGCTTCTTGAGGGGAAAGCTGTAAATCTGTGAGATGATTTCACAGAACACAAAGAAGTTTCTCAGAAAGCTTCTTTCTCTTTGTTACCTGAGGATATTTCCTTTTGCCCTATAGTCTTCAAAGGGATCCGAAATATCTGTTCGCAGATTCCACAGAAATAAGGCTAGCAAAGAGATCCACGAAATACAGATGTAACTCTGTGAGTGGAAGTCACAGAACACTAAGCGGTTTCTCAGAAAGCTTCTTTCCAGATTTCATCTGAGGACATTTCCTTTTTCACCATAGCCCACTATGGGCTTCCAAATATCACTTTGCCAATTCCACAAGAACTGTCTTAGCGAAAGGCTTCTTGAGGGTAAAGCTGTAACTCTGTGAGATTATTTCACAGAACACAATGAAGTTTCTCAGAAAACTTCTTTTTCTTTGTTATCGGAGGATATTTCCTTTGGCCCTATAGTCTTCAAAGGCATCCGAAATATCTGTTCTCAGATTCCACAGAAATAAGGCTAGCAAAGACATCCACGAAATACGGATGTAGCTCTGTGAGATGAATTAACAGAACACTAAGTAGTTTCTCAGAAAGCTTTCCAGATTTCATCTGAGGATATTTCCTTTTTCACCATAGCCCTCTATGGGCTTCCAAATATCACTTTGCCAATTCCACAAGAACTGTCTTAGCGAAAGGCTTCTTGAGGGGACAGCTGTAACTCTGTGAGATGATTTCACACAACACAAAGAAGTTTCTCAGAAAAGTTCTTTATCTTTCTTATCGGAGGATATTTCCTTTAGCCCTATAGTCTTCAAAGGGATCCGAAATATCTGTTCTCATATTCCACAGAAATAAGGCTAGCAAAGTCATCCACGAGATTCAGATGTAACTCTGTGAGATGAATTAACAGAACACTAGGCAGTTTCTCAGAAAGCTTCTTTCCAGATTTCATCTGAGGATATTTCCTTTTTCACCATAGCCCTCTATGGGCTTCCAAATATCATTTGCCAATTCCACAAGGACTGTTTTAGCGATTGGCTTCTTGAGGGCAAAGCTGTATCTCTGAGAGTGATTTCACAGAACACAAAGAAGTTTCTCAGAGCTTCTTTCTCTTTGTAATCGGAGGATATTTCCTTAGCCCTATAGTCTTCAAGGGGATCCGAAATATCTGTTCTCAGATTCCACAGAAATAAGGCTAGCAAAGAGATTCACGAAATACAGACGTAACTCCGTGAGATGAATTAACAGAACACTAAGCAGTTTCTCAGAAAGCTTCTTTCCAGATTTCATCTGAGGATATTTGCTTTTTCACCATAGCCCTAAGGGCTTCCAAATATCACTTTGCCAGTTCCACAAGAACTGTCTTAGAGAAAGGCTTCTTGAGGGGAAAGCTGTAAGTTTGTGAGATGATTTCACAGAACACAAAGAAGTTTCTCAGAGCTTCTTTCTCTTTGTTATCGGAGGATATTTCCTTTGGCCCTATAGTCTTCAAAGTTATCCGAAATATCTGTTCTCAGATTCCACAGAAATAAGGCTAGCAAAGAGATCCACGAGATACAGTTGTAGCTCTGAGACATGAATTAACAGAACACTAAGCAGTTTCTCAGAAAGCTTCTTTCCAGATTTCATCTGAGGATATTTCCTTTTTCACCATAGCCCTCTATGGGCTTCCAAATATCACTTTTCCAATTCCAAAAGAACTGTCTTAGCGAAAGGCTTCTTGAGGGGAAAGCTGAAACTCTTTGAGATGATTTCACAGAACACAAAGAAGTTTCTCAGGAAGCTTCTTTCTCTGTTATCGGAGGATATCTCCTTTGGCCCTATAGTCTTCAAAGGGATCCGAACTATCTGTTCTCAGATTCCACAGAAATAAGGCTAACAAAGAGATCCACGAAATACAGATGTAACTCTATGAGATGAATGAACAGAACACTAAGCAGTTTCTCCGAAAGCTTCTTTCCAGATTTCATCTGAGGATATTGCCTTTTTCACCGTAGCCCTGTATGGGCTTCCAAATATCTCTTTGCCAATTCCAGAAAAACTGTCTTGGCGAAAGGCTTCTTGAGGGGAAAGCTGTAAATCTGTGAGATGATTTCACAGAACACATAGATGTTTCGCAGAAAGCTTCTTTCTCTTTGTTATCGGAGGATATTTCCTTTGGCCCTATAGTCTTCAAAGGCATCCGAATATCCGTTCTCAGATTCCACAGAAATAAGGCTAGCAAAGAGATCCACGAAATACAGATGTAACTCTGTGAGTGGAAGTCACAGAACACTAAGCGGTTTCTCAGAAAGCTTCTTTCCAGATTTCATCTGAGGATATTTGCTTTTTCAGCATAGCCCTCTGTGGGCTTCCAAATATCACTTTGCCAATTCCACAAGAACTGTCTTAGCGAAAGGCTTCTTGAGGGGAAAGCTGTAACTCTGTGAGATGATTTCACAGAACACAAAGAAGTTTCTGAGAGCTTCTTTCTCTTTGTTATCGGAGGATATCTCCTTTGGCCCTATAGTCTTCAAAGGGATCCGAAATATCTGTTCTCAGATTCCACAGAAATAAGGCTAGCAAAGATATACACGAAATACAGATGTAACTCTGTGAGATGAATTCACAGAACACTAAGCAGTTTCTCAGAAAGCTTCTTTCCAGATTTCATCTGAGGATATTTCCTTTTTCACCATAGCCCTCTATGGGCTTCCAAATATCACTTTGCCAATTCCACAAGAACTATCTTAGCGAAAGGCTTCTCGAGGGGAAAGCTGAAACTCTGTGAGATGATTTCACAGAAAACAAAGAAGATTCTCAGAAAGCTTCTTTCTCTCTGTTATCAGAGGATATTTCCTTTGGCCCTATAGTCTTCAAAGGGATCCGAAATATCTGTTCTCAGATTCCACAGAAATAAGGCTAGCAAAGAGATGCACGAAATACAGATGTAACTCTGTGAGTGGAAGTCACAGAACACTAAGCGGTTTCTCAGAAAGCTTCTTTCTAGATTTCATCTGAGGATATTTCCTTTTTCAACATAGCCCTCTATGGGCTTCCAAATATCACTTTTCCAATTCCACAAGAACTGTCTTAGCGAAAGGCTTCTTGAGGGGAAAGCTGTAACTCTGTGAGATGATTTCACAGAACCCAA
This sequence comes from Macaca fascicularis, assembly GCF_037993035.2. Lineage (NCBI taxonomy): Eukaryota > Metazoa > Chordata > Mammalia > Primates > Cercopithecidae > Macaca > Macaca fascicularis. The sequence goes on from NC_088379.1 coordinate 89,274,287, forward strand.
AGAAGTTTATCAGAAAAGTTCTTTATCTTTGTTATCGGAGGATATTTCCTTAGGTCTATAGTCTTCAAAGGGATCCGAAATATCTGTTCTCATACTCCAAAAAAATAAGGCTAGCAAAGAGATCCACGAAATACAGATGTAAATCTGTGATATGAATTAACAGAACACTAAGCAGTTTCTCAGAAAGCTTCATTCCAGATTTCATCTGAGGATATTTCCTTTTTCACCATAGCCCTCTATGGGCTTCCAAATATCACTTTGCCAATTCCACAAGAACTGTCTTAGCGAAAGGCTTCTTGAAGGGAAAGCTGTAACTCTGTGAGATGATTTCACAGAACACAAAGAAGTTTCTGAGAGCTTCTTTCTCTTTGTTATCGGAGGATATTTCCTTTGGCCCTATAGTCTTCAAAGGGATCCGAAATATCAGTTCTCAGATTCCACAGAAATAAGGCTACCAAAGAGATCCACGAAATACAGATGTAACTCTGTGAGATGAAATAACAGAACACTAAGCATTTTCTCAGAAATCTTCTTTCCAGATTTCATCTGAGAAAATTTCCTTTTTCATCTTAGCCCTCTATGGGCTTCTAAATATCACTTTTCCAATTCCACAAGAACTGTCTTAGCGAAAGGCTTCTTGAGGGGAAAGCTGTAACGCTGTGAGATGATTTCACAGAACACAAAGAAGTTTCTCAGAAAAGTTCTTTATCTTTGTTATCGGAGGATATTTCCTTAGGTCTATAGTCTTCAAAGGGATCCGAAATATCTGTTCTCATACTCCAAAAAAATAAGGCTAGCAAAGAGATCCACGAAATACAGATGTAACTCTGTGAGATGAATTAACAGAACACTAAGCAGTTTCTCAGAAAGCTTCCTTCCAGATTTCATCTGAGGATATTTCCTTTTTCACCATAGCCCTCTATGGGCTTCCAAATATCACTTTGCCAATTCCACAAGAACTGTCTTAGCGAAAGGCTTCTTGAGGGGAAAGCTGTATCTCTGTGAGATGATTTCACAGAACACAAAGAAGTTTCTCAGAAAGCTTCTTTCTCTTTGTTATCGGAGGATATTTCCTTTGGCCCTATAATCTTCAAAGGGATCCGAAATATCTGTTCTCAGATTCCACAGAAATAAGGCTAGCAAAGAGATCCACGAAATACAGATGTAACTCTGTGAGTGGAAGTCACAGAACACTAAGCGGATTCTCAAAAAGCTTCTTTCCAGATTTCATCTGAGGATATTTCCTTTTTCACCATAGCCCTCTATGGGCTTCCAAATATCACTTTCCCAATTCCACAAGAACTGTCTTAGCGAAAGGCTTCTTGAGGGGAAAGGTGTAACTCTGTGAGATTATTTCACAGAACACAAAGAAGTTTCTCAGAAAACTTATTTCTCTTTGTTATCGGAGGATATTTCCTTTGGCCCTATAGTCTTCAAAGGGATCCGAAATATCTGTTCTCAGATTCCACAGAAATAAGGCTAGCAAAGACATCCACCAAATACAGATGTAGCTCTGCGAGATGAATTAACAGAACACTAAGCAGTTTCTCAGAAAGCTTCTTTCCAAATTTCATCTGAGGATATTTCCTTTTTCACCATAGCCCTCAATGGGTTCCAAATATCACTTTGCCAATTCCACAAGAACTATCTTAGCGAAAGGCTTCTTGAGGGGAAAGCTGTAACTCTGTGAGATGATTTCACACAACACAAAGAAGTTTCTCAGAAAAGTTCTTTATCTTTGTTATGGGAGGATATTTCCTTTAGCCCTATAGTCTTCAAAGGGATCCGAAATATCTGTTCTCATAATCCACAGAAATAAGGCTAGCAAAGAGATCCACGAAATACAGATGTAACTCTGTGAGATGAATTAACAGAACACTAAGCAGTTTCTCAGAAAGCTTCCCAGATTTCATCTGAGGATATTTCCTTTTTCACCATAGCCCTCTATGGGCTTCCAAATATCACTTTGCCAATTCCACAAGAACTGTCTTAGCGAAAGGTTTCTTGAGGGGAAACCTGTAACTCTGTGAGATGATTTCACAGAACACAAAGAAGTATCTCAGAAAGCTTCTTTCTCTTTGTTATCGGAGGATATTTCCTTTTGCCCTGTAGTCTTCAAAGGGATCCGAAATATCTGTTCTCAGATTCCACAGAAATAAGGCTAGAAAAGAGATCCACGAAATACGGATGTAACTCTGTGAGATGAATTAACCGAACACTAAGCAGTTTCTCAGAAAGCTTCTTTCCAGATTTCATCTGAGGATATTTCCTTTTTCACCATAGCCCTCAATGGGCTTCCAAATATCACTTTGCCAATTCCACAAGAACTGTCTTAGCGAAAGGCTTCTTGAGGGGAAAGATGTAACTCTGCGAGATGATTTTACAGAACACAAAGAAGTTTCTCAGAAAGCTTCTTTCTCTTTATTATCGGAGGATATTTCCTTTGGCCCTACAGTCTTCAAAGGGATCGGAAATTTCTGTTCTCAGATTCCACAGAAATAAGGCTAGCAAAGAGATCCACGAAATACAGATGTAACTCTGTGAGTGGAAGTCACAGAACACTAAGCGGTTTCTCAGAAATCTTCTTTCCAGATTTCATCTGAGGATATTTCCTGTTTCAACATAGCCCTCTATGGGCTTCCAAATATCACTTTGCCAATTCCACAAGAACTGTCTAAGCGAAAGGCTTCTTGAGGGGAAAGCCGTAACTCTGTGAGATGATTTCACAGAACACAAAGAAGTTTCTCAGAAACCTTCTTTCTCTTTGTTATCGGAGGATACCTCCTTTGGCCCTATAGTCTTCAAAGGGATCCGAAATATCTGTTCTCAGATTCCACAGAAATAAGGCTAGCAAAGATTTCCACGAAATACAGATGTAGCTCTGTGAGATGAATGAACAGAACACTAAGCAGATTCTCAGAAAGCTTCTTTCCAGATTTCATCTGAGGATACTTCCTTTTTCACCATAGCCCTGTATTGGCTTCCAAATATCACTTTGCCAATTCCACAAGAACTGTCTTAGCGAAAGGCTTCTTGAGGGGAAAGCCGTAACTCTGTGAGATGATTGCACAGAACACAAAGAAGTTTCTCAGAAAAGTTCTTTATCTTTGTTATCGGAGGATATTTCCTTAGATCTATAGTCTTCAAAGGGATCCGAAATATCTGTTCTCATACTCCAAAGAAACAAGGCTAGCAAAGAGATCCACGAAATACAGATGTAACTCTGTGAGATGAATTAACAGAACACTAAGCAGTTTCTCAGAAAGCTTCCTTCCAGATTTCATCTGAGGATATTTCCTTTTTCACCATCGCCCTCTATGGGCTTCCAAATATCACTTTGCCAATTCCACAAGAACTGTCTTAGCGAAAGGCTTCTTGAGGGGAAAGCTGTAACTCTGTGAGATGATTTCACAGAACAAAAGAAGTTTCTCAGAGCTTCTTTCTCTTTGTTATCGGAGGATATTTCCTTTGGCCCTATAGTCTTCAAAGGTATCCGAAATATCTGTTCTCAGATTCCACAGAAATAAGGCTAGCAAAGAGATACACGAAATACAGATGTAGCTCTGAGAGATGAATTAACAGAACACTAAGCAGTTTCTCAGAAAGCTTCTTTCCAGATTTCATCTGAGGATATTTCCTTTTTCACCATAGCCCTCTATGGGCTTCCAAATATCACTTTGCCAATTCCACAAGAACTGTCTTAGCGAAAGGCTTCTTGAGGGGAAAGCTGTAACTCTTTGAGATGATTTCACAGAACACAAAGAAGTTTCTCAGGAAGCTTCTTTCTCTTTTATCGGAGGATATCTCCTTTGGCCCTATAGTCTTCAAAGGGATCCGAACTATCTGTTCTCAGATTCCACAGAAATAAGGCTAGCAAAGAGATCCACGAAATACAGATGTAACTCTGTGAGTGGAAGTCACAGAACACTAAGCGGTGTCTCAGAAAGCTTCTTTCCAGATTTCATCTGAGGATATTTGCTTTTTCACCATAGCCCTCTATGGGCTTGCAAATATCACTTTGCCTATTCCACAAGAACTGTATTAGCGAAAGGCTTCTTGAGGGGAAAGCTGTAACTCTGTGATATGATTTCACAGAACACAAAGATGTTTCTCAGAAAGCTTCTTTCTCTTTGTTATTAGAGAATATTTCTTTTGGCCCTATAGTCTTCAAAGGGATCCGAAATATCTGTTCTCAGATTCCACAGAAATAAGGCTAGCAAAGATATACACGAAATACACATGTAACTCTGTGAGTGGAAGTCACAGAACACTAAGCAGTTTCTCAGAAATCTTCTTTCCAGATTTCATCTGAGGATATTTCCTTTTTCACCATAGCCCTCTATGGGCTTCCAAATATCACTTTGCCAATTCCACAAAAACTATCTTAGCTAAAGGCTTCTCGAGGGGAAACCTGAAACTCTGTGAGATGATTTCACAGAAAACAAAGAAGTTTCTCAGAAAGCTTCTTTCTCTCTGTTATCGGAGGATATTTCCTTTGACCCTATAGCCTTCAAAGGGATCCGAAATATCTGTTCTCAGATTCCACAGAAATAAGGCTAGCAAAGTGATCCACGAAATACAGATGTGACTCTGTGAGTGGAAGTCACAGAACACTAAGCGGTTTCTCAGAAAGCCTCTTTCCAGATTTCATCTGAGGATATTTCCTTTTTCAGCATAGCCCTCTATGGGCTTCCAAATATCACTTTGCCAATTCCACAAGAACTGTCTTAGCGAAAGGCTTCTTGAGGGGAAAGCTGTAACTCTGTGAGATGATTTCACAGAACACAAAGAAGTTTCTGAGAGCTTCTTTCTCTTTGTTATCGGAGGATATTTCCTTTGGCCCTATAGTCTTCAAAGGGATCCGAAATATCTGTTCTCAGATTCCACAGAAATAAGGCTAGCAAAGAGATCCACGAAATACAGATGTAACTCTGTGAGTGGAAGTCACAGAACACTAAGCGGTTTCTCAGAAAGCTTCTTTCCAGATTTCATCTGAGGATATATCCTTTTTCACCATAGCCCACTATGGGCTTCCAAATATCACTTTGCCAATTCCACAAGAACTGTCTTAGCGAAAGGCTTCTTGAGGGGAAAGCTGTAACTCTGTGAGATTATTTCACAGAACACAAAGAAGTTTCTCAGAAAACTTCTTTCTCTTTGTTATCGGAGGATATTTCCTTTGGCCTTATAGTCTTCAAAGGTATCCGAAATATCTGTTCTCAGATTCCACAGAAATAAGGCTAGCAAAGACATCCACGAAATACGGATGTAGCTCTGTGAGATGAATTAACAGAACACTAAGCAGTTTCTCAGAAAGCTTTCCAGATTTCATCTGAGGATATTTCCTTTTTCACCATAGCCCTCTATGGGCTTCCAAATATCACTTTGCCAATTCCACAAGAACTGTCTTAGCGAAAGGTTTCTTGAGGGGAAACCTGTAACTCTGTGAGATGATTTCACAGAACACAAAGAAGTATCTCAGAAAGCTTCTTTCTCTTTGTTATCGGAGGATATTTCCTTTTGCCCTGTAGTCTTCAAAGGGATCCGAAATATCTGTTCTCAGATTCCACAGAAATAAGGCTAGAAAAGAGATCCACGAAATACGGATGTAACTCTGTGAGATGAATTAACCGAACACTAAGCAGTTTCTCAGAAAGCTTCTTTCCAGATTTCATCTGAGGATATTTCCTTTTTCACCATAGCCCTCAATGGGCTTCCAAATATCACTTTGCCAATTCCACAAGAACTGTCTTAGCGAAAGGCTTCTTGAGGGGAAAGATGTAACTCTGCGAGATGATTTTACAGAACACAAAGAAGTTTCTCAGAAAGCTTCTTTCTCTTTATTATCGGAGGATATTTCCTTTGGCCCTACAGTCTTCAAAGGGATCGGAAATTTCTGTTCTCAGATTCCACAGAAATAAGGCTAGCAAAGAGATCCACGAAATACAGATGTAACTCTGTGAGTGGAAGTCACAGAACACTAAGCGGTTTCTCAGAAATCTTCTTTCCAGATTTCAACTGAGGATATTTCCTTTTTCAACATAGCCCTCTATGGGCTTCCAAATATCACTTTGCCAATTCCACAAGAACTGTCTAAGCGAAAGGCTTCTTGAGGGGAAAGCCGTAACTCTGTGAGATGATTTCACAGAACACAAAGAAGTTTCTCAGAAACCTTCTTTCTCTTTGTTATCGGAGGATACCTCCTTTGGCCCTATAGTCTTCAAAGGGATCCGAAATATCTGTTCTCAGATTCCACAGAAATAAGGCTAGCAAAGATTTCCACGAAATACAGATGTAGCTCTGTGAGATGAATGAACAGAACACTAAGCAGATTCTCAGAAAGCTTCTTTCCAGATTTCATCTGAGGATACTTCCTTTTTCACCATAGCCCTGTATTGGCTTCCAAATATCACTTTGCCAATTCCACAAGAACTGTCTTAGCGAAAGGCTTCTTGAGGGGAAAGCCGTAACTCTGTGAGATGATTTCACAGAACACAAAGAAGTTTCTCAGAAAAGTTCTTTATCTTTGTTATCGGAGGATATTTCCTTAGATCTATAGTCTTCAAAGGGATCCGAAATATCTGTTCTCATACTCCAAAGAAACAAGGCTAGCAAAGAGATCCACGAAATACAGATGTAACTCTGTGAGATGAATTAACAGAACACTAAGCAGTTTCTCAGAAAGCTTCCTTCCAGATTTCATCTGAGGATATTTCCTTTTTCACCATCGCCCTCTATGGGCTTCCAAATATCACTTTGCCAATTCCACAAGAACTGTCTTAGCGAAAGGCTTCTTGAGGGGAAAGCTGTAACTCTGTGAGATGATTTCACAGAACAAAAGAAGTTTCTCAGAGCTTCTTTCTCTTTTTTATCGGAGGATATTTCCTTTGGCCCTATAGTCTGCAAAGGTATCCGAAATATCTGTTCTCAGATTCCACAGAAATAAGGCTAGCAAAGAGATACACGAAATACAGATGTAGCTCTGAGAGATGAATTAACAGAACACTAAGCAGTTTCTCAGAAAGCTTCTTTCCAGATTTCATCTGAGGATATTTCCTTTTTCACCATAGCCCTCTATGGGCTTCCAAATATCACTTTGCCAATTCCACAAGAACTGTCTTAGCGAAAGGCTTCTTGAGGGGAAAGCTGTAACTCTTTGAGATGATTTCACAGAACACAAAGAAGTTTCTCAGGAAGCTTCTTTCTCTTTTATCGGAGGATATCTCCTTTGGCCCTATAGTCTTCAAAGGGATCCGAACTATCTGTTCTCAGATTCCACAGAAATAAGGCTAGCAAAGAGATCCACGAAATACAGATGTAACTCTATGAGATGAATGAACAGAACACTAAGCAGTTTCTCAGAAAGCTTCTTTCCAGATTTCATCTGAGGATATTGCCTTTTTCACCGTAGCCCTGGATGGGCTTCCAAATATCACTTTGCCAATTCCACAAGAACTGTCTTAGCGAAAGGCTTCTTGAGGGGGAAGCTGTAACTCTGTGCGATGATTTGACTGAACACAAAGAAGTTTCTCAGAAAGCTTCTTTCTCTTTGTTATCGGAGGATATTTCCTTTGGCCCTATAGTCTTCAAAGGGATCCGAAATATCTGTTCTCAGATTACACAGAAATAAGGCTAGCAAAGATATACACGAAATACAGATGTAACTCTGTGAGTGGAAGTCACAGAACCCTAAGCAGTTTCTCAGAAAGCTTCTCTTCAGATTTCATCTGAGGATATTTCCTTTTTCACCATAGCCCTCTATGGGCTTCCAAATATCACTTTGCCAATTCCACAAGAACTATCTTAGCGAAAGGCTTCTCGAGTGGAAAGCTGAAACTCTGTGAGATGATTTCACAGAAAACAAAGAAGTTTCTCAGAAAGCTTCTTTCTCTCTGTTATCGGAGGATATTTCCTTTGACCCTATAGCCTTCAAAGGGACCGAAATATCTGTTCTCAGATTCCACAGAAATAAGGCTAGCAAAGAGATCCACGAAATACAGATGTAACTCTGTGAGTTGAAGTCACAGAACACTAAGCGGTTTCTTAGAAAGCCTCTTTCCAGATTTCATCTGAGGATATTTGCTTTTTCAGCATTGCCCTCTATGGGCTTCCAAATATCACTTTGCCAATTCCACAGGAACTGTCTTAGCGAAAGGCTTCTTGAGGGGAACGCTGTAACTCTGTGAGATGATTTCACAGAACACAAAGAAGTTTCTCAGAAAGCTTCTTTCTCTTTGTTATCGGAGGATATTTACTTTGGCCCTATAGTCTTCAAAGGGATCCGAAATATCTGTTGCCAGATTCCACAGAAATAAGGCTAGCAAGGAGTTCCACGAAATACAGATGTAGCTCTGTGAGACGAATGAACAGAACACTAAGCAGATTCTCAGAAAGCTTCTTTCCAGATTTCATCTGAGGATATTTCCTTTTTCACCATAGCCCTCTATGGGCTTGCAATTATCACTTTGCCAATTCCACAAGAACTATCTTTGCAAAAGGCTTCTTGAGGGGAAAGCTGTAACTCTGTGAGATGATTTCACAGAACACAAAGAAGTTTTTCAGAAAGCTTCTTTCTCTTTGTTATCGGAGGATATTTCCTGTGGCCCTATAGTCTTCAAAGGGATCCGAAATATCAGTTCTCAGATTCCACAAAAATAAGGCTAGCAAAGAGATCCACGAAATACAGATGTAACTCTGTGAGATGAATTAACAGAACACTAAGCAGTTTCTCAGAAAGCTTCTTTCCAGATTTCATCTGAGAAAATTACCTTTTTCACCTTAGCCCTCTGTGGGCTTCCAAATATCACTTAGCCAATTCCACAAGAACTGTCTTAGCGAAAGGGTTCTTGAGGGGAAAGCTGTAACGCTGTGAGATGATTTCACAGAACACAAAGAAGTTTCTCAGAAAAGTTCTTTATCTTTGTTATCGGAGGATGTTTCCTTAGATCTATAGTCTTCAAAGGGATCCGAAATATCTGTTCTCATACTCCAAAGAAATAAGGCTAGCAAAGAGATCCACGAAATACAGATGTAACTCTGTGAGATGTATTAACAGAACACTAAGCAGTTTCTCAGAAAGCTTCCTTCCAGATTTCATCCGAGGATATTCCTTTTTCACCACAGCCCTGTATGGGCTTCCATATATCACTTTGCCAATTCCACAAGAACTGTCTTAGCGAAAGGCTTCTTGAGGGGAAAGCTGTAACTCTGTGAGATGATTTCACAGAACACAAAGAAGTTTCTCAGAAAGCTTCTTTCTCTTTGTTATCGGAGGATATTTCCTTTGGCCCTACAGTCTTCAAAGGATCCGAAATATCTGTTCTCAGATTCCACAGAAATAAAGCTAGCAAAGAGATCCACGTAATACAGATGTAAGTCTGTGAGATGAATTAACAGAACACTAAGCAGTTTCTCAGAAAGCTTCTTTCCAGATTTCATCTGAGGATATTGCCATTTTCACCATAGCCCTCTATGGGCTTCCAAATATCACTTTGCCAATTCCACAAGAACTGTCTTAGCGAAAGGCTTCTTGAGGAGAAAGCTGTAACTCTGTGAGATGATTTCACACAACACAAAGAAGTTTCTCAGAAAAGTTCTTTATCTTTGTTATCGGAGTATATTTCCTTTAGCCCTATAGTCTTCAAAGGGATCCGAAATATCTGTTCTCAAATTCCACAGAAATAAGACTAGCAAAGAGATCCACGAAATACAGATGTAACTCTGTGAGATGAATTAACAGAACACTAGGCAGTTTCTCAGAAAGCTTCTTTCCAGATTTCATCTGAGGATATTTCCTTTTTCACTATAGCCCTCTATGGGCTTCCAAATATCACTTTGCCAATTCCACAAGAACTGTCTTAGCGAAAGGCTTCTTGAGGGGAAAGCTGTAACTCTGTGAGATGATTTCACACAACACAAAGAAGTTTCTCAAAAAAGTTCTTTATCTTTGTTATCGGAGGATATTTCCTTTGGCCCTATAGTCTTCAAAGGGATCCGAAATGTCTGTTCTCATATTCCACAGAAATAAGGCTAGCGAAGAGATCCACGAAATACAGATGTAACTTTGTGAGATGAATTAACAGAACACTAAGCAGTTTCTCAGAAAGTTTCTTTCCAGATTTCATGTGAGGATATTTCCTTTTTCTCCTTAGCCCTCTACGGGCTTCCAAATATCACTTTGCCAATTCCACAAGAACTGTCTTAGCGAAAGGCTTCTTGAGGGGAAAGCTGTAACTCTGTGAGATGATTTCACAGAACACAAAGAAGTTTCTCAGAAAGCTTCTTTCTCTTTGTTATCGGAGGATATTTCCTTTGGCCCTATAGTCTTCAAAGGGATCCGAAATGTCTGTTCTCATATTCCACAGAAATAAGGCTAGCGAAGAGATCCACGAAATACAGATGTAACTCTGTGAGATGAATTAACAGAACACTAGGCAGTTTCTCAGAAAACTTCTTTCCAGATTTCATCTGAGGATATTTCCTTTTTCACTATAGCCCTCTATGGGCTTCCAAATATCACTTTGCCAATTCCACAAGAACTGTCTTAGCGAAAGGCTTCTTGAGGGGAAAGTTGTAACTATATGAGATGATTTCACAGAACACAAAGAAGTTTCTCAGAAAGCTTCTTTCTCTTTGTTATCGGAGGATATTTCTTTAGGCCCTATAGTCTTCAAAGGGATCCGAAATATCTGTTCTCAGATTCCACAGAAATAAGGCTAGCAAAGATATACTCGAAATACAGATGTAACTCTTTGAGTGGAAGTCACAGAACACTAAGCAGTTTCTCAGAAAGCTTCTTTCCAGATTTCATCTGAGGATATTTCCTTTTTCACCATAGCCCTCTATGGGCTTCCAAATATCACTTTGCCAATTCCACAAGAACTATCTTAGCGAAAGGCTTCTCGGAGGGAAAGCTGAAACTCTGTGAGATGATTTCACAGAAAATAAAGAAGTTTCTCAGAAAGCTTCTTTCTCTCTGTTATCGGAGGATATTTCCTTTGGCCCTATAGTCTTCAAAGGGATCCGAAATATCTGTTCTCAGATTCCACAGAAATAAGGCTAGCAAAGACATCCACGAAATACAGATGTAACTCTGTGAGTGGATGTCACAGAACATTAAGCGGTTTCTCAGAAAGCTTCTTTCCATATTTTATCTGAGGATATTTCCTTTTTCACCATAGCCCTCTATGGGCTTCCAAATATCACTTTGCCAATTCCACAAGAACTGTCTTAGCGAAAGGCTTCTTGAGGGGAAAGCTGTAACTCTGTGAGATGATTTCACAGAACACAAAGAAGTTTCTCAAAAAGCTTCTTTCAGTTTGTTATCGGAGGATACCTCCTTTGGCCCTATAGTCTTCAAAGGGATCCGAAATATCTGTTCTCAGATTCCACAGAAATAAGTCTAGCAAAGAGTTCCACGAAATACCGATGTAGCTCTGTGAGATGAATGAACAGAACACTAAGCAGATTCTCAGAAAGCTTCTTTCCAGATTTCATCTGAGGATAATTCCTTTTTCACCATAGCCCTGTATGGGCTTCCAAATATCACTTTGCCAATTTCGCAAGAACTGTCTTAGCGAAAGGCTTCTTGAGGGGAAAGCTGTAAATCTGTGAGATGATTTCACAGAACACATAGATGTTTCACAGAAAGCTTCTTTCTCTTTGTTATCGGAGGATATTTCCTTTGGCCCTATAGTCTTCAAAGGGATCCGAAATATCTGTTCTCAGATTCCACAGAAATAAGGCTAGCAAAGAGATCCACGAAATACAGATGTAACTCTGTGAGTGGAAGTCACAGAACACTAAGCGGTTTCTCAGAAAGCTTCTTTCCAGATTTCGTCTGAGGATATTTGCTTTTCCACCAGAGCCCTCTATGGGCTTCCAAATATCACTTTGCCAATTCCACAAGAACTCTCTTAGCGAAAGGCTTCTTGAGGAGAAAGCTGTAACTTTGTGAGATGATTTCACAGAACACAAAGAAGTCTCTCAGAGCTTCTTTCTCTTTGTTATCGGAGGATATTTCCTTTGGCCCTATAGTCTTCAAAGGGATCCGAAATGTCTGTTCTCATATTCCACAGAAATAAGGCTAGCGAAGAGATCCACGAAATACAGATGTAGCTCTGAGAGATGAATTAACAGAACACTAAGCATTTTCTCAGAAAGATTCTTTCCAGATTTCATTTGAGGATATTTCCTTTTTCACCATAGCCCTCTATGGGCTTCCAAATATCACTTTGACAATTCCACAAGAACTGTCTTAGCGAAAGGCTTCTTGAGGGGAAAGCTGTAACTCTTTGAGATGGTTTCACAGAACACAAAGAGGTTTCTCAGGAAGCTTCTTTCTCTGTTATCGCAGGATATCTCCTTTTGCCCTGTAGTCTTCAAAGTGATCCGAAATACCTGTTCTCAGATTCCACAGAAATAAGGCTAGCGAAGAGATCCACGAAATACAGATGTAACTCTGTTAGTGGAAGTCACAGAACACTAAACGGTTTATCAGAAAGCTTCTCTAAGATTTCATCTGAGGATATTTACTTTTTCACCATAGCCCACTGTGGGCTTGCAAATACCACTTGGCCAATTCCACAAGAACTGTCTTAGCGAAAGGCTTCTTGAGGGGAAAGCTGTAACTCTATGAGATGATTTCACAGAACACAAAGAAGTTTCTCAGAAAGCTTCTTTCACTTTGTTATCGGAGGATATTTCTTTTGGCCCCATAGTCTTCAAAGGGATCCGAAATATCTGTTCTCAGATTCCACAGAAATAAGGCTAGCAAAGATACACACGAAATACAGATGTAGCTCTGTGAGATGAATTAACAGAACACTAAGCAGTTTCTCAGAAAGCTTCTTTCCAGATTTCCTCTGAGGATATTTCCTTTTTCAACATAGCCCAGTATGGGCTTCCAAATATCACTTTGCCAATTCCACAAGAACTGTCTTAGCGAAAGACTTCTTGAGGGGAAAGCTGTAACGCTGTGAGATGATTTCACAGAACACAAAGAAGTTTCTCAGAAAAGTTCTTTATCTTTGTTATCGGAGGATATTTCCTTAGATCTATTGTCCTCAAAGGGATCCGAAATATCTGTTCTCATACTCCAAAGAAATAAATCTAGCAAAGAGATCCACGAAATACAGATGTAACTCTGTGAGATGAATTAACAGAACACTAAGCAGTTTCTCAGAAAGCTTCCTACCAGATTTCATCTGAGGATATTTCCTTTTTCACCATAGCCCTCTATGGGCTTCCAAATATCACTTTGCCAATTCCACAAGAACTGTCTTAGCGAAAGGCTTCTTGAGGGGAAAGCTGTATCTCTGTGAGATGATTTCACCGAACACAAAGAAGTTTCTCAGAAAGCTTCTTTCTCTTTGTTATCGGAGGATATTTCCTTTGGCCCTATAGTCTTCAAAGGGATCCGAAATATCTGTTCTCAGATTCCACAGAAATAAGACTAGCAAAGACATCCACGAAATACAGATGTAGCTCTGTGAGATGAATGAACAGAACACTAAGCAGTTTCCCAGAAAGCTTCTTTCCAGATTTCATCTGAGGATTTTTCCTTGTTCACCATAGCCCTCTATGGGCTTCCAAATATCACTTTGCCAATTCCACAAGAACTGTCTTAGCGAAAGGCTTCTTGAGGGGAAAGCTGTAACTCTGTGAGACGATTTCACACAACACAAAGAAGTTTCTCAGAAAAGTTCTTTATCTTTGTTATCGGAGGATATTTCCTTTAGCCCTATAGTCTTCAAAGGGATCCGAAATATCTGTTCTCATATTCCACAGAAATAAGGCTAGCAAAGAGATCCATGAAATACAGATGTAACTCTGTGAGATGAATTACCAGAACACTAGGCAGTTTCTCAGAAAGCTTCTTTCCAGATTTCATCTGAGGATATTTCCTTTTTCACCATAGCCCTCTATGGGCTTCCAAATATCACTTTGCCAATTCCACAAGAACTGTCTTAGCGAAAGGCTTCTAGAGGGGAAAGCTGTAACTCTGTGAGATGAATTCACAGAACACAAAGAAGTTTCTCAGAAAGCTTCTTTCTCTTTGTTACCTGAGGATATTTCCTTTTGCCCTATAGTCTTCAAAGGGATCCGAAATATCTGTTCTCAGATTCCACAGAAATAAGGCTAGCAAAGAGATCCACGAAATACAGATGTAACTCTGTGAGTGGAAGTCACAGAACACTAAGCGGTTTCTCAGAAAGCTTCTTTCCATATTTCATCTGAGGATATTTCCTTTTTCACCAAAGCCCTCTATGGGCTTCCAAATATTACTTTGCCAATTCCACAAGAACTGTCTTAGCGAAAGGCTTCTTGAGGGGAAAGCTGTAACTCTGTGAGATGATTTCACAGAACACAAAGAAGTTTCTCAAAAAGCTTCTTTCAGTTTGTTATCGGAGGATACCTCCTTTGGCCCTATAGTCTTCAAAGGGATCCGAAATATCTGTTCTCAGATTCCACAGAAATAAGTCTAGCAAAGAGTTCCACGAAATACCGATGTAGCTCTGTGAGATGAATGAACAGAACACTAAGCAGATTCTCAGAAAGCTTCTTTCCAGATTTCATCTGAGGATAATTCCTTTTTCACCATAGCCCTGTATGGGCTTCCAAATATCACTTTGCCAATTCCGCAAGAACTGTCTTAGCGAAAGGCTTCTTGAGGGGAAAGCTGTAAATCTGTGAGATGATTTCACAGAACACATAGATGTTTCACAGAAAGCTTCTTTCTCTTTGTTATCGGAGGATATTTCCTTTGGCCCTATAGTCTTCAAAGGGATCCGAAATATCTGTTCTCAGATTCCACAGAAATAAGGCTAGCAAAGAGATCCACGAAATACAGATGTAACTCTGTGAGTGGAAGTCACAGAACACTAAGCGGTTTCTCAGAAAGCTTCTTTCCAGATTTCGTCTGAGGATATTTGCTTTTCCACCAGAGCCCTCTATGGGCTTCCAAATATCACTTTGCCAATTCCACAAGAACTCTCTTAGCGAAAGGCTTCTTGAGGAGAAAGCTGTAACTTTGTGAGATGATTTCACAGAACACAAAGAAGTCTCTCAGAGCTTCTTTCTCTTTGTTATCGGAGGATATTTCCTTTGGCCCTATAGTCTTCAAAGGGATCCGAAATGTCTGTTCTCATATTCCACAGAAATAAGGCTAGCGAAGAGATCCACGAAATACAGATGTAACTCTGTGAGATGAATTAACAGAACACTAGGCAGTTTCTCAGAAAACTTCTTTCCAGATTTCATCTGAGGATATTTCCTTTTTCACTATAGCCCTCTATGGGCTTCCAAATATCACTTTGCCAATTCCACAAGAACTGTCTTAGCGAAAGGCTTCTTGAGGGGAAAGTTGTAACTATATGAGATGATTTCACAGAACACAAAGAAGTTTCTCAGAAAGCTTCTTTCTCTTTGTTATCGGAGGATATTTCTTTAGGCCCTATAGTCTTCAAAGGGATCCGAAATATCTGTTCTCAGATTCCACAGAAATAAGGCTAGCAAAGATATACTCGAAATACAGATGTAACTCTTTGAGTGGAAGTCACAGAACACTAAGCAGTTTCTCAGAAAGCTTCTTTCCAGATTTCATCTGAGGATATTTCCTTTTTCACCATAGCCCTCTATGGGCTTCCAAATATCACTTTGCCAATTCCACAAGAACTATCTTAGCGAAAGGCTTCTCGGAGGGAAAGCTGAAACTCTGTGAGATGATTTCACAGAAAATAAAGAAGTTTCTCAGAAAGCTTCTTTCTCTCTGTTATCGGAGGATATTTCCTTTGGCCCTATAGTCTTCAAAGGGATCCGAAATATCTGTTCTCAGATTCCACAGAAATAAGGCTAGCAAAGACATCCACGAAATACAGATGTAACTCTGTGAGTGGATGTCACAGAACACTAAGCGGTTTCTCAGAAAGCTTCTTTCCATATTTTATCTGAGGATATTTCCTTTTTCACCATAGCCCTCTATGGGCTTCCAAATATCACTTTGCCAATTCCACAAGAACTGTCTTAGCGAAAGGCTTCTTGAGGGGAAAGCTGTAACTCTGTGAGATGATTTCACAGAACACAAAGAAGTTTCTCAAAAAGCTTCTTTCAGTTTGTTATCGGAGGATACCTCCTTTGGCCCTATAGTCTTCAAAGGGATCCGAAATATCTGTTCTCAGATTCCACAGAAATAAGTCTAGCAAAGAGTTCCACGAAATACCGATGTAGCTCTGTGAGATGAATGAACAGAACACTAAGCAGATTCTCAGAAAGCTTCTTTCCAGATTTCATCTGAGGATAATTCCTTTTTCACCATAGCCCTGTATGGGCTTCCAAATATCACTTTGCCAATTCCGCAAGAACTGTCTTAGCGAAAGGCTTCTTGAGGGGAAAGCTGTAAATCTGTGAGATGATTTCACAGAACACATAGATGTTTCACAGAAAGCTTCTTTCTCTTTGTTATCGGAGGATATTTCCTTTGGCCCTATAGTCTTCAAAGGGATCCGAAATATCTGTTCTCAGATTCCACAGAAATAAGGCTAGCAAAGAGATCCACGAAATACAGATGTAACTCTGTGAGTGGAAGTCACAGAACACTAAGCGGTTTCTCAGAAAGCTTCTTTCCAGATTTCGTCTGAGGATATTTGCTTTTCCACCAGAGCCCTCTATGGGCTTCCAAATATCACTTTGCCAATTCCACAAGAACTCTCTTAGCGAAAGGCTTCTTGAGGAGAAAGCTGTAACTTTGTGAGATGATTTCACAGAACACAAAGAAGTCTCTCAGAGCTTCTTTCTCTTTGTTATCGGAGGATATTTCCATTGGCCCTATAGTCTGCAAAGGTATCCGAAATATCTGTTCTCAGATTCCACAGAAATAAGGTTAGCAAAGAGATCCACGAAATACAGATGTAGCTCTGAGAGATGAATTAACAGAACACTAAGCATTTTCTCAGAAAGATTCTTTCCAGATTTCATTTGAGGATATTTCCTTTTTCACCATAGCCCTCTGTGGGCTTCCAAATATCACTTTGACAATTCCACAAGAACTGTCTTAGCGAAAGGCTTCTTGAGGGGAAAGCTGTAACTCTTTGAGATGGTTTCACAGAACACAAAGAGGTTTCTCAGGAAGCTTCTTTCTCTGTTATCGCAGGATATCTCCTTTTGCCCTGTAGTCTTCAAAGTGATCCGAAATACCTGTTCTCAGATTCCACAGAAATAAGGCTAGCGAAGAGATCCACGAAATACAGATGTAACTCTGTTAGTGGAAGTCACAGAACACTAAACGGTTTATCAGAAAGCTTCTCTAAGATTTCATCTGAGGATATTTACTTTTTCACCATAGCCCACTGTGGGCTTGCAAATACCACTTGGCCAATTCCACAAGAACTGTCTTAGCGAAAGGCTTCTTGAGGGGAAAGCTGTAACTCTATGAGATGATTTCACAGAACACAAAGAAGTTTCTCAGAAAGCTTCTTTCACTTTGTTATCGGAGGATATTTCTTTTGGCCCCATAGTCTTCAAAGGGATCCGAAATATCTGTTCTCAGATTCCACAGAAATAAGGCTAGCAAAGATACACACGAAATACAGATGTAGCTCTGTGAGATGAATTAACAGAACACTAAGCAGTTTCTCAGAAAGCTTCTTTCCAGATTTCCTCTGAGGATATTTCCTTTTTCAACATAGCCCAGTATGGGCTTCCAAATATCACTTTGCCAATTCCACAAGAACTGTCTTAGCGAAAGACTTCTTGAGGGGAAAGCTGTAACGCTGTGAGATGATTTCACAGAACACAAAGAAGTTTCTCAGAAAAGTTCTTTATCTTTGTTATCGGAGGATATTTCCTTAGATCTATTGTCCTCAAAGGGATCCGAAATATCTGTTCTCATACTCCAAAGAAATAAATCTAGCAAAGAGATCCACGAAATACAGATGTAACTCTGTGAGATGAATTAACAGAACACTAAGCAGTTTCTCAGAAAGCTTCCTACCAGATTTCATCTGAGGATATTTCCTTTTTCACCATAGCCCTCTATGGGCTTCCAAATATCACTTTGCCAATTCCACAAGAACTGTCTTAGCGAAAGGCTTCTTGAGGGGAAAGCTGTATCTCTGTGAGATGATTTCACCGAACACAAAGAAGTTTCTCAGAAAGCTTCTTTCTCTTTGTTATCGGAGGATATTTCCTTTGGCCCTATAGTCTTCAAAGGGATCCGAAATATCTGTTCTCAGATTCCACAGAAATAAGACTAGCAAAGACATCCACGAAATACAGATGTAGCTCTGTGAGATGAATGAACAGAACACTAAGCAGTTTCCCAGAAAGCTTCTTTCCAGATTTCATCTGAGGATTTTTCCTTGTTCACCATAGCCCTCTATGGGCTTCCAAATATCACTTTGCCAATTCCACAAGAACTGTCTTAGCGAAAGGCTTCTTGAGGGGAAAGCTGTAACTCTGTGAGACGATTTCACACAACACAAAGAAGTTTCTCAGAAAAGTTCTTTATCTTTGTTATGGGAGGATATTTCCTTTAGCCCTATAGTCTTCAAAGGGATCCGAAATATCTGTTCTCATATTCCACAGAAATAAGGCTAGCAAAGAGATCCATGAAATACAGATGTAACTCTGTGAGATGAATTACCAGAACACTAGGCAGTTTCTCAGAAAGCTTCTTTCCAGATTTCATCTGAGGATATTTCCTTTTTCACCATAGCCCTCTATGGGCTTCCAAATATCACTTTGCCAATTCCACAAGAACTGTCTTAGCGAAAGGCTTCTAGAGGGGAAAGCTGTAACTCTGTGAGATGAATTCACAGAACACAAAGAAGTTTCTCAGAAAGCTTCTTTCTCTTTGTTACCTGAGGATATTTCCTTTTGCCCTATAGTCTTCAAAGGGATCCGAAATATCTGTTCTCAGATTCCACAGAAATAAGGCTAGCAAAGAGATCCACGAAATACAGATGTAACTCTGTGAGTGGAAGTCACAGAACACTAAGCGGTTTCTCAGAAAGCTTCTTTCCATATTTCATCTGAGGATATTTCCTTTTTCACCAAAGCCCTCCATGGGCTTCCAAATATTACTTTGCCAATTCCACAAGAACTGTCTTAGCGAAAGGCTTCTTGAGGGGAAAGCTGTAACTCTGTGAGATGATTTCACAGAACACAAAGAAGTTTCTCAGAAAGCTTCTTTCTCTTTGTTATCGGAGGATATTTCCTTTGACCCTCTAGTCTTCAATGGGATCCGAAATATCTGTTCTCAGATTCCACAGAAATAAGGCTAGCAAAGAGATCCACGAAATACAGATGTAGCTCTGTGAGATGAATTAACAGAATACTAAGCAGTTTCTCAGAAAGCTTCTTTCCAGATTTCATCTGAGGATATTTCCTTTTTCTCCATAGCCCTCTATGGGCTTCCAAATATCACTTTGCCAATTCCACAAGAACTGTCTAAGCGAAATGCTTCTTGAGGGGAAAGCTGTAACTCTGTGAGATGATTTCACACAACACAAATCAGTTTCTCAGAAAAGTTCTTTATCTTTGTTATCGGAGGATATTTCCTTTAGCCCTATAGTCTTCAAAGAGATCCGAAATATTTGTTCTCAGATTCCACAGAAATAAGGCTAGCAAAGAGATTCACGAAATACAGATGTAACTCTGTGAGATGAATTAACAGAACACTAGGCAGTTTCTCAGAAAGCTTCTTTACAGATTTCATCTGAGGATATTTCCTTTTTCACCATAGCCCTGTATGGGCTTCCAAATATCACTTTGCCAATTCCACAAGAACTGTCTTAGCGAAAGGCTTCTTGAGGGGAAAGCTGTAACTCTGTGAGATGATTTCACAGAACACAAAGAAGTTTCTCAGAGAGCTTCTTTCTCTTTGTTATCGGAGGATATTTCCTTTGGCCCTATAGTCTTCAAAGGGATTCGAAATATCTGATCTCAGATTCCACAGAAATAAGGCTACCAAAGAGATCCATGAAATACAGATGTAACTCTGTGAGGTGAATTCACAGAACACTAAGCAGTTTCTCAGAAAGCTTCTTTCCAGATTTCATCTGAGGATATTTGCTTTTTCACCATAGCCCTCTATGGGCTTCCAAATATCACTTTGCCAATTCCACAAGAACTGTCTTAGCGAAAGGCTTCTTGAGGGGAAAGCTGTAACTCTGTGAGATGATTTCCCAGAACACAAAGTAGTTTCTCAGAAAAGTTCTTTATCTTTGTTATCGGAGGATATTTCCTTTGGCCCTGTAGTCTTCAAAGGGATCCGAAATATCTGTTCTCAGATTCCAGAGAAATTAGGCTAGTAAAGAGATCCACGAAATACAGATGTAACTCTGTGAGTGGAAGTCACAGAACACTAAGCGGTTCCTCAGAAAGCTTCTTTCCAGAATTCATCTGAGGATATTTCTTTTTTCACCCTAGCCTGTATGGGCTTCCAAATATCACTTTGCCAATTCCACAAGAACTGTCTTAGCGAAAGGCTTCTTGAGGGGAAAGCTGTAACTCTGTGAGTTGATTTCACAGAACACAAAGAAATTTCTCAGGAAGCTTCTTTCTCTGTTATCGCATGATATCTCCTTTGGCCCTATAGTCTTCAAAGGGATCCGAAATATCTGTTCTCAGATTCCACAGAAATAAGGCTAGCAAAGAGATCCACGAAAAACAGATGTATCTCTGTGAGATGAATGAACAGAACACTAAGCAGTTTCTCAGAAAGCTTCTTTCCAGATTTCATCTGAGGATATTTCCTTTTTCACCATAGCCCTGTATGGGCTTCCAAATATCACTTTGCCAATTCCACAAGAACTGTCTTAGCGAAAGGCTTCTTGAGGGAAAAGCTGTAACTCTGTGAGATGATTTCACAGAACACAAAGAAGTTCCTCAGAAACTTCTTTCTCTTTGTTATCAGAGGATATTTCCTTTGGCCCTATAGTCTTCAAAGGGATCCGAAATATCTGTTCTCAGATTCCACAGAAATAAGGCGAGCAAAGAGATCCACGAAATACAGATGTAACTCTGTGAGTGGAAGTCACAGAACACTAAGCGGTTTCTCAAAAAGCTTCTTTCCAGATTTCATCTGAGGATATTTGCTTTTTCACCTTAGCCCTCTATGGGCTTGCAAATATCACTTTGCCAATTCCACAAGAACTGTCTTAGCTAAAGGCTTCTTGAGGGGAAAGCTGTAACTCTGTGAGATGATTTCACAGAACACAAAGAAGTTTCTCAGAAAGCTTCTTTATCTTTGTTATCACAGGATATTTCCTTTGGCCTTATAGTCTTCAAAGGGATACGAAATATCTGTTCTCAGACTCCACAGAAATAAGGCAGGCAAAGAGATCCACGAAATACACATGTAACTCTGTGAGATGAATTAACAGAACACTAAGCGGTTTCTCAGAATGATTCTTTCCAGATTTCATCTGAGGATGTTTCCTTTTTCAACATAGCCCTCTATGGGCTTCCATATATCACTTTGCCAATTCCACAAGAACTGTCTTAGCGAAAGGCTTCTTGAGGGGAAAGCTGTAACTCTGTGAGATGATTTCACAGAACACAAAGAAGTTTCTCAGAAAGCCTCTTTCTCAGTTATCGGAGGATACCTCCTTTGGCCCTATAGTCTTCAAAGGTATCCGAAATATCTGTTCTCAGATTCCACAGAAATAAGGCTAGCAAAGAGTTCCACGAAATACAGATGTAGCTCTGTGAGGTGAATGAACAGAACACTAAGCAGATTCTCAGAAAGCTTCTTTCCAGATTTCATCTGAGGATATTTCCTTTTTCACCGTAGCCCTGAATGGGCTTCCAAATATCACTTTGCCTATTCCACAAGAACTGTCTTAGCGAAAGGCTTCTTGAGGGGAAAGCTGTAACTCTGTGAGATGATTTCACAGAACACAAAGAAGTTTCTCAAAAAGCTTCTTTCTCTTTGTTATCGGAGGATATTCTTTTGCCCTATAGTCTTCAAAGGGATCTGAAATATCTGTTCTCAGATTCCACAGAAATAAGGCTAGCAAAGAGATCCACGAAATACAGATGTAGCTCTGTGAGATGAATTAACAGAACCCTAAGCAGTTTCTCAGAAAGCTTCTTTCCAGATTTCATCTGGGGATATTTCCTATTTCACCGTAGCCCTCTATGGGCTTCCAAATATCACTTTGAAAATTCCACAAGAACTGTCTTAGCGAAATGCTTCTTGAGGGGAAAGCTGTAACTCTGTGAGATGATTTCACAGAACACAAAGAAGTTTCTCAGAAAGCCTCTTTCTCAGTTATCGGAGGATACCTCCTTTGGCCCTATAGTCTTCAAAGGTATCCGAAATATCTGTTCTCAGATTCCACATAAATAAGGCTAGCAAAGAGTTCCACGAAATACAGATGTAGCTCTGTGAGGTGAATGAACAGAACACTAAGCAGATTCTCAGAAAGCTTCTTTCCAGATTTCATCTGAGGATATTTTCTTTTTCAGCATAGCCCTCTACGGGCTTCCAAATATCACTTTGCCAATTCCACAAGAACTGTCTTAGCGAAAGGCTTCTTGATGGGAAAGCTGTAACTCTGTGAGATGATTTCACAGAACACAAAGAAGTTTCTCAGAGCTTCTTTCTCTTTGTTATCGGAGGATATTTCCTTTGGCCCTATAGTCTTCAAAGGTATCCGAAATATCTGTTCTCAGATTCCACAGAAATAAGGCTAGCAAAGAGATCCACGAAATACAGATGTAGCTCTGTGAGATGAATTAACAGAACACTAAGCAGTTTCTCAGAAAGCTTCTTACCAGATTTCATCTGAGGATATTTCCTTTTTCACCATAGCCCTCTATGGGCTTCCAAATATCACTTTGCCATTTCCACAAGAACTGTCTTAGCGAAAGGCTTCTTGAGGGGAAAGCTGTAACTCTGTGAGATGATTTCACAGAACACAAAGAAGTTTCTCAGAAAGCTTCTTTCTCTTTGTTATCGGAGGATAATTCCTTTGGCCCTATAGTCTTCAAAGGGATCCGAAATATCAGTTCTCAGATTCCACAGACATAAAGCTACCAAAGAGATCCACGAAATACAGATGTAACACTGTGAGATGAATTAACAGAACACTAAGCAGTTTCTCCGAAAGATTCTTTCCAGATTTAATGTGAGAAAATTTGCTTTTTCACCTTAGCCCTCTATGGGCTTCCAAATATCACTTTGCCAATTCCACAAGAACTGTCTTAGCCAAAGGCTTCTTGAGGGGAAAGCTGTAACGCTGTGAGATGATTTCACAGAACACAAAGAAGTTTCTCAAAAAGCTTCTTTCTCTTTGTTATCGGAGGATATTCTTTTGCCCTATAGTCTTCAAAGGGATCCGAAATATCTGTTCTCAGATTCCACAGAAATAAGGCTAGCAAAGAGATCCACGAAATACAGATGTAGCTCTGTGAGATGAATTAACAGAACACTAAGCAGTTTCTCAGAAAGCTTCTTTCCAGATTTCATCTGGGGATATTTCCTATTTCACCGTAGCCCTCTATGGGCTTCCAAATATCACTTTGCCAATTCCACAAGAACTGTCTTAGCGAAAGGCTTCTTGAGGGGAAAGCTGTAACTCTGTGAGATGATTTCAGAGAACACAAAGAAGTTTCTGAGAAAGCTTCTTTCTCTTTGTTATCGGAGGATATTTCCTTTGGCCCTATAGTCTTCAAAGGGATCCGAAATATCAGTTCTAGATTCCACAGAAATAAGGCTAGCAAAGAGTTCCACGAAATACAGATGTAACTCTGTGAGATGAATTAACAGAACACTAAGCAGTTTCTCAGAAAGCTTCTTTCCAGATTTCATCTGAGAAAATTTCCTATTTCACCTTAGCCCTCTATGGGCTTCCAAATATCACTTAGCCAATTCCACAAGAACTGTCTTAGCGAAAGGCTTCTTGAGGGGAAAGCTGTAACGCTGTGAGATGATTTCACAGAACACAAAGAAGTTTCCCAGAAAAGTTCATTATCTTTGTTATCGGAGGATATTTCTTTAGCGCTAAAGTCTTCCAAGGGATCCGAAATATCTGTTCTCATACTCCACAGAAATAAGGCTAGCAAAGAGATCAACGAAATACAGATGTAACTCTGTGAGATGAATGAACAGAACACTAAGCAGTTTCTCAGAAAGCTTCTTTCCAGATTTCATCTGAGGATATTTCCTTTTTCACCATAGCCCATTCTGGGCTTCCAAATATCACTTTGCCAATTCCACAAGAACTGTCTTAGCGATAGGCTTCTTGAGGGGAAAGCTGTAAATCTGTGAGATGATTTCACAGAACACAAAGATGTTTTGCAGACAGCTTCTTCCTCTTTGTTATCGTAGGATATTACCTTTTGCCCAATAGTCTTCAAAGGGATCCGAAATATCTGTTCTCAGATTCCACAGAAATAAGGCTAGCAAAGAGATCCACGAAATACAGATGTAACTCTGTGAATGGAAGTCACAGAACACTAAGCGGTTTCTCAAAATCTTCTTTCCAGATTTCATCTGAGGATATTTTCTTTTTCAGCATAGCCCTCTACGGGCTTCCAAATATCACTTTGCCAATTTCAGAAGTACTGTCTTAGAGAAGGCTCCTTGTGGGGAAAGCTGTAAATCTGTGAGATGATTTCACAGAACACAAAGAAGTTTCTGAGAAAGCTTCTTTCTCTTTGTTATCGGAGGATGTTTCCTTTGGCCCTATAGTCTTCAAAGGGATCCGAAATATCTGTTCTCAGGTTCCACAGAAATAAGGCTAGCAAACAGATCCACGAAATACAGATGTAACTCTGTGAGATGAATTAACAGAACACTAAGCAGTTTCTCAGAAAGCTTCTATCCAGATTTCATCTGAGGATATTTCCATTTTCACCATAGCCCTCTATGGGCTTCCAAATATCACTTTGCCAATTCCACAATAACTGTCTTAGCGAAAGGCTTCTTGAGGGGAAAGCTGTAACTCTGTGAGATGATATCACAGAACACAAAGAAGTTTCTCAGAAAAGTTCTTTATCTTTGTTATCGGAGGATATTTCCCTTGGCCCTGTAGTCTTCAAAGGGATCCGAAATATCTGTTCCCATATTCCAGAGAAATAAGGCTAGCAAAGAGATCCACGAAATACAGATGTAACTCTGTGAGTGGAAGTCACATAACACCTGACGGTTTCTCAGAAATCTTCTTTCCAGATTTCATCTTAGGATATTTCCTTTTTTAACATAGCCCTCTATGGGATTCCAAATATCACTTTGCCAATTCCACAAGAACTATCTTAGCGAAAGGCTTCTTGAGGGGAAAGCTGTAACTCTGTGAGATGTTTTCACAGAACACAAAGAAGTTTCTCAGAAAGCTTCTTTCTCTGTTATCGGAGGATATTTCCTTTTTCCCTATAGTCATCAAAGGGATCCGAAATATCTGTTCTCAGATTCCACAGAAATAAGGCTAGCAAAGAGATCCACGAAATACAGATGTAACTCTGTGAGTGGAAGTCTCAGAACACTAAGCGGTTCCTCAGAAAGCTTCTTCCCAGATTTCATCTGAGGATATTTCCTTTTTCACTATAGCCCTGTATGGGCTTCCAAATATCACTTTGCAAATTCCACAAGAACTGTCTTAGCGAAAGGCTTCTTGAGGGGAAAGCTGTAACTCTTTGAGATGATTTCACAGAACACAAAGAAGTTTCTCAGGAGGCTTCTTTCTCTGTTATCGGAGGTTATCTCCTTTGGCCCTATAGTCTTCAAGGGGATCCGAAATATCTGTTCTCAGATTCCACAGAAATAAGGCTAGCAAAGAGATCCACGAAATACAGATGTAACTCTCTGGGATGAATGAACAGAACACTATGCAGTTTCTCAGAAAGCTTCTTTCCAGATTTCATCAGAGGATATTTCCTTTTTCACCATTGTCCTGTATGGGCTTCCAAATATCACTTTGCCATTTCCAGAAGAACTGTCTTAGCGAAAGGCTTCTTGAGGGGAAAGCTGTAACTCTGTGAGATGATTTCACAGAACACAAAGAAGTTTCTGAGAAAGCTTCTTTCTCTTTGTTATCGGAGGATATTTCCTTTGGCCCTATAGTCTTCAAAGGGATCCGAAATATCTGTTCTCAGGTTCCACAGAAATAAGGCTAGCAAACAGATCCACGAAATACAGATGTAACTCTGTGAGATGAATTAACAGAACACTAAGCAGTTTCTCAGAAAGCTTCTATCCAGATTTCATCTGAGGATACTTCCATTTTCACCATAGCCCTCTTTGGGCTTCCAAATATCACTTTGCCAATTCCACAATAACTGTCTTAGCGAAAGGCTTCTTGAGGGGAAAGCTGTAACTCTGTGAGATGATTTCACAGAACACAAAGAAGTTTCTCAGAAAACTTCTTTATCTTTGTTATCGGAGTATATTTCCCTTGGCCCTGTAGTCTTCAAAGGGATCCGAAATATCTGTTCTCATATTCCAGAGAAATAAGCCTAGCAAAGAGATCCACGAAATGCAGATGTAACTCTGTGAGTGGAAGTCACATAACTCAAAGCGGTATCTCAGAAAGCTTGTTTCCTGATTTCATCTGAGGATATTTCCTTTTTCACTATGGCCCTATATGGGCTTGCAAATATCACTTTGCCAATTCCACAAGAACTGTCTTAGCGAAAGGCTTCTTGAGGGGAAAGCTGTAACTCTGTGAGATGATTTCACAGAACACAAAGAAGTTTCTCAGAAAGCTTCTTTCTCTTTGTTATCGGAGGATATTTCCTTTGGCCCTATAGTCTTCAAAGGGATCCGAAATATTTGTTCTCAGATTCCACAGAAATAAGGCTGGCAAAGATATCCACGAAATACAGATGTAACTCTGTGAGTGGAAGTCACAGAACACTAAGCGGTTTCTCAGAATGCCTCTTTCCAGATTTCATCTGAGGATATTTCCTTTTTCAACATAGCCCTGTAAGGGCTTCCAAATATCACTTTGCCAATTCCAGAAGAACTGTCTTAGCGAAAGGCTTCTTGAGGGGAAAGCTGTAACTCTGTGAGATGTTTTCACAGAACACAAAGAAGTTTCTCAGAAAGCTTCTTTCTCTGTTATCGGAGGATATTTCCTTTTTCCCTATAGTCTTCAACGGGATCCGAAATATCTGTTCTCAGATTCCACAGAAATAAGGCTAGCAAAAAGATCCACGAAATACAGATGTAGCTCTGTGCGATGAATTAACAGAACACTAAGCAGTTTCTCAGAAAGCTTCTTTCCAGATTTCATCTGAGGATATTTCCTTTTTTAACAAAGTCCTCTATGGGCTTCCAAATATCACTTTGCCAATTCCACAAGAACTGTCTTAGCGAAAGGCTTCTTGAGGGGAAAGCTGTAACTCTGTGAGATGATTTCACAGAACACAAAGAAGTTTCTCAGAAAGCTTCTTGCTCTTTGTTATCGGAGGATATTTCCTTTGGCCCTGTAGTCTTCAACGGGATCCGAAATATAAGTTCTCAGATTCCACAGAAATAAGGCTAGCAAAGAGATCCACGAAATACAGATGTAACTCTTTGAGTGGAAGTCACAGAACACTAAGCGGTTTCTCACAAAGCTTCTTTCCAGATTTCATCTGAGGATATTTGCTTTTTCAGCATAGCCCTCTATGGGCTTCCAAATATCACTTTGCCAATTCCAGAACAACTGTCTTAGCGAAAGGCTTCTTGAGGGGAAAGCTGTAACTCTGTGACATGATTTCACAGAACACAAAGAAGTTTCTGAGAAAGCTTCTTTCTCTTTGTTATCGGAGGATATTTCCTTTGGCCCTATAGTCTTCAAAGGGATCCGAAATATCTGTTCTCAGATTCCACAGAAATAAGGCTGACAAAGATATCCACGAAATACAGATGTAACTCTGTGAGTGGAAGTCACAGAACACTAAACGGTTTCTCAGAAATCTTCTTTCCAGATTTCATCTTAGGATATTTCCTTTTTTAACATAGCCCTCTATGGGATTCCAAATATCACTTTGCCAATTCCACAAGAACTGTCTTAGCGAAAGGCTTCTTGAGGGGAAAGCTGTAACTCTGTGAGATGTTTTCACAGAACACAAAGAAGTTTCTCAGAAAGCTTCTTTCTCTGTTATCGGAGGATATTTCCTTTTTCCCTATAGTCTTCAAAGGGATCCGAAATATCTGTTCTCAGATTCTACAGAAATAAGGCTTACAAAGAGATCCACGAAATACAGATGTAACTCTGTGAGTGGAAGTCACAGAACACTAAGCGGTTCCTCAGAAAGCTTCTTTCCAGATTTCATCTGAGGATATTTCCTTTTTCACCATAGCCCTGTATGGGCTTCCAAATATCACTTTGCCATTTCCAGAAGAACTGTCTTAGCGAAAGGCTTCTTGAGGGGAAAGCTGTAACTCTGTGAGATGATTTCACAGAACACAAAGAAGTTTCTGAGAAAGCTTCTTTCTCTTTGTTATCGGAGGATATTTCCTTTGGCCCTATAGTCTTCAAAGGGATCCGAAATATCTGTTCTCAGGTTCCACAGAAATAAGGCTAGCAAAGAGATCCACGAAATACAGATGTAACTCTGTGAGATGAATTAACAGAACACTAAGCAGTTTCTCAGAAAGCTACTATCCAGATTTCATCTGAGGATATTTCCTTTTTCACCATAGCCCTCTATGGGCTTCCAAATATCACTTTGCCAATTCCACAAGAACAGTCTTAGCGAAAGGCTTCTTTAGGGGAAAGCTGTAACTATGTGAGATGATTTCGCAGAACACAAATAAGTTTCTCAGAAAGCTTCTTTCTCTTTGTTATCGGAGGATATTTCCTTTGGCCCTATAGTCTTCAAAGGGATCCGAAATATCTGTTCTCAGATTCCACAGAAATAAGGCTAGCAAAGAGATCCACGAAATACAGATTTAACTCTGTGAGTGGAAGTCACAGAACACTAAGCGGTTTCTCTGAAAGCTTCTTTCCAGATTTCATCTGAGTATATTTGCTTTTTCAGCATAGCCCTCTAAGGGCTTCCAAATATCACTTTGCCAATTCCACAAGAACAGTCTTAGCGAAAGGCTTCTTGAGGGGAAAGCTGTAACTCTGTGAGATGATTTCACAGAACACAAAGAAGTTTCTCAGAAAGCTTCTTTCTCTTTGTTATCGGAGGATATTTCCATTGGCCCTATAGTCTTCAAAGGGATCCGATATATCTGTTCTGAGATTCCACAGAAATAACGATAGCAAAGAGATCCACGAAATACAGATGTAACTCTGTGAGATGAATTATCAGAACACTAAGCAGTTTCTCAGAAAACTTCTTTCCAGATTTCATCTAAGGATATTTCCTTTTTCACCATAGCCCTCTATGGGCTTCCAAATATCACTTTGCCAATTCCACAAGAACTGTCTTAGCGAAAGGCTTCTTGAGGGGAAAGCTGTAACTCTGTGAGATGATTTCACAGAACACAAAGAAGTTTCTCAGAGCTTCTTTCTCTTTGTTATCGGAGGATATTTCCTTTGGTCCTATAGTCTTCAAAGGGATCCGAAATATCTGTTCTCAGACTCCAAAGAAATAAGGCTAGCAAAGAGATCCACGAAATACAGATGTAACTCTGTGAGTGGAAGTCACATAACTCAAATCGGTATCTCAGAAAGTTTCTTTCCTGATTTCATCTGAGGATATTTCCTTTTTCACTATGGCCCTATATGGGATTGCAAATATCACTTTGCCAATTCCACAAGAAGTGTCTTAGCGAAAGGCTTCCTGACGGGAAAGCTGTAACTCTCTTAAATGATTTCACAGAACACAAAGAAGTTTCTCAGAAAGCTTCTTTCTCTGTTATCGGAGGATATTTCTTTTTTCCCTATAGTCTTCAAAGTGATCCGAAATATCTGTTCTCATATTCCACAGAAATAAGGCTAGCAAAGAGATCCACGAAATACAGATGTAACTCTGTGAGTGGAAGTCACAGAACACTAACCGGTTTCTCAGAAAGCTTCTTTCCAGATTTCATCTGAGGATATTTCCTTTTTCAACATAGCCCTCTATGGGCTTCCAAATATCACTTTGCCAATTCCACAAGAACTGTCTTAGCGAAAGGCTTCTTGAGGGGAAAGCTGTAACTCTGTGAGATGATTTTACAGAACACAAAGAAGTTTCTCAGAAAGCTTCTTTCTCTGTTATCGGAGGATACCTCCTTTGGCCCTATAGTCTTCAAAGGGATCCGAAATATCTGTTCTCAGATTCCACAGAAATAAGGCTAGCAAAGAGTTCCACGAAATACAGATGTAGCTCTGTGAGATGAATGAACAGAACACTAAGCAGATTCTCAGAAATCTTCTTTCCAGATTTCATCTGAGGATATTTCCTTTTTCACCATAGCCCTGAATGGGCTTCCAAATATCACTTTGCCAATTCCACAAGAACTGTCTTAGCGAAAGGCTTCTTGAAGGGAAAGCTGTAAATCTGTGAGATTATTTCACAGAACACAAAGAAGTTTCTCAAAAAGCTTCTTTCTCTTTGTTATCGGAGGATATTTCCTTTTGCCCTATAGTCTTCTATGGGATCCGAAATATCTGTTCTCAGATTCCACAGAAATAAGGCTAGCAAAGAGATCCACGAAATACAGATGTAACTCTGTGAGTGGAAGTCTCAGAACACTAAGCGGTTTCTCAGAAAGCTTCTTTCCAGATTTCATCTGAGGATATTTGCTTTTTCAGCATAGCCCTCTATGGGCTTCCAAATATCACTTTGCCAATTCCACAAGAACTGTCTTAGCGAAAGGCTACTTGAGGGGAAAGCTGTAACTCTGTGAGATGATTTCACAGAACACAAAGAAGTTTCTCAGAAAGCTTCTTTCTCTTTGTTATCGGAGGATATTTCCTTTGGCCCTGTAGTCTTCAAAGGGATCCGAAATATCTGTTCTCAGATTCCACAGAAATAAGGCTAGCAAAGAGATCCACGAAATACAGATGTAGCTCTGTGAGTTGAATTAACAGAACACTAAGCAGTTTCTCAGAAAGCTTCTTTCCAGATTTCATCTGAGGATATTTCCTTTTTCACCATAGCCCTCTATGGGCTTCCAAATATCACTTTGTCAATTCCACAAGAACTGTCTTAGCGAAAGGCTTCTTGAGGGGAAAGCTGTAACTCTGTGAGATGATTTCACAGAACACAAAGAAGTTTCTCAGAAAGCTTCTTTCTCTTTGTTATCGGAGGATATTTCCTTTGGCCCTATAGTCTTCAAAGGGATCCGAAATATCTGTTCTCAGATTCCACAGAAATAAGGCTAGCAAGGAGATCCACGAAATACAGATGTAACTCTGTGAGATGAATTCTCAGAACACTAAGCAGTTTCTCAGAAAGCTTCTTTCCAGATTTCATCTGAGGATATTTCCTTTTTCACCATAGCCCTGAATGGGCTTCCAAATATCACTTTTCCTATTCCACAAGAACTGTCTTAGAGAAAGGCTTCTTGAGGGGAAAGCTGTAAATCTGTGAGATTATTTCACAGAACACAAAGAAGTTTCTCAAAAAGCTTCTTTCTCTTTGTTATCGGAGGATATTTCCTTTGGCCCTATAGTCTTCAAAGGGATCCGAAATATCTCTTCTCAGACTCCACAGAAATAAGGCTAGCAAAGAGATCCACGAAATACAGATGTAGCTCTGTGAGATGAATTAACAGAACACTAAGCAGTTTCTCAGAAAACTTCTTTCCAGATTTCATCTGAGGATATTTCCTTTTTCACCATAGCCCTCTATGGGCTTCCAAATATCACTTTTCCAATTCCACAAGAACTGTCTTAGCGAAAGGCTTCTTGAGGGGAAAGCTGTAACTCTGTGAGATGATTTCACAGAACACAAAGAAGTTTCTCAGAAAGCTTCTTTCTCTTTGTTATCGGAGGATATTTCCTTTGGCCCTATAGTCTTCAAAGGGATCCGAAATATCTGTTCTCAGATTCCACAGAAATAAGGCTAGCAAGGAGATCCACGAAATACAGATGTAACTCTGTGAGATGAATTCTCAGAACACTAAGCAGTTTCTCAGAAAGCTTCTTTCCAGATTTCATCTGAGGATATTTCCTTTTTCACCATAGCCCTGAATGGGCTTCCAAATATCACTTTTCCTATTCCACAAGAACTGTCTTAGAGAAAGGCTTCTTGAGGGGAAAGCTGTAAATCTGTGAGATTATTTCACAGAACACAAAGAAGTTTCTCAAAAAGCTTCTTTCTCTTTGTTATCGGAGGATATTTCCTTTTGCCCTATAGTCTTCAAAGGGATCCGAAATATCTGTTCTCAGATTCCACAGAAATAAGGCTAGCAAAGAGATCCACGAAATACAGATGTAACTCTGTGAGTGGAAGTCACAGAACACTAAGCGGTTTCTCCAAAAGCTTCTTTCCAGATTTCATCTGAGGATATTTGCTTTTTCAGCATAGCCCTCTATGGGCTTCCAAATATCACTTTGCCAATTCCACAAGAACTGTCTTAGCGAAAGGCTTCTTGAGGGGAAAGCTGTAACTCTGTGAGATGATTTCACAGAACACAAAGAAGTTTCTCAGAAAGCTTCTTTCTCTTTGTTATCAGAGGATATTTCCTTTGGCCCTATAGTCATCAAAGGGATCCGAAATATCACTTCTCAGATTCCACAGAAATAAGGCTACCAAAGAGATCCACGAAATACAGATGTAACACTGTGAGCTGAATTAACAGAACACTAAGCAATTTCTCAGAAAGCTTCTTTCCAGATTTCATCTGAGAAAATTTCCTTTTTCACCTTAGCCCTCTATGGGCTTCCAAATATCACTTTGCCAATTCCACAAGAACTGTCTTAGCGAAAGGCTTCTTGAGGGGAAAGCTGTAACGCTGTGAGATGATTTCCCAGAACACAAAGAAGTTTCTCAGAAAAGTTCTTTATCTTTGTTATCGGAGGATATTTCCTTAGCCCTATAGTCTTCAAGGGGATCCGAAATATCTGTTCTCATACTCCACAGAAATAAATCTAGCAAAGAGATCCACGAAATACAGATGTAACTCTGTGAGTGGAAGTCACAGAACTCTAAGCGGTTTCTCAGAAAGTTTCTTTCCAGATTTCATCTGAGGATATTTCCTTTTTCACCATAGACCTCTATGGGCTTCCAAATATCACTTTGCCAATTCTACAAGAACTGTCTTAGTGTAAGGCTTCTTGAGGGGAAAGCTGTAACTCTGTGAGATGATTTCACAGAACACAAAGAATTTTCTCAGAAGGCTTCTTTCTCTGTTATCGGAGGATATCTCCTTTGTCCCTATAGTCTTCAAAGTGATCCGAAATATCTGTTCTCAGATTCTACAGAAATAAGGCTAGCAAAGAGATCCACGAAATACAGATGTAGCTCTGTGAGATGAATTAACAGAACACTAAGCAGTTTCTCAGAAAGCTTCTTTACAGATTTCATGTGAGGATATCTCCTTTTTCACCATAGCCCTCTATGGGCTTCCACATATCACTTTGCCAATTCCACAAGAACTGTCTAAGCGAAAGGCTTCTAGAGGGGAAAGCTGTAACTCTGTGAGATGATTTCACACAACACAAAGAAGTTTCTCAGAAAAGTTCTTTATCTTTGTTATCGGAGGATATTTCCTTTAGCCCTATAGTCTTCAAAGGGATCCGAAATATCTGTTCTCATATTCCACAGAAATAAGGCTAGCAAAGAGATCCACGAAATACAGATGTAACTCTGTGAGCGGAAGTCACAGAACACTAAGCGGTTCCTCAGAAAGCTTCTTTCCAGATTTCATCTGAGGATATTTCCTTTTTCATCATAGCCCTCTATGGGCTTCCAAATATCACTTTGCCAATTCCACAAGAACTATCTTAGTGAAAGGCTTCTGGAGGGGAAAGCTGTAACTCTGTAAGATGATTTCACAGAACACAAAGAAGTTTCTCAGAAAGCTTCTTTCTCTGTTATCGGAGGATATCTCCTTTGGCCCTATAGTCTTCAAAGGGATCCGAAATATCTGTTCTCAGATTCCACAGAAATAAGGCTAGCAAAAGATCCACGAAATACAGATGTAACACTGTGAGCTGAATTAACAGAACACTAAGCAGTTTCTCAGAAAGCTTCTTTCCAGATTTCATCTGAGAAAATTTCCTTTTTCACCTTAGCCCTGTATGGGCTTCCAAATATCACTTTGCCAATTCCACAAGAACTGTCTTAGCGAAAGGCTTCTTGAGGGGAAAGCTGTAACGCTGTGAGATGATTTCACAGAACACAAAGAAGTTTCTCAGAAAAGTTCTTTATCTTTGTGTCGGAGGATATTTCCTTAGATCTATAGTCTTCAAAGGGATCCGAAATATCTGTTCTCATACTCCAAAGAAATAAGGGTTGCAAAGAGATCCACGAAATACAGATGTAACTCTGCGAGATGAATTAACAGAACAGTAAGGAGTTTCTCAGAAAACTTCCTTCTAGATTTCATCTGAGGATATTTCCTTTTTCACCATAGCCCTGTATGGGCTTCCAAATATCACTTTTCCAATTCCACAAGAACTGTCTTAGCGAAAGGCTTCTTGAGGGGAAAGCTGTAACTCTCTGAGATGATTTCCCAGAACACAAAGAAGTTTCTCAGAAAGCTTCTTTCTCTTTGTTATCGGAGGCTATTTCCTTTTGCCCTATAGTCTTCAAAGGGATCCGAAATATCTGTTCTGAGATTCCACAGAAATAAGGCTAGCAAAGAGATCCACGAAATACAGATGTAACTCTGTGAGTGGAAGTCACAGAACACTAAGCGGTTTTTCAGAAAGCTTCTTTCAGATTTCATCTGAGGATATTTCCTTTTTCACCGTAGCCCTCTATGGGCTTCCAAATATCACTTTGCCAATTCCACAAGAACTATCTTAGTGAAAGGCTTCTGGAGGGGAAAGCTGTAACTCTGTAAGATGATTTCACAGAACACAAAGAAGTTTCTCAGAAAGCTTCTTTCTCTGTTATCGGAGGATATCTCCTTTGGCCCTATAGTCTTCAAAGGGATCCGAAATATCTGTTCTCAGATTCCACAGAAATAAGGCTAGCAAAAGATCCACGAAATACAGATGTAACTCTGTGAGATGAATGAGCAGAACACTAAGCAGTTTCTCAGAAAGCTTCTTTCCAGATTTC
This sequence comes from Macaca fascicularis, assembly GCF_037993035.2. Classification (NCBI taxonomy): domain Eukaryota; kingdom Metazoa; phylum Chordata; class Mammalia; order Primates; family Cercopithecidae; genus Macaca; species Macaca fascicularis. The sequence continues at coordinate 89,309,390 of NC_088379.1, forward strand.
ATCTGAGGATATTTGCTTTTTCACCATAGATCTCTATGGGCTTCCAATTATCACTTTGCCAATTGCTCAAGAACTGTCTTAGCGAAAGGCTTCTTGAGGGGAATGCTGTAACTCTGTGAGATGATTTCACAGAACACAAAGAAGTTTCTCAGAAAAGTTCTTTATCTTTGTTATCCGAGGATATTTCCTTTGGCCCTATAGTCTTCAAAGGTATCTGAAATTAAGTGATCTCATATTCCACAGAAATAAATCTAGCAAAGAGATCCACGAAATACAGATGTAACTCTGTGAGGGGAAGTCACAGAACACTAAACGTTTTCTCAGAAAGCTTCTTTCCAGATTTCATCTGAGGATATTTCCTTTTTCACCATAGCCCTCTATGAGCTTCCAAATATCACTTTGACAATTCCATAAGAACTGTCTTAGCGAAAGGCTTCTTGAGGGGAAAGCTTTAACTCTGTGAGAAGATTTCACAGAACACAAAGAAGTTTCTCAGAAACTTCTTTCTCTCTGTTATCGGAGGATATTTCCTTTGGCCCTATAGTCTTCAAAGGGATCCGAAATATCTGTTCTCAGATTCCACAGAAATAAGGCTAACAAAGAGATCCACGAAATACAGATGTAACTCTTTGAGTGGAAGTCACAGAACACTAAGCGGTTCCTCAGAAAGCTTCTTTCCAGATTTCAACTGTGGATATTTCCTTTTTCACCATAGCCCTCTATGGGCTTCCAAATATCACTTTGCCAATTCCACAAGAACTGTCTTAGCGAAAGGTTTCTTGAGGGGAAAGCTGTAACTCTGTGAGATGATTTCACAGAACACAAAGAAGTTTCTCAGAAAGCTTCTTTCTCTTTGTTATCGGAGGATAATTCCTTTGGCCCTATAGTCTCCAAATTGATCCGAAATATCAGTTCTCAGATTCCACAGAAATAAGGCTACCAAAGAGATCCACGAAATACAGATGTAACACTGTGAGATGAATTAACAGAACACTAAGCAGTTTCTCAGAAAGATTCTTTCCAGATTTAATCTGAGAAAATTTCCTTTTTCACCTTAGCCCTCTATGGGCTTCCAAATATCACTTTGCCAATTCCACAAGAACTGTCTTAGCCAAAGGCTTCTTGAGGGGAAAGCTGTAACGCTGTGAGATGATTTCACAGAACACAAAGAAGTTTCTCAGAAAAGTTCTTTATCTTTGTTATCGTAGCATATTTCCTTAGATCTATAGTCTTCAAAGGGATCCGAAATATCTGTTCTCATACTCCAAAGAAATAAGGCTTACAAAGAGATCCACGAAATACAGATATAACTCTGTGAGATGAATTAACAGAACACTAAGCAGTTTCTAGGAAAGCTTCCTTCCAGATTGCATCTGAGGATATTTCCTTTTTCAACGTAGCCCTCTATGGGCTTCCAAATATCACTTTGCTAATTCCACAAGAAGTGTCTTAGCGAAAGGCTTCTTGAGGGGAAAGCTGTAACTCTGTGAGATGATTTCACAGAACACAAAGAAGTTTTTCAGAAAGCTTTTTTCTCTTTGTTATCAGAGGATATTTCCTTTGGCCCTATAGTCTTCAAAGGGATCCGAAATATCTGTTCTCAGATTCCACAGAAAAAAGGCTAGCAAAGACATCCACGAAATACAGATGTAGCTCTGTGAGATGAATTAACAGAACACTAAGCAGTTTCTCAGAAAGCTTCTTTCCAGATTTCATCTGAGGATATTTCCTTTTTCACCGTAGCCCTCTATGGGCTTCCAAATATCACTTTGCCAATTCCAGAAGTACTGTCTTAGCGAAAGGCTTCTTGTGGGGAAATCTGTAACTCTGTGAGATGATTTCTCAGAACACAAAGAAGTTTCTGAGAAAGCTTCTTTCTCTTTGTTATCGGAGGATATTTCCTTTGGCCCTATAGTCTTCAAAGGGATCCGAAATATCTGATCTCAGGTTCCACAGAAATAAGGCTAGCAAACAGATCCACGAAATACAGATGTAACTCTGTGAGATGAATTAACAGAACACTAAGCAGTTTCTCAGAAAGCTTCTATCCAGATTTCATCTGAGGATATTTCCATTTTCACCAAAGCCCTCTATGGGCTTCCAAATATCACTTTGCCAATTCCAAAATAACTGTCTTAGCGAAAGGCTTCTTGAGGGGAAAGCTGTAACTCTGTGAGATGATTTCACAGAACACAAAGAAGTTTCTCAGAGAAGTTCTTTACCTTTGTTATCGGAGGATATTTCCCTTGGCCCTGTAGTCTTCAATGGGATCCGAAATATCTGTTCTCATATTCCAGAGAAATAAGGCTAGCAAAGAGATCCACGAAATACAGATGTAACTCTGTGAGTGGAAGTCACAGAACACCTGACGGTTTCTCAGAAATCTTCTTTCCAGATTTCATCTTAGGATATTTCCTTTTTTAACATAGCCCTCTATGGGCTTCCAAATATCACTTTGCCAATTCCACAAGAACTATCTTAGCGAAAGGCTTCTTGAGGGGAAAGCTGTAACTCTGTGAGATGTTTTCACAGAACACAAAGAAGTTTCTCAGAAAGCTTCTTTCTCTGTTATCGGAGGATATTTCCTTTTTCCCTATAGTCATCAAAGGGATCCGAAATATCTGTTCTCAGATTCCACAGAAATAAGGCTAGCAAAGAGATCCACGAAATACAGATGTAACTCTGTGAGTGGAAGTCACAGAACACTAAGCGGTTTCTCAGAAAGCTTCTTTCCACATTTCATCTGAGGATATTTGCTTTTTCAGCATAGCCCTCTATGGGCTTCCAAATATCACTTTGCCAATTCCACAAGAACTGTCTTAGCGAAAGGCTTCTTGAGGGGAAAGCTGTAACTCTGTGAGATGATTTCACAGAACACAAAGAAGTTTCTCAGAAAGCTTCTTTCTCTTTGTTATCGGAGGATATTTCCTTTGGCCCTATAGTCTTCAAAGGGATCCGAAATATCTGTTCTCAGATTCCACAGAAATAAGGCTAGCAAGGAGATCCACGAAATACAGATGTAACTCTGTGAGATGAATTCTCAGAACACTAAGCAGTTTCTCAGAAAGCTTCTTTCCAGATTTCATCTGAGGATATTTCCTTTTTCACCATAGCCCTGAATGGGCTTCCAAATATCACTTTTCCTATTCCACAAGAACTGTCTTAGAGAAAGGCTTCTTGAGGGGAAAGCTGTAAATCTGTGAGATTATTTCACAGAACACAAAGAAGTTTCTCAAAAAGCTTCTTTCTCTTTGTTATCGGAGGATATTTCCTTTTGCCCTATAGTCTTCAAAGGGATCCGAAATATCTGTTCTCAGATTCCACAGAAATAAGGCTAGCAAAGAGATCCACGAAATACAGATGTAACACTGTGAGCTGAATTAACAGAACACTAAGCAATTTCTCAGAAAGCTTCTTTCCAGATTTCATCTGAGAAAATTTCCTTTTTCACCTTAGCCCTCTATGGGCTTCCAAATATCACTTTGCCAATTCCACAAGAACTGTCTTAGCGAAAGGCTTCTTGAGGGGAAAGCTGTAACGCTGTGAGATGATTTCACAGAACACAAAGAAGTTTCTCAGAAAAGTTCTTTATCTTTGTTATCGGAGGATATTTCCTTAGCCCTATAGTCTTCAAGGGGATCCGAAATATCTGTTCTCATACTCCACAGAAATAAATCTAGCAAAGAGATCCACGAAATACAGATGTAACTCTGTGAGTGGAAGTCACAGAACTCTAAGCGGTTTCTCAGAAAGTTTCTTTCCAGATTTCATCTGAGGATATTTCCTTTTTCACCATAGACCTCTATGGGCTTCCAAATATCACTTTGCCAATTCCACAAGAACTGTCTTAGTGTAAGGCTTCTTGAGGGGAAAGCTGTAACTCTGTGAGATGATTTCACAGAACACAAAGAATTTTCTCAGAAGGCTTCTTTCTCTGTTATCGGAGGATATCTCCTTTGTCCCTATAGTCTTCAAAGTGATCCGAAATATCTGTTCTCAGATTCTACAGAAATAAGGCTAGCAAAGAGATCCACGAAATACAGATGTAGCTCTGTGAGATGAATTAACAGAACACTAAGCAGTTTCTCAGAAAGCTTCTTTACAGATTTCATGTGAGGATATCTCCTTTTTCACCATAGCCCTCTATGGGCTTCCACATATCACTTTGCCAATTCCACAAGAACTGTCTAAGCGAAAGGCTTCTAGAGGGGAAAGCTGTAACTCTGTGAGATGATTTCACACAACACAAAGAAGTTTCTCAGAAAAGTTCTTTATCTTTGTTATCGGAGGATATTTCCTTTAGCCCTATAGTCTTCAAAGGGATCCGAAATATCTGTTCTCATATTCCACAGAAATAAGGCTAGCAAAGAGATCCACGAAATACAGATGTAACTCTGTGAGCGGAAGTCACAGAACACTAAGCGGTTCCTCAGAAAGCTTCTTTCCAGATTTCATCTGAGGATATTTCCTTTTTCATCATAGCCCTCTATGGGCTTCCAAATATCACTTTGCCAATTCCACAAGAACTATCTTAGTGAAAGGCTTCTGGAGGGGAAAGCTGTAACTCTGTAAGATGATTTCACAGAACACAAAGAAGTTTCTCAGAAAGCTTCTTTCTCTGTTATCGGAGGATATCTCCTTTGGCCCTATAGTCTTCAAAGGGATCCGAAATATCTGTTCTCAGATTCCACAGAAATAAGGCTAGCAAAAGATCCACGAAATACAGATGTAACACTGTGAGCTGAATTAACAGAACACTAAGCAGTTTCTCAGAAAGCTTCTTTCCAGATTTCATCTGAGAAAATTTCCTTTTTCACCTTAGCCCTGTATGGGCTTCCAAATATCACTTTGCCAATTCCACAAGAACTGTCTTAGCGAAAGGCTTCTTGAGGGGAAAGCTGTAACGCTGTGAGATGATTTCACAGAACACAAAGAAGTTTCTCAGAAAAGTTCTTTATCTTTGTGTCGGAGGATATTTCCTTAGATCTATAGTCTTCAAAGGGATCCGAAATATCTGTTCTCATACTCCAAAGAAATAAGGGTTGCAAAGAGATCCACGAAATACAGATGTAACTCTGCGAGATGAATTAACAGAACAGTAAGGAGTTTCTCAGAAAACTTCCTTCTAGATTTCATCTGAGGATATTTCCTTTTTCACCATAGCCCTGTATGGGCTTCCAAATATCACTTTTCCAATTCCACAAGAACTGTCTTAGCGAAAGGCTTCTTGAGGGGAAAGCTGTAACTCTCTGAGATGATTTCCCAGAACACAAAGAAGTTTCTCAGAAAGCTTCTTTCTCTTTGTTATCGGAGGCTATTTCCTTTTGCCCTATAGTCTTCAAAGGGATCCGAAATATCTGTTCTGAGATTCCACAGAAATAAGGCTAGCAAAGAGATCCACGAAATACAGATGTAACTCTGTGAGTGGAAGTCACAGAACACTAAGCGGTTTTTCAGAAAGCTTCTTTCAGATTTCATCTGAGGATATTTCCTTTTTCACCGTAGCCCTCTATGGGCTTCCAAATATCACTTTGCCAATTCCACAAGAACTATCTTAGTGAAAGGCTTCTGGAGGGGAAAGCTGTAACTCTGTAAGATGATTTCACAGAACACAAAGAAGTTTCTCAGAAAGCTTCTTTCTCTGTTATCGGAGGATATCTCCTTTGGCCCTATAGTCTTCAAAGGGATCCGAAATATCTGTTCTCAGATTCCACAGAAATAAGGCTAGCAAAAGATCCACGAAATACAGATGTAACTCTGTGAGATGAATGAGCAGAACACTAAGCAGTTTCTCAGAAAGCTTCTTTCCAGATTTCATCTGAGGATATTTGCTTTTTCACCATAGATCTCTATGGGCTTCCAATTATCACTTTGCCAATTGCTCAAGAACTGTCTTAGCGAAAGGCTTCTTGAGGGGAATGCTGTAACTCTGTGAGATGATTTCACAGAACACAAAGAAGTTTCTCAGAAAAGTTCTTTATCTTTGTTATCCGAGGATATTTCCTTTGGCCCTATAGTCTTCAAAGGTATCTGAAATTAAGTGATCTCATATTCCACAGAAATAAATCTAGCAAAGAGATCCACGAAATACAGATGTAACTCTGTGAGGGGAAGTCACAGAACACTAAACGGTTTCTCAGAAAGCTTCTTTCCAGATTTCATCTGAGGATATTTCCTTTTTCACCATAGCCCTCTATGAGCTTCCAAATATCACTTTGACAATTCCATAAGAACTGTCTTAGCGAAAGGCTTCTTGAGGGGAAAGCTTTAACTCTGTGAGAAGATTTCACAGAACACAAAGAAGTTTCTCAGAAACTTCTTTCTCTCTGTTATCGGAGGATATTTCCTTTGGCCCTATAGTCTTCAAAGGGATCCGAAATATCTGTTCTCAGATTCCACAGAAATAAGGCTAACAAAGAGATCCACGAAATACAGATGTAACTCTTTGAGTGGAAGTCACAGAACACTAAGCGGTTCCTCAGAAAGCTTCTTTCCAGATTTCAACTGAGGATATTTCCTTTTTCACCATAGCCCTCTATGGGCTTCCAAATATCACTTTGCCAATTCCACAAGAACTGTCTTAGCGAAAGGTTTCTTGAGGGGAAAGCTGTAACTCTGTGAGATGATTTCACAGAACACAAAGAAGTTTCTCAGAAAGCTTCTTTCTCTTTGTTATCGGAGGATAATTCCTTTGGCCCTATAGTCTTCAAATTGATCCGAAATATCAGTTCTCAGATTCCACAGAAATAAGGCTACCAAAGAGATCCACGAAATACAGATGTAACACTGTGAGATGAATTAACAGAACACTAAGCAGTTTCTCAGAAAGATTCTTTCCAGATTTAATCTGAGAAAATTTCCTTTTTCACCTTAGCCCTCTATGGGCTTCCAAATATCACTTTGCCAATTCCACAAGAACTGTCTTAGCCAAAGGCTTCTTGAGGGGAAAGCTGTAACGCTGTGAGATGATTTCACAGAACACAAAGAAGTTTCTCAGAAAAGTTCTTTATCTTTGTTATCGTAGCATATTTCCTTAGATCTATAGTCTTCAAAGGGATCCGAAATATCTGTTCTCATACTCCAAAGAAATAAGGCTTACAAAGAGATCCACGAAATACAGATATAACTCTGTGAGATGAATTAACAGAACACTAAGCAGTTTCTAGGAAAGCTTCCTTCCAGATTGCATCTGAGGATATTTCCTTTTTCAACGTAGCCCTCTATGGGCTTCCAAATATCACTTTGCTAATTCCACAAGAAGTGTCTTAGCGAAAGGCTTCTTGAGGGGAAAGCTGTAACTCTGTGAGATGATTTCACAGAACACAAAGAAGTTTTTCAGAAAGCTTTTTTCTCTTTGTTATCAGAGGATATTTCCTTTGGCCCTATAGTCTTCAAAGGGATCCGAAATATCTGTTCTCAGATTCCACAGAAAAAAGGCTAGCAAAGACATCCACGAAATACAGATGTAGCTCTGTGAGATGAATTAACAGAACACTAAGCAGTTTCTCAGAAAGCTTCTTTCCAGATTTCATCTGAGGATATTTCCTTTCTCACCGTAGCCCTCTATGGGCTTCCAAATATCACTTTGCCAATTCCAGAAGTACTGTCTTAGCGAAAGGCTTCTTGTGGGGAAAGCTGTAACTCTGTGAGATGATTTCTCAGAACACAAAGAAGTTTCTGAGAAAGCTTCTTTCTCTTTGTTATCGGAGGATATTTCCTTTGGCCCTATAGTCTTCAAAGGGATCCGAAATATCTGATCTCAGGTTCCACAGAAATAAGGCTAGCAAACAGATCCACGAAATACAGATGTAACTCTGTGAGATGAATTAACAGAACACTAAGCAGTTTCTCAGAAAGCTTCTATCCAGATTTCATCTGAGGATATTTCCATTTTCACCAAAGCCCTCTATGGGCTTCCAAATATCACTTTGCCAATTCCAAAATAACTGTCTTAGCGAAAGGCTTCTTGAGGGGAAAGCTGTAACTCTGTGAGATGATTTCACAGAACACAAAGAAGTTTCTCAGAGAAGTTCTTTACCTTTGTTATCGGAGGATATTTCCCTTGGCCCTGTAGTCTTCAATGGGATCCGAAATATCTGTTCTCATATTCCAGAGAAATAAGGCTAGCAAAGAGATCCACGAAATACAGATGTAACTCTGTGAGTGGAAGTCACAGAACACCTGACGGTTTCTCAGAAATCTTCTTTCCAGATTTCATCTTAGGATATTTCCTTTTTTAACATAGCCCTCTATGGGCTTCCAAATATCACTTTGCCAATTCCACAAGAACTATCTTAGCGAAAGGCTTCTTGAGGGGAAAGCTGTAACTCTGTGAGATGTTTTCACAGAACACAAAGAAGTTTCTCAGAAAGCTTCTTTCTCTGTTATCGGAGGATATTTCCTTTTTCCCTATAGTCATCAAAGGGATCCGAAATATCTGTTCTCAGATTCCACAGAAATAAGGCTAGCAAAGAGATCCACGAAATACAGATGTAACTCTGTGAGTGGAAGTCACAGAACACTAAGCGGTTTCTCAGAAAGCTTCTTTCCACATTTCATCTGAGGATATTTGCTTTTTCAGCATAGCCCTCTATGGGCTTCCAAATATCACTTTGCCAATTCCACAAGAACTGTCTTAGCGAAAGGCTTCTTGAGGGGAAAGCTGTAACTCTGTGAGGTGATTTCACAGAACACAAAGAAGTTTCTCAGAAAGCTTCTTTCTGTTTGTTATCGGAGGATATTTCCTTTGGCCCTATAGTCATCAAAGGGATCCGAAATATCAGTTCTCAGATTCCACAGAAATAAAGCTACCAAAGAGATCCACGAAATACAGAAGTAACACTGTGAGATGAATTAACAGAACACTAAGCAGTTTCTCAGAAAGCTTCTTTCCAGATTTCATCTGAGAAAATTTCCTTTTTCACCTTAGCCCACTATGGGCTTCCAAATATCACTTTGCCAATTCCACAAGAACTGTCTTAGCGAAAGGCTTCTTGAGGGGAAAGCTGTAACTCTGTGAGATGATTTCACAGAACACAAAGAAGTTTCTCAGAAAAGTTCTTTATCTTTGTTATCGGAGGATATTTCCTTAGATCTATAGTCTTCAAAGGGATCCGAAATATCTGTTCTCATACTCCAAAGAAATAAGGCTTGCAAAGAGATCCACGAAATACAGATGTAAGTATGTGAGATGAATTAACGGAACAGTAAGCAGTTTCTAAGAAGGCTTCCTTCCAGATTTCATCTGAGGATATTTCCTTTTTCACCATAGCCCTGTATGGGCTTCCAAATATCACTTTGCCAATTCCACAAGAACTGTCTTAGCGAAAGGCTTCTTGAGGGGAAAGCTGTAACTCTCTGAGATGATTTCACAGAACACAACGAAGTTTCTCAGAAAGCTTCTTTCTCTTTGTTATCGGAGGATATTTCCTTTGGCCCTATAGTCTTCAAAGGGATCCGAAATATCTGTTCTCAGACTCCACAGAAATAAGGCTAGCAAAGAGATCCACGAAATACAGATGTAGCTCTGTGAGATCAATTAAAAGAACACTAAGCAGTTACTCAGAAAGCTTCTTTCCAGATTTCATCTGAGGATATTTTCTTTTTCACCTTAGCCCTCTATGGGCTTCCAAATATCACTTTGCCAATTCCACAAGAACTGTCTTAGCGAAAGGCTTCTTGAGGGGAAAGCTGTAACGCTGTGAGATTATTTCACAGAACACAAAGAAGTTTCTCAGAAAAGTTCTTTATCTTTGTTATCGGAGGATATTTCCTAAGCCAAATAGTCTTCAAAGGGATCCGAAATATCTGTTCTCATATTTCACAGAAATAGGGATAGCAAAGAGATCCACGAAATACAGATGTAGCTCTGTGAGATGAATTAACAGAACACTAAGCAGTTTCTCAGAAACCTTCTTTCCAGATTTCATCTGAGGATATTTCCTTTTTCACCATAGCCCTCTATGGGCTTCCAAATATCACTTTGCCAATTCCACAAGAACTGTCTTAGCGAAAGGCTTCTTGAGGGGAAAGCTGTAACTCTGTGAGATGATTTCACAGAACACAAAGAAGTTTCTCAGAAAGCTTCTTTCTCTTTGTTATCGGAGGATATTTCCTTTGGCCCTATAGTCTTCAAAGGGATCCGAAATATCTGTTCTCAGATTCCACAGAAATAAGGCTAGCAAAGAGATCCACGAAATACAGATGTAACTCTGTGAGATGATTTCACAGAACACTAAGCAGTTTCTCAGAAAGCTTCTTTCCAGATTTCATCTGAGGGTATTTGCTTTTTCACCGTAGCCCTCTATGGGCTTCCAAATATCACTTTGCCAATTCCACAAGAACTGTCTTAGCGAAAGGCTTCTTGAGGGGAAAGCGGTAACTCTGTGAGATGATTTCACCGAACACAAAGAAGTTTCTCAGAAAAGTTCTTTATCTTTGTTATCGGAGGATATTTCCTTTGGCCCTGTCGTCTTCAAAGGGATCCGAAATATCTGTTCTCATATTCCACAGAAATAAGGCTAGCAAAGAGATCCACGAAATACAGATGTAACTCTGTGAGTGGAAGTCACATAACTCAAAGCGGTATCTCAGAAAGCGTCTTTCCAGATTTCATCTGAGGATATTTCCTTTTTCACTATAGCCCTATATGGGCTTGCAAATATCACTTTGCCAATTCCACAAGAACAGTCTTAGCCAAAGGCTTCTTGAGGGGAAAGTTGTATCTCTCTGAGATGATTTCACAGAACACAAAGAAGTTTCTCAGAAAGCTTCTTTCTCTTTGTTATCGGAGGATATTTAATTTGGCCCTATAGACTTCATAGGTATCCGAAATATCTGTTCTCATATTCCACAGAAATAAGGCTAGCAAAGAGATCCACGAAATACAGATGTAACTCTGTGAGTGGAAGTCACAGAACTCTAAGCGGTTTCTCAGAAAGTTTCTTTCCAGATTTCATCTGAGGATATTTCCTTTTCCACCATTGCCCTCTATGGGCTTCCAAATATCACTTTGCCAATTCCACAAGAACTGTCTTAGCGAAAGACTTCTTGAGGGGAAAGCTGTAACTCTGTGAGATGATTTCACAGAACACAAAGAAGTTTCTCCGAAAGCTTCTTTCTCTTTGCTATCGGAGGATATTTCCTTTGGCCCTATAGTCTTCAAAGGGATCCGAAATATCTGTTCTCAGATTCCACAGAAATAAGGCTAGCAAAGAGATCCACGAAATACAGATGTAGCTCTGTGAGTGGAAGTCACAGAACACTAAACGGTTTCTCAGAAAGCTTCTTTCCAGATTTCATCTGAGGATATTTCCTTTTTCAGCATAGCCCTCTATGGGCTTCCAAATATCCCTTTGCCAATTACACAAGAACTGTCTTAGCGAAAGGCTTCTTGAGGGGAAAGCTGTAACTCTGTGAGATGATTTCACAGAACACAAAGAATTTTCTCTGAAAGCTTCTTTCTCTCTGTTATCGGATCATATTTCCTTTGGCCCTATAGTCTTCAAAGGGATCCGAAATATCTGTTCTCAGATTCCACAGAAATAAGGCTAGCAAAGAGATCCACGAAATACAGATGTAACTCTGTGAGCGGAAGTCACAGAACACTAAGCGGTTCCTCAGAAAGCTTCTTTCCAGATTTCATCTGAGGATATTTCCTTTTTCAACATAGCCCTCTATGGGCTTCCAAATATCACTTTGCCAATTCCACAAGAACTATCTTAGTGAAAGGCTTCTGGAGGGGAAAGCTGTAACTCTGTAAGATGATTTCACAGAACACAAAGAAGTTTCTCAGAAAGCTTCTTTCTCTGTTATCGGAGGATATCTCCTTTGGCCCTATAGTCTTCAAAGGGATCCGAAATATCTGTTCTCAGATTCCACAGAAATAAGGCTAGCAAAGAGATCCACGAAATACAGATGTAACTCTGTGAGATGAATGAACAGAACCCTAAGCAGTTTCTCAGAAAGCTTCTTTCCAGATTTCATCTGAGGATATTTGCTTTTTCACCATAGCTCTCTATGGGCTTCCAATTATCACTTTGCCAATTGCTCAAGAACTGTCTTAGCGAAAGGCTTGTTGAGGGGAATGCTGTAACTCTGGGAGATGATTTCACAGAACACAAAGAAGTTTCTCAGAAAAGTTCTTTATCTTTGTTATCGGAGGATATTTCCTTTGGCCCTATAGTCTTCAAAGGGATCTGAAATTAAGTGATCTCATATTCCACAGAAATAAATCTAGCAAAGAGATCCACGAAATACAGATGTAACTCTGTGAGTGGAAGTCACAGAACACTAAACGGTTTCTCAGAAAGCTTCTTTCCAGATTTCATCTGAGGATATTTCCTTTTTCATCATAGCCCTCTATGAGCTTCCAAATATCACTTGGCCAATTCCACAAGAACTGTCTTAGCGAAAGGCTTCTTGAGGGGAAAGTTGTAACTCTGTGAGATGATTTCACAGAACACAAAGAAGTTTGTCAGACAGCTTCTTTCTCTCTGTTATCGGAGGATATTTCCTTTGGACCTATAGTCTTCAAAGGGATCCGAAATATCTGTTCTCAGATTCCACAGAAATACGGCTAGCAAAGAGATCCACGAAATACAGATGTAGCTCTGTGAGATGAATTAACAGAACACTAAGCAGTTTCTCAGAAAGCTTCTTTCCTGATTTCATCTGAGGATATTTCCTTTTTCACCATAGCCCTCTATGGGCTTCCAAATATCACTTTGCCAATTCCACAAGAACTGTCTTAGCGAAAGGCTTCTTGAGGGGAAAGCTGTAACTCTGTGAGATGATTTCACAGAACACAAAGAAGTTTCTCAGAAAGCTTCTTTCTCTTTGTTATCGGAGGATAATTCCTTTGGCCCTATAGTCTTCAAAGGGATCCGAAATATCAGTTCTCAGATTCCACAGAAATAAGGCTACCAAAGAGATCCACGAAATACAGATGTAACACTGTGAGATGAGTTAACAGAACACTAAGCAGTTTCTCAGAAAGATTCTTTCCAGATTTAATCTGAGAAAATTTCCTTTTTCACCTTAGCCCTCTATGGGCTTCCAAATATCACTTTGCCAATTCCACAAGAACTGTCTTAGCCAAAGGCTTCTTGAGGGGAAAGCTGTAACGCTGTGAGATGATTTCACAGAACACAAAGAAGTTTCTCAGAAAAGTTCTTTATCTTTGTTATCGTAGGACATTTCCTTAGATCTATAGTCTTGATAGGGATCCGAAATATCTGTTCTCATACTCCAAAGAAATAAGGCTTACAAAGAGATCCACGAAATACAGATATAACTCTGTGAGATGAATTAACAGAACACTAAGCAGTTTCTAGGAAAGCTTCCTTTCAGATTGCATCTGAGGATATTTCCTTTTTCAACATAGCCCTCTATGGGCTTCCAAATATCACTTTGCCAATTCCACAAGAACTGTCTTAGCGAAAGGCTTCTTGAGGGGAAAGCTGTAACTCTGTGAGATGATTTCACAGAACACAAAGAAGTTTTTCAGAAAGCTTTTTTCTCTTTGTTATCAGAGGATATTTCCTTTGGCCCTATAGTCTTCAAAGGGATCCGAAATATCTGTTCTCTGATTCCACAGAAAAAAGGCTAGCAAAGACATCCACGAAATACAGATGTAGCTCTCTGAGATGTATTAACAGAACACTAAGCAGTTTCTCAGAAAGCTTCTTTCCAGATTTCATCTGAGGATATTTCCTTTTTCACCATAGCCCTCTATGGGCTTCCAAATATCACTTTGCGAATTCCACAAGAACTGTCTTAGCGAAAGGCTTCTTGAGGGGAAAGCTGTAGCTCTGTGAGATGATTTCACACAACACAAAGAAGTTTCTCAGAAAAGTTCTTTATCTTTGTTATTGGAGGATATTTCCTTTAGCCCTATAGTCTTCAAAGGGATCCGAAATATCTGTTCTCAGATTCCACAGAAATAAGGCTAGCAAAGAGATCCACGAAATACAGATGTAACTCTGTGAGATGAATTAACAGAACACTAGGCAGATTCTCAGTAAGCTTCTTTCCAGATTTCATCGGAGGATATTTGCTTTTTCACCATAGCCCTCTATGAGCTTCCAAATATCACTTTGCCAATTCCACAAGAACTGTCTTAGCGAAAGGCTTCTTGAGGGGAAAGCTGTAACTCTGTGAGATGATTTCACTGAACACAAAGAAGTTTCTCAGAGCTTCTTTCTCTTTGTTATCAGAGGATATTTTCTTTGGCCCTATAGTCTTCAAAGGGATCCGAAATATCTGTTCTCAGACTCCACCGAAATAAGGCTAGCAAAGAGAACCACGAAATACAGATGTAGCTCTGTGAGATGAATTCACAGAACACTAAGCAGTTTCTCAGAAACCTTCTTTCCAGATTTCATCTGAGGATATTTCCTTTTTCACCAGAGCCCTCTATGGGCTTCCAAATATCACTTTGCCAATTCCACAAGAACTGTCTTAGCGAAAGGCTTCTTGAGGGGAAAGCTGTAACTCTGTGAGATGATTTCGCAGAACACAAAGAAGTTTCTCAGAAAGCTTCTTTCTCTTTGTTATCGGAGGATATTTCCTTTGGCCCTATAGTCTTCACAGGGATCCGAAATATCTGTTCTCAGATTGCACAGAAATAAGGCTAGCAAAGAGATCCACGAAATACAGATCTAACTCTGAGAGATGAATTCACAGAACACTAAGCAGTTTCTCAGAAAGCTTCTTTCCAGATTTCATCTGAGGGTATTTGCTTTTTCACCATAGCCCTCTATGGGCTTCCAAATATCACTTTGCCAATTCCACAAGAACTGTCTTAGCGAAAGGCTTCTTGAGGCGAAAGCTGTAACTCTGTGAGATGATTTCACAGAACACAAAGAAGTTTCTCAGAAACGTTCTTTATCTTTGTTATCGGAGGATATTTCCTTTGGCCCTGTAGTCTTCAAAGGGATCCGAAATATCTGTTCTCATATTCCACAGAAATAAGGCTAGCAAAGAGATCCACGAAATACAAATGTAACTCTGTGAGTGGAAGTCACATAACTCAAAGCGGCATCTCAGAAAGCTTCTTTCCAGATTTCATCTGAGGATATTTACTTTTTCACTATAGCCCTATATGGGCTTGCAAATATCACTTTGCCAATTCCACAAGAACTGTCTTAGCGAAAGGCTTCTTGAGGGGAAAGCTGTAACTCTCTGAGATGATTTCACAGAACACAAAGAAGTTTCTCAGAAAGCTTCTTTCTCTTTGTTATCGGAGGATATTTCCTTTGGCACTATAGTCTTCAAAGGGATGGGAAATATCTGTTCTCAGATTCCACAGAAATAAGGCTAGCAAAGAGATCCACGAAATACAGATGTAACTCTGTGAGATGAATGAACAGAACACTAAGCAGTTTCTCAGAAAGCTTCTTTCTAGATTTCATCTGAGGATATTTCCTTTTTCACCATAGCCCTCTATGGTCTACCAAATATCACTTTGCCAATTCCACAAGAACTGTCTTAGCGAAAGGCTTCTTGAGGGGAAAGCTGTATTCTGTGAGATGATTTCACAGAACACAAATAAGTTTCTCAGAAAGCTTCTTTCTATTTGTTATCGGAGGATATTTCCTTTGGCCCTATAGTCTTCAAAGGGATCCGAAGTATCCGTTGTCAGATTCCTCAGAAATAGGCTAGCAAAGAGATTCACGAAATACACATGTAACTCTGTGAGATGAATGAACAGAACACTAAGCAGTTTCTCAGAAAGCTTCTTTCCAGATTTCATCTCAGCATATTTCCTTTTTCACCATAGCCCTCTATGGGCTTCCATATATCACTTTGCAAATTCCACAAGAACTGTCTTAGCGAAAAGCTTCTTGAGTGGAAAGCTGTAACTCTGTGAGATGATTTCACAGAACACAAAGAAGTTTCTCAGAAAGCTTCTTTCTCTTTGTTATCCGAGGATATTTCCTTTGGCCCTATAGTCTTCAAAGGGATCCGAAATATCTGTTCTCAGATTCCACAGAAATAAGGCTAGCAAAGATATCCACGAAATACAGATGTAACTCTGTGAGTGGAAATCACAGAACACTAAACGGTTTCTCAGAAAGCTTCTTTCCAGATTTCATCTGAGGATATTTCCTTTTTCACCATAGCCCTCTATGGGCTTCCAAATATCACTTTGCCAATTCCACAAGAACTGTCTTAGCGAAAGGCTTCTTGAGGGGAAAGCTGTAACTCTGTGAGATGATTTCACAGAACACAAAGAAGTTTCTCAGAGCTTCTTTCTCTTTGTTATCAGAGGATATTTTCTTTGGCCCTATACTCTTCAAAGGGATCCGAAATATCTGTTCTCAGACTCCACCGAAATAAGGCTAGCAAAGAGATCCACGAAATACAGATGTAGCTCTGTGAGATGAATTCACAGAACACTAAGCAGTTTCTCAGAAACCTTCTTTCCAGATTTCAACTGAGGATATTTCCTTTTTCACCAGAGCCCTCTATGTGCTTCCAAATATCACTTTGCCAATTCCACAAGAACTGTCTTAGCGAAAGGCTCCTTGAGGGGATAGCTGTAACTCTGTGAGATGATTTCGCAGAACACAAAGAAGTTTCTCAGAAAGCTTCTTTCTCTTTGTTATCGGAGGATATTTCCTTTGGCCCTATAGTCTTCACAGGGATCCGAAATATCTGTTCTCAGATTGCACAGAAATAAGGCTAGCAAAGAGATCCACGAAATACAGATGTAACTCTGAGAGATGAATTCACAGAACACTAAGCAGTTTCTCAGAAAGCTTCTTTCCAGATTTCATCTGAGGGTATTTGCTTTTTCACCATAGCCCTCTATGGGCTTCCAAATATCACTTTGCCAATTCCACAAGAACTGTCTTAGCGAAAGGCTTCTTGAGGCGAAAGCTGTAACTCTGTGAGATGATTTCACAGAACACAAAGAAGTTTCTCAGAAACATTCTTTATCTTTGTTATCGGAGGATATTTCCTTTGGCCCTGTAGTCTTCAAAGGGATCCGAAATATCTGTTCTCATATTCCACAGAAATAAGGCTAGCAAAGAGATCCACGAAATACAGATGTAACTGTGTGAGTGGAAGTCACAGAACACTAAGCGGTTCCTCAGAAAGCTTCTTTCCAGATTTCATCTGAGGATATTTCCTTTTTCAACATAGCCCTGTATGGGCTTCCAAATATCACTTTGCCATTTCCACAAGAAGTGTCTTAGCGAAAGGCTTCTTGAGGAGAAAGCTGTAACTCTGTAAGATGATTTCACAGAACACAAAGAAGTTTCTCAGAAAGCTTCTTTCTCTCTGTTATCAGAAGATATTTCCTTTGGCCCTATAGTCTTCAAAGGGATCCGAAATAACTGTTCTCTGATTCCACAGAAATACGGCTAGCAAGGAGATCCACGAAATACAGATGTAACTCTGTGAGTGGATGTCACAGAAACTGAGCGGTTCCTCAGAAAGCTTCTTTCCAGATTTCATCTGAGGACATTTCCTTTTTCAACATAGCCCTCTATGGGCTGCCATATATCACTTTGCCAATTCCACAAGAACTGTCTTAGCGAAAGGCTTCTTGAGGGGAAAGCTGTAACTCTGTGAGATGATTTCACAGAACACAAAGAAGTTTCTCAGAAAGCTTCTTTCTCTTTGTTATCGGAGGATATCTCCTTTGGCCCTATAGTCTTCAAAGGTATCCTAAATATCTGTTCTCAGATTCCACAGAAATAAGGCTAGCAAAGAGATTCACGAAATACACATGTAACTCTGTGAGTGGAAGTCACAGATCACTAAGCGGTTTCTCAGAAAGCTTCTTTCCAGATTTCATCTCAGGATATTTCCTTTTTCACCGTAGCCCTCTATGGGCTTCAAAATATCACTTTGCCAATTCCACAAGAACTGTCTTAGCGAAAGGCTCCTTGAGGGGATAGCTGTAACTCTGTGAGATGATTTCGCAGAACACAAAGAAGTTTCTCAGAAAGCTTCTTTCTCTTTGTTATTGGAGGATATTTCCTTTGGCCCTATAGTCTTCACAGGGATCCGAAATATCTGTTCTCAGATTGCACAGAAATAAGGCTAGCAAAGAGATCCACGAAATACAGATGTAACTCTGAGAGATGAATTCACAGAACACTAAGCTGTTTCTCAGAAAGCTTCTTTCCAGATTTCATCTGAGGGTATTTGCTTTTTCACCATAGCCCTCTATGGGCTTCCAAATATCACTTTGCCAATTCCACAAGAACTGTCTTAGCGAAAGGCTTCTTGAGGCGAAAGCTGTAACTCTGTGAGATGATTTCACAGAACACAAAGAAGTTTCTCAGAAACATTCTTTATCTTTGTTATCGGAGGATATTTCCTTTGGCCCTGTAGTCTTCAAAGGGATCCGAAATATCTGTTCTCATATTCCACAGAAATAAGGCTAGCAAAGAGATCCACGAAATACAGATGTAACTGTGTGAGTGGAAGTCACAGAACACTAAGCGGTTCCTCAGAAAGCTTCTTTCCAGATTTCATCTGAGGATATTTCCTTTTTCAACATAGCCCTGTATGGGCTTCCAAATATCACTTTGCCATTTCCACAAGAAGTGTCTTAGCGAAAGGCTTCTTGAGGAGAAAGCTGTAACTCTGTAAGATGATTTCACAGAACACAAAGAAGTTTCTCAGAAAGCTTCTTTCTCTCTGTTATCAGAGGATATTTCCTTTGGCCCTATAGTCTTCAAAGGGATCCGAAATAACTGTTCTCTGATTCCACAGAAATACGGCTAGCAAAGAGATCCACGAAATACAGATGTAACCCTGTGAGTGGAAGTCACAGAACACTGAGCGGTTCCTCAGAAAGCTTCTTTCCAGATTTCATCTGAGGACATATCCTTTTTCAACATAGCCCTCTATGCGCTGCTATATATCACTTTGCCAATTCCACAACAACTGTCTTAGCGAAAGGCTTCTTGAGGGGAAAGCTGAAACTCTGTGAGATGATTTCACAGAACACAAAGAAGTTTCTCAGAAAAGTTCTTTCAGTTTGTTATCGGAGGATATTTCCTTTTGCCCTATAGTCTTCAAAGGGATCCGAAATATCTGTTCTCAGATTCCACAGAAATAAGGCTAGCAAAGAGATCCACGAAATACAGATGTAAGTCTGTGAGTGGAAGTCACAGAACACTAAGCGGTTTCTCTGAAAGCTTCTTTCCAGATTTCATCTGAGGATATTTGCTTTTTCACCTTAGCCCTCTCTGGGCTTCCAAATATCACTTTGCCAATTCCACAAGAACAGTCTTAGCGAAAGGCTTCTTGAGGTGAAAGCTGTAACTCTGTGAGATGATTTCACAGAACACAAAGAAGTTTCTCAGAAACATTCTTTATCTTTGTTATCGGAGGATATTTCCTTTAGCCCTATAGTCTTCAAAGGGATCCGAAATAAATGTTCTCAGATTCCACAGAAAAAAGGCTAGCAAAGAGATCCACGAAATACAGATGTAACTCTGTGAGATGAATTAACAGAACACTAAGCAGTTTCTCAGAAAGCTTCTTTCCAGATTTCATCTGAGAAAATTTCCTTTTTCACCTTAGCCCTCTCTGGGCTTCCAAATATCACTTTGCCAATTCCACAAGAACTGTCTTAGCGAAAGGCTTCTTGAGGGGAAAGCTGTAGCTCTGTGAGATGATTTCACACAACACAAAGAAGTTTCTCAGAAAAGTTCTTTATCTTTGTTATTGGAGGATATTTCCTTTAGCCCTATAGTCTTCAAAGGGATCCGAAATATCTGTTCTCAGAATCCACAGAAATAAGGCTAGCAAAGAGATCCACGAAATACAGATGTAACTCTGTGAGATGAATTAACAGAACACTAGGCAGATTCTCAGTAAGCTTCTTTCCAGATTTCATCGGAGGATATTTGCTTTTTCACCATAGCCCTCTATGAGCTTCCAAATATCACTTTGCCAATTCCACAAGAACTGTCTTAGCGAAAGGCTTCTTGAGGGGAAAGCTGTAACTCTGTGAGATGATTTCACTGAACACAAAGAAGTTTCTCAGAGCTTCTTTCTCTTTGTTATCAGAGGATATTTTCTTTGGCCCTATAGTCTTCAAAGGGATCCGAAATATCTGTTCTCAGACTCCACCGAAATAAGGCTAGCAAAGAGAACCACGAAATACAGATGTAGCTCTGTGAGATGAATTCACAGAACACTAAGCAGTTTCTCAGAAACCTTCTTTCCAGATTTCATCTGAGGATATTTCCTTTTTCACCAGAGCCCTCTATGGGCTTCCAAATATCACTTTGCCAATTCCACAAGAACTGTCTTAGCGAAAGGCTTCTTGAGGGGAAAGCTGTAACTCTGTGAGATGATTTCGCAGAACACAAAGAAGTTTCTCAGAAAGCTTCTTTCTCTTTGTTATCGGAGGATATTTCCTTTGGCCCTATAGTCTTCACAGGGATCCGAAATATCTGTTCTCAGATTGCACAGAAATAAGGCTAGCAAAGAGATCCACGAAATACAGATCTAACTCTGAGAGATGAATTCACAGAACACTAAGCAGTTTCTCAGAAAGCTTCTTTCCAGATTTCATCTGAGGGTATTTGCTTTTTCACCATAGCCCTCTATGGGCTTCCAAATATCACTTTGCCAATTCCACAAGAACTGTCTTAGCGAAAGGCTTCTTGAGGCGAAAGCTGTAACTCTGTGAGATGATTTCACAGAACACAAAGAAGTTTCTCAGAAACGTTCTTTATCTTTGTTATCGGAGGATATTTCCTTTGGCCCTGTAGTCTTCAAAGGGATCCGAAATATCTGTTCTCATATTCCACAGAAATAAGGCTAGCAAAGAGATTCACGAAATACAAATGTAACTCTGTGAGTGGAAGTCACATAACTCAAAGCGGCATCTCAGAAAGCTTCTTTCCAGATTTCATCTGAGGATATTTACTTTTTCACTATAGCCCTATATGGGCTTGCAAATATCACTTTGCCAATTCCACAAGAACTGTCTTAGCGAAAGGCTTCTTGAGGGGAAAGCTGTAACTCTCTGAGATGATTTCACAGAACACAAAGAAGTTTCTCAGAAAGCTTCTTTCTCTTTGTTATCGGAGGATATTTCCTTTGGCACTATAGTCTTCAAAGGGATGGGAAATATCTGTTCTCAGATTCCACAGAAATAAGGCTAGCAAAGAGATCCACGAAATACAGATGTAACTCTGTGAGATGAATGAACAGAACACTAAGCAGTTTCTCAGAAAGCTTCTTTCTAGATTTCATCTGAGGATATTTCCTTTTTCACCATAGCCCTCTATGGTCTACCAAATATCACTTTGCCAATTCCACAAGAACTGTCTTAGCGAAAGGCTTCTTGAGGGGAAAGCTGTATTCTGTGAGATGATTTCACAGAACACAAAGAAGTTTCTCAGAAAGCTTCTTTCTATTTGTTATCGGAGGATATTTCCTTTGGCCCTATAGTCTTCAAAGGGATCCGAAGTATCCGTTGTCAGATTCCTCAGAAATAGGCTAGCAAAGAGATTCACGAAATACACATGTAACTCTGTGAGATGAATGAACAGAACACTAAGCAGTTTCTCAGAAAGCTTCTTTCCAGATTTCATCTCAGCATATTTCCTTTTTCACCATAGCCCTCTATGGGCTTCCATATATCACTTTGCAAATTCCACAAGAACTGTCTTAGCGAAAAGCTTCTTGAGTGGAAAGCTGTAACTCTGTGAGATGATTTCACAGAACACAAAGAAGTTTCTCAGAAAGCTTCTTTCTCTTTGTTATCCGAGGATATTTCCTTTGGCCCTATAGTCTTCAAAGGGATCCGAAATATCTGTTCTCAGATTCCACAGAAATAAGGCTAGCAAAGATATCCACGAAATACAGATGTAACTCTGTGAGTGGAAATCACAGAACACTAAACGGTTTCTCAGAAAGCTTCTTTCCAGATTTCATCTGAGGATATTTCCTTTTTCACCATAGCCCTCTATGGGCTTCCAAATATCACTTTGCCAATTCCACAAGAACTGTCTTAGCGAAAGGCTTCTTGAGGGGAAAGCTGTAACTCTGTGAGATGATTTCACAGAACACAAAGAAGTTTCTCAGAGCTTCTTTCTCTTTGTTATCAGAGGATATTTTCTTTGGCCCTATACTCTTCAAAGGGATCCGAAATATCTGTTCTCAGACTCCACCGAAATAAGGCTAGCAAAGAGATCCACGAAATACAGATGTAGCTCTGTGAGATGAATTCACAGAACACTAAGCAGTTTCTCAGAAACCTTCTTTCCAGATTTCAACTGAGGATATTTCCTTTTTCACCAGAGCCCTCTATGTGCTTCCAAATATCACTTTGCCAATTCCACAAGAACTGTCTTAGCGAAAGGCTCCTTGAGGGGATAGCTGTAACTCTGTGAGATGATTTCGCAGAACACAAAGAAGTTTCTCAGAAATCTTCTTTCTCTTTGTTATCGGAGGATATTTCCTTTGGCCCTATAGTCTTCACAGGGATCCGAAATATCTGTTCTCAGATTGCACAGAAATAAGGCTAGCAAAGAGATCCACGAAATACAGATGTAACTCTGAGAGATGAATTCACAGAACACTAAGCAGTTTCTCAGAAAGCTTCTTTCCAGATTTCATCTGAGGGTATTTGCTTTTTCACCATAGCCCTCTATGGGCTTCCAAATATCACTTTGCCAATTCCACAAGAACTGTCTTAGCGAAAGGCTTCTTGAGGCGAAAGCTGTAACTCTGTGAGATGATTTCACAGAACACAAAGAAGTTTCTCAGAAACATTCTTTATCTTTGTTATCGGAGGATATTTCCTTTGGCCCTGTAGTCTTCAAAGGGATCCGAAATATCTGTTCTCATATTCCACAGAAATAAGGCTAGCAAAGAGATAAACGAAATACAGATGTAACTGTGTGAGTGGAAGTCACAGAACACTAAGCGGTTCCTCAGAAAGCTTCTTTCCAGATTTCATCTGAGGATATTTCCTTTTTCACCATAGCCCTGTATGGGCTTCCAAATATCACTTTGCCATTTCCACAAGAAGTGTCTTAGCGAAAGGCTTCTTGAGGAGAAAGCTGTAACTCTGTAAGATGATTTCACAGAACACAAAGAAGTTTCTCAGAAAGCTTCTTTCTCTCTGTTATCAGAAGATATTTCCTTTGGCCCTATAGTCTTCAAAGGGATCCGAAATAACTGTTCTCTGATTCCACAGAAATACGGCTAGCAAGGAGATCCACGAAATACAGATGTAACTCTGTGAGTGGATGTCACAGAAACTGAGCGGTTCCTCAGAAAGCTTCTTTCCAGATTTCATCTGAGGACATTTCCTTTTTCAACATAGCCCTCTATGGGCTGCCATATATCACTTTGCCAATTCCACAAGAACTGTCTTAGCGAAAGGCTTCTTGAGGGGAAAGCTGTAACTCTGTGAGATGATTTCACAGAACACAAAGAAGTTTCTCAGAAAGCTTCTTTCTCTTTGTTATCGGAGGATATCTCCTTTGGCCCTATAGTCTTCAAAGGTATCCTAAATATCTGTTCTCAGATTCCACAGAAATAAGGCTAGCAAAGAGATTCACGAAATACACATGTAACTCTGTGAGTGGAAGTCACAGATCACTAAGCGGTTTCTCAGAAAGCTTCTTTCCAGATTTCATCTCAGGATATTTCCTTTTTCACCGTAGCCCTCTATGGGCTTCAAAATATCACTTTGCCAATTCCACAAGAACTGTCTTAGCGAAAGGCTCCTTGAGGGGATAGCTGTAACTCTGTGAGATGATTTCGCAGAACACAAAGAAGTTTCTCAGAAAGCTTCTTTCTCTTTGTTATTGGAGGATATTTCCTTTGGCCCTATAGTCTTCACAAGGATCCGAAATATCTGTTCTCAGATTGCACAGAAATAAGGCTAGCAAAGAGATCCACGAAATACAGATGTAACTCTGAGAGATGAATTCACAGAACACTAAGCTGTTTCTCAGAAAGCTTCTTTCCAGATTTCATCTGAGGGTATTTGCTTTTTCACCATAGCCCTCTATGGGCTTCCAAATATCACTTTGCCAATTCCACAAGAACTGTCTTAGCGAAAGGCTTCTTGAGGCGAAAGCTGTAACTCTGTGAGATGATTTCACAGAACACAAAGAAGTTTCTCAGAAACATTCTTTATCTTTGTTATCGGAGGATATTTCCTTTGGCCCTGTAGTCTTCAAAGGGATCCGAAATATCTGTTCTCATATTCCACAGAAATAAGGCTAGCAAAGAGATCCACGAAATACAGATGTAACTGTGTGAGTGGAAGTCACAGAACACTAAGCGGTTCCTCAGAAAGCTTCTTTCCAGATTTCATCTGAGGATATTTCCTTTTTCAACATAGCCCTGTATGGGCTTCCAAATATCACTTTGCCATTTCCACAAGAAGTGTCTTAGCGAAAGGCTTCTTGAGGAGAAAGCTGTAACTCTGTAAGATGATTTCACAGAACACAAAGAAGTTTCTCAGAAAGCTTCTTTCTCTCTGTTATCAGAGGATATTTCCTTTGGCCCTATAGTCTTCAAAGGGATCCGAAATAACTGTTCTCTGATTCCACAGAAATACGGCTAGCAAAGAGATCCACGAAATACAGATGTAACCCTGTGAGTGGAAGTCACAGAACACTGAGCGGTTCCTCAGAAAGCTTCTTTCCAGATTTCATCTGAGGACATATCCTTTTTCAACATAGCCCTCTATGCGCTGCTATATATCACTTTGCCAATTCCACAAGAACTGTCTTAGCGAAAGGCTTCTTGAGGGGAAAGCTGAAACTCTGTGAGATGATTTCACAGAACACAAAGAAGTTTCTCAGAAAAGTTCTTTCAGTTTGTTATCGGAGGATATTTCCTTTTGCCCTATAGTCTTCAAAGGGATCCGAAATATCTGTTCTCAGATTCCACAGAAATAAGGCTAGCAAAGAGATCCACGAAATACAGATGTAAGTCTGTGAGTGGAAGTCACAGAACACTAAGCGGTTTCTCTGAAAGCTTCTTTCCAGATTTCATCTGAGGATATTTGCTTTTTCACCTTAGCCCTCTCTGGGCTTCCAAATATCACTTTGCCAATTCCACAAGAACAGTCTTAGCGAAAGGCTTCTTGAGGTGAAAGCTGTAACTCTGTGAGATGATTTCACAGAACACAAAGAAGTTTCTCAGAAACATTCTTTATCTTTGTTATCGGAGGATATTTCCTTTAGCCCTATAGTCTTCAAAGGGATCCGAAATAAATGTTCTCAGATTCCACAGAAAAAAGGCTAGCAAAGAGATCCACGAAATACAGATGTAACTCTGTGAGATGAATTAACAGAACACTAAGCAGTTTCTCAGAAAGCTTCTTTCCAGATTTCATCTGAGAAAATTTCCTTTTTCACCTTAGCCCTCTCTGGGCTTCCAAATATCACTTTGCCAATTCCACAAGAACTGTCTTAGCGAAAGGCTTCTTGAGGGGAAAGCTGAAACTCTGTGAGATGATTTCACAGAACACAAAGAAGTTTCTCAGAAAAGTTCTTTATCTTTGTTATCGGAGGATATTTCCTTAGCCCTATAGTCTTCAAGGGGATCCGAAATATCTGTTCTCAGATTCCTCAGAAATAAGGCTAGCAAAGAGATCCACGAAATACAGATGTAACTCTGTGAGTGGAAGTCACAGAACACTAAGCGGTTCCTCAGAAAGCTTCTTTCCAGATTTCATCTGAGGATATTTCCTTTTTCAACATAGCCCTCTATGGGCTTCCAAATATCACTTTGCCAATTCCACAAGAACTGTCTTATTAAAGGCTTCTTGAGGGGAAAGCTGTAACTCTGTGAGATGATTTCACAGAACACAAAGAAGTTTCACAGAAAGCTTCTTTCTCTCTGTTATCGGAGGATATTTCCTTTGGCCCTATAGTCTTCAAATGTATCCGAAATATCTGTTCTCAGATTCCACAGAAATACGGCTAGCAAAGAGATCCAAGAAATACAGATGTAACTCTGTGAATGGAAGTCACGGAACACTAAGCGGTTCCTCAGAAAGCTTCTTTCCAGATTTCATCTGAGGATATTTCCTTTTTCAACATAGCCCTGTTTGGCCTTCGAATATCACTTTGCCAATTCCACAAGAACTGTCTTAGCGAAAGGCTTCTTGAGGGGAAAGCTGTAACTCTGTGAGATGATTTCACAGAACACAAAGAAGTTTCTCAGAAGGCTTCTTTCTCTGTTATCGGAGGATATCTCCTTTGGCCCTATAGTCTTCAAAGGCATCCGATGTCTCTGTTCTCAGATTCCTCAGAAATAGGCTAGCAAAGAGATTCACGAAATACAGATGTAACTCTGTGAGATGAATGAACAGAACACTAAGCAGTTTCTCAGAAAGCTTCTTTCCAGATTTCATCTGAAGATATTTCCTTTTTCACCATAGCCCTCTATGGGCTTCCAAATATCACTTTGCCAATTCCACAAGAACTGTCTTAGCGAAAGGCTTCTTGAGGGGAAAGCTGTAACTCTATGAGATGAATTCACAGAACACAAAGAAGTTTCTCAGAAAGCTTCTTTCTGTTTGTTATCTGAGGATATTTCCTTTTGCCCTAGAGTCTTCAAAGGGATCCGAAATATCTGTTCTCAGATTCCACAGAAATAAGGCTAGCAAAGAGATCCACGAAATACAGATGTAACTCTGTGAGTGGAAGTCAGAGAACACTAAACGGTTTCTCAGAAAGTTTCTTTCCAGATTTCATCTGAGGATATTTCCTTTTTCACCATAGCCCTCTATGGGCTTCCAAATATCACTTTGCCAATTCCACAAGAACTGTCTTAGCGAAAGGCTTCTTGAGGGGAAAGCTTTAACTCTGTGAGATGATTTCACAGAACACAAAGAAGTTTCTCAGAAAGCTTCTTTCTCTCTGTTATCGGAGGATATTTCCTTTGGCCCTATAGTCTTCAAAGGGATCCGAAATATCTGTTCTCAGATTGCTCAGAAATAAGGCTAGCAAAGAGATCCACGAAATACAGATGTAACTCTGTGAGTGGAAGTCACAGAACACGAAGCGGTTCCTCAAAAACCTTCTTTCCAGATTTCATCTGAGGATATTTCCTTTTTCAACATAGCCCTCTATGGGCTTCCAAATATCACTTTGCCAATTCCACAAGAACTGTCTTAGGAAAGGCTTCTTGAGGGGAAAGCTGTAACTCTGTGAGATGATTTCACAGAATACAAAGAAGTTTCTCAGAAAGCTTCTTTCTCTCTGTTATCGGAGGATATTTCCTTTGGCCCTATAGTCTTCAAAGGTATCCAAAATATCTGTTCTCAGATTCCACAGAAATACGGCTAGCAAAGAGATCCAAGAAATACAGATGTAACTCTGTGAGTCGAAGTCACAGAACACTAAGCGGTTCCTCAGAAAGCTTCTTTCCAGATTTCATCTGAGGATATTTCCTTTTTAAACATAGCCCTGTATGGGCTTCCAAATATCACTTTGCCAATTCCACAAGAACTGTCCTAGGAAAGGCTTCTTGAGGGGAAAGCTGTAACTCTGTGAGATGATTTCACAGAACACAAAGAAGTTTCTCAGAAGGCTTCTTTCTCTGTTATCGGAGGACATCTCCTTTGGCCCTATAGTCTTCAAAGGGATCCGAAACATCTGTTCTCAGATTTCACAGAAATAAGGCTAGCAAAGAGATCCACGACATACAGATGTAACTCTGTGAGATGAATTAACAGAACACTAAGCATTTTCTCAGAAAGCTTCTTTCCAGATTTCATCTGAGGATATTTCCTTTTTCACCAGAGCCCTCTATGGGCTTCCAAATATCACTTTGCCAATTCCACAAGAACTGTCTTAGCGAAAGGCTTCTTGAGGGGAAAGCTGTAACTCTGTGAGATGATTTCACAGAACACAAAGAAGTTTCTCAGAAAAGTTCTTTATCTTTGTTATCGGAGGATATTTGCTTAGCCCTGTAGTCTTCAAGGGGATCCGAAATATCTGTTCTCATACTCCACAGAAATAAGGCTAGCAAAGAGATCCACGAAATACAGATGTAACTTTGTGAGATGAATGAATAGAACACTAAGCAGTTTCTCAGAAAGCTTCTTTCCAGATTTCATCTCAGGATATTTCCTTTTTCACCACAGCCCTCTATGGGCTTCCAAATATCACTTTGCCCATTCCACAAGAACTGTCTTAGCGAAAAGCTTCTTGAGGGGAAAGCTGTAACTCTGTGAGATGATTTCACGGAACACAAAGAAGTTTCTCAGAAAGCTTCTTTCTCTCTGTTATCGGAGGATATTTCCTTTGGCCCTATAGTCTTCAAAGGGATCCGAAATATCTGTTCTCAGATTGCTCAGAAATAAGGCTAGCAAAGAGATCCACGAAATACAGATGTAACTCTGTGAGTCGAAGTCACAGAACACTAAGCGGTTCCTCAAAAACCTTCTTTCCAGATTTCATCTGAGGATATTTCCTTTTTCAACATAGCCCTCTTTGGGCTTCCAAATATCACTTTGCCAATTCCACAAGAACTGTCTTAGGAAAGGCTTCTTGAGGGGAAAGCTGTAACTCTGTGAGATGATTTCAAAGAACACAAAGAAGTTTCTCAGAAAGCTTCTTTCTCTCTGTTATCGGAGGATATTTCCTTTGGCCCTATAGTCTTCAAAGGTATCCGAAATATCTGTTCTCAGATTCCACAGAAATACGGCTAGCAAAGAGATCCACGAAATACAGATGTAACTCTCTGAGTGGAAGTCACAGAACACTAAGCGGTTCCTCAGACAGCTTCTTTCCAGATTTCATCTGAGGATATTTCCTTTTTCAACATAGCCCTGTATGGGCTTCCAAATATCACTTGGCCAATTCCACAAGAACTGTCTTAGCGAAAGGCTTCTTGAGGGGAAATCTGTAACTCTTTGAGATGATTTCACAGAACACAAAGAAGTTTCTCAGAAGGCTTCTTACTCTGTTATCGGAGGATATCTCCTTTGGCCCTATAGTCTTCAAAGGGATCCGAAATATCTGTTCTCAGATTTCACAGAAATAAGGCTAGCAAAGAGATCCACGAAATACAGATGTAACTCTGTGAGTGGAAGTCACAGAACACTAAGCGGTTTCTCAGAAAGCTTCTTTCCAGATTTCATCTGAGGATATTTGCTTTTTCACCATAGCCCTATAAGGGCTTGCAAATATCACTTTGCCAATTCCACAAGAACTGTCTTAGCAAAGTCTTCTTGAGGGGAAAGCTGTAACTCTGTGAGTTGATTTCACAGAACACAAAGAAGTTTCTCAGAAAGCTTCTTTCTCTTTGTTATCGGAGGATATTTCCTTTGGCCATATAGTCTTCAAAGGGATCCGAAATATCTGTTCTCAGATTCCACAGATATAAGGCTAGCAAAGAGATCCAGGCAATACAGATGTAACTCTGTGAGATGAATGAACAGAACACTAAGCAGTTTCTCAGAAAGCTTCTTTCTAGATTTCATCTAAGGATATTTCCTTTTTCACCATAGCCCTCTATGGGCTTCCAAATATCACTTTGCCAATTCCACAAGAACTGTTTTAGCGAAAGGCTTCTTGAGGGGAAAGCTGTATTCTGTGAGATGATTTCACAGAACACAAAGAAGTTTCTCAGAAAGCTTCTTTCTCTTTGTTATCGGAGGATATTTCCTTTGGCCCTATAGTCTTCAAAGGGATCCGAAGTATCTGTTCTCAGATTCCTCAGAAATAGGATAGCAAAGAGATTCACGAAATACACATGTAACTCTGTGAGATGAATGAACAGAACACTAAGCAGTTTCTCAGAAAGCTTCTTTGCAGATTTCATCTCAGGATATTTCCTTTTTCACCATAGCCCTCTATGGGCTTCCATATATCACTTTGCAAATTCCACAAGAACTGTCTTAGCGAAAGGCTTCTTGAGGGGAAAGCTGTAACTCTGTGACATGATTTCACAAAACACAAAGAAGTTTCTCAGAAAGCTTCTTTCTCTTTGTTATCCGAGGATATTTCCTTTGGCCCTATAGTCTTCAAAGGGATCTGAAATATCTGTTCTCAGATTCCACAGAAATAAGGCTAGCAAAGAGATTCACGAAATACACATGTAACTCTGTGAGTGGTAGTCACAGATCACTAAGCGGTTTCTCAGAAAGGTTCTTTCCAGATTTCATCTGAGGATATTTCCTTGTTCACCACAGCCTTCTATGGGCTTCCAAATATCACTTTGCCAATTCCACAAGAACTGTCTTAGCGAAAGGCTTCTTGAGGGGAAAGCTGCAACTCTGTGAATGATTTCACAGAACAGAGAGAAGTATCTCAGAAAGCTTCTTTCTCCTTGTTATCGGAGGATATTTCCTTTGGCCCTGTAGTCTTCAAAGGGATTCGAAATATCTGTTCTCAGATTCCACAGAAATAAGGCTAACAAAGAGATCCAGGAAATACAGATGTAACTCTGTGAGATGAATGAACAAAACACTAAGCAGTTTCTCAGAGAGCTTCTTTCCAGATTTCATCTCAGGAAATTTCCTTTTTCACCATAGCCCTCTATGGGCTTCAAAATGTCACTTTGCCAATTCCACAAGAACTGTCTTAGGGAAAGGCTTCTTGAGGGGAAAGCTGTAATTCTGTGAGTTGATTTCACAGAACATAAAGAAGTTTCTCAGAAAGCTTCTTTCTGTTTGTTATCGGAGGATATTTCCTTTGGCCATATAGTCTTCAAAGGGATCCGAAATATCTGTTCTCAAATTCTACAGAAATAAGGGTAGCAAAGAGATCCACGAAATACAGATGTAACTCAGTGAGATGAATTGGCAGAACACTAAACGGTTTCTCAGAAAGCTTCTTTCCAGATTTCAACTGAGGATATTTCCTTTTTCACCATAGCCCTCTATGGGCTTCCAAATATCACTTTGCCAATTCCGCAAGAACTCTCTTAGCGAAAGGCTTCTTGACGGGAAAGCTGTATTCTGTGAGATGATTCCACAGAACACAAAGAAGTTTCTCAGAGCTTCTTTCTCTTTGTTATCGGAGGATATTTCCTTTGGCCCTATAGTCTTCAAAGGGATCCGAAATATCTGTTCTCAGATTCCACAGAAATAGGCTAGCAAAGAGATCCAGGAAATACAGATGTAACTCTGTGAGTGGAAATCACAGATCTCAAAGCGGTTTCTCAGAAAGTTTCTTTCCAGATTTCATCTGAGGATATTTCCTTTTTCACCATAGCCCTCTATGGGCTTCCAAATATCACTTTGCCAATTCCAGAAGAACTGTCTTAGCGAAAGGCTTCTTGAGGGGAAAGCTGTAACTCTGTGAGATTATTTCACAGAACACAAAGAAGTTTCTCAGAAAGCTTCTTTCTTTTTGTTATCGGAGGATATTTCCTTTGGCCCTATAGTCTTCAAAGGGATCCGAAATATCTGTTCTCAGATTCCACAGAAATAAGGCTAGCAAAGATATCCACGAAATACAGATGTAACTCTGTGAGTGGAAATCACAGAACACTAAACGGTTTCTCAGAAAGCTTCTTTCCAGATTTCATCTGAGGATATTTCCTTTTTCACCGTAGCCCTCTAATGGGCTTCCAAATATCACTTTGCCAATTCCACAAGAACTGTCTTAGCGAAAGGCTTCTTGAGGGTAAAGCTTTAATTCTGTGAGATGATTTCAAAGAACACAAAGAAGTTTCTCAGAAAGCTTCTTTCTCTCTGTTATCGAAGGATATTTCCTTTGGCCCTATAGTCTTCAAAGGGATCCGAAATATCTGTTCTCAGATTCCACTGAAATACGGCTAGCAAAGAGATCCACGAAATACAGATGTAACTCTGTGAGTGGAAGTCACAGAACACTAAGCGATTCCTCAGAAAGCTTATTTCCAGATTTCATCTGAGGATATTTCCTTTTTCAACATAGCCCTGTATGGGCTTCCAAATATCACTTTGCCAATTCCACAAGAACTGTCTTAGCGAAAGGCTTCTTGAGGGGAAAGCTGTAACTCTGTGAGATGATTTCACAGAACACAAAGAAGTTTCTCAGAAGGCTTCTTTATCTGTTATCGGAGGATATCTCCCTTGGCCCTATAGTCTTCAAAGGGATCCGAAATATCTGTTCTCAGATTCCACAGAAATAAGGCTAGCAAAGAGATCCACGAAATACAGATGTAACTCTGTGACTGGAAGTCACAGAACACTAAGCGGTTTCTCAGAAAGCTTCTTTCCAGATTTCATCTGAGGATATTTGCTTTTTCACCATAGCCCTTTATGGGCTTCAAATATCACTTTGCCAATTGCACAAGAACTGTCTTAGCGAAAGGCTTCTTGAGGGGAAAGCTGTAACTCTGTGAGATGATTTCACAGAACACAAAGAAGTTTCTCAGAAAGCTTCTTTCTCTCTGTTATCGGAGGATATTTCCTTTGGCCCTATAGTCTTCAAAGGGATCCGAAATATCTGTTCTCAGATTCCACAGAAATAGGCTAGCAAAGAGATCCACGAAATACAGATGTAACTCTGTGAGTGGAAGTCAGAACTTAAAGCGGTATCTCAGAAAGCTTCTTTCCAGATTTCATCTGAGGATATTTCCTTTTTCACTATAGCCCTCTATGGGCTTCCAAATATCACTTTGCCAATTCCACAAGAACTGTCTTAGCGAAAGGCTGCTTGAGGGGAAAGCTGTAACTCTGTGTGCTGATTTCACAGAACACAAAGAAGTTTCTCAGCAAGCTTCTTTCTCTTTGTTATCGGAGGATATTTCCTTTGGCCCTATAGTCTTCAAAGGGATCCGAAATATCTGTTCTCAGATTCCACAGAAATAGGGCTAGCAAAGATATTCACGAAATACACATGTAACTCTGTGAGTGGAAGTCACAGAACACTAAGTGGTTTCTCAGAAAGGTTCTTTCCAGATTTCATCTGAGGATATTTCCTTGTTCACCACAGCCCTCTATGGGCTTCCAAATATCACTTTGCCAATTCCACAAGAACTGTCTTAGCGAAAGGCTTCTTGAGGGGAAAGCTGTAACTCTGTGAGTGATTTCACAGAACACAGAGAAGTATCTCAGAAAGCTTCTTCTCTTTCTTATCAGAGGATATTTCCTTTGGCCATATAGTCTTCAAAGGTATCCGAAATATCTGTTCTCAGATTCCACAGAAATAAGGCTAGCAAAGAGATCCACGAAATACAGATGTAACTCTGTGAGATGAATTGGCAGAACACTAAGCAGTTTCTCGGAAAGCTTCTTTTCAGATTTCAACTGAGGATATTTCCTTTTTCACCATAGCCCTCCTTGGCTTCCAAATATCACTTTGCCAATTCCACAAGAACTGTCTTAGTGAAAGGCTTCTTGAGGGGAAAGCTGTATTCTGTGAGATGATTTCACAGAACACAAAGAAGTTTCTCAGAGCTTCTTTCTCTTTGTTATCGGAGGATATTTCCTTTGGCCCTATAGTGTTCAAAGGGATCCGAAATATCTGTTCTCAGACTCCACAGAAATAAGGCTAGCAAAGAGATCCACGAAATACAGATGTAGCTCTGTGAGATGAATTAACAGAACACTAAGCAGTTTCTCAGAAAGCTTCTTTCCAGATTTCATCTGAGGATATGTCCTTTTTCACCATAGCCCTGTATTGGCTTCCAAATATCACTTTGCCAATTCCACAAGAACTGTCTTAGGGAAAGGCTTCTTGAGGGTAAAGCTGTAACTCTGTGAGATGACTTCACAGAACACAAAGAAGTTTCTGAGAAAGCTTCTTTCTCTTTGTTATCGGAGGATATTTCCTTTGGCCCTATAGTCTTCAAAGGGATCCGAAATATCTGTTCTCAGATTCCACAGAAATAGGCTAGTAAAGAGATCCACGAAATACAGATGTAACTCTGTGAGTGGAAGTCACAGATCTCAAAGCGGTATCTCAGAAAACTTCTTTCCAGATTTCATCTGAGGATATTTCCTTTTTCACTATAGCCCTCTATGGACTTGCAAATATCACTTTGCCAATTCCACAAGAACTGTCTTAGCGAAAGGCTTCCTGAGGGGAAAGCTGTAACTCTGTACGATGATTTCACAGAACACAAAGAAGTTTCTCAGAAAGCTTCTTTGTCTTTGTTATCGGAGGATATTTCCTTTGGCCCTATAGTCTTCAAAGGGATACGAAATATCTGTTCTCAGATACCACAGAAATAAGGCTAGCAAAGCGATCCACGAAATACAGATGTAACTCTGTGAGTGGAAGTCACAGAAAACTAAACGGTATCTCAGAAAGCTTCTTTCCAGATTTCATCTGAGGATATTTCCTTTTTCACCATAGCCCTGTATGGGCTTCCAAATATCACTTTGCCAATTCTACAAGAACTGTCTTAGCGAAAGCATTCTTGAGGGGAAAGCTGTAACTCTGTGAGATGATTTCACAGAACACAAAGAAGTTTCTCAGAAAGCTTCTTTCTCTGTTACCGGAGGATATCTCCTTTGGCCCTATAGTCTTCAAAGGGATCCGAAATATCTGTTCTCAGATTCCACAGAAATAAGGATAGCACAGAGATCCACGAAATACACATGTAACTCTGTGAGATGAATGAACAGAACACTAAGCAGGTTCTCAGAAAGCTTCTTTCCAGGGGGGCGGAGCAAGATGGCCGAATAGGAGCAGCTCCAGTCTCCAACTCCCAGCGCGAGCGACACAGAAGACCGGTGATTTCTGCATTTTCAACTGAGGTACTGGTTTCATCTCACTGGGGAGTGCCGGACGATCAGAGCTGTCAGCTGCTGCAGCCCGACCAGCGAGAGCTGAAGCAGGGCGAGGCATTGCCTCACCTGGGAAGCGCAAGGGGGAAGGGAGTCCCTTTTCCTAGCCAGGGGAACTGAGACACACAACACCTGGAAAATCTTGTAACTTCCACCCCAATACTGCGCTTTAGGAAACAGGCACACCAGGAGATCATATCCCACACCTGGCCGGGAGGGTCCCACACCCACCGAGCCTCCCTCGTTGCTAGCGCAGCAGTCTGTGATCTACCGGCAAGGCAGCAGCGAGGCTGGGGGAGGGGCGTCCGCCATTGCTGAGCCTTAAGTAGGTAAACAAAGCTGCTGGGAAGCTCGAACTGGGTGGAGCTCACAGCAGCTCAAGGAAACCTGCCTGTCTCTGTAGACTCCACCTCTGGGGACAGGGCACAGTAAACTAAGACACACAGACACCTCTGCACAGACCCAAACGACTCTGTCTGACAGTTTTGAAGAGAGCAGTGGATCTCCCAACACGGAGGTTGAGATCTGAGAAGGGACAGACTCCCTGCTCAAGCGGGTCCCTGACCCCTGAGTAGCCTAACTGGGAGACATCCCCCACTAGGGGCAGTCTGACACCCCACACCTCACAGGGAGGAGTACACCCCTGAGAGGAAGCTTCCAAAGCAAGAATCAGACAGGTACACTCGCTGTTCAGAAATATTCTATCTTCTGCAGCCTCTGCTGCTGATACCCAGGCAAACAGGGTCTGGAGTGGACCTCAAGCAATCTCCAACAGACCTACAGCTGAGGGTCCTGACTGTTAGAAGGAAAACTATCAAACAGGAAGGACACCTACACCAAAACCCCATCAGTACATCACCATCATCAAAGACCAGAGGCAGATAAAACCACAAAGATCGGGAAAAAGCAGGGCAGAAAAACTGGAAATTCAAAAAATAAGAGCGCATCTCCCCCGGCAAAGGAGCGCAGCTCATCGCCAGCAACGGATCAAAGCTGGACGGAGAATGACTTTGACGAGATGAGAGAAGAAGGCTTCAGTCCATCAAATTTCTCAGAGCTAAAGGAGGAATTACGTACCCAGCGCAAAGAAACTAAAAATCTTGAAAAAAAAGTGGAAGAATTGATGGCTAGAGTAATTAATGCAGAGAAGGTCCTAAACGAAATGAAAGAGATGAAAACCATGACACGAGAAATACGTGACAAATGCACAAGCTTCAGTAACCGACTCGATCAACTGGAAGAAAGAGTATCAGCGATTGAGGATCAAATGAATGAAATGAAGCGAGTAGAGAAACCAAAAGAAAAAAGAAGAAAAAGAAATGAACAAAGCCTGCAAGAAGTATGGGATTATGTAAAAAGACCAAATCTACGTCTGATTGGGGTGCCTGAAAGTGAGGGGGAAAATGGAACCAAGTTGGAAAACACTCTTCAGGATATCATCCAGGAGAACTTCCCCAACCTAGTAGGGCAGGCCAACATTCAAATCCAGGAAATACAGAGAACACCACAAAGATACTCCTCGAGAAGAGCAACTCCAAGACACATAATTGCCAGATTCACCAAAGTTGAAATGAAGGAAAAAATCTTAAGGGCAGCCAGAGAGAAAGGTCGGGTTACCCACAAAGGGAAGCCCATCAGACTAACAGCAGATCTCTCAGCAGAAACTCTACAACCCAGAAGAGAGTGGGGGCCAATATTCAACATTCTTAAAGAAAAGAATTTTAAACCCAGAATTTCATATCCAGCCAAACTAAGTTTCATAAGTGAAGGAGAAATAAAATCCTTTACAGATAAGCAAATGCTTAGAGATTTTGTCACCACTAGGCCTGCCTTACAAGAGACCCTGAAGGAAGCACTAAACATGGAAAGGAACAACCGGTACCAGCCATTGCAAAAACATGCCAAAATGTAAAGACCATTGAGGCTAGGAAGAAACTGCATCAACTAATGAGCAAAATAACCAGTTAATATCATAATGGCAGGATCAAATTCACATATAACAATATTAACCTTAAATGTAAATGGACTAAATGCTCCAATTAAAAGACACAGACTGGCAAACTGGATAAAGAGTCATGACCCATCAGTCTGCTGTATTCAGGAGACCCATCTCACACGCAGAGACATACATAGGCTCAAAATAAAGGGATGGAGGAAGATTTACCAAGCAAATGGAGAACAAAAAAAAAGCAGGGGTTGCAATACTAGTCTCTGATAAAACAGACTTTAAACCATCAAAGATCAAAAGAGACAAAGAAGGCCATTACATAATGGTAAAGGGATCAATTCAACAGGAAGAGCTAACTATCCTAAATATATATGCACCCAATACAGGAGCACCCAGATTCATAAAGCAAGTCCTTAGAGACTTACAAAGAGACTTAGACTCCCATACAATAATAATGGGAGACTTCAACACTCCACTGTCAACATTAGACAGATCAACGAGACAGAAAGTTAACAAGGATATCCAGGAATTGAACTCATCTCTGCACCAAGCAGACCTAATAGACATCTATAGAACTCTCCACCCCAAATCAACAGAATATACATTCTTCTCAGCACCACATCACACTTACTCCAAAATCGACCACGTAATTGGAAGTAAAGCACTCCTCAGCAAATGTACAAGAACAGAAATTATAACAAACTGTCTTTCAGACCACAGTGCAATCAAACTAGAACTCAGGACTAAGAAACTCACTCAAAACCGCTCAACTACATGGAAACTGAACAACCTGCTCCTGAATGACTACTGGGTACATAACGAAATGAAGGCAGAAATAAAGATGTTCTTTGAAACCAATGAGAACAAAGATACAACATACCAGAATCTCTGGGACACATTTAAAGCAGTGTGTAGAGGGAAATTTATAGCACTAAATGCCCACAAGAGAAAGCAGGAAAGATGTAAAATTGACACTCTAACATCGCAATTAAAAGAACTAGAGAAGCAAGAGCAAACACATTCGAAAGCTAGCAGAAGGCAAGAAATAACTAAGATCAGAGCAGAACTGAAGGAGATAGAGACACAAAAAACCCTCCAAAAAATCAATGAATCCAGGAGTTGGTTTTTTGAAAAGATCAACAAAATTGACAGACCACTAGCCAGACTAATAAAGAAGAAAAGAGAGAAGAATCAAATCGACGCAATTAAAAATGATAAAGGGGATATCACCACCGACCCCACAGAAATACAAACTACCATCAGAGAATACTATAAACACCTCTACGCAAATAAACTGGAAAATCTAGAGGAAATGGATAATTTCCTGGACACTTACACTCTTCCAAGACTAAACCAGGAAGAAGTTGAATCCCTGAATAGACCAATAGCAGGCTCTGAAATTGAGGCAACAATTAATAGCCTACCAACCAAAAAAAGTCCAGGACCAGATGGATTCAGAGCTGAATTCTACCAGAGGTACAAAGAGGAGTTGGTACCATTCCTTCTGAAACTATTCCAATCAATAGAAAAAGAGGGAATCCTCCCTAACTCATTTTATGAGGCCAACATCATCCTGATACCAAAGCCTAGCAGAGACACAACAAAAAAAGAGAATTTTAGACCAATATCCCTGATGAACATCGATGCAAAAATCCTCAATAAAATACTGGCAAACCGGATTCAGCAACACATCAAAAAGCTTATCCACCATGATCAAGTGGGCTTCATCCCTGGGATGCAAGGCTGGTTCAACATTCGCAAATCAATAAACATAATCCAGCATATAAACAGAACCAAAGACAAGAACCACATGATTATCTCAATTGATGCAGAAAAGGCTTTTGACAAAATTCAACAGCACTTCATGCTAAAAACGCTCAATAAATTCGGTATTGATGGAACGTACCTCAAAATAATAAGAGCTATTTATGACAAACCCACAGCCAATATCATACTGAATGGACAAAAACTGGAAAAATTCCCTTTGAAAACTGGCACAAGGCAGGGATGCCCTCTCTCACCACTCCTATTCAACATAGTGTTGGAAGTTCTGGCTAGGGCAATCAGGCAAAAGAAAGAAATCAAGGGTATTCAGTTAGGAAAAGAAGAAGTCAAATTGTCCCTGTTTGCAGATGACATGATTGTATATTTAGAAAACCCCATTGTCTCAGCCCAAAATCTCCTTAAGCTGATAAGCAACTTCAGCAAAGTCTCAGGATACAAAATTAATGTGCAAAAATCACAAGCATTCTTATACACCAGTAACAGACAAACAGAGAGCCAAATCAGGAATGAACTTCCATTCACAATTGCTTCAAAGAGAATAAAATACCTAGGAATCCAACTTACAAGGGATGTAAAGGACCTCTTCAAGGAGAACTACAAACCACTGCTCAGTGAAATAAAAGAGGACACAAACAAATGGAAGAACATACCATGCTCATGGCTAGGAAGAATCAATATCGTGAAAATGGCCATACTGCCCAAGGTAATTTATAGATTCAATGCCATCCCCATCAAGCTAGCAATGAGTTTCTTCACAGAATTGGAAAAAACTGCTTTAAAGTTCATATGGAACCAAAAAAGAGCCCGCATCTCCAAGACAATCCTAAGTCAAAAGAACAAAGCTGGAGGCATCACGCTACCTGACTTCAAACTATACTACAAGGCTACAGTAACCAAAACAGCATGGTACTGGTACCAAAACAGAGATATAGACCAATGGAACAGAACAGAGTCCTCAGAAATAATACCACACATCTACAGCCATTTGATCTTTGACAAACCTGAGAGAAACAAGAAATGGGGAAAGGATTCCCTATTTAATACATGGTGCTGGGAAAATTGGATAGCCATAAGTAGAAAGCTGAAACTGGATCCTTTCCTTACTCCTTATACGAAAATTAATTCAAGATGGATTAGAGACTTAAATGTTAGACCTAATACCATAAAAATCCTAGAGGAAAACCTAGGTAGTACCATTCAGGACATAGGCATGGGCAAAGATTTCATGTCTAAAACACCAAAAGCAACGGCAGCAAAAGCCAAAATTGACAAATGGGATCTCATTAAACTAAAGAGCTTCTGCACAGCAAAAGAAACTACCATCAGAGTGAACAGGCAACCTACAGAATGGGAGAAAATTTTTGCAATCTACTCATCTGACAAAGGGCTAATATCCAGAACCTACAAAGAACTCAAACAAATTTACAAGAAAAAAACAAACAACCCCAACAAAAAGTGGGCAAAGGACATGAACAGACATTTCTCAAAAGAAGACATTCATACAGCCAACAGACACATGAAAAAATGCTCATCATCACTGGCCATCAGAGAAATGCAAATCAAAACCACAATGAGATACCATCTCACACCAGTTAGAATGGCAATCATTAAAAAGTCAGGAAACAACAGGTGCTGGAGAGGATGTGGAGAAATAGGAACACTTTAACACTGCTGGTGGGATTGTAAACTAGTTCAACCATTATGGAAAACAGTATGGCGATTCCTCAAGGATCTAGAACTAGATGTACCATATGACCCAGCCATCCCATTACTGGGTATATACCCAAAGGATTATAAATTATGCTGCTATAAAGACACATGCACACGTATGTTTATTGCAGCACTATTCACAATAGCAAAGACTTGGAATCAACCCAAATGTCCATCAGTGACAGATTGGATTAAGAAAATGTGGCACATATACACCATGGAATACTATGCAGCCATAAAAAAGGATGAGTTTGAGTCCTTTGTAGGGACTTGGATGCAGCTGGAATCCATCATTCTTAGCAAACTATCACAAGAACAGAAAACCAAACACCGCATGTTCTCACTCATAGGTGGGAACTGAACAATGAGATCACTCGGACTCAGGAAGGGGAACATCACACACGGGGGCCTATCATGGGGAGGGGGGATGGGGGAGGGATTGCTTTGGGAGTTATACCTGATGTAAATGACGAGTTGATGGGTGCAGCACAGCAACATGGCACAAGTATACATATGTAACAAACCTGCACGTTATGCACATGTACCCTACAACTTAAAGTATAATAATAATAAATAAATTAAAAAAAAAAAAAGAAAGAAAGCTTCTTTCCAGATTTCATCTGAGGATATTTCCTTTTTCACCATAGCCCTCTATGGGCTTCCAAATATCACTTTGCCAATTCCACAAGAACTGTCTTAGGGAAAGGCTTCTTGAGGGGAAAGCTGTAACTCTGTGAGATGATTTCACAGAACACAAAGAAGTTTCTCAGAAAGCTTCTTTCTCTTTGTTATCGGAGATATTTCCTTTGGCCATATAGTCTTCAAAGGTATCAGAAATATCTGTTCTCAGATTCCACAGAAATAAGGCTAGCAAAGAGATGCAAGAAATACAGATGTAACTCTGTGAGTGGAAGTCACAGAACACTAAGCGGTTTCTCAGAAAGCTTCTTTCCAGATTTCATCTGAGGATATTTCCTTTTTCACCTTAGCCCTCTATGGGCTTCCAAATATCACTTTGCCAATTCCACAAGAACTGTCTTAGCGAAAGGCTTCTTGAGGGGAAAGCTGAAACTCTGTGAGATGATTTCACAGAACACAAAGAAGTTTTTCAGAAAGCTTCTTTCTCTCTGTTATTGGAGGATACTTCCTTTGGCCCTATAGTCTTCAAAGGGATCCGAAATATCTGTTCTCAGATTCCACAGAAAAAAGACTAGCAAAGAGATCCACGAAATACAGATGTAACTCTGTCAGTGGAAGTCACAGAACATTAAGCGGTTTCTCAGAAAGCTTCTTTCCAGATTTCATCTGAGGATGTTTCCTTTTTCACCATAGCCCTGTGTGGGCTTCCAAATATCACTTTGCCATTTTCACAAGAACTGTCT
Organism: Macaca fascicularis; assembly: GCF_037993035.2. Classification (NCBI taxonomy): domain Eukaryota; kingdom Metazoa; phylum Chordata; class Mammalia; order Primates; family Cercopithecidae; genus Macaca; species Macaca fascicularis. The sequence continues at coordinate 89,350,908 of NC_088379.1, forward strand.
TAGCGAAAGGCTTCTTGAGGGGAAAGCTGTAACTCTGTGTGATGATTTCACAGAACACAAAGAAGTTTCTCAGAAAGTTTCTTTCTCCTTGTTATCGGAGGATATTTCCTTTCGCCCTCTAGTCTTCAAAGGGATCCGAAATATCTGTTCTCAGATTCCACAGAAATAAGGCTAGCAAAGAGATCCACGAAATACAGATGTAACTCTGTGAGATGAATGAACAGAACACTAAGCAGTTTCTCAGAAAGCTTCTTTCCAGATTTCATCTGAGGATATTTCCTTTTTCACCATAGCCCTCTATGGGCTTCCAAATATCACTTTTCCAATTCCACAAGAACTGTCTTAGCGAAAGGCTTCTTGAGGGGAAAGCTGTAACTCTGTGAGATGATTTCAAAGAACACAAAGAAGTTTCTCAGAAAGCTTCTTTCTCTTGTTGTCGGAGGATATTTCCTTTGGCCATATAGTCTTCAAAGGGATCCGAAATATCTGTTCTCAGATTCCACAGAAATAAGTCTAGCAAAGAGATCCACGAAATACAGATGTAACTCTGTGAGTGGAAGTCACAGAACACTAAGCGGTTCCTCAGAAAGCTTCTTTCCAGATTTCATCTGAGGATATTTCCTTTTTCAACATAGCCCTCTATGGGCTTCCAAATATCACTTTGCCAATTCCACAAGAACTGTCTTAGCGAAAGTCTTCTTGAGGGGAAAGCTGTAACTCTGTGAGATGATTTCACAGAACACAAAGAAGTTTCTCAGAAGGCTTCTTTCTCTGTTATCAGAGGATATTTCCTTTGGCCCTATAGTTTTCAAAGTGATCCGAAATATCTGTTCTCAGATTCCACAGAAATAAGGCTAGCAAAGAGATCCACGAAATACAGATGTAACTCTGTGACTGGAAGTCACAGAACACTAAGCGGTTTCTCAGAAAGCTTCTTTCCAGATTTCATCTGAGGATATTTGCTTTTTCACCATAGCCCTCTAAGGGCTTGCAAATATCACTTTTCCAATTCCACAAGAACTGTCTTAGCGAAAGTCTTCATGAGGGGAAAGCTGTAACTCTGTGAGATGATTTCACAGAGCACAAAGAAGTTTCTCAGAAATCTTCTTTCTCTTTGTTATCGGAGGATATTTCCTTTTGCCATACAGTCTTCAATGGGATCTGAAATATCTGTTCTCAGATTCCAGAGAAATAAGGCTAGCAAAGATATCCACGAAATACAGATGTAACTCTGTGAGTGGAAGTCACAGAACACTAAGCGGTTTCTCAGATAGCTTCTTTCCAGTTTTCATCTGAGGATATTTCCTTTTTCACCATAGCCCTCTATGGGCTTCCAAATATCACTTTGCCAATTCCAGAAGAACTGTCTTAGGGAAAGGCTTCTGGAGGGGAAAGCTGTAACTCTGTGAGATGATTTCACAGAACACAAAGAAGTTTCTCAGAAAACTTCTTTCTCAGTTATCGGAGGATATCTCCTTTGGCCCTATAGTCTTCAAAGGGATCCGAAATATCTGTTCTCAGATTCCACAGAAATAAGGCTAGCAAAGAGATCCACGAAATACAGATGTAACTCTGTGAGATGAATGAACAGAACACTAAGCGGTTTCTCAGAAATCTTCTTTCCAGATTTCATCTGAGGATGTTTCCTTTTTCACCATAGCCCTGTGTGGGCTTCCAAATATCACTTTGCCAATTTCACAAGAACTGTCTTAGCGAAAGGCTTCTTGAGGGGAAAGCTGTAACTCTTTGTGATGATTTCACAGAACACAAAGAAGTTTCTCAGAAAGTTTCTTTCTCCTTCTTATCGGAGGATATTTCCTTTCGCCCTCTAGTCTTCAAAGGGATCCGAAATATCTGTTCTCAGATTCCACAGAAATAAGGCTAGCAAAGAGATCCACGAAATACAGATGTAACTCTGTGAGATGAATGAACAGAACACTAAGAAGTTTCTCAGAAAGCTTCTTTCCAGATTTCATCTGAGGATATTTCCTTTTTCACCGTAGCCCTCTATGGGCTTCCAAATATCACTTTGCCAATTCCACAAGAACTGTCTTAGCGAAAGGCTTCTTGAGGGGAAAGCTGTAACTCTGTGAGATGATTTCAAAGAACACAAAGAAGTTTCTCAGAAAGCTTCTTTCTCTTGTTGTCGGAGGATATTTCCTTTCGCCCTCTAGCCTTCAAAGGGATCCGAAATATCTGTTCTCAGATTCCACAGAAATAAGGCTAGCAAAGAGATCCACGAAACACAGATGTAACTCTGTGAGATGAATGAACAGAACACTAAGAAGTTTCTCAGAAAGCTTCTTTCCAGATTTCATCTGAGGATATTTGCTTTTTCACCATAGCCCTCTAAGGGCTTTGAAATATCACTTTTCCAATTCCACAAGAACTGTCTTAGCGAAAGGCTTCTTGAGGGGAAAGCTGTAACTCTGTGAGATGATTTCACAGAACACAAAGAAGTTTCTTAGAAAACTTCTTTCTCTTTGTTATCGGAGGATATTTCCTTTGGCCCAATAGTCTTCAAAGGGATCCGAAATATCTGTTCTCAGATTCCACAGAAAAAAGGCTAGCAAAGAGATGCACGAAATACAGATGTAACTCTGTGAGTGGAAGTCACAGAACACTAAGCGGTTTCTCAGAAAGCTTCTTTCCAGATTTCATCTGAGGATATTTCCTTTTTCACCATAGACCTCTATGGGCTTCCAAATATCACTTTGCCAATTCCACAAGAACTGTCTTAGCGAAAGGCTTCTTGAGGGGAAAGCTGAAACTCTGTGAGATGATTTCACAGAACACAAAGAAGTTTCTGAGAAAGCTTCTTTCTCTCTGTTATCGGAGGATATTTCCTTTTGCCCTATAGTCTTCAAAGGGATCCGAAATATCTGTTCTCAGATTCCACAGAAAAAAGACTAGCAAAGAGATCCACGAAATACACATGTAACTCTGTGAGTGGAAGTCACAGAACACTAAGCGGTTTCTCAGAAAGCTTCTTTCCAGATTTCATCTGAGGATATTTCCTTTTTCAACATAGCCCTCTATGGGCATCCAAATATCACATTGCCAATTCCACAAGACCTGTCTTAGCGAAAGTCTTCTTGAGGGGAAAGCTGTAACTCTGTGAGATGATTTCACAGAACACAAATAAGTTTCTCAGAAAGCTTCTTTCTCTGTTATCGGAGGATACATCCTTTGGCCCAATAGTCTTCAAAGGGATCCGAAATATCTGTTCTCAGAATCCACAGAAATAAGGCTAGCAAAGCGTTCCACGAAATACAGATGTAACTCTGTGAGACGAATGAACAGAACACTAAGCAGTTTCTCAGAAAGCTTCTTTCCAGATTTCATCTGAGGATATTTCCTTTTTCACCATAGCTCTGTAAGGGCTTCCAAATATCACTTTGCCAATTCCACAAGAACTGTCTTAGCAAAAGGCTTCTTGAGGGGAATGCTGTAACTCTTTGAGATGATTTCACAGAACACAAAGAAGTTTCTCAGAAAGCTTCTTTCTCTTTCTTATCGTAGGATATTTCCTTTGGCCCTATAGTCTTCAAAGTGATCCGAAACATCTGTTCTCATATTCCACAGAAATAAGGCTAGCAATGATATCCACGAAATACAGATGTAACTCTGTGTTTGGAAGACACAGAACACTAAACGGTTTCTCAGAAAGCTTCTTTCCAGATTTCATCTGAGGATATTTCCTTTTTCACCATAGCCCTCTATGGGCTTCCAAATATCACTTTGCCAATTCCACAAGAACTGTCTTAGCGAAAGGCTTCTTGAGGGGAAAGCTGTAACTCTGTGAGATGATTTCACAGAACACAAAGAAGTTTCTCAGATTACTTCTTTCTCTCTGTTATCGGAGGATATTTCCTTTGGCCCTATAGTCTTCAAAGGGATACGAAATATCTGTTCTCAGATTCCACAGAAATAAGGCTAGCAAAGAGATCCACGAAATACAGATGTAACTCTGTGAGTGGAAGTCACAGAACAATAAGCGGTTCCTCAGAAAGCTTCTTTCCAGATTTCATCTGAGGATATTTCCTTTTTCAACATAGCCCTCTATGGGCCTCCAAATATCACTGTGCCACTTCCATAAGAACTGTCTTAGTGAAAGGCTTCTGGAGGGGAAAGCTGTAACTCTGTGAGATGGTTTCACAGAACACAAAGAAATTTCTCAGATAGCTTCTTTCTCTGTTATCAGAGGATATCTCCTTTGGCCCTATAGTCTTCAAAGGGATCCGAAATATCTGTTCTCAGATTCCACAGAAATAAGGCTAGCAAAGCGATCCACGAAATACAGATGTAACTCTGTGAGATGAATGAACAGAACACTAAGGAGTTTCTCAGAAAGATTCTTTCCAGATTTCATCTGAGGATATTTGCTTTTTCACCATAGCCCTCTATGGGCTTCCAAATATCACTTTGCCAATTCCACAAGAACTGTCTTAGCGAAAGGCTTCTTGAGGGGAATGCTGTAACTCTGTGAGATGATTTCACAGAACACAAAGAAGTTTCTCAGAAAAGTTCTTTATCTTTGTTATCGGAGGGTATTTCCTTTGGCCCTATAGTCTTCAAAGGTATCCGAAATATCTGATCTCATATTCCACAGAAATAAGGCTAGCAAAGGGATCCACGAAATACAGATGTAACTCTGTGAGTGGAAGTCACAGAACTCAAAGCGGTTTCTCAGAACGTTTCTTTAGAGATTTCATCTGAGGATATTTCCTTTTTCACCATAGCCCTCTATGGGCTTCCAAATATCACTTTTCCAATTCCACAAGAACTGTCTTAGCGAAAGGCTTCTTGAGGGGAAAGCTGTAACTCTGTGAGATGATTTCACAGAACACAAAGAAGTTTCTCAGAAAGCTTTTTTCTCTTTGTTATCGGAGGATATTTCCTTTGGCCCTATAGTCTTCAAAGGGTTCCGAAATATCTGTTCTCAGATTCCACAGAAATAAGGCTAGCAAAGAGATCCACGAAATACAAACGTAACTCTGTGAGTGGAAGTCACGAAACACTAAGCGGTTTCTCAGAAAGCTTCTTTCCATATTTCATCTGAGAATATTTGCTTTTTCAGCATAGCCCTCTATGGGCTTCCAAATATCAATTTGCCAATTCCACAAGAACTGTCTTACCGAAAGGCTGCTTGAGGGGAAAGCTGTAACTCTGTGTGCTGATTTCACAGAACACAAAGAAGTTTCTCAGAAAGCTTCTTTCTCTTGTTGTCGGAGGATATTTCCTTTCGCCCTCTAGTCTTCAAAGGGATCCCAAATATCTGTTCTCAGATTCCACAGAAATAAGGCTAGCAAAGAGATACACGAAATACAGATGTAACTCTGTGAGATGAATGAACAGAACACTAAGAAGTTTCTCAGAAAGCTTCTTTCCAGATTTCATCTGAGGATATTTGCTTTTTCACCATAGCCCTCTAAGGGCTTCGAAATATCACTTTTCCAATTCCACAAGAACTGTCTTAGCGAAAGGTTTCTTGAGGGGAAAGCTGTAACTCTCTGAGATGATTTCACAGAACACAAAGAAGTTTCTTAGAAAGCTTCTTTCTCTTTGTTATCGGAGGATATTTCCTTTGGCCCAATAGTCTTCAAAGGGATCCGAAATATCTGTTCTCAGATTCAACAGAAAAAAGGCTAGCAAAGAGATGCACGAAATACAGATGTAACTCTGTGAGTGGAAGTCACAGAACACTAAGCGGTTTCTCAGAAAGCTTCTTTCCAGATTTCATCTGAGGATATTTCCTTTTTCACCATAGACCTCTATGGGCATCCAAATATCACTTTGCCAATTCCACAAGAACTGTCTTAGCGAAAGGCTTCTTGAGGGGAAAGCTGAAACTCTGTGAGATGATTTCACAGAACACAAAGAAGTTTCTCAGAAAGCTTCTTTCTCTCTGTTATCGGAGGATATTTCCTTTTGCCCTATAGTCTTCAAAGGGATCCGAAATATCTGTTCTCAGATTCCACAGAAAAAAGACTAGCAAAGAGATCCACGAAATACACATGTAACTCTGTGAGTGGAAGTCACAGAACACTAAGCGGTTTCTCAGAAAGCTTCTTTCCAGATTTCATCTGAGGATATTTCCTTTTTCAACATAGCCCTCTATGGGCATCCAAATATCACTTTGCCAATTCCACAAGACCTGTCTTAGCGAAAGTCTTCTTGAGGGGAAAGCTGTAACTCTGTGAGATGATTTCACAGAACACAAATAAGTTTCTCAGAAAGCTTCTTTCTCTGTTATCGGAGGATACATCCTTTGGCCCAATAGTCTTCAAAGGGATCCGAAATATCTGTTCTCAGAATCCACAGAAATAAGGCTAGCAAAGCGTTCCACGAAATACAGATGTAACTCTGTGAGACGAATGAACAGAACACTAAGCAGTTTCTCAGAAAGCTTCTTTCCAGATTTCATCTGAGGTTATTTCCTTTTTCACCATAGCTCTGTAAGGGCTTCCAAATATCACTTTGCCAATTCCACAAGAACTGTCTTAGCAAAAGGCTTCTTGAGGGGAATGCTGTAACTCTTTGAGATGATTTCACAGAACACAAAGAAGTTTCTCAGAAAGCTTCTTTCTCTTTCTTATCGTAGGATATTTCCTTTGGCCCTATAGTCTTCAAAGTGATCCGAAACATCTGTTCTCATATTCCACAGAAATAAGGCTAGCAATGATATCCACGAAATACAGATGTAACTCTGTGTTTGGAAGACACAGAACACTAAACGGTTTCTCAGAAAGCTTCTTTCCAGATTTCATCTGAGGATATTTCCTTTTTCACCATAGCCCTCTATGGGCTTCCAAATATCACTTTGCCAATTCCACAAGAACTGTCTTAGCGAAAGGCTTCTTGAGGGGAAAGCTGTAACTCTGTGAGATGATTTCACAGAACACAAAGAAGTTTCTCAGAAAGCTTCTTTCTCTCTGTTATCGGAGGATATTTCCTTTGGCTCTACAGTCTTCAAAGGGATACGAAATATCTGTTCTCAGATTCCACAGAAATAAGGCTAGCAAAGAGATCCACGAAATACAGATGTAACTCGGTGAGTGGAAGTCACAGAACAATAAGCGGTTCCTCAGAAAGCTTCTTTCCAGATTTCATCTGAGGATATTTCCTTTTTCACCATAGCCCTCTATGGGCTTCCAAATATCACTTTTCCAATTCCACAAGAACTGTCTTAGCGAAAGGCTTCTTGAGGGGAAAGCTGTAACTCTGTGAGATGATTTCACAGAACACAAAGAGGTTTCTCAGAAAACTTCTTTTTCAGTTATCGGAGGATATCTCCTTTGGCCCTATAGTCTTCAAAGGGATCCGAAATATCTGTTCTCAGATTCCACAGAAATAAGGCTAGCAAAGAGATCCACGAAATACAGATGTAACTCTGTGAGTGGAAGTCACAGAACACTAAGCGGTTTCTCAGAAAGCTTCTTTCCAGATGTCATCTGAGGATATTTGCTTTTTCACCATAGCCCTCTAAGGACTTGCAAATATCACTTTGCCAATTCCACAAGAACTGTCTCAGCGAAAGGCTTCTTGAGGGGAAAGCTGTAACTCTTTGTGATGATTTCACAGAACACAAAGAAGTTTCTCAGAAAGTTTCTTTCTCCTTGTTATCGGAGGATATTTCCTTTCGCCCTCTAGTCTTCAAAGGGATCCGAAATATCTGTTCTCAGATTCCACAGAAATAAGGCTAGCAAAGAGATCCACGAAATACAGATGTAACTCTGTGAGATGAATGAACAGAACACTAAGAAGTTTCTCAGAAAGCTTCTTTCCAGATTTCATCTGAGGATATTTCCTTTTTCACCGTAGCCCTCCATGGGCTTCCAAATATCACTTTGCCAATTCCACAAGAACTGTCTTAGCGAAAGGCTTCTTGAGGGGAAAGCTGTAACTCTGTGAGATGATTTCAAAGAACACAAAGAAGTTTCTCAGAAAGCTTCTTTCTCTTGTTGTCGGAGGATATTTCCTTTCGCCCTCTAGTCTTCAAAGGGATCCCAAATATCTGTTCTCAGATTCCACAGAAATAAGGCTAGCAAAGAGATCCACGAAATACAGATGTAACTCTGTGAGATGAATGAACAGAACACTAAGAAGTTTCTCAGAAAGCTTCTTTCCAGATTTCATCTGAGGATATTTGCTTTTTCACCACAGCCCTCTAAGGGCTTCGAAATATCACTTTTCCAATTCCACAAGAACTGTCTTAGCGAAAGGCTTCTTGAGGGGAAAGCTGTAACTCTGTGAGATGATTTCACAGAACACAAAGAAGTTTCTTAGAAAGCTTCTTTCTCTTTGTTATCGGAGGATATTTCCTTTGGCCCAATAGTCTTCAAAGGTATCCGAAATATCTGTTCTCAGATTCCACAGAAAAAAGGCTAGCAAAGAGATGCACGAAATACAGATGTAACTCTGTGAGTGGAAGTCACAGAACACTAAGCGGTTTCTCAGAAAGCTTCTTTCCAGATTTCATCTGAGGATATTTCCTTTTTCACCATAGACCTCTATGGGCTTCCAAATATCACTTTGCCAATTCCACAAGAACTGTCTTAGCGAAAGGCTTCTTGAGGGGAAAGCTGAAACTCTGTGAGATGATTTCACAGAACACAAAGAAGTTTCTCAGAAATCTTCTTTCTCTCTGTTATCGGAGGATATTTCCTTTTGCCCTATAGTCTTCAAAGGGATCCGAAATATCTGTTCTCAGATTCCACAGAAAAAAGACTAGCAAAGAGATCCACGAAATACACATGTAACTCTGTGAGTGGAAGTCACAGAACACTAAGCGGTTTCTCAGAAAGCTTCTTTCCAGATTTCATCTGAGGATATTTCCTTTTTCAACATAGCCTTCTATGGGCATCCAAATATCACTTTGCCAATTCCACAAGACCTGTCTTAGCGAAAGTGTTCTTGAGGGGAAAGCTGTAACTCTGTGAGATGATTTCAAAGAACACAAATAAGTTTCTCAGAAAGCTTCTTTCTCTGTTATCGGAGGATACATCCTTTGGCCCAATAGTCTTCAAAGGGATCCGAAATATCTGTTCTCAGAATCCACAGAAATAAGGCTAGCAAAGCGTTCCACGAAATACAGATGTAACTCTGTGAGACGAATGAACAGAACACTAAGGAGTTTCTCAGAAAGATTCTTTCCAGATTTCATCTGAGGATATTTGCTTTTTCACCATAGCCCTCTATGGGCTTCCAAATATCACTTTGCCAATTCCACAAGAACTGTCTTAGCGAAAGGCTTCTTGAGGGGAATGCTGTAACTCTGTGAGATGATTTCACAGAACACAAAGAAGTTTCTCAGAATAGTTCTTTATCTTTGTTATCGGAGGGTATTTCCTTTGGCCCTATAGTCTTCAAAGGTATCCGAAATATCTGATCTCATATTCCACAGAAATAAGGCTAGCAAAGGGATCCACGAAATACAGATGTAACTCTGTGAGTGGAAGTCACAGAACTCAAAGCGGTTTCTCAGAAAGTTTCTTTAGAGATTTCATCTGAGGATATTTCCTTTTTCACCATAGCCCTCTATGGGCTTCCAAATATCACTTTTCCAATTCCACAAGAACTGTCCTAGCGAAAGGCTTCTTGAGGGGAAAGCTGTAACTCTGTGAGATGATTTCACAGAACACAAAGAAGTTTCTCAGAAAGCTTTTTTCTCTTTGTTATCGGAGGATATTTCCTTTGGCCCTGTAGTCTTCAAAGGGTTCCGAAATATCTCTTCTCAGATTCCACAGAAATAAGGCTAGTAAAGAGATCCACGAAATACAAACGTAACTCTGTGAGTGGAAGTCACAGAACACTAAGCGGTTTCTCAGAAAGCTTCTTTCCATATTTCATCTGAGAATATTTGCTTTTTCAGCATAGCCCTCTATGGGCTTCCAAATATCAATTTGCCAATTCCACAAGAACTGTCTTAGCGAAAGGCTGCTTGAGGGGAAAGCTGTAACTCTGTGTGCTGATTTCACAGAACACAAAGAAGTTTCTCAGAAAGCTTCTTTCTCTTTGTTATCGGAGGATATTTCTTTGGCCCTATAGTCTTCAAAGGGATCCGAAATATCTGTTCCCAGATTCCAGAGAAATAAGGCTAGCAAAGATATCCACGAAATACAGATTTAACTCTGTGAGTGGAAGTCACAGAACACTAAGCGGTTTCTCAGAAAGCTTCTTTCCAGATGTCATCTGAGGATATTTGCTTTTTCACCATTGCCCTCTAAGGACTTGCAAATATCACTTTGCCAATTCCACAAGAACTGTCTTAGCGAAAGGCTTCTTGAGGGGAAAGCTGTAACTCTCTGAGATGATTTCACAGAACACAAAGAAGTTTCTCAGAAAGCTTCTTTCTCTTTGTTATCGGAGGATATTTCCTTTGACCCTACAGTCTTCAAAGGGTTCCGAAATATCTGTTCTCAGATTCCAGAGAAATAAGGCTAGCAAACATATCCACGAAATACAGATTTAACTCTGTGAGTGGAAGTCACAGAACACTAAGCGGTTTCTCAGATAGCTTCTTTCCAGATTTCATCTGAGGATATTTCCTTTTTCACCATAGCCCTCTATGGGCTTCCAAATATCTCTTTGCCAATTCCACAAGAACTGTCTTAGCGAAAGGCTTCTTGAGGGGAAAGCTATAACTCTGTGAGATGATTTCACAGAACACAAAGAAGTTTCTCAGAAAACTTCTTTCTCAGTTATCGGAGGATATCTCCTTTGGCCCCATAGTCTTCAAAGGGATCCGAAATATCTGTTCTCAGATTCCACAGAAATAAGGCTAGCAAAGAGATCCACGAAATACAGATGTAACTCTGTGAGATGAGTGAACAGAACACTAAGCGGTTTCTCAGAAAGTTTCTTTTCAGGTTTCATCTGAGGATGTTTCCTTTTTCACCATAACCCTGTATGGGCTTCCAAATATCACTTTGTCAATTTCACAAGAACTGTCTTAGCGAAAAGCTTCTTGAGTGGAAAGCTGTAACTCTGTGAGATGATTTCACAGAAGACAAAGAAGTTTCTCAGAAAGTTTCTTTCTCCTTGTTATCGGAGGATATTTCCTTTCGCCCTCTAGTCTTCAAAGGGATCCGAAATATCTGTTCTCAGAATCCACAGAAATACGGCTAGCAAAGAGATCCACGAAATACAGATGTAACTCAGTGAGTGGAAGTCACAGAACACTAAGCGGTTCCTCAGAAAGCTTCTTTCCAGATTTCATCTGAGGATATTTGCTTTTTCACCGTAGCCCTCTAAGGGCTTGCAAATATCACTTTGCCAATTCCACAAGAACTGTCTTAACGAAAGGCTTCTGGAGGGGAAAGCTGTAACTCTGTGAGATGATTTCACAGAACACAAAGAAGTTTCTCAGAAAGCTTCTTTCTCTTTGTTATCGGAGGATATTTCCTTTGGCCCTATAGTCTTCAAAGGGATCCGAAATATCTGTTCTCATATTCCAGAGAAATAAGGCTAGCAAAGATATCCACGAAATACAGATTTAACTCTGTGAGTGGAAGTCACAGAACACTAAGCGGTTTCTCAGATAGCTTCTTTCCAGATTTCATCTGAGGATATTTCCTTTTTCACCATAGCCCTCTATGGGCTTCCAAATATCTCTTTGCCAATTCCACAAGGACTGTCTTAGCGAAAGGCTTCTTGAGGGGAAAGCTGTAACTCTGTGAGATGATTTCACAGAACACAAAGAAGTTTCTCAGAAAACTTCTTTCTCAGTTATCGGAGGATATCTCCTTTGGCCCTATAGTCCTCAAAGGGATACGAAATACCTGTTCTCAGATTCCACAGAAATAAGGCTAGCAAAGAGATCCAGGAAATACAAATGTAACTCTGTGAGATGAATTAAAAGAACACTAAGCAGTTTCTCAGAAAGCTTCTTTCCAGATTTCATCTGAGGATATTTCCTTTTTCACCATAGCCCTCTATGGGCTTCAATATATCACTTTGCCAATTTCACAAGAACTGTCTTAGCGAAAGGCTTCTTGAGGGGAAAGCTGTAACTCTGTGAGATGATTTCACAGAACGCAAAGAAGTTTCTCAGAAAGCTTCTTTCTCTTTGTTATCGGAGGATATTTCCTTTGGCCCTATAGTCTTCAAAGGTTTCCGAAATATCTGTTCTCAGATTCCACAGAAATAAGGCTAGCAAAGAGATTCACGAAATTCACATGTAACTCTGTGAGTGGAAGTCACAGATCACTAAGCAGTTTCTCAGAAAGCTTCTTTCCAGATTTCATCTGAGGATATTTCCTTTTTCACCACAGCCCTCTACGGGCTTCCAAATATCACTTTGCCAATTCCACAAGAAGTGTCTTAGCGAAAGTCTTCTTGAGGGGAAAGCTGTAACTCTGTGAATGATTTCACAGAACACAGAGAAGTATCTCAGAAAGCTTCTTTCTCTTTGTTATCGGAGGATATTTCCTTTGGCCCTGTAGTCTTCAAAGGGATCCGAAATATCTGTTCTCAGATTCCACAGAAATAAGGCTAGCAAAGAGATCCATGAACTACAGATGTAACTCTGTGAGATGAATGAACAGAACACTAAGCAGTTTCTCAGAAAGCTTCTTTCCAGATTTCATCTGAGGATATTTCCTTTTTCACCATAGCCCTCTATGGGCTTCCAAATATCACTTTGCCAATTCCACAAGAACTATCTTACCGAAAGGTTTCTTGAGGGGAAAGCTGTATTCTGTGAGATGATTTCACAGAACACAAAGAAGTTTCTCAGAGCTTCTTTCTCTTTGTTATCAGAGGATATTTCCTTTGGCCCTATAGTCTTCAAAGGGATCCGAAATATCTGTTCTCAGACTCCACAGAAATAAGGCTAGCAAAGAGATCCACGAAATACTGATGTAACTCTGTGAGTGGAAGTCAGAACTCAAAGCGGTATCTCAGAAAGCTTCTTTCCAGATTTCATCTGAGGATATTTCCTTTTTCACCATACCCCTCTATGGGCTTGCAAATATCACCTTGCCAATTCCACTAGAATTGTCTTAGCGAAAGGCTTCTTGAAGGGAAACCTGTAACTCTGTGACATGATTTCACAGAACACAAAGAAGTTTCTCAGAAAGCTTCTTTCTCTTTGTTATCGGAGGATATTTCCTTTGGCCCTATAGTCTTCAAAGGGTTCCGAAATATCTGTTCTCAGATTCCACAGAAATAAGGCTAGCAAAGAGATCCACGAAATACAGATGTAACTCTGTGAGATGAATGAACAGGACACTAAGCAGTTTCTCAGAAATCTTCTTTCCAGATGTCATCTGAGGATATTTGCTTTTTCAACATAGACCTGTATGGGCCTCCAAATATCACTTGGCCAATTCCACAAGAACTGTCTTAGGGAAAGGCTTCTTGAGGGGAAAGCTGTAACTCTGTGAGATGATTTCACAGAACACAAAGAAGTTTCTCAGAAAGCTTCTTTCTATTTGTTGTCGGAGGATATTTCCTCTGGCCCTCTAGTCTTCAAAGGGATCCGAAATATCTGTTCTCAGATTCCACAGAAATAAGGCTATTAAAGAGATCCACGAAATACAGATGAAACTCTGTGAGTGGAATTCACAGAAAACTAAGCGGTTTCTCTGAAAGCTTCTTTCCAGATTTCATCTGAGGATATTTGCTTTTTCACCATAGCCCTCTATGGGCTTGCAAATATCACTTTTCCAATTCCACAAGAACTGTATTAGCGAAAGGCTTCTTGAGGGGAAAGCTGTAACTCTGTGAGATGATTTCACAGAACACAAAGAAGTTTCTCAGAAAGCTTCTTTCTCTTTGTTATCGTAGGATATTTCCTTTGGCCCTATAGTCTTCAATGGGATACGAAATATGTGTTCTCAGATTCCACAGAAATAAGGCCACCAAAGAGATCCACGAAATACAGACGTAACTCTGTGAGTGGAAGTCACAGAACACTAAGCGGTTTCTCAGAAAACTTCTTTCCATATTTCATCTGAGGATATTTGCTTTTTCAGCATAGCCCTCTATGGGCTTCCAAATATCACTTTGCCAATTCCACAAGAACTGTCTTAGCGAAAGGCTTCTTGAGGGGAAAGCTGTAACTCTGTGAATGATTTCACAGAACACAGAGAAGTATCTCAGAAAGCTTCTTTCTCTTTGTTATCGGAGGATATCTCCTTTGGCCCTGTAGTCTTTAAAGGGATCCAAAATATCTGTTCTCAGATTCCACAGAAATAAGGCGAGCACAGAGATCCACGAAATACAGATGTAACTCTGCGAGTGCAAGTCACAGAACACTAAGCGGTTTCTCAGAAAGCTTCTTTCCAGATTTCATCTGAGGATATATGCTTTTTCAGCATAGCCCTCAATGAGCTTCCAAATATCACTTTGCCAATTCCACAAGAACTGTCTTAGCGAAAGCCTTCTTGAGGGGGAAGCCGTATTCTGTGAGATGATTTCACAGAACACAAATAAGTTTCTCAGAAAGCTTCTTTCTCTTTGTTATCGGAGGATATTTCCTTTGGCCCTATAGTCTTCAAAGGGATCCGAAATATCTGTTCTCAGATTCCACAGAAATGAGGCTAGCAAAGAGATCCACGAAATACAGATGTAACTCTGTGAGATTAATTAACAGAACAGTAAGCAGTCTCTCGGAAAGCTTCTTTCCAGATTTCATCTGAGGATATTTCCTTTTTCACCATAGCCCTCTATGGGCTTCCAAATATCAGTTTGCCAATTCCACAAGAACTGTCTTAGCGAAAGGCTTCTTGAGGGAAAGCTGTAAGTCTGTGAGATGATTTCACGGAACTCTAAGAAGTTTCTCAGAAAGCTTCTTTCTCTTTGTTATCGGAGGATATTTCCTTTGGCCCTATAGTCTTCAAAGCGATCCGAAGTATCTGTTCTCAGATTCCTCAGAAATAAGGCAAGCAAACAGATCCACCAAATACGGATGTAACTCTGTGAGTGGAAGTCACAGAACACTAAACGGTTTCTCAGAAATCTTCTTTCCAGATTTCATCTGAGGACATTTGCTTTTTCACAATAGCCCTCTATGGGCTTCCAAATATCACTTTGCCAATTCCACAAGAACTGTCTTATCGAAAGGCTTCTTGAGGGGAAAGCTGTAACTCTGTGAATGATTTCACAGAACACAAAGAAGCTACTCAGAAAGCTTCTTTCTCTTTGTTATCGGAGGATATTTCCTTTGTCCCTCTAGTCTTCAAAGGTATCCGAAATATCTGTTCTCAGATTCCACAGAAATAAGGCTAGCAAAGAGATCCACGAAATACAGATGTAACTCTGTGAGATGAATTAACAGAACACTAAGCAGTTTCTCAGCAAGCTTCTTTCCAGATTTCATCTCAGGATATTTCCTTGTTCACCATAGCCCTGATTGGGCTTCCAAATATCACTTTGCCAATTCCACTAGAACTGTCTTAGCGAAATGCTTCTTGAGGGGAAAGCTGTAACTCTGTGAGATGATTTCACAGAACACAAAGAAGTTTCTGAGAAAGCTTCTTTCTCTTTGTTATCGGAGGATATTTCCTTTGGCCCTATAGTCTTCAAAGGGATCCGAAATATTTGTTCTCAGATTCCACAGAAATAAGGCTAGCAAAGAGATCCACGAAATACAGATGTAACTCTGTGAGTGGAAGTCACAGAACACTAAGCGGTTTCTCAGAAAGCTTCTTTCCGATTTCATCTGAGGATATTTCCTTTTTCAACACAGCCCTCTATGGGCTTCTAAATATCACTTTGCCAATTCCACAAGAACTGTCTTAGCGAAAGGCTTCTTGAAGGGAAAGCTGTAACTCTGTAAGATGATTTCACAGAACACAAAGAAGTTTCTCAGAAAGCTTCTTTCTCTTTCTTATCGGAGGATATTTCCTTTGGCCCTATAGTCTTCAAAGGTATCTGAAGTATCTGTTCTCAGATTCCACAGAAATAAGGCTAGCAAAGAGGTCCAAGAA
Organism: Macaca fascicularis; assembly: GCF_037993035.2. Classification (NCBI taxonomy): domain Eukaryota; kingdom Metazoa; phylum Chordata; class Mammalia; order Primates; family Cercopithecidae; genus Macaca; species Macaca fascicularis. Next base: position 89,366,843 of record NC_088379.1, read on the forward strand.
ATACAGATGTAACTCTGTGAGTGGAAGTCAGAGAACACTAAGCGGTTTCTCAGAAAGCTTCTTTCCAGATTTCATCTGGGGATATTTCCTTTTTCACCATAGCCCTCTATGGGCTTCCAAATATCACTTTGCCAATTCCACAAGAACTGTCTTAGCGAAAGGCTTGTTGAGGGGAAAGCTGTAACTCTGTGAGCTGATTTCACAGAACACAAAGAAGTTTCTGAGAAAGCTTCCTTCTCTTTGTTATCGGAGGATATTTCCTTTGGCCCTCTAGTCTTCAAAGGGTTCCGAAATATCTGTTCTCAGATTCCACAGAAATTAGGCTAGCAAAGAGATCCACGAAATACAGATGTAACACTCTGATATGAATTGACAGAACACTAAGCATTTCGCGGAAAGCTTCTTTCCAGATTTCAACTGAGGATATTTCCTTTTTCACCATAGCCCTCTTGGGCTTCCAAATATCACTTTGCCAATTCCACAAGAACTGTCTTAGCGAAAGGCTTGTTGAGGGGAAAGCTGTAATTCTGTGAGATGATTTCACAGAACACAAAGAAGTTTCTCAGAAAGCTTCTTTCTCTTTGTTATCGGAGGATATTTCCTTTGGCCCTGTAGTCTTGAAAGGGATCCGAAATATCTGTTCTCTGATTCCACAGAAATAAGGCCAGCAAAGAGATCCACGAAATACAGATGTAACTCTGTGAGATGAATTAACAGAACACTAAGCAGTTTCTCAGAAAGCTTCTTTCCAGATTTCATCTGAGGATATTTCCTTTTTCACCGTAGCCCTCTGTTGGCTTCCAAATATCACTTTGCCAATTCCACAAGAACTCTCTTAGTGAAAGGCTTCTTGAGGGGAAAGCTGTAACTCTGTGAGATGATTTCACAGAACACAAAGAAGCTACTCAGAAAGCTTCTTTCTCTTTGTTATCGGAGGATATTTCCTTTGTCCCTCTAGTCTTCAAAGGTATCCGAAATATCTGTTCTCAGATTCCACAGAAATAAGGCTAGCAAAGAGATCCACGAAATACAGATGTATCTCTGTGAGATGAATTAACAGAACACTAAGCAGTTTCTCAGCAAGCTTCTTTCCAGATTTCATCTCAGGATATTTCCTTGTTCAACATAGCCCTGTATGGGCTTCCAAATATCACTTTGCCAATTCCACAAGAACTGTCTTAGCGAAAGGCTTCTTGAGGGGAAAGCTGTAACTCTGTGAGATGATTTCACAGAACACAAAGAAGTTTCTCTGAAAGATTCTTTCTCTTTGTTATCGGACGATATTTCCTTTGGCCCTACAGTCTTCAAAGGGTTCCGAAATATCTGTTCTCACATTCCACAGAAATTAGGCTAGCAAAGAGATCCACGAAATACAGATGTAACACTGTGAGATGAATTGACATAACACTAAGCTTTTCGCGGAAAGCTTCTTTCCAGATTTCAAGTGAGGATATTTCCTTTTTCACCATAGCCCTCTATGGTCGTCCTAATATCACTTTGCCAATTCAACAAGAACTGTCTTAGCGAAAGGCTTCTTGAGGGGGAAGCTGTATTCTGTGAGATGATTTCACAGAACACAAATAAGTTTCTCAGAAAGCTTCTTTCTCTTTGTTATCGGAGGATATTTCCTTTGGCCCTATAGTCTTCAAAGGGATCCGAAATATCTGTTCTCAGATTCCACAGAAATGAGGCTAGCAAAGAGATCCACGAAATACAGATGTAACTCTGTGAGATTAATTAACAGAACACTAAGCAGTCTCTCGGAAAGCTTCTTTCCAGATTTCATCTGAGGATATTTCCTTTTTCACCATAGCCCTCTATGGGCTTCCAAATATCAGTTTGCCAATTCCACAAGAACTGTCTTAGCGAAAGGCTTCTTGAGGGAAAGCTGTAAGTCTGTGAGATAATTTCACGGAACTCTAAGAAGTTTCTCAGAAAGCTTCTTTCTCTTTGTTATCGGAGGATATTTCCTTTGGCCCTATAGTCTTCAAAGCGATCCGAAGTATCTGTTCTCAGATTCCTCAGAAATAAGGCAAGCAAACAGATCCACCAAATACGGATGTAACTCTGTGAGTGGAAGTCACAGAACACTAAACGGTTTCTCAGAAATCTTCTTTCCAGATTTCATCTGAGGATATTTGCTTTTTCACAATAGCCCTCTATGGGCTTCCAAATATCACTTTGCCAATTCCACAAGAACTGTCTTAGCGAAAGGCTTCTTGAGGGGAAAGCTGTAACTCTGTGAATGATTTCACAGAACACAAAGAAGCTACTCAGAAAGCTTCTTTCTCTTTGTTATCGGAGGATATTTCCTTTGTCCCTCTAGTCTTCAAAGGTATCCGAAATATCTGTTCTCAGATTCCACAGAAATAAGGCTAGCAAAGAGATCCACGAAATACAGATGTAACTCTGTGAGATGAATTAACAGAACACTAAGCAGTTTCTCAGCAAGCTTCTTTCCAGATTTCATCTCAGGATATTTCCTTGTTCACCATAGCCCTGATTGGGCTTCCAAATATCACTTTGCCAATTCCACTAGAACTGTCTTAGCGAAAGGCTTCTTGAGGGGAAAGCTGTAACTCTGTGAGATGATTTCACAGAACACAAAGAAGTTTCTGAGAAAGCTTCTTTCTCTTTGTTATCGGAGGATATTTCCTTTGGCCCTATAGTCTTCAAAGGGATCCGAAATATTTGTTCTCAGATTCCACAGAAATAAGGCTAGCAAAGAGATCCACGAAATACAGATGTAACTCTGTGAGTGGAAGTCACAGAACACTAAGCGGTTTCTCAGAAAGCTTCTTTCCGATTTCATCTGAGGATATTTCCTTTTTCAACACAGCCCTCTATGGGCTTCTAAATATCACTTTGCCAATTCCACAAGAACTGTCTTAGCGAAAGGCTTCTTGAAGGGAAAGCTGTAACTCTGTGAGATGATTTCACAGAACACAAAGAAGTTTCTCAGAAAGCTTCTTTCTCTTTCTTATCGGAGGATATTTCCTTTGGCCCTATAGTCTTCAATGGGATACGAAATATGTGTTCTCAGATTCCACAGAAATAAGGCCACCAAAGAGATCCACGAAATACAGACGTAACTCTGTGAGTGGAAGTCACAGAACACTAAGCGGTTTCTCAGAAAACTTCTTTCCATATTTCATCTGAGGATATTTGCTTTTTCAGCATAGCCCTCTATGGGCTTCCAAATATCACTTTGCCAATTCCACAAGAACTGTCTTAGCGAAAGGCTTCTTGAGGGGAAAGCTGTAACTCTGTGAATGATTTCACAGAACACAGAGAAGTATCTCAGAAAGCTTCTTTCTCTTTGTTATCGGAGGATATCTCCTTTGGCCCTGTAGTCTTTAAAGGGATCCAAAATATCTGTTCTCAGATTCCACAGAAATAAGGCGAGCACAGAGATCCACGAAATACAGATGTAACTCTGCGAGTGCAAGTCACAGAACACTAAGCGGTTTCTCAGAAAGCTTCTTTCCAGATTTCATCTGAGGATATATGCTTTTTCAGCATAGCCCTCAATGAGCTTCCAAATATCACTTTGCCAATTCCACAAGAACTGTCTTAGCGAAAGGCTTCTTGAGGGGGAAGCTGTATTCTGTGAGATGATTTCACAGAACACAAATAAGTTTCTCAGAAAGCTTCTTTCTCTTTGTTATCGGAGGATATTTCCTTTGGCCCTATAGTCTTCAAAGGGATCCGAAATATCTGTTCTCAGATTCCACAGAAATGAGGCTAGCAAAGAGATCCACGAAATACAGATGTAACTCTGTGAGATTAATTAACAGAACACTAAGCAGTCTCTCGGAAAGCTTCTTTCCAGATTTCATCTGAGGATATTTCCTTTTTCACCATAGCCCTCTATGGGCTTCCAAATATCAGTTTGCCAATTCCACAAGAACTGTCTTAGCGAAAGGCTTCTTGAGGGAAAGCTGTAAGTCTGTGAGATGATTTCACGGAACTCTAAGAAGTTTCTCAGAAAGCTTCTTTCTCTTTGTTATCGGAGGATATTTCCTTTGGCCCTATAGTCTTCAAAGCGATCCGAAGTATCTGTTATCAGATTCCTCAGAAATAAGGCAAGCAAACAGATCCACCAAATACGGATGTAACTCTGTGAGTGGAAGTCACAGAACACTAAACGGTTTCTCAGAAATCTTCTTTCCAGATTTCATCTGAGGATATTTGCTTTTTCACAATAGCCCTCTATGGGCTTCCAAATATCACTTTGCCAATTCCACAAGAACTGTCTTAGCGAAAGGCTTCTTGAGGGGAAAGCTGTAACTCTGTGAATGATTTCACAGAACACAAAGAAGCTACTCAGAAAGCTTCTTTCTCTTTGTTATCGGAGGATATTTCCTTTGTCCCTCTAGTCTTCAAAGGTATCCGAAATATCTGTTCTCAGATTCCACAGAAATAAGGCTAGCAAAGAGATCCACGAAATACAGATGTAACTCTGTGAGATGAATTAACAGAACACTAAGCAGTTTCTCAGCAAGCTTCTTTCCAGATTTCATCTCAGGATATTTCCTTGTTCACCATAGCCCTGATTGGGCTTCCAAATATCACTTTGCCAATTCCACTAGAACTGTCTTAGCGAAAGGCTTCTTGAGGGGAAAGCTGTAACTCTGTGAGATGATTTCACAGAACACAAAGAAGTTTCTGAGAAAGCTTCTTTCTCTTTGTTATCGGAGGATATTTCCTTTGGCCCTATAGTCTTCAAAGGGATCCGAAATATTTGTTCTCAGATTCCACAGAAATAAGGCTAGCAAAGAGATCCACGAAATACAGATGTAACTCTGTGAGTGGAAGTCACAGAACACTAAGCGGTTTCTCAGAAAGCTTCTTTCCGATTTCATCTGAGGATATTTCCTTTTTCAACACAGCCCTCTATGGGCTTCTAAATATCACTTTGCCAATTCCACAAGAACTGTCTTAGCGAAAGGCTTCTTGAAGGGAAAGCTGTAACTCTGTGAGATGATTTCACAGAACACAAAGAAGTTTCTCAGAAAGCTTCTTTCTCTTTCTTATCGGAGGATATTTCCTTTGGCCCTATAGTCTTCAAAGGGATCTGAAGTATCTGTTCTCAGATTCCACAGAAATAAGGCTAGCAAAGAGGTCCAAGAAATACAGATGTAACTCTGTGAGTGGAAGTCAGAGAACACTAAGCGGTTTCTCAGAAAGCTTCTTTCCAGATTTCATCTGGGGATATTTCCTTTTTCACCATAGCCCTCTATGGGCTTCCAAATATCACTTTGCCAATTCCACAAGAACTGTCTTAGCGAAAGGCTTGTTGAGGGGAAAGCTGTAACTCTGTGAGCTGATTTCACAGAACACAAAGAAGTTTCTGAGAAAGCTTCCTTCTCTTTGTTATCGGAGGATATTTCCTTTGGCCCTCTAGTCTTCAAAGGGTTCCGAAATATCTGTTCTCAGATTCCACAGAAATTAGGCTAGCAAAGAGATCCACGAAATACAGATGTAACACTGTGATATGAATTGACAGAACACTAAGCATTTCGCGGAAAGCTTCTTTCCAGATTTCAACTGAGGATATTTCCTTTTTCACCATAGCCCTCTTGGGCTTCCAAATATCACTTTGCCAATTCCACAAGAACTGTCTTAGCGAAAGGCTTGTTGAGGGGAAAGCGGTAATTCTGTGAGATGATTTCACAGAACACAAAGAAGTTTCTCAGAAAGCTTCTTTCTCTTTGTTATCGGAGGATATTTCCTTTGGCCCTGTAGTCTTGAAAGGGATCCGAAATATCTGTTCTCTGATTCCACAGAAATAAGGCCAGCAAAGAGATCCACGAAATACAGATGTAACTCTGTGAGATGAATTAACAGAACACTAAGCAGTTTCTCAGAAAGCTTCTTTCCAGATTTCATCTGAGGATATTTCCTTTTTCACCGTAGCCCTCTGTTGGCTTCCAAATATCACTTTGCCAATTCCACAAGAACTCTCTTAGTGAAAGGCTTCTTGAGGGGAAAGCTGTAACTCTGTGAGATGATTTCACAGAACACAAAGAAGCTACTCAGAAAGCTTCTTTCTCTTTGTTATCGGAGGATATTTCCTTTGTCCCTCTAGTCTTCAAAGGTATCCGAAATATCTGTTCTCAGATTCCACAGAAATAAGGCTAGCAAAGAGATCCACGAAATACAGATGTATCTCTGTGAGATGAATTAACAGAACACTAAGCAGTTTCTCAGCAAGCTTCTTTCCAGATTTCATCTCAGGATATTTCCTTGTTCAACATAGCCCTGTATGGGCTTCCAAATATCACTTTGCCAATTCCACAAGAACTGTCTTAGCGAAAGGCTTCTTGAGGGGAAAGCTGTAACTCTGTGAGTTGATTTCACAGAACACAAAGAAGTTTCTCTGAAAGATTCTTTCTCTTTGTTATCGGACGATATTTCCTTTGGCCCTACAGTCTTCAAAGGGTTCTGAAATATCTGTTCTCACATTCCACAGAAATTAGGCTAGCAAAGAGATCCACGAAATACAGATGTAACACTGTGAGATGAATTGACATAACACTAAGCTTTTCGCGGAAAGCTTCTTTCCAGATTTCAAGTGAGGATATTTCCTTTTTCACCATAGCCCTCTATGGTCGTCCTAATATCACTTTGCCAATTCAACAAGAACTGTCTTAGCGAAAGGCTTCTTGAGGGGGAAGCTGTATTCTGTGAGATGATTTCACAGAACACAAATAAGTTTCTCAGAAAGCTTCTTTCTCTTTGTTATCGGAGGATATTTCCTTTGGCCCTATAGTCTTCAAAGGGATCCGAAATATCTGTTCTCAGATTCCACAGAAATGAGGCTAGCAAAGAGATCCACGAAATACAGATGTAACTCTGTGAGATTAATTAACAGAACACTAAGCAGTCTCTCGGAAAGCTTCTTTCCAGATTTCATCTGAGGATATTTCCTTTTTCACCATAGCCCTCTATGGGCTTCCAAATATCAGTTTGCCAATTCCACAAGAACTGTCTTAGCGAAAGGCTTCTTGAGGGAAAGCTGTAAGTCTGTGAGATGATTTCACGGAACTCTAAGAAGTTTCTCAGAAAGCTTCTTTCTCTTTGTTATCGGAGGATATTTCCTTTGGCCCTATAGTCTTCAAAGCGATCCGAAGTATCTGTTCTCAGATTCCTCAGAAATAAGGCAAGCAAACAGATCCACCAAATACGGATGAAACTCTGTGAGTGGAAGTCACAGAACACTAAACGGTTTCTCAGAAATCTTCTTTCCAGATTTCATCTGAGGATATTTGCTTTTTCACAATAGCCCTCTATGGGCTTCCAAATATCACTTTGCCAATTCCACAAGAACTGTCTTAGCGAAAGGCTTCTTGAGGGGAAAGCTGTAACTCTGTGAATGATTTCACAGAACACAAAGAAGCTACTCAGAAAGCTTCTTTCTCTTTGTTATCGGAGGATATTTCCTTTGTCCCTCTAGTCTTCAAAGGTATCCGAAATATCTGTTCTCAGATTCCACAGAAATAAGGCTAGCAAAGAGATCCACGAAATACAGATGTAACTCTGTGAGATGAATTAACAGAACACTAAGCAGTTTCTCAGCAAGCTTCTTTCCAGATTTCATCTCAGGATATTTCCTTGTTCACCATAGCCCTGATTGGGCTTCCAAATATCACTTTGCCAATTCCACAAGAACTGTCTTAGCGAAAGGCTTCTTGAGGGGAAAGCTGTAACTCTGTGAGATGATTTCACAGAACACAAAGAAGTTTCTGAGAAAGCTTCTTTCTCTTTTTATCGGAGGATATTTCCTTTGGCCCTATAGTCTTCAAAGGGATCCGAAATATTTGTTCTCAGATTCCACAGAAATAAGGCTAGCAAAGAGATCCACGAAATACAGATGTAACTCTGTGAGATGAATTAACACAACACTAAGCAGTTTCTCAGAAAGCTTCTTTCCGATTTCATCTGAGGATATTTCCTTTTTCAACACAGCCCTCTATGGGCTTCTAAATATCACTTTGCCAATTCCACAAGAACTGTCTTAGCGAAAGGCTTCTTGAGGGGAAAGCTGTAACTCTGTGATTTGATTTCACAGAACACAAAGAAGTTTCTCAGAAAGCTTCTTTCTCTTTCTTATCGGAGGATATTTCCTTTGGCCCTATAGTCTTCAAAGGGATCTGAAGTATCTGTTCTCAGATTCCACAGAAATAAGGCTAGCAAAGCGGTCCAATAAATACAGATGTAACTCTGTGAGTGGAAGTCAGAGAACACTAAGCGGTTTCTCAGAAAGCTTCTTTCCAGATTTCCTCTGGGGATATTTCCTTTTTCACCATAGCCCTCTATGGGCTTCCAAATATCACTTTGCCAATTCCACAAGAACTGTCTTAGCGAACGGCTTCTTGAGGGGAAAGCTGTAACTCTGTGAGATGATTTCAGAGAACACAAAGAAGTTTCTGAGAAAGCTTCTTTCTCTTTGTTATCGGACGATATTTCCTTTGGCCCTACAGTCTTCAAAGGGTTCCGAAATATCTGTTCTCACATTCCACAGAAATTAGGCTAGCAAAGAGATCCACGAAATACAGATGTAACACTGTGAGATGAATTGACATAACACTAAGCTTTTCGCGGAAAGCTTCTTTCCAGATTTCAACTGAGGATATTTCCTTTTTCACCATAGCCCTCTATGGTCGTCCTAATATCACTTTGCCAATTCAACAAGAACTGTCTTAGCGAAAGGCTTCTTGAGGGGAAAGCTGTATTCTGTGAGATGATTTCACAGAACACAAAGAAGTTTCTCAGAAAGCTTCTTTCTCTCTGTTATCGGAGGATATTTCCCTAGGCCCTATAGTCTTCAAAGGGATCCGAAATATTTGTTCTCAGATTCCACAGAAATAAGGCTAGCAAAGAGATCCACGAAATACAGATGTAACTCTGTGAGTGGAAGTCACAGAACAATAAGCGGTTTCTCAGAAAGCTTCTTTCGGATTTCATCTGAGGATAGTTCCTTTTTCAACGCAGAACTCTATGGGCTTCTAAATATCACTTTGACCATTCCACAAGAACTGTCTTAGCGAAAGGCTTCTTGAGGGGAAAGCTGTAACTCTGTGAATGATTTCACAGAACACAAAGAAGTTTCTCAGAAAGCTTCTTTCTCTTTCTTATCGGAGGATATTTCCTTTGGCCCTCTAGTCTTCAAAGGGATCCGAAATATCTGTTCTCAGATTCCAAAGAAATAAGGCTAGCAAAGAGATCCACGAAATACAGATGTTACTCTGTGAGTGGAAGTCACAGAACACTAAGCGGTTTTTCAGAAAGCTTCTTTCCATATTTAATCTGAGGATATTTCCTTTTTCAGCAAAGCCCTGTATGGGCTTTCAAATATCACTTTGGAAATTCCACAAGAACTGTCTTAGCGAAAGGCTTGTTGAGGGGAAAGCTGTTACTCTGTGAGATGATTTCACAGAACACAAAGAAGTTTCTCAGAAAGCTTCTTTCTCTTTGTTATCGGAGGATATTTCCTTTGGCCCTATAGTCTTCAAAGGGATCCGAAATATCTGTTCTCAGATTCATCAGAAATAAGGCTAGCAAAGAGATCCACGAAATACAGATGTAACACTGTGAGATGAATTGACAGAACACTAAGCAGTTTCGCGTTAAGCTTCTTTCCAGATTTCAACTGAGGATATTTCCTTTTTCACCTTAGCCCTCTATGGGCTTCCAATTATCACTTTGTCAATTCCACAAGAACTGTCTTAGCGAAAGGCTTCTTGAGGGGAAAGCTGTATTCTGTGAGATGATTTCACAGAACACAAAGAAGTTTCTCAGAAAGCTTCTTTCTCTTTGTTATCTGAGGATATTTCCTTTGGCCCTATAGTCTTCAAAGGGATCGGAAATATTTGTTCTCAGATTCCACAGAAATAAGGCTAGCAAAGAGGTCCACGAAATACAGATGTAACTCTGTGAGTGGAAGTCACAGAACACTAAGCGGTTTCTCAGAAAGCTTCTTTCCGATTTCATCTGAGGATATTTCCTGTTTCAACACAGCCCTCTATGGACTTCCAAATATCACTTTGCCAATTCCACAAGAACTGTCTTAGCGAAAGTCTTCTTGAGGGGAAAGCTGTAACTCTGTGAATGATTTCACAGAACACAAAGAAGTTTCTCAGAAAGCTTCTTTCTCTTTCTTATCGGAGGATATTTCCTTTGGCCCTCTAGTCTTCAAAGGGATCCGAAATATCTGTTCTCAGATTCCACAGAAATAAGGCTAGCAAAGAGATCCACGAAATACAGATGTCACTCTGTGAGTGGAAGTCACAGAACACTAAGCGGTTTCTCAGAAAGCTTCTTTCCAGATTTCATCTGAGGATATTTCCTTTTTCACCATAGCCCTCTTGGGCTTCCAAATATCACTTTGCCAATTCCACAGGAATTGTCTTAGCGAAAGGCTTCTTGAGTGGAAAGCTGTAACTCTGTGAGATCATTTCACAGAACACAAAGAAGTTTCTCAGAAAGCTTCTTTCTCTTTGTTATCGGAGGATGTTTCCTTTGGCCCTGTGGTCTTCAAAGGGATCCGAAATATCTGATCTCAGATTCCACAGAAATAAGGCCAGCAAAGAGATCCAAGAAATACACATGTAACTCTGTGAGATGAATGAACAGAACACTAAGCAGTTTCTTAGCAAGCTTCTTTCCAGATTTCATCTGAGGATATTTCCTTTTTCACCTTAGCCCTCTATGGGCTTCCAAATATCACTTTGCCAATTCCACAAGAACTGTCTTAGGGAAAGGCTTCTTGAGGGGAAAGCTGTAACTCTGTGAGATGATTTCACAGAACACAAAGAAGTTTCTCAAAAAGCTTCTTTCTCTTTCTTATCGGAGGATATTTCCATTGGCCCTACAGTCTTCAAAGGGATCCGAAATATCTGTTCTCAGATTCCACAGAAATAAGGCTAGCAAAGAGATCCACGAAATACAGATGTAACTCTGTGAGTGGAAGTCACAGAACACTAAGCGGTTTCTCAGAATGCTTCTTTCCGATTTCATCTGAGGATATTTCCTTTTTCACCATAGCACTCTAAGGGCTTGCAAATATCACTTTTCCAATTCCACAAGAACTGTCTTAGCGAAAAGCTTCTTGAGGGGAAAACTGTAACTCTGTGAGATGATTTCGCAGAACACAAAGAAGTTTCTCAGAAAGCTTCTTTCTCTTTGTTATCGGAGGATATTTCCTTTGCCCCTCTAGTCTTCAAAGGGATGCGAAATATCTGTTCTCAGATTCCCCAGAAATAAGGCTAGAAAAGATATCCACGAAATACAGATTTACCTCTGTGAGTGGAAGTCACAGAACACTAAGCGGTTTCTCAGATAGCTTCTTTCCAGATTTCATCTGAGGATATTTACTTTTTCAACTTTGCCCTTTATGGGCTTCCAAATATCACTTTGCCAATTCCACAAGAACTGTCTTAGCGAAAGGCTTCTTGAGGGGAAAGCTGTAACTGTGTGAGATGATTTCACAGAACACAAAGAAGTTTCTCAGAAAGCTTCTTTCTCTGTTATCGGAGGATATCGCCTTTGGCCCTATAGTCTTCAAAGGGATCCGAAATATCTGTTCTCAGATTCCACAGAAATAAGGCTAGCAAAGAGATCCACGAAATACAGAAGTAACTCTGTGAGATGAATGAACAGAACACTAAGCGGTTTCTCAGAAAGCTTCTTTCCAGAATTCATCTGAGGATATTGCTTTTTCACCATAGCCCTGTATGGGCTTCCAAATATCACTTTGCCAATTCCACAAGAACTGTCTTAGCGAAAGGATTCTTGAGGGGAAAGCTGTAACTCTGTTAGATGATTTCACAGAACACAAAGAAGTTTCTCAGAAAGTTTCTTTCTCTTTGTTATCGGAGGATATTTCCTTTGGCCCTATAGCGTTCAAAGGGATCCAAAATATCTGTTCTCAGATTCCACAGAAATAAGGCGAGCACAGAGATCCACGAAATACAGATGTAACTCTGCGAGTGGAAGTCACAGAACACTAAGCGGTTTCTCAGAAAGCTTCTTTCCAGATTTCATCTGAGGATATTTGCTTTTTCAGCATAGCCCTCTATGAGCTTCCAAATATCACTTTGACAATTCCACAAGAACTGTCTTAGCGAAACGCTTCTTGAGGGGGAAGCTGTATTCTGCGAGATGATTTCACAGAACACAAAGAAGTTTCTCAGAAAGCTTCTTTCTCTTTGTTATCGGAGGATATTTCCTTTGGCCCTAGAGTCTTCAAAGAGATCCGAAATATCTGTTCTCAGATTCCACAGAAATAAGGCTATGAAAGAGATTCACGAAATACAGATGTAACTCTGTGAGTGGAAGTCACAGAACACTAAGCAGCTTCTCAGAAAGCTTCTTTCCAGATTTATTCTGAGCATATTTCCTTTTTCACAATAGCCCTCTATGGGCTTCCAAATATCACGTTGCCAATTCCACAAGAACTGTCTTAGCGAAAGGCTTCTTGAGGGTAAAGCTGTAACTCTGTGAGATGATTTCACAGAACACAAAGAAGTTTCTCAGAAAGCTTCTTTCTCTTTCTTATCGGATGATATTTCCTTTGGCCCTATAGTCATCAAAAGGATCCGAATTATCTGTTCTCAGATTCCACAGAAATAAGGCAAGCAAAGAGATCCACGAAATACAGATGGAACTCTGTGAGTAGAAGTCAAAGAACACTAAGCAGTTTCTCAGAAAGCTTCTTTACACATTTCATCTGAGGATATTTCCTTTTTCACCATAGCCCTCTATGGGCTTCCAAATATCACTTTGCCAATTCCACAAGAACTGTCTTAGCGAAAAGCTTCTTGAGGCGAAAGCGGTAATTCTGTGAGATGATTTCACAGAACACAAAGAAGTTTCTCAGAAAGCTTCTTTCTCTTTGTTATCGAAGGATATTTCCTTTGGCCCTATGGTCTTCAAAGGGATCCGAAATATCTGTTCTCACATTCCACAGAAATAAGGCTAGCAAAGAGATCCACGAAATACAGATGTAACTCTGAGAGACGAATTAAGAGAACACTAAGCGGTTTCTCAGAAAGCTTCTTTCCAGATTTCATCTGAGGATATTTCCTTTTTCACCATAGCCCTCTATGGGCTTCCACATATCACTTTCCCAATTACACAAGAACTGTCTTAGCGAAAGGCTTCTTGAGGGGAAAGCTTAACTCTGTGAGATGATTTCACAGAACACAAAGAAGTTTCTCAGAAAGCTTCTTTCTCTTTGTTATCAGAGGATATTTCCTTTGGCCCTATAGTCTTCAAAGGGATCCGAAATATCTGTTCTCAGATTCCACAGAAATAAAATTAGCAAAGAGATCCACGAAATACAGATGTAACTCAGTGAGATGTATTAACAGAACACTAAGCAGTTTCTCAGAAAGCTTCTTTCCAGATTTCATCTGAGGATATTGCCTTTTTCACCATAGCCCTCTATGGGCTTCGAAATACCATTTGCCAATTCCACAAGAACTGTCTTAGCGAAAGGCTCCTTGAGGGGAAAGCTGTAACTCTCTGAGATGATTTCACAGAACACAAATAAGTTTTTCAGAAAGCTTCTTTCTACTTGTTATCGGAGGAAACTTCTTTTGGCCCTGTAGTCTTCAAAGGGATCCGAAATATCTGATCTCAGATTCCACAGAAATAAGGCTAACAAAGAGATCCACGAAATACAGATGTAACTCTGTGAGGTGAATTAAGAGATCACAAAGCAGTGTCTCAGAAAGCTTCTTTCCAGATTTCATCTGAGGATATTTCCTTTTTCAGCATAGCCTTCTATGGCCTTCCAAATATCATTTTGCCAATTCCACAAGACCTGTCTTAATGAAAGGCTGCTGTAGGGGAAAGCTGTAACTCTGTGAGATGATTTCAAAGAACACAAAGAAGTTTCTCAAAAGTTTCTTTCTCTTTGTTATCGGAGGATATTTCCTTTGGCCCTATAGTCTTCAAACGGATCCGAAATATCTGTTCTCATATTCCACAGAAATAAGGCTAGCAAAGAGATACACGAAATACAGATGTAACTCTCTCAGATGATTTAAGAGAACTCTAAGCAGTTTCTCAGAAAGCTTCTTTCCAGATTTAATCTGAGGATATTTCCTTTTTCACCATAGCCCTCTATGGGTTTCCAAATGTCACTTTGCCAATTCCACAAGAACTGTCTTTGCGAAAGGCTTCTTGAGGGGAAAGCTGTAACTTTGTGAGATGATTTCACAGAACACGAAGAAGTTTCTCCGAAAGCTTCTTTCTCTTTGTTATCGGAGGACATTTCCTTTGGCCCTATCGTCTTCAAAGAGATCCGAAATATCTGTTCTCAGATTCCACAGAAATAAGGCTAGCAAAGAGATCCACGAAATACAGATGTAACTCTGTGAGATGAATTAACAGAACACTAAGCAGTTTCTCAGAAAGCTTCCTTCCAGATTTCATCCGAGGATATTTCCATTTTCACCATAGCCCTCTATGGGCTTCCAAATATCACTTTGCCAATTCCACAAGAACTGTCTTAGCGAAAGGCTTCTTGAGGGGAAAGCGGTAACTCTGTGAGATGATTTCACAGAACACAAAGAAGTTTCTCAGAAAGCTTCTTTCTCTTTGGTATCGGAGGATATTTCCTTTCGCCCTATAGTCTTCAAAGGGATCCGAAATATCTGTTCTCAGATTCCACAGAAATAAGGCTAGCAAAGAGATCCACGAAATACAGATGTAACTCTGTGAGATGAATTAACAGAACACTAAGCAGTTTCTCAGGGAGCTTCTTTCCAGAATTCATTTGAGGATATTTCCTTTTTCACCATAGCCCTCTATGGGCTTCCAAATATCACTTTGCCAATCCACAAGAACTGTCGTTGCGAAAGGCTTCTTGAGGGGAAAGCTTTAACTCTGTAAGATGATTTCACAGAACAGAAAGAAGTTTCTCAGAAAACTTCTGTCTCTTTGTTATCAGAGGATATTTCCTTTGGCCCTATAGTCTTCAAAGGTTCAGAAATATCTGTTCTCAGATTCCACAGAAATAAGGCTAGCAAAGAGATCCACGAAATACAGATGTAACTCTAGGAAATGAATTAACGGAACATTAAGCAGTTTCTCAGAAAGCTTCTTTCCAGATTTCATCTGAGGATATTTCCTTTTTCACCATAGCCCTCTATGGGCTTCCAAATATCACATTGCCAATTCCTCAAGAACTGTCTTAGCGATAGGCTCCTTGAGGGAAAAGCTGTAATTCTGTGAGATGATTTCACAGAACACAAAGAAATTTCTCAGAAAGCTTCTTCCTCTTTGTTATCGGAGGATATTTCTTTTGGCCATATATTCTTCAAAGGGATCCGAAATATCTGTTCTCAGATTCCACAGTAATAAGGCTAGCAAAGAGATCCACGAAATACAGATGAAACTCTGTGAGATGAATTAACAGAACACTAACCAGTTTCTCAGAAATCTTCTTTCCAGATTTCATCTGAGGATATTTCCTTTTTCAACATAGCCCTCTATGGGTTTCCAAATCTCACTTTGCCAATTCCGCAATAACTGTCTTAGTGAAAGGCTTCCTCAGGGGAGAGCTGTAACTCTGTGAGATGATTTCACAGAACACAAAGAAGTTTCTCAGAAAGCTTCTTTCTCTATGTTATCGAAGGATATTTCCTTGGGCCTCATAGTCTTCAAAGGGATCTCAATTATCTGTTCTAAGTTTCCACAGAAATAAGGCTAGCAAAGAGATCCACGAAACACGGATATAACGCTGTTAGATGAATTAACAGAACACTAAGCAGTTTCTCATAAAGCTTCTTTCCAGATTTCTTCTGAGGATATTTCCTTTTTCACCATAGCCCTCTATGGGCTGCCAAATATCACTTTGCCAATTCCACAAGAACTGTCTTAGCGAAAGGCTTCTTGAAGGGAAAGCTGTAACTGTGTGAGATGATTTCACAGAACACAAAGAAGTTTCTCAGAAAGCTTCTTTTTCTTTGTTATCGGAGGATATTTCCTTTGAACCTATAGTCTTCAAAGGGATCCGAAATAAATGTTCTCAGATTCCACAAAAATAAGGCTAGCAAAGAGATCCACGAGATACAGATGTAACTCTGTGAGGTGAATTAACAGAACACTAAGCAGTTTCTCAGAAAGCTTCTTTCCAGATTTCATCTGAGGATATTACCTTTTTCACCGTAGCCCTCTATGGGCTTCCAAATATAACTTTGCCAATTCCACAAGAACTGTCTTAGAGAAAGGCTTCTTGACGGGAAAGCTGTAACTCTGTGAGGTGATTTCACAGAACACAAAGTAGTTTCTCAGAAAGCTTCTTTCTCTTTGTTATCGGAGGATATTTCCTTTGGCCCTATAGTCTTCAAAGGAATCCGAAATATCTGTTCTCAGATTCCACAGAAATAAGGCTAGCAAAGAGATCCACGATTCCAGATGTAACTCTGAGAGATGAATTAACGGAACACTAAGCAGTTTCTCAGAAAGCTTCTTTCCAGATTTCATCTGAGGATATTTCCTTTTTCACCATAGCCCCCTTTGGGCTTCCAAATATCACTTTGGCAATTCCACAAGAACTCTCTTAGCGAAAGGCTTCTTCAGGGGAAAGCGGTAACTCTGTGAGATGATTTCACAGAACACCAAGAAGTTTCTCATAAAGCTTCTTTCTCTTTGTTATCGGAGGATATTTCCTTTGGCCATATAGTCTTCAAAGGGATCCGAAATATCTGTTCTCAGATTCCACAGAAAAAAGGCTAGCAAAGAGATCCACGAAATACAGATGTAACACTGTGAGATGAATTAACAGAACACTAATCGCTTTCTCAGAAAGTTTCTTTCCAGATTTCATCTAAGGATATTTCCTTTTTCACCATAAACCTCTATGGGCTTCCAAATATCACTTTGCCAATTCCACAAGAACTGTCTTAGCGAAAGGCTTCTTGAGGGATAAGCTGTAACACTGTGAGAAGATTTCACAGTCACAAAGAAGTTTCTCAGAAAGCTTCTTTCTCTTTGTTATCGGAGGATATTTCCTTTGGCCCTATAGTCTTCAAAGGGCTCGGAAATATCTGTTCTCAGATTCCACAGAAATAAGGCTAGCAAAGAGATCCACGAAATACAGATGTAACTCTGTGAGATGAATTAACAGAACACTAAGTATTTTCTCAGAAAGCTTCTTTCCAGATTTCATCGGAGGATATTTCCTTTTTCACCAGAGCCCTCTATGGGCTTCCAAATATCACTTTGCCAATTCCACAAGAACTGTCTTAGCGAAAAGCTTCTTGAGGGGAAGGCTGTAACTCTGTGAGATGATTTCACAGAACATATAGAAGTTTCTCAGAAAGCTTCTTTCTCTTTGTTATCGGAGGATATTTCCTTTTGCCCTGTAGTCTTCAAAGGGATCCGAAATATCTGTTCTCAGATTCCACAGAAATAAGGCTAGCAAAGAGATCCACGAAAGACAAATGTAACTCTGTGAGATGAATTAACAGAACACTGAGCAGTTTCTCAGAAAGCTTCTATCCAGATTTCATCGGAGGATATTTCCTTCTTCACCATAGCCCTCTATGGGTTTCCAAATATCACTTTGCCAATTCCAGAAGAAGTGTCTTAGCGAAAGGCTTCTTGAGGGGAAAGCTGTAACTCTGTGAGATGATTTCAGAGAACACAAAGAAGTTTCTCAGAAAGCTTCTTTCTCTTTGTTATGGGAGGATTTTTCCTTTGGCCCTATAGTCTTCAAAGGGATCGGAAATATCTGTTCTCAGATTCCACAGAAATAAGGCTAGCAAAGAGATCCACGAAATACAGATGTAACTGTGTGAGTGGAAGTCACAGAACACTAAGCGGATTCTCAGAAAGCTTCTTTCCAGATTTCAACTGAGGATATTTCCTTTTTAACCATAGCCCTCTATGGGCTTCCAAATATCACTTTGCCAAATCCAGAAGAACTGTCTTAGCGAAAGGCTTCTTGAGGGGAAAGCTGTAACTCTGTGAGATGATTTCACAGAATACAAAGAAGTTTCTCATAAAGATTCTTTCTCTTTGTTATCGCAGGATATTTCCTTTGGCCCTATAGTCTTCAAAGGGATCCGAAATATCTGTTCTCAGATTCCACAGAAATAAGGCTAGCAAAGAGATCCAGGAAATACAGATGTAACTCTGTCAGTGGAAGTCACAGAACACTAAGCAGTTTCTCAGAAACCTTCTTTCCAGATTTCATCTGAGGGTATTTCCTTTTTCTATATAGCCCTCTATGGGATTCCAAATATCACTTTGCCAATTCCATAAGCACTGTCTTAGCGAAAGGCTTCTGGAGTGGAAAGCTGTAACTCTGTGAGATGATTTCACAGAACACAAAGAAGTTTCTCAGAAAGCTTCTTTCTCTTTGTTATCGGAGGATATTTCCTTTGGCCCTAAAATCTTCAAAGGGAACCGAAATATCTGTTCTCAGATTTCACAGAAATAAGGCTAGCAAAGAGATCCACGAAAGACAGATGTAACACTGTGAGATGAATTAACAGAACACTGAGCAGTGTCTCAGAGAACTTCTTCCCAGATTTTATCTGAGGATATTTCCTTTTTCATTATAGCCCTCTATGGGCTTCCAAATATCACTTTGCCAATTCCACAAGAACTGTCTTAGCGATAGGCTTCTTGAGGGGAAAGATGTAACTCTGTGAGATGATTTCACAGAACGCAAAGAAGTTTCTCAGAAAGCTTCTTTCTCTTTGTTATCGGAGGATATTTCCTTTGGCCCTATAGTCTTCAAAGGGATCCGAAATATCTGTTCTCAGATTCCACAGAAATAAGGCTAGCAAAGAGATCCACGAAATACAGATGTAACTCTGTCAGTGGAAGTCACAGAACACTAAGCAGTTTCTCAGAAAGCTTCTTTCCAGATTTCATCTGAGGGTATTTCCTTTTTCTATATAGCCCTCTATGGGATTACAATATATCACTTTGCCAATTCCATAAGCACTGTCTTAGCGAAAGGCTTCTGGAGTGGAAAGCTGTAACTCTGTGAGATGATTTCACAGAACACAAAGAAGTTTCTCAGAAAGCTTCTTTCTCTTTGTTATCGGAGGATATTTCCTTTGGCCCTAAAATCTTCAAAGGGAACCGAAATATCTGTTCTCAGATTCCACATAAATTCGGCTAGCAAAGAGATCCACGAAATACAGATGTAACTCTTTGAGATGAATTAACAGAACACTAAGCGGTTTCTCAGAAAGCTTCTTTGCAGATTTCATCTGAGGATATTTTCTTTTTCACCATAGCCCTCTATGGGCTTCCAAATATCACTTTGCCAATTCCACAAGAACTGTCTTAGCGAAAGGCTTCTTGAGGGGAAAGCTGTAACTCTGTGAGATGATTTCACAGAACACAAAGAAGTTTCTCAGAAAGCTTCTTTCTCTTTGTTATCGGAGGATATTTCCTTTGGCCCTATAGCCTTCAAAGCGATCCGAAATATCTGTTCTCAGATTCCACAGAAATAAGGCTAGCAAAGAGATCCAGGAAATATAGATGTAACTCGGTGAGATGAATTAACAGAACAATAAGCAGTTTCTCAGAAAGCTTCTTTCCAGATTTCATCTGAGGATATTTCCTTTTTCACCATAGCCCTCTATGGGCTTCCAAATATCACTTTGCCAATTCCACGGGAACTGTCTTAGAGAAAGGCTTCTTGAGGGAAAAGCTGTAACTCTGTGAGATGATTTCAAGAACACAAAGAATTTTCTCAGAAAGCTTCTTTCTCTTTGTTATCGGAGGATATTTCCTTTGGCCCAATAGTCTTCAAAGGGATCCGAAATATCTGTTCTCAGATTCCACAGAAATAAGGCTAGCAAAGAGATCCACGAAATACAGATGTAACTCTGTGAGTGGAAGTCACAGAACACTAAGCGCTTTCTCAGAAAGTTTCTTTCCAGATTTCATCTGAGGATATTTCCTTTTTCACCATAAACCTCTAGGGGTTCCAAATATCACTTTGCCAATTCCACAAGAACTGTCTTAGCGAAAGGCTTCTTGAGGGGAAAGCTGTAACTCTGTGAGAAGATTTCACAGTCACAAAGAAGTTTCTCAGAAAGCTTCTTTCCCTTTGTTATCGGAGGATATTTCCTTTGGCCCTATAGTCTTCAAAGGGATCGGAAATATCTGTTCTCAGATTCCACAGAAATAAGGCTAGCAAAGAGATCCACGACATACAGATGTAACTCTGTGAGATGAATTAACAGAACACTAAGCATTTTCTCAGAAAGCTTCTTTCCAGATTTCATCTGAGGATATTTCCTTTTTCACCGTAGCCCTCTATGGGCTTCCAAATATCACTTTGCCAGTTCCACAAGAACTGTCTTAGCGAAAGGCTTCTTGAGGGGAAAGCTGTAACTCTGTGAGATGATTTCACAGAACACAAAGAAGTTTCTCAGAAAGCTTCTTTCTCTTTGTTATCGGAGGATATTTCCTTTGGCCCCATAGTCTTCAAAGGGATCCGAAATATCTGTTCTCAGATTCCACAGAAATAAGGCTAGCAAAGAGATCCACGAAAGACAGATGTAACACTGTGAGATGAATTAACAGAACACTGAGCAGTGTCTCAGAGAACTTCTTCCCAGATTTTATCTGAGGATATTTCCTTTTTCACTATAGCCCTCTATGGGCTTCCAAATATCACTTTGCCAATTCCACAAGAGCTGTCTTAGCGATAGGCTTCTTGAGGGGAAAGATGTAACTCTGTGAGATGATTTCACAGAACACAAAGAAGTTTCTCAGGAAGCTTCTTTCTCTTTGTTATCGGAGGATATTTCCTTTGGCCCTATAGTCTTCAAATGGATCCGACATATCTGTTCTCAGATTCCACAGAAATAAAGCTAACAAAGAAATTCTCGAAACACAGATGTAACTCTGTGAGACGAATTAACAGAACACTAAGAAGTTTCTCAGAAAGCTTCTTTCCAGATTGCATCTGAGGATATTTCCTTTTTCATCATAGCCCTCTATGGGCTTCCAAATATCACTTTGCCAATTCCACAAGAACTGTCTTAGCGAATGGCTTCAAGAGGGGAAAGCTGTAACTCTGTGAGATGATTTCACAGAACACAAAGCAGTTTATCAGAAAGCTTCTTTCTCTTTGCTATAGGAGGATTTTTCCTTAGGCCCTATAGGCTTCCAAGGGATCCGAAATATCTGTTCTCAGATTCCACAGAAATAAGGCTAGCAAAGAGATCCACGAAATACAGATGTAACTCTGTGAGATGAATTAACATAACACTAAGCAGTTTCTCAGAAAGCTTCTTTCCAGATTTCATCTGAGGATATTTCCTTTTTCACAATAGCCCTCTAAGGGCTTCCAAATATCACTTTGCAAATTCCACAAGAACTGTCTTAGGGAAAGGCTTCTTGAGGGGAAAGCTGTAACTCTGTAAGATGATTTCACAGAACACAAATAAGTTTCTCAGAAAGCTTCTTTCTCTTTGTTATCGGAGGATTTTTCCTTTGGACCTATAGTCTTCAAAGGTATCCGAAATATCTGTTCTCAGATTCCACAGAAATAAGGCTAGCAAAACATCCACGATATACAGATGTAACTCTGAGATGAATTTACAGAACACTAAGCAGTTTCTCAGAAAGCTTCTTTCCAGATTTCATGTGAGGATATTTCCTTTTTCACCGTAGCCCTCTATGGGCTTCCAAATATCACTTTGCCAATTCCACAAGAACTGTCTTAGCGAAAGGCTTCTTGAGGGGAAAGCTGTAACTCTGTGAGATGATTTCACAGAACACAAAGAAGTTTCTCAGAAAGCTTCTTTCTCTTTGTTATCGGAGGATATTTCCTTTGGCCCTATAGTCTTCAAAGGGATCCGAAATATCTGTTCTCAGATTCCACAGAAATAAGGCTAGCAAAGAGATCCACGAAATACAGATGTAACTCTGAGAGATGAATTAACAGAACACTAAGCAGATTCTCAGAAAGCTTCTTTCCAGATTTCATCTGAGGATATTTCCTTTTTCACCATAGCCTTCTATGGGCTTCCAAATAAAACTTTGCCAATTCCACAAGAACTGTATTAGCGAAAGGCTTCTTGAGGGGAAAGCTGTAACTCTGTGACATGATTTCACAGAACGCAAAGAAGTTTCTCAGAAAGCTTCTTTCTCTTTGTTATCGGAGGATATTTCCTTTGGCCCTATAGTCTTCAAAGGGATCCGAAATATCTGTTCTCAGATTCCACAGAAATAAGGTTACCAAAGAGATCCACGAAATACAGATGTAACTCTGTCAGTGGAAGTCACAGAACACTAAGCAGTTTCTCAGAAAGCTTCTTTCCAGATTTCATCTGAGGGCATTTCCTTTTTCAATATAGCCCTCTATGGGATTCCAAATATCACTTTGCCAATTCCATAAGCACTGTCTTAGCGAAAGGCTTCTGGAGGGGAAAGCTGTAAATCTGTGAGTTGATTTCACAGAACACAAAGAAGTTTCTCAGAAAACTTCTTTCTCTTTGTTATCGGAGGATATTTCCTTTGGCCCTATAGTCTTCAAAGGGATCGGAAATATCTGTTCTCAGATTCCACAGAAATAAGGCTAGCAAAGAGATCCACGAAATACAGATGTAACTCTGTGAGATGAATTAACAGAACACTAAGTAGTTTCTCAGAAAGCTTCTTTCCAGATTTCATCTGAGGATATTTCCTTTTTCACCATAGCCCTCTAAGGGCTTCCAAATATCACTTTGCCTATTCCACAAGAACTGTCTTAGCGAAAGGCTTCCTGAGGGGAAAGCTGTAACTCTGTGAGATGATTTCACAGAAAACAATGAAGTTTCTCGGAAAGCTTCTTTCTCTTTGTTATCGGAGGATATTTCCTTTGGCCCTATAGTCTTCAAAGGGTTCGGAAATATCTGTTCTCAGATTCCACAGAAATAAGGCTAGCAAACAGATCCACGAAATACAGATGTAACTCTGTGAGATGAATGAACAGAACACTAAGCAGTTTCTCAGAAAGCTTCTTTCCATATTTCATCTGAGGATATTTCCTTTTTAACCATAGCCCTCTACGGGCTTCCAAATATCACTTTGCCAATTCCACAAGAACTGTCTTAGCGAAAGGCTTCTTTAGGGGATAGCTGTAACTCTGAGAGATGATTTTACAGAACCAAAGAAGTTTCTCAGAAAGCTTCTTTCTCTTTGTTATCGGAGGATATTTCCTTTGGCCCTATAGTCTTCAAAGGGATCCGAAATATCTATTCTCAGATTCCACAGTAATAAGGCTAGCAAAGAGATCCACGAAATACAGATGTAACTCTGTGAGATGAATTAACAGAACACTAAGCAGTTTCTCAGAAAGCTTCTTTCCAGATTTCATCTGAGGATATTTCCTTTTTCACCATAGAACAATATGGGCTTCCAAATATCACTTTGCCAATTCCTCAAGAACTGTCTTAGCGAAAGGCTTCCTGAGGGGAAAGCTGTAATTCTGTGAGATGATTTCACAGAACACAAAGAAGTTTCTCAGAAAGCTTCTTTCTCTTTGTTATCGGAGGATATTTCTTTGGCCCTATAGTCTTCAAAGGGATCCGACATATCTGTTCTCAGATTCCACAGAAATAAGGCTAGCAAAGAGATCCACGAAATACAGATGTAACTCTGTGAGATGAATTAACAGAACACTAAGCAGTGTCTCAGAGAACTTCTTCCCATATTTCATTTGAGGATTTCCTTTTTCACCATAGCCCTCTATGGGCTTCCAAATATCACTTTGCCAATTCCACAAGAACTGTCTTAGCGAAAGGCTTCTTGAGGGGAAAGCTGTGACTCTGTGAGATGATTTCAAAGAACACAAAGAAGTTTCTCAGAAAGCTTCTTTCTCTTTGTTATCGGAGGATATTTCCTTTGGCCCTATAGTCTTCAAAGGGATCCGAAATATCTGTTCTCAGATTCCACAGAAATAAGGCGAGCAAAGAGATCCACGAAATACAGATGTAACCCTGTGAGATGAACTAACAGAACACTAAGCAGTTTCTCAGAAAGCTTCTTTCCAGATTTCATCTGAGGATATTTCCTTTCTCACCATAGCCCTCTATGGGCTTCCAAATATCACTTTGCCAATTCCACAAGAACTGTCTTAGCGAAAGTCTTCTTGAGGGGAAAGCTGCAACTGTGTGAGAAGATTTCACAGAACACAAAGCAGTTTCTCAGAAAGCTTCTTTCTTTTTGTTGTCGGAGGATATTTCTTTTGGCCCTATAGTCTTCAAAGGGATCCGAAAAATCTGTTCTCAGATTCCACAGAAATAAGGCTAGCAAAGAGATCCACGAAATACAGATGTAACTGTGAGAGTGGAAGTCACAGAACACTAAGCGGTTTCTCAGAAAGCTTCTTTCCAGATTTCATCTGAGGATATTTCCTTTTTCAACATAGCCCTCTATGGGCTTCCAAATATCACTTTGCCAATTCCACAAGAAGTGTCTTAGCGAAAGGCTTCTTTAGGGGAAGGCTGTACCTCTGTGAGATGATTTCACAGAACACAGAGAAGTTTCTCAGGATGCTTCTTTCTCTTTGTTATCGGAGGATATTTCCTTTGGCCCTTTAGTCTTCAAAGCGATCCGAAATATCTGTTCTCAGATTCCACAGAAATAAGGCTAGCAAAGAGATCCACGAAATACAGTTGTAACTCTGTGAGATGAATTAACAGAACACTAAGCAGTTTCTCAGAAAGCTTCTTTCCAGATTTCAGCTGAGGATATTTCCTTTTTCACCAGAGCCCTCCATGGGCTTCCAAATATCACTTTGCCAATTTCCCAAGAACTGTCTTAGCGAAAGGCTTCTTGAGGGGAAAGCT
Organism: Macaca fascicularis; assembly: GCF_037993035.2. Lineage (NCBI taxonomy): Eukaryota > Metazoa > Chordata > Mammalia > Primates > Cercopithecidae > Macaca > Macaca fascicularis. The sequence goes on from NC_088379.1 coordinate 89,391,670, forward strand.
GTAACTCTGTGAGATGGTTTCACAGAACACAAAGGAGTTTCTCAGAAAGCTTCTTTCTCTTTGTTGTCGGATGATATTTCCTTTGGCTCTATAGTCTTCAAAGGGATCCGAAATATCTGTTCTCAGATTCCACAGAAATAAGGCTAGCAAAGAGATCCACGAAAGACAGATGTAACTCTGTGAGTGGAAGTCACAGAACACTAAGCGGTTTCTCAGAAAGCTTCTTTCCAGATTTCATCTGAGGATATTTCCTTTTCACCATAGCCCTCTATGGGCTTCCAAATATCACTTTGCCAATTCCACAAGAACTGTCTTAGCGAAAGGCTTCTTGAGGGGAAAGCTGTAACTCTGTGAGATGATTTCAGAGAACACAAAGAAGTTTCTCAGAAAGCTTCTTTCTCTTTGTTGACGGAGGATATTTCCTTTGGCCCTATAGTCTTCAAAAGGATCCGAAATATCTGTTCTCAGATTCCACAGAAATAAGGCTAGCAAAGAGATCCACGAAATACAGATGTAACTCTGTGAGATGAATTAACAGAACACTAAGCAGTTTCTCAGAAAGCTTCTTTCCAGATTTCATCTGAGGATATTTCCTTTTTCACCATAGCCCTCCAGGGCTTAGAAATATCACTTTGCCAATTCCACAAGAACTGTCTTAGCGAAAAGCTTCTTGAGGGGAAAGCTGTAACTCTGTGAGATGTATTTACAGAACACAAAGAAGTATCTCAGAAAGCTTCTTTCTCTTTGTTGTCGGGGGATATTTCCTTTGGCCCTATAGTGTTCAAAGGGATCCGAAATATCTGTTCTCAGATTCCACAGAAATAAGGCTGGCAAAGAGATCCGGGAAATAGATATGTAACTCTGTGAGTGGAAGTCACAGAACACTAAGCGGTTTCTCAGAAAGCTTCTTTCCAGATTTCATCTGAGGATATTTCCTTTTTCACCATAGCCCACTATGGGCTTCCAAATATCACTTTGCCAATTCCAAAAGAACTGTCTGAGCTAAAGGCTTCTTGAGGGGAAAGCTGTAACTCTGTGAGATGATTTCACAGAACACAAATAAGTTTCTCAGAAAGCTTCTTTCTCTTTGTTATCGGAGGATTTTTCCTTTAGCCCTAAAGTCTTCAAAGGGAACCGAAATATCTGTTCTCAGATTCCACATAATTAGGCTAGCAAAGAGATCCACGAAATACAGTTGTAACTCTTTGAGATGAATTAACAGAACACTAAGCGGTTTCTCAGAAAGCTTCTTTCCAGATTTCATCTGAGGATATTTCCTTTTTCACCGTAGCCCTCTATGGGCTTCCAAATATCACTTTGCCAATTCCACAAGAACTGTCTTAGCGAAAGGCTTCTTGAGGGGAAAGCTGTAACTCTGTGAGATGATTTCACAGAACACAAAGAAGTTTCTCAGAAAGCTTCTTTCTCTTTGTTATCGGAGGATATTTCCTTTGGCCCTATAGCCTTCAAAGCGATCCGAAATATCTGTTCTCAGATTCCACAGAAATAGGCTAGCAAAGAGATCCAGGAAATATAGATGTAACTCGGTGAGATGAATTAACAGAACAATAAGCAGTTTCTCAGAAAGCTTCTTTCCAGATGTCATCTGAGGATATTTCCTTTTTCACCATTGCCCTCTATGGGCTTCCAAATATCACTTTGCCAATTCCACGTGAACTGTCTTAGAGAAAGGCTTCTTGAGGGAAAAGCTGTAACTCTGTGAGATGATTTCACAGAACACAAAGAAGTTTCTCAGAAAGCTTCTTTCTCTTTGTTATCGGAGGATATTTCCTTTGGCCCTATAGTCTTCAAAGGGATCCGAAATATCTGTTCTCAGATTCCACAGAAATAAGGCGAGCAAAGAGATCCACGAAATACAGATGTATCTCTGTGAGTGGAAGTCACAGAACACTAAGCGGATTCTCAGAAAGCTTCTTTCCAGATTTCATCTGAGGATATTTCCTTTTTAACCATAGCCCTCTACGGACTTCCAAATATCACTTTGCCAATTCCACAAGAACTGTCTTAGCGAAAGTCTTCTTGAAGGGAAAGCTGTAACTCTGTGAGATGATTTCACAGTCACAAAGAAGTTTCTCAGAAAGCTTCTTACTCTTTGTTATCGGAGGATATTTCCTTTGGCCCTATAGTCTTCAAAGGGATCCGAAATATCTGTTCTCAGATTCCACAGAAATAAGGCTAGCAAAGAGATCCACGAAATACAGATGTAACTCTGTGAGTGGAAGTCACAGAACACTAAGCGCTTTCTCAGAAAGTTTCTTTCCAGATTTCATCTGAGGATATTTGCTTTTTCACCATAAACCTCTATGGGCTTCCAAATATCACTTTGCCAATTCCACAAGAACTGTCTTAGCGAAAGGCTTCTTGAGGGGAAAGCTGTAACTCTGTGAGAAGATTTCACAGTCACAAAGAAGTTTCTCAGAAAGCTTCTTTCTCTTTGTTATCGGAGGATATTTCCTTTGGCCCTATAGTCTTCAAAGGGATCGGAAATATCTGTTCTCAGATTCCACAGAAATAAGGCTAGCAAAGAGATCCACGAAATACAGATGTAACACTGTGAGTGGAAGTCACAGAACACTAAGCGCTTTCTCAGAAAGTTTCTTGCCAGATTTCATCTGAGGATATTTCCCTTTTCACCATAAACATCTATGGGCTTCCAAATATCACTTTGCCAATTCCACAAGAACTGTCTTAGCGAAAGGCTTCTTGAGGGGAAAGCTGTAACTCTGTGAGAAGATTTCACAGTCACAAAGAAGTTTCTCAGAAAGCTTCTTTCTCTTTGTTATCGGAGGATATTTCCTTTGACCCTATAGTCTTCAAAGGGATCGGAAATATCTGTTCTCAGATTCCACAGAAATAAGGCTAGCAAAGAGATCCACGAAATACAGATGTAACACTGTGAGATGAATTAACCGAACACTAAGCATTTTCTCAGAAAGCTTCTTTCCAGATTTCATCTGAGGATATTTCCTTTTTCACCAGAGCCCTCTGTGGGCTTCCAAATATCACTTTGCCAATTCCACAAGAACTGTCTTAGCGAAAGGCTTCTTGAGGGGAAAGCTGTAACTCTGTGAGATGATTTCACAGAACACAAAGAAGTTTCTCAGAAACCTTCTTTCTCTTTGCATCGGAGGATAATTCCTTTGGCCCTATAGTCCTCAAAGGGATCCGAAATATCTATTCTCAGATTCCACAGAAATAAAGCTAACAAAGAGATTCACGAAACACAGATGTAACTCTGTGAGATGAATTAACAGAACACTAAGCAGTTTCTCAGAAAGCTTCTTTCCAGATTGCATCTGAGGATATTTCCTTTTTAACCATAGCCCTCTATGGGCTTCCAAATATCACTTTGCCAATTCCACAAGAACTGTCTTAGCGAAAGGCTTCTTGAGGGGAAAGCTGTAACTCTGTGAGATGATTTCACAGAACACAAAGAAGTTTCTCAGAAAGCTTCTTTCTATTTGTTATCGGAGGATATTTCCTTTGGCCCTATAGTCTTCAAAGGGATCCGAAATATCTGTTCTCAGATTCCACAGAGATAAGGCTAGCAAAGAGATCCACGAAATACAGATGTAACTCTGAGAGATGAATTAAGAGAACACTAAGTAGTTTCTCAGAAAGCTTCTTTCCAGATTTCATCTGAGGATATTTCCTTTTTCACCATAGCCCTCTATGGGCTTCCAAATATCACTTTGCCAATTCCACAAGAACTGTCTTAGCGAAAGGCTTCTTGAGCGGAAAGCTGTAACTCTGTGACATGATTTCACAGAACGCAAAGAAGTTTCTCAGAAAGCTTCTTTCTCTTTGTTATCGGAGGATATTTCCTTTGGCCCTATAGTCTTCAAAGGGATCCGAAATATCTGATCTCAGATTCCACAGAAATAAGGTTAGCAAAGAGATCCACTAAATACAGATGTAACTCTGTCAGTGGAAGTCACAGAACACTAAGCAGTTTCTCAGAAAGCTTCTTTCCAGATTTCATCTGAGGGTATTTCCTTTTTCAATACAGCCCTCTATGGGATTCCAAATATCACTTTGCCAATTCCATAAGCACTGTCTTAGCGAAAGGCTTCTGGAGGGGAAAGCTGTAACTCTGTGAGATGATTTCACAGAACACAAAGAAGTTTCTCAGAAAGCTACTTTCTCTTTGTTATCGGAGGATTTTTCCTTTGGCCCTAAAGTCTTCAAAGGGAACCGAAATATCTGTTCTCAGATTCCACATAAATTAGGCTAGCAAAGAGATCCACGAAATACAGATGTAACTCTTTGAGATGAATTAACAGAACACTAAGCGGTTTCTCAGAAAGCTTCTTTCCAGATTTCATATGAGGATATTTTCTTTTTCACCATAGCCCACTATGGGCTTCCAAATATCACTTTGCCAATTCCACAAGAACTGTCTGAGCGAAAGGCTTCTTGAGGGGAAAGCTGTAACTCTGTGAGATGATTTCACAGAACACAAATAAGTTTCTCAGAAAGCTTCTTCCTCTTTGTTATCGGAGGATTTTTCCTTTGGCCCTAAAGTCTTCAAAGGGAACCGAAATATCTGTTCTCAGATTCCACATAAATTAGGCTAGCAAAGAGATCCACGAAATACAGTTGTAACTCTTTGAGATGAATTAACAGAACACTAAGCGGTTTCTCAGAAAGCTTCTTTCCAGATTTCATCTGAGGATATTTCCTTTTTCACCATAGCCCTCTATGGGCTTCCAAATATCACTTTGCCAATTCCACAAGAACTGTCTTAGCGAAAGGCTTCTTGAGGGGAAAGCTGTAACTCTGAGGGATGATTTCACAGAACACAAAGAAGTTTCTCAGAAAGCTTCTTTCTCTTTGTTATCGGAGGATATTTCCTTTGGCCCTATAGCCTTCAAAGCGATCCGAAATATCTGTTCTCAGATTCCACAGAAATAAGGCTAGCAAAGAGATCCAGGAAATATAGATGTAACTCGGTGAGATGAATTAACAGAACAATAAGCAGTTTCTCAGAAAGCTTCTTTCCAGATTTCATCTGAGGATATTTCCTTTTTCACCATAGCCCTCTATGGGCTTCCAAATATCACTTTGCCAATTCCACGTGAACTGTCTTAGAGAAAGGCTTCTTGAGGGAAAAGCTGTAACTCTGTGAGATGATTTCACAGAACACAAAGAAGTTTCTCAGAAAGCTTCTTTCTCTTTGTTATCGGAGGATATTTCCTTTGGCCCTATAGTCTTCAAAGGGATCCGAAATATCTGTTCTCAGATTCCACAGAAATAAGGCTAGCAAAGAGATCCACGAAATACAGATGTAACTCTGTGAGTGGAAGTCACAGAACACTAAGCGGATTCTCAGAAAGCTTCTTTCCAGATTTCATCTGAGGATATTTCCTTTTTAACCATAGCCCTCTACGGGCTTCCAAATATCACTTTGCCAATTCCACAAGAACTGTCTTAGCGAAAGGCTTCTTGAAGGGAAAGCTGTAACTCTGTGAGATGATTTCACAGTCACAAAGAAGTTTCTCAGAAAGCTTCTTACTCTTTGTTATCGGAGGATATTTCCTTTGGCCCTGTAGTCTTCAAAGGGATCCGAAATATCTGTTCTCAGATTCCACAGAAATAAGGCTAGCAAAGAGATCCACGAAATACAGATGTAACTCTGTAAGTGGAAGTCACAGAACACTAAGCGCTTTCTCAGAAAGTTTCTTTCCAGATTTCATCTGAGGATATTTCCTTTTTCATTATAAACCTCTATGGGCTTCCAAATATCACTTTGCCAATTCCACAAGAACTGTCTTAGCGAAAGGCTTCTTGAGGGGAAAGCTGTAACTCTGTGAGAAGATTTCACAGTCACAAAGAAGTTTCTCAGAAAGCTTCTTTCTCTTTGTTATCGGAGGATATGTCCTTTGGCCCTATAGTCTTCAAAGGGATCGGAAATATCTGTTCTCAGATTCCACAGAAATAAGGCTAGCAAAGAGATCCACGAAATACAGATGTAACTCTCTGAGATGAATTAACAGAACACTAAGCAGTTTCTCAGAAAGCTTCTTTCCAGATGTCATCTGAGGATATTTCCTTTTTCACCATAGCCCACTATAGGCTTCCAAATATCACTTTGCCAATTCCACGTGAACTGTCTTAGAGAAAGGCTTCTTGAGGGAAAAGCTGTTACTCTGTGAGATGATTTCACAGAACACAAAGAAGTTTCTCATAAAGCTTCTTTCTCTTTGTTATCGGAAGATATTTCCTTTGGCCCTATAGTCCTCAAAGGGTTCCGAAATATCTGATCTCAGATTCCACAGAAATAAGGCTAGCAAAGAGATCCACGAAATACAGATGTAACTCTGTGAGTGGAAGTCACAGAACACTAAGCGGATTCTCAGAAAGCTTCTTTCCAGATTTCATCTGAGGATATTTCCTTTTTCACCAGACCCCTCTATGGGCTTCCAAATATCACTTTGCCAAATCCAGAAGAACTGTCTTAGCGAAAGGCTTCTTGAGGGGAAAGCTGTAACTCTTTGAGATGATTTCACAGAACACAAAGAAGTTTCTCAGAAAGCTTCTTTCTCTTTGTTATCGAAAGATATTTCCTTTGGCCCTATAGTCTTCAAAGGGATCCGATATATCAGTTCTCAGATTCCGCAGAAATAAGGCTTGCAAAGAGATCTAGGAAATACAGATGTAACTCTGTGAGATGAATTAACAGAACACTAAGCAGTTTCCCAGAGAGCTTTTTTCCAGATTTCAGCTGAGGATATTTCCTTTTTCACCATAGCCCTCTATGGGCTTCCAAATATCACTTTGCCAATTCCACAAGAACTGTCTTAGCGAAAGGCTTCTTGAGGGGAAAGCTGTAACTCGGTGAGATGATTTCACAGAACACAAAGATGTTTCTCAGAAACCTTCTTTCTCTTTGTTATCGGAGGATATTTCCTTTGGCCCTATAGTCTTCAAAGGGAGTCGACATATCTGTTCTCAGATTCCACAGAAATAAGGCTAGCAAAGAGATCCACGAAATACAGATGTAACTCTCTGAGATGAATTAACAGAACACTAAGCAGTTTCTCAGAAAGCTTCTTTCCAGATTTCAGCTGAGGATATTTCCTTTTTCACCGTAGCCCTCTATGGGCTTCCAAATATCACTTTGCCAATTCCACAGGAACTGTCTTAGCGAAAGGCTTCTTGAGGAGAAAGCTGTAACTCTGTGAGATGATTTCACAGAACACAAAGAAGTTTCTCAGAAAGCTTCTTTCTCTGTGTTATTGGAGGATATTTCCTTTGACTCTATAGTCTTCAAGGGGTTCCGAAATATCTGTTCTCAGACTCCACAGAAATAAGGCGAGCAAAGAGATCCACGAAATACAGATGTAACTCTGTGAGATGAATTAACAGAACACTAAGCAGTTTCTCAGAAAGCTTCTTTCCAGATTTACTCAGAGGATATTTCCTTTTTCAGCGTAGCCCTCTATGGGCTTCCAAATATCACTTTGCCAATTCCACAAGAACTGTCTTAGCGAAAGGCTTCTTGAGGGGAAAGCTGTTACTCTGTGAGACGATTTCACAGAACACAAAGAATTTTCTCAGAAAGCTTCTTTCTCTTTGTTATCGGAGGATATTTCCTTTGGCCCTATAGTCTTCAAAGGGATTCGACATATCTGTTCTGAGTTTACACAGAAATAAGGCTAGCAAAGAGATCCACGAAATACAGATGTAACTCTGTGAGATGAATTCACAGAACACTGAGCAGTTTCTCAGAAAGCTTCTTTCCAGATTTCATCTGAGGATATTTCCTTTTTCACCATAGCCCTCTATGGGCTTCCAAATATCACTTTTCCAATTCCACAAGAACTGTCTTAGCGAAAGGCTTCTTGAAGGGAATGCTGTAACTCTGTGAGATGATTTCACAGAACACAAAGAAGTTTCTCAGAAACCTTCTTTCTCTTTGTTATCGGAGGATATTTCCTTTGTCCCTATAGTCTTCAAAGGGATCCGAAATATCTATTCTCAGATTCCACAGTAATAAGGCTAGCAAAGAGATCCACGAAATACAGATGTAACTCTGTGAGATGAATTAACAGAACACTAAGCAGTTTCTCAGAAAGCTGCTTTCCAGATTTCATCTGAGGATATTTCCTATTTCACCATAACCCTCTATGGGCTTCCAATATCACTTTGCCAATTCCACAGGAACTGTATTAGCGAAAGGCTTCCTGAGAGGAAAGCTGTAACTCTGTGAGATGATTTCACAGAACACAAAGAAGTTTCTCAGAAAGCTTCTTTCTCTTTGTTATCGGAAAATATTTCCTTTGGCCCTATAGTCTTCAAAGGGATCCGAAATATCTGTTCTCAGATTCCACAGAAATAAGGTGAGCAAAGAGAACCACGAAATACAGATGTAACTCTGTGAGATGAATTAACAGAACACTAAGCAGTTTCTGAGAAAGCTTCTTACCAGATTTCATCTAAGGATATTTCCTTTTTCACCATAGCCCTCTATGGGCTTCCAAATATCACTTTGCCAATTCCACAGGAACTGTCTTAGCGAAAGGCTTCTTGAGGGGAAAGCTATAACTCTGTGAGCTAATTTCACAGAACACAAAGAAGTTTCTCAGAAAGCTTCTTTCTCTTTGTTATCGGAGGATATTTCCTTTGGCCCTATAGTCTTCAAAGGGGTCCGAAATATCTGTTTCAGATTCCACAGAAATAAGGCTAGCAAAGAGATACACGAAATACAGATGAAACTCTGTGTGATGAATTAACAGAACACTAAGCAGTTTCTCAGAGAGCTTCTTTCCAGATTTCAGCTGAGGATATTTCCTTTTTCACCATAGCCCTCTATGGGCTTCCAAATATCACTTTGCCAATTCCACAAGAACTGTCTTAGCGAAAGGCTTCTTGAGGGAAAAGCTGTAACTCTGTGAGATGATTTCACAGAACACAAAGATGTTTCTCAGAAACCTTCTTTCTCTTTGTTATCGGAGGATATTTCCTTTGGCCCTATAGTCTTCAAAGGGATTCGACATATCTGTTCTCAGATTACACCGAAATAAGGCTAGCAAAGAGATCCACGAAATACAGATGTATCTCTATGAGAAGAATTAACAGAACACTAAGCAGTTTCTCAGAAAGCTTCTTTCCAGATTTCAGCTGAGGATATTTCCTTTTTCACCATAGCCCTCTAAGGGCTTTCAAATATCACTTTGCCAATTCCACAAGAACTGTCTTAGCGAAAGTCTTCTTGAGGGGAAAGTTGTGACTCTGTGAGATGATTTCACAGAACACAAAGAAGTTTCTCAGAAAGCTTCTTTCTCTTTGTTATCGGAGGATATTTCCTTTGGCCCTATAGTCTACAAAGGGATCCGAAATATCTGTTCTCAGATTCCACAAAATAAGGCTAGCAAAGAGATCCACGAAATACAGATGTAACTTTGTGAGTGGAAGTCACAGAACACTAAGCGGTTTCTCAGAAAGCTTCTTTCCAGATTTCATCTGAGGATATTTCCTTTTTCACGATAGCCCTCTATGGGCTTCCAAATATCACTTGGCCAATTCCACAAGAACTGTCTTATCGAAAGGCTTCTTGAGGGGAAAGCTGTAACTCTGTGAGATGATTTCACAGAACACAAAGAAGTTTCTCAGATATCTTCTTTCTCTTTGTTATTGGAGGATATTTCCTTTGACTCTATAGTCTTCTAGGGGATCCGAAATATCTGTTCTCAGATTCCACAGAAATAAGGCTAGCAAAGAGATCCACGAAATACAGATGTAAGTCTGTGAGATGAATTAACAGAACACTAAGCAGTTTCTCAGAAAGCTTCTTTCCAGATTTCATCTGAAGATATTTCCTTTTTCACCATAACCCTCTATGGGCTTCCAAATATCACTTTGCCAATTCCACCAGAACTGTCTTAGCGAATGGCTTCTTGAGGGGAAAGCTGTAACTCTGTGAGATGATTTCACAGAACACAAAGAAGTTTCTCAGAAAGCTTCTTTCTCTTTGTTATCGGAGGATATTTCCTTTGGCCCTATAGTCTTCAAAGGGATTCGACATATCTGTTCTCAGATTACAGAGAAATAAGGCAAGCAAAGGGATCCACGACATACAGATGTAACTCTATGAGATGAATTAACAGAAAACTGAGCAGTTTCTCAGAAAGCTTCTTTCCAGATTTCAGCTCAGGATATTTCCTTTTTCACCATAGCCCTCCATGGGGTTCCAAATATCACTTTGACAATTCCAAAATAACTGTCTTAGCGAAAGGCTTCTTGAGGGGAAAGCTGTAACTCTGTGAGATGATTTCACAGAACACAAAGAAGTTTCTCAGAAAGCTTCTTTCTCTTTGTTATCGGAGTATATTTCCTTTGGCTCTATAGTCTTCAAAGGGATCCGAAATATCTGTTCTCAGATTCCACAAAATAAGGGTAGCAAAGAGATCCACGAAATACAGATATACCTCTCTGAGATTAATTAACATTACACTAAGCAGTTTATCAGAAAGCTTCTTTCCAGATTTCATCTGAGGATATATCCTTTTTCACCATAACCTTCTATGGGCTTCCAAATATCACTTTGTCAATTCCACAAGAACTGTCTTAGCGAAAGGCTTCTTGAGGGGAAAGCTGTAACTCCGTGAGATGATTTCACAGAACACAAAGAAGTTTCTCAGAAAGCTTCCTTCTCTTTTTTATCGGAGGATATTTCCTTTGGCCCTATAGTCTTCAAAGGGTTCCGAAATATCTGTTCTCAGATTCCACAGAAATAAGGCTAGCAAAGAGATCCACGAAACACAGATGTAACTCTGTGAGATGAATTCACAGAACACTGAGCAGTTTCTCAGAAAGCTTCTTTCCAGATTTCATCTGAGGATATTTCCTTTTTCACCATAGCCCTCTAAGGGCTTCCAAATATCACTTTTCCAATTCCACAAGAACTGTCTTAGCAAAAGGCTTCTTGAAGGGAATGCTGTAACTCTGTGAGATGATTTCACAGAACACAAAGAAGTTTCTCAGAAACCTTCTTTCTCTTTGTTATCGGAGGATATTTCCTTTGGCCCTATAGTCTTCAAAGGGATCCGAAATATCTATTCTCAGATTCCACAGTAATAAGGCTAGCAAAGAGATCCACGAAATACAGATGTAACTCTGTGAGATGAATTAACAGAACACTAAGCTGTTTCTCAGAAAGCTGCTTTCCAGATTTCATCTGAGGATATTTCCTATTTCACCATAACCATCTATGGGCTTCCAATATCACTTTGCCAATTCCACAAGAACTGTATTAGCGAAAGGCTTCCTGAGAGGAAAGCTGTAACTCTGTGAGATGATTTCACAGAACACAAAGAAGTTTCTCAGAAAGCTTCTTTCTCTTTGTTATCGGAGGATACTTTCTTTGGCCCTATAGTCTTCAAAGGGATCCGAAATATCTGTTCTCAGATTCCACAGAAATAAGGTGAGCAAAGAGAACCACGAAATAGAGATGTAACTCTGTGAGATGAATTAACAGAACACTAAGCAGTTTCTGAGAAAGCTTCTTTCCAGATTTCATCTAAGGATATTTCCTTTTTCACCATAGCCCTCTATGGGCTTCCAAATATCACTTTGCCAATTCCACAAGAACTGTCTTAGCGAAAGGCTTCTTGAGGGGAAAGCTATAACTCTGTGAGGTGATTTCACAGAACACAAAGAAGTTTCTCAGAAAGCTTCTTTCTCTTTGTTATCGGAGGATATTTCCTTTGGCCCTATAGTCTTCAAAGGGATCCGAAATATCTGTTCTCAGATTCCACAGAAATAAGGCTAGCAAAGATATCCACGAAATACAGATGTAACTCTATGAGATGAATTAACAGAACACTAAGCAGTTTCTCAGAAATCTTCTTTCCAGATTTCATGTGAGGATATTTCCTTTTTCACCATAGCCCTCTAAGGGCTTCCAAATATCACTTTGCCAATGCCGCAAGAACTGTCTTAGCGAAAGGCTCCTTGAGGGGAAAGCTGTAACTCTGTGAGTTGGTTTCACAGAACACAAAGAAGTTTATCAGAAAGCTTCTTTCTCTTTGTTATTGGAGGATATTTACTTTGGCCCTATAGTCTTCAAAGGGATCCGAAATATCTGTTCTCAGATTCCACAAAATAAGGCTAGTAAAGAGATCCACGAAATAGAGATGTAACTCTGTGAGATGAATTAACAGAACACTAAGCAGTTTCTCAGAAAGATTCTTTTCAGATTTCATCTGAGGATATTTCCTTTTTCACCATAGCCCTCTATGGGCTTCCAAATATCACTTTGCCAATTCCACAAGAACTGTCTGATCGAAAGGCTTCTTGAGAGGAAAGCTGTAATTCTGTGAGATGATTTCACAGAACACAAAGAAGTTTCTCAGAAAGCTTCTTTCTCTTTGTTATCGGAGGATATTTCCTTTGGCCCTATAGTCTTCAAAGGGATCCGAAATATCTGTTCTCAGATTCCACAAAATAAGGCTAGCAAAGAGATCCACGAAATGCAGAAATAACTCTGTGAGATTAATTAACATTACACTAAGCAGTTTATCAGAAAGCTTCTTTCCAGATTTCATCTGAGGATATATCCTTTTTCACCATCGCCCTCTATGGGCTTCCAAATATCACTTTGCCAATTCCACAAGAACTGTCTTAGCGAAAGGCTTCTTGAAGGGAAAGCTGTAACTCTGTGAGATGATTTCACAGAACACAAAGAAGTTTCTCAGAAAGCTTCTTTCTCTTTGTTATCGGAGGTTATTTCCTTTGGCCCTATAGTCTTCAAAGGGATCCGAAATATCTGTTCTCAGATTCTACAGAAATAAGGCTAGCAAAGAGATCCACGAAATACAGATGTAACTTTGTGAGTGGAAGTCACAGAACACTAAGCGGTTTCTCAGAAAGCTTCTTTCCAGATTTCATCTGAGGATATTTCCTTTTTCACCATAGCCCTCAATGGGCTTCCAAATATCACTTTGCCAATTCCACAAGAACTGTCTTAGCGAAAGGCTTCTTGAGGGGAAAGCTGTAACTCTGTGAGATGATTTCAGAGAACACAAAGAAGTTTCTCAGAAAGGTTCTTTCTCTTTGTTATCGGATAATATTTCCTTTGGCCCTATAGTCTTCAAAGGGAACCGAAATATCTGTTCTCAGATTCCACAGAAATAGGGTGAGCAAAGAGAACCACGAAATACAGATGTAACTCTGTGAGATGAATTAACAGAACCCTAAGCAGTTTCTCAGAAAGCTTCTTTCCAGATTTCATCTGAGGATATTTCCTTTTTCACCGTAGCCCTCTATGGGCTTCCAAATATCACTTTGCCAATTCCACAGGAACTGTCTTAGCGAAAGGCTTCTTGAGGGGAAAGCTATAACTCTGTGAGCTGATTTCACAGAACACAAAGAAGTTTCTCAGAAAGCTTCTTTCTCTTTGTTATCGGAGGATATTTCCTTTGGCCCTATAGTCTTCAAAGGGATCCGAAATATCTGTTCTCAGATTCCACAGAAATAAGGCTAGCAAAGAGATACACGAAATACAGATGTAACTCTGTGAGATGAATTAACAGAACACTAAGCAGTTTCTCAGAGAGCTTCTTTCCAGATTTCAGCTGAGGATATTTCCTTTTTCACCATAGCCCTCTATGGGCTTCCAAATATCACTTTGCCAATTCCACAAGAACTGTCTTAGCGAAAGGCTTCTTGAGGGGAAAGTGTAACTCTGTGAGATGATTTCACAGAACACAAAGATGTTTCTCAGAAACCTTCTTTCTCTTTGTTATCGGAGGATATTTCCTTTGGCCCTATAGTCTTCAAAGAGATTCGACATATCTGTTCTCAGTTTACACAGAAATAAGGCTAGCAAAGAGATCCACGAAATACAGATGTAACTCTCTGAGATGAATTAAGAGAACACTAAGCAGTTTCTCAGAAAGCTTCTTTCCAGATTTCAGCTGAGGATATTTCCTTTTTCACCTTAGCCCTCTATGGGCTTCCAAATATCACTTTGCCAATTCCACAAGAACTGTCTTAGCGAAAGGCTTCTTGAGGGGAAAGCTGTAACTCTGTGAGGTGATTTCACAGAACACAAAGAAGTTTCTCAGAAAGGTTCTTTCTCTTTGTTATCGGAGGATACTTTCTTTGGCCCTATAGTCTTCAAAGGGATCCGAAATATCTGTTCTCAGATTCCACAGAAATAAGGTGATCAAAGAGAACCACGAAATAGAGATGTAACTCTGTGAGATGAATTAACAGAACACTAAGCAGTTTCTGAGAAAGCTTCTTTCCAGATTTCATCTAAGGATATTTCCTTTTTCACCATAGCCCTCTATGGGCTTCCAAATATCACTTGGCCAATTCCACAAGAACTGTCTTAGCGAAAGGCTTCTTGAGGGGAAAGCTATAACTCTGTGAGGTGATTTCACAGAACACAAAGAAGTTTCTCAGAAATCTTCTTTCTCTTTGTTATCGGAGGATATTTCCTTTGACCCTATAGTCTTCAAAGGGATCCGAAATATCTGTTCTCAGATTCCACAGAAATAAGGCTAGCAAAGAGATCCACGAAATACAGATGTAACTCTATGAGATGAATTAACAGAACACTTAGCAGTTTCTCAGAAATCTTCTTTCCAGATTTCATGTGAGGATATTTCCTTTTTCACCATAGCCCTCTAAGGGCTTCCAAATATCACTTTGCCAATGCCGCAAGAACTGTCTTAGCGAAAGGCTCCTTGAGGGGAAAGCTGTAACTCTGTGAGTTGGTTTCACAGAACACAAAGAAGTTTATCAGAAAGCTTCTTTCTCTTTGTTATTGGAGGATATTTACTTTGGCCCTATAGTCTTCAAAGGGATCCGAAATATCTGTTCTCAGATTCCACAAAATAAGGCTAGCAAAGAGATCCACGAAATGCAGATATAACTCTGTGAGATTAATTAACATTACACTAAGCAGTTTATCAGACAGCTTCTTTCCAGATTTCATCGGAGGATATATCCTTTTTCACCATCGCCCTCTATGGGCTTCCAAATATCACTTTGCCAATTCCACAAGAACTGTCTTAGCGAAAGGCTTCTTGAAGGGAAAGCTGTAACTCTGTGAGATGATTTCACAGAACACAAAGAAGTTTCTCAGAAAGCTTCTTTCTCTTTGTTATCGGAGGTTATTTCCTTTGGCCCTATAGTCTTCAAAGGGATCCGAAATATCTGTTCTCAGATTCCACAGAAATAAGGCTAGCAAAGAGATCCACGAAATACAAATGTAACTTTGTGAGTGGAAGTCACAGAACACTAAGCGGTTTCTCAGAAAGCTTCTTTCCAGATTTCATCTGAGGATATTTCCTTTTTCACCATAGCCCTCTATGGGCTTCCAAATATCACTTTGCCAATTCAACAGGAACTGTCTTAGCGAAAGGCTTCTTGAGGGGAAAGCTATAACTCTGTGAGCTGATTTCACAGAACACAAAGAAGTTTCTCAGAAAGCTTCTTTCCCTTTGTTATCGGAGGATATTTCCTGTGGCCCTATAGTCTTCAAAGGGATCCGAAATATCTGTTCTCAGATTCCACAGAAATAAGGCTAGCAAAGAGATACAGGAAATACAGATGTAACTCTGTGAGATGAATTAACAGAACACTAAGCAGTTTCTCAGAGAGCTTCTTTCCAGATTTCAGCTGAGGATATTTCCTTTTTCACCATAGCCCTCTATGGGCTTCCAAATATCACTTTGCCAATTCCACAAGAACTGTCTTAGCGAAAGGCTTCTTGAGGGGAAAGCTGTAACTCTGTGAGATGACTTCACAGAACACAAAGATGTTTCTCAGAAACCTTCTTTCTCTTTGTTATCGGAGGATATTTCCTTTGGCCCTATAGTCTTCAAAGAGATTCAACATATCTGTTCTCAGTTTACACAGAAATAAGGCTAGCAAAGAGATCCACGAAATACAGATGTAACTCTCTGAGATGAATTAACAGAACACTAAGCAGTTTCTCAGAAAGCTTCTTTCCAGATTTCTGCTGAGGATATTTCCTTTTTCACCTTAGCCCTCTATGGGCTTCCAAATATCACTTTGCCAATTCCACAAGAACTGTCTTAGCGAAAGGCTTCTTGAGGGGAAAGCTGTAACTCTGTGAGGTGATTTCACAGAACACAAAGAAGTTTCTCAGAAAGGTTCTTTCTCTTTGTTATCGGAGGATACTTTCTTTGGCCCTATAGTCTTCAAAGGGATCCGAAATATCTGTTCTCAGATTCCACAGAAATAAGGTGATCAAAGAGAACCACGAAATAGAGATGTAACTCTGTGAGATGAATTAACAGAACACTAAGCAGTTTCTGAGAAAGCTTCTTTCCAGATTTCATCTAAGGATATTTCCTTTTTCACCATAGCCCTCTATGGGCTTCCAAATATCACTTTGCCAATTCCACAAGAACTGTCTTAGCGAAAGGCTTCTTGAGGGGAAAGCTATAACTCTGTGAGGTGATTTCACAGAACACAAAGAAGTTTCTCAGAAATCTTCTTTCTCTTTGTTATCGGAGGATATTTCCTTTGACCCTATAGTCTTCAAAGGGATCCGAAATATCTGTTCTCAGATTCCACAGAAATAAGGCTAGCAAAGAGATCCACGAAATACAGATGTAACTCTATGAGATGAATTAACAGAACACTAAGCAGTTTCTCAGAAATCTTCTTTCCAGATTTCATGTGAGGATATTTCCTTTTTCACCATAGCCCTCTAAGGGCTTCCAAATATCACTTTGCCAATGCCGCAAGAACTGTCTTAGCGAAAGGCTCCTTGAGGGGAAAGCTGTAACTCTGTGAGTTGGTTTCACAGAACACAAAGAAGTTTATCAGAAAGCTTCTTTCTCTTTGTTATTGGAGGATATTTACTTTGGCCCTATAGTCTTCAAAGGGATCCGAAATATCTGTTCTCAGATTCCACAAAATAAGGCTAGGAAAGAGATCCACGAAATAGAGATGTAACTCTGTGAGATGAATTAACAGAACACTAAGCAGTTTCTCAGAAAGATTCTTTCCAGATTTCATTTGAGGATATTTCCTTTTTCACCATAGCCCTCTATGGGCTTCCAAATATCACTTTGCCAATTCCACAAGAACTGTCTGATTGAAAGGCTTCTTGAGAGGAAAGCTGTAACTCTGTGAGATGATTTCACAGAACACAAAGAAGTTTCTCAGAAAGCTTCTTTCTCTTTGTTATCGGAGGATATTTCCTTTGGCCCTGTAGTCTTCAAAGGGATCCGAAATATCTGTTCTCAGATTCCACAAAATAAGGCTAGCAAAGAGATCCACGAAATGCAGATATAACTCTGTGAGATTAATTAACATTACACTAAGCAGTTTATCAGACAGCTTCTTTCCAGATTTCATCGGAGGATATATCCTTTTTCACCATCGCCCTCTATGGGCTTCCAAATATCACTTTGCCAATTCCACAAGAACTGTCTTAGCGAAAGGCTTCTTGAAGGGAAAGCTGTAACTCTGTGAGATGATTTCACAGAACACAAAGAAGTTTCTCAGAAAGCTTCTTTCTCTTTGTTATCGGAGGTTATTTCCTTTGGCCCTATAGTCTTCAAAGGGATCCGAAATATCTGTTCTCAGATTCCACAGAAATAAGGCTAGCAAAGAGATCCACGAAATACAAATGTAACTTTGTGAGTGGAAGTCACAGAACACTAAGCGGTTTCTCAGAAAGCTTCTTTCCAGATTTCATCTGAGGATATTTCCTTTTTCACCATAGCCCTCTATGGGCTTCCAAATATCACTTTGCCAATTCCACAGGAACTGTCTTAGCGAAAGGCTTCTTGAGGGGAAAGCTATAACTCTGTGAGCTGATTTCACAGAACACAAAGAAGTTTCTCAGAAAGCTTCTTTCCCTTTGTTATCGGAGGATATTTCCTGTGGCCCTATAGTCTTCAAAGGGATCCGAAATATCTGTTCTCAGATTCCACACAAATAAGGCTAGCAAAGAGATACAGGAAATACAGATGTAACACTGTGAGATGAATTAACAGAACACTAAGCAGTTTCTCAGAGAGCTTCTTTCCAGATTTCAGCTGAGGATATTTCCTTTTTCACCAGAGCCCTCTATGGGCTTCCAAATATCACTTTGCCAATTCCACAAGAACTGTCTTAGCGAAAGGCTTCTTGAGGGGAAAGCTGTAACTCTGTGAGATGATTTCACAGAACACAAAGGTGTTTCTCAGAAACCTTCTTTCTCTTTGTTATCGGAGGATATTTCCTTTGGCCCTATAGTCTTCAAAGGGATTCGACATATCTGTTCTCAGTTTACACAGAAATAAGGCTAGCAAAGAGATCCACGAAATACAGATGTAACTCTCTGAGATGAATTAACAGAACACTAAGCAGTTTCTCAGAAATCTTCTTTCCAGATTTCAGCTGAGGATATTTCCTTTTTCACCATAGCCCTCTATGGGCTTCCAAATATCACTTTGCCAATTCCACAAGAACTGTCTTAGCGAAAGGCTTCTTGAGGGGAAAGCTGTAACTCTGTGAGGTGATTTCACAGAACACAAAGAAGTTTCTCAGAAAGCTTCTTTCTCTTTGTTATCGGAGGATATTTCCTTTGGTCCTATAGTCTTCAAAGGGATCCGAATTATCTGTTCTCAGATTCCACAAAATAAGGCTAGCAAAGAGATCCACGAAATACAGATATAACTCTGTGAGATTAATTAACATTACACTAAGCAGTTTATCAGAAAGCTTCTTTCCAGATTTCATCTGAGGATATATCCTTTTTCACCATCGCCCTCTATGGGCTTCCAAATATCACTTTGCCAATTCCACAAGAACTTTCTTAGCGAAAGACTTCTTGAGGGGAAAGCTGTAACTCCGTGAGATGATTTCACAGAACACAAAGAAGTTTCTCAGAAAGCTTCTTTCTCTTTGTTATCGGAGGATATTTCCTTTGGCCCTATAGTCTTCAAAGAGATCCGAAATATCTGTTCTCAGATTCCAGAGAAATAAGGCTAGCAAAGAGATCCACGAAATACAGATGTAACTTTGTGAGTGGAAGTCACAGAACACTAAGCGGTTTCTCAGAAAGCTTCTTTCCAGATTTCATCTGAGGATATTTCCTTTTTCACCATAGCCCTCTATGGGCTTCCAAATATCACTTTGCCAATTCCATAAGAACTGTCTTAGCGAAAGGCTTCTTGAGGGGAAATCTGTAACTCTGTGAGATGATTTCACAGAACACAAAGAAGTTTCTCAGAAAGCTTCTTTCTCTTTGTTATTGGAGGATATTTCCTTTGACTCTATAGTCTTCTAGGGGATCCGAAATATCTGTTCTCAGATTCCACAGAAATAAGGCTAGCAAAGAGATCCACGAAATACAGATGTAACTCTGTGAGATGAATTAACAGAACACTAAGCAGTTTCTCAGAAAGCTTCTTTCAAGATTTCATCTGAAGATATTTCCTTTTTCACCATAACCCTCTATGGGCTTCCAAATATCACTTTGCCAATTCCACAAGAACTGTCTTAGCGAAAGGCTTCTTGAGGGGAAAGCTGTAACTCTGTGAGATGATTTCACAGAACACAAAGAAGTTTCTCAGAAAGCTTCTTTCTCTTTGTTATCGGAGGATATTTCCT
Source organism: Macaca fascicularis (assembly GCF_037993035.2). Lineage (NCBI taxonomy): Eukaryota > Metazoa > Chordata > Mammalia > Primates > Cercopithecidae > Macaca > Macaca fascicularis. The sequence goes on from NC_088379.1 coordinate 89,411,281, forward strand.
TTGGCCCTATAGTCTTCAAAGGGATCCGAAATATCTGTTCTCAGATTCCACAAAATAAGGCTAGCAAAGAGATCCACGAAATACAGATATAACTCTGTGAGATTAATTAACATTACACTAAGCAGTTTATCAGAAAGCTTCTTTCCAGATTTCATCTGAGGATATATCCTTTTTCACCATCGCCCACTATGGGCTTCCAATATCACTTTGCCAATTCCACAAGAACTGTATTAGCGAAAGTCTTCCTGAGAGGAAAGCTGTAACTCTGTGAGATGATTTCACAGAACACAAAGAAGTTTCTGAGAAACCTTCTTTCTCTTTGTTATCGGAGGATATTTCCTTTGGCCCTATAGTCTTCAAAGGGATTCGACATATCTGTTCTCAGATTACAGAGAAATAAGGCTAGCAAACGGATCCACGAAATACATATGTAACTCTATGAGATGAATTAACAGAAAACTAAGCAGTTTCTCAGAAAGCTTCTTTCCAGATTTCAACTGAGGATACTTCCTTTTTCACCATAGCCCTCCAAGGTCTTCCAAATATCACTTTGACAATTCCAAAATAACTGTCTTAGCGAAAGGCTTCTTGAGGGGAAAGCTGTAACTCTTGAGATGATTTCACAGAACACAAAGAAGTTTCTCAGAAAGCTTCTTTCTCTTTGTTATCGGAGTATATTTCCTTTGGCCCTATAGTCTTCAAAGGGATCCGAAATATCTGTTCTCAGATTCCACAAAATAAGGCTAGCAAAGAGATCCACGAAATACAGATATAACTCTGTGAGATTAATTAACAGAACACTAAGCAGTTTCTCAGAAAGATTCTTTTCAGATTTCATCTGAGGATATTTCCTTTTTCACCATAGCCCTCTATGGGCTTCCAAATATCACTTTGCCAATTCCACAAGAACTGTCTGATCGAAAGGCTTCTTGAGAGGAAAGCTGTAACTCTGTGAGATGATTTCACAGAACACAAAGAAGTTTCTCAGAAAGCTTCTTTCTCTTTGTTATCGGAGGATATTTCCTTTGGCCCTATAGTCTTCAAAGGGATCCGAAATATCTGTTCTCAGATTCCACAAAATAAGGCTAGCAAAGAGATCCACGAAATGCAGAAATAACTCTGTGAGATTAATTAACATTACACTGAGCAGTTTATCAGAAAGCTTCTTTCCAGATTTCATCTGAGGATATATCCTTTTTCACCATCGCCCTCTATGGGCTTCCAAATATCACTTTGCCAATTCCACAAGAACTGTCTTAGCGAAAGGCTTCTTGAAGGGAAAGCTGTAACTCTGTGAGATGATTTCACAGAACACAAAGAAGTTTCTCAGAAAGCTTCTTTCTCTTTGTTATCGGAGGTTATTTCCTTTGGCCCTATAGTCTTCAAAGGGATCCGAAATATCTGTTCTCAGATTCTACAGAAATAAGGCTAGCAAAGAGATCCACGAAATACAGATGTAACTTTGTGAGTGGAAGTCACAGAACACTAAGCGGTTTCTCAGAAAGCTTCTTTCCAGATTTCATCTGAGGATATTTCCTTTTTCACCATAGCCCTCAATGGGCTTCCAAATATCACTTTGCCAATTCCACAAGAACTGTCTTAGCGAAAGGCTTCTTGAGGGGAAAGCTGTAACTCTGTGAGATGATTTCAGAGAACACAAAGAAGTTTCTCAGAAAGGTTCTTTCTCTTTGTTATCGGATAATATTTCCTTTGGCCCTATAGTCTTCAAAGGGATCCGAAATATCTGTTCTCAGATTCCACAGAAATAGGGTGAGCAAAGAGAACCACGAAATACAGATGTAACTCTGTGAGATGAATTAACAGAACCCTAAGCAGTTTCTCAGAAAGCTTCTTTCCAGATTTCATCTGAGGATATTTCCTTTTTCACCGTAGCCCTCTATGGGCTTCCAAATATCACTTTGCCAATTCCACAGGAACTGTCTTAGCGAAAGGCTTCTTGAGGGGAAAGCTATAACTCTGTGAGCTGATTTCACAGAACACAAAGAAGTTTCTCAGAAAGCTTCTTTCTCTTTGTTATCGGAGGATATTTCCTTTGGCCCTATAGTCTTCAAAGGGATCCGAAATATCTGTTCTCAGATTCCACAGAAATAAGGCTAGCAAAGAGATACACGAAATACAGATGTAACTCTGTGAGATGAATTAACAGAACACTAAGCAGTTTCTCAGAGAGCTTCTTTCCAGATTTCAGCTGAGGATATTTCCTTTTTCACCATAGCCCTCTATGGGCTTCCAAATATCACTTTGCCAATTCCACAAGAACTGTCTTAGCGAAAGGCTTCTTGAGGGGAAAGTGTAACTCTGTGAGATGATTTCACAGAACACAAAGATGTTTCTCAGAAACCTTCTTTCTCTTTGTTATCGGAGGATATTTCCTTTGGCCCTATAGTCTTCAAAGAGATTCGACATATCTGTTCTCAGTTTACACAGAAATAAGGCTAGCAAAGAGATCCACGAAATACAGATGTAACTCTCTGAGATGAATTAAGAGAACACTAAGCAGCTTCTCAGAAAGCTTCTTTCCAGATTTCAGCTGAGGATATTTCCTTTTTCACCTTAGCCCTCTATGGGCTTCCAAATATCACTTTGCCAATTCCACAAGAACTGTCTTAGCGAAAGGCTTCTTGAGGGGAAAGCTGTAACTCTGTGAGGTGATTTCACAGAACACAAAGAAGTTTCTCAGAAAGGTTCTTTCTCTTTGTTATCGGAGGATACTTTCTTTGGCCCTATAGTCTTCAAAGGGATCCGAAATATCTGTTCTCAGATTCCACAGAAATAAGGTGATCAAAGAGAACCACGAAATAGAGATGTAACTCTGTGAGATGAATTAACAGAACACTAAGCAGTTTCTGAGAAAGCTTCTTTCCAGATTTCATCTAAGGATATTTCCTTTTTCACCATAGCCCTCTATGGGCTTCCAAATATCACTTGGCCAATTCCACAAGAACTGTCTTAGCGAAAGGCTTCTTGAGGGGAAAGCTATAACTCTGTGAGGTGATTTCACAGAACACAAAGAAGTTTCTCAGAAATATTCTTTCTCTTTGTTATCGGAGGATATTTCCTTTGACCCTATAGTCTTCAAAGGGATCCGAAATATCTGTTCTCAGATTCCACAGAAATAAGGCTAGCAAAGAGATCCACGAAATACAGATGTAACTCTATGAGATGAATTAACAGAACACTAAGCAGTTTCTCAGAAATCTTCTTTCCAGATTTCATGTGAGGATATTTCCTTTTTCACCATAGCCCTCTAAGGGCTTCCAAATATCACTTTGCCAATGCCGGAAGAACTGTCTTAGCGAAAGGCTCCTTGAGGGGAAAGCAGTAACTCTGTGAGTTGGTTTCACAGAACACAAAGAAGTTTATCAGAAAGCTTCTTTCTCTTTGTTATTGGAGGATATTTACTTTGGCCCTATAGTCTTCAAAGGGATCCGAAATATCTGTTCTCAGATTCCACAAAATAAGGCTAGGAAAGAGATCCACGAAATAGAGATGTAACTCTGTGAGATGAATTAACAGAACACTAAGCAGTTTCTCAGAAAGATTCTTTCCAGATTTCATCTGAGGATATTTCCTTTTTCACCATAGCCCTCTATGGGCTTCCAAATATCACGTTGCCAATTCCACAAGAACTGTCTTAGCGAAAGGCTTCTTGAGGGGAAAGCTGTAACTCTGTGAGATGATTTCACAGAACACAAAGGTGTTTCTCAGAAACCTTCTTTCTCTTTGTTATCGGAGGATATTTCCTTTGGCCCTATAGTCTTCAAAGGGATTCGACATATCTGTTCTCAGTTTACACAGAAATAAGGCTAGCAAAGAGATCCACGAAATACAGATGTAACTCTCTGAGATGAATTAACAGAACACTAAGCAGTTTCTCAGAAATCTTCTTTCCAGATTTCAGCTGAGGATATTTCCTTTTTCACCATAGCCCTCTATGGGCTTCCAAATATCACTTTGCCAATTCCACAAGAACTGTCTTAGCGAAAGGCTTCTTGAGGGGAAAGCTGTAACTCTGTGAGGTGATTTCACAGAACACAAAGAAGTTTCTCAGAAAGCTTCTTTCTCTTTGTTATCGGAGGATATTTCCTTTGGTCCTATAGTCTTCAAAGGGATCCGAATTATCTGTTCTCAGATTCCACAAAATAAGGCTAGCAAAGAGATCCACGAAATACAGATATAACTCTGTGAGATTAATTAACATTACACTAAGCAGTTTATCAGAAAGCTTCTTTCCAGATTTCATCTGAGGATATATCCTTTTTCACCATCGCCCTCTATGGGCTTCCAAATATCACTTTGCCAATTCCACAAGAACTTTCTTAGCGAAAGACTTCTTGAGGGGAAAGCTGTAACTCCGTGAGATGATTTCACAGAACACAAAGAAGTTTCTCAGAAAGCTTCTTTCTCTTTGTTATCGGAGGATATTTCCTTTGGCCCTATAGTCTTCAAAGAGATCCGAAATATCTGTTCTCAGATTCCAGAGAAATAAGGCTAGCAAAGAGATCCACGAAATACAGATGTAACTTTGTGAGTGGAAGTCACAGAACACTAAGCGGTTTCTCAGAAAGCTTCTTTCCAGATTTCATCTGAGGATATTTCCTTTTTCACCATAGCCCTCTATGGGCTTCCAAATATCACTTTGCCAATTCCACAAGAACTGTCTTAGCGAAAGGCTTCTTGAAGGGAAAGCTGTAACTCTGTGAGATGATTTCACAGAACACAAAGAAGTTTCTCAGAAAGCTTCTTTCTCTTTGTTATCGGAGGTTATTTCCTTTGGCCCTATAGTCTTCAAAGGGATCCGAAATATCTGTTCTCAGATTCCACAGAAATAAGGCTAGCAAAGAGATCCACGAAATACAAATGTAACTTTGTGAGTGGAAGTCACAGAACACTAAGCGGTTTCTCAGAAAGCTTCTTTCCAGATTTCATCTGAGGATATTTGCTTTTTCACCATAGCCCTCTATGGGCTTCCAAATATCACTTTGCCAATTCCACAGGAACTGTCTTAGCGAAAGGCTTCTTGAGGGGAAAGCTATAACTCTGTGAGCTGATTTCACAGAACACAAAGAAGTTTCTCAGAAAGCTTCTTTCCCTTTGTTATCGGAGGATATTTCCTGTGGCCCTATAGTCTTCAAAGGGATCCGAAATATCTGTTCTCAGATTCCACAGAAATAAGGCTAGCAAAGAGATACAGGAAATACAGATGTAACTCTGTGAGATGAATTAACAGAACACTAAGCAGTTTCTCAGAGAGCTTCTTTCCAGATTTCAGCTGAGGATATTTCCTTTTTCACCATAGCCCTCTATGGGCTTCCAAATATCACTTTGCGAATTCCACAAGAACTGTCTTAGCGAAAGGCTTCTTGAGGGGAAAGCTGTAACTCTGTGAGATGATTTCACAGAACACAAAGATGTTTCTCAGAAACCTTCTTTCTCTTTGTTATCGGAGGATATTTCCTTTGGCCCTATAGTCTTCAAAGAGATTCAACATATCTGTTCTCAGTTTACACAGAAATAAGGCTAGCAAAGAGATCCACGAAATACAGATGTAACTCTCTGAGATGAATTAACAGAACACTAAGCAGTTTCTCAGAAAGCTTCTTTCCAGATTTCAGCTGAGGATATTTCCTTTTTCACCTTAGCCCTCTATGGGCTTCCAAATATCACTTTGCCAATTCCACAAGAACTGTCTTAGCGAAAGGCTTCTTGAGGGGAAAGCTGTAACTCTGTGAGGTGATTTCACAGAACACAAAGAAGTTTCTCAGAAAGGTTCTTTCTCTTTGTTATCGGAGGATACTTTCTTTGGCCCTATAGTCTTCAAAGGGATCCGAAATATCTGTTCTCAGATTCCACAGAAATAAGGTGATCAAAGAGAACCACGAAATAGAGATGTAACTCTGTGAGATGAATTAACAGAACACTAAGCAGTTTCTGAGAAAGCTTCTTTCCAGATTTCATCTAAGGATATTTCCTTTTTCACCATAGCCCTCTATGGGCTTCCAAATATCACTTTGCCAATTCCACAAGAACTGTCTTAGCGAAAGGCTTCTTGAGGGGAAAGCTATAACTCTGTGAGGTGATTTCACAGAACACAAAGAAGTTTCTCAGAAATCTTCTTTCTCTTTGTTATCGGAGGATATTTCCTTTGACCCTATAGTCTTCAAAGGGATCCGAAATATCTGTTCTCAGATTCCACAGAAATAAGGCTAGCAAAGAGATCCACGAAATACAGATGTAACTCTATGAGATGAATTAACAGAACACTAAGCAGTTTCTCAGAAATCTTCTTTCCAGATTTCATGTGAGGATATTTCCTTTTTCACCATAGCCCTCTAAGGGCTTCCAAATATCACTTTGCCAATGCCGCAAGAACTGTCTTAGCGAAAGGCTCCTTGAGGGGAAAGCTGTAACTCTGTGAGTTGGTTTCACAGAACACAAAGAAGTTTATCAGAAAGCTTCTTTCTCTTTGTTATTGGAGGATATTTACTTTGGCCCTATAGTCTTCAAAGGGATCCGAAATATCTGTTCTCAGATTCCACAAAATAAGGCTACGAAAGAGATCCACGAAATAGAGATGTAACTCTGTGAGATGAATTAACAGAACACTAAGCAGTTTCTCAGAAAGATTCTTTCCAGATTTCATTTGAGGATATTTCCTTTTTCACCATAGCCCTCTATGGGCTTCCAAATATCACTTTGCCAATTCCACAAGAACTGTCTGATCGAAAAGCTTCTTGAGAGGAAAGCTGTAACTCTGTGAGATGATTTCACAGAACACAAAGAAGTTTCTCAGAAAGCTTCTTTCTCTTTGTTATCGGAGGATATTTCCTTTGGCCCTATAGTCTTCAAAGGGATCCGAAATATCTGTTCTCAGATTCCACAAAATAAGGCTAGCAAAGAGATCCACGAAATGCAGATATAACTCTGTGAGATTAATTAACATTACACTAAGCAGTTTATCAGACAGCTTCTTTCCAGATTTCATCGGAGGATATATCCTTTTTCACCATCGCCCTCTATGGGCTTCCAAATATCACTTTGCCAATTCCACAAGAACTGTCTTAGCGAAAGGCTTCTTGAAGGGAAAGCTGTAACTCTGTGAGATGATTTCACAGAACACAAAGAAGTTTCTCAGAAAGCTTCTTTCTCTTTGTTATCGGAGGTTATTTCCTTTGGCCCTATAGTCTTCAAAGGGATCCGAAATATCTGTTCTCAGATTCCACAGAAATAAGGCTAGCAAAGAGATCCACGAAATACAAATGTAACTTTGTGAGTGGAAGTCACAGAACACTAAGCGGTTTCTCAGAAAGCTTCTTTCCAGATTTCATCTGAGGATATTTCCTTTTTCACCATAGCCCTCTATGGGCTTCCAAATATCACTTTGCCAATTCCACAGGAACTGTCTTAGCGAAAGGCTTCTTGAGGGGAAAGCTATAACTCTGTGAGCTGATTTCACAGAACACAAAGGTGTTTCTCAGAAACCTTCTTTCTCTTTGTTATCGGAGGATATTTCCTTTGGCCCTATAGTCTTCAAAGGGATTCGACATATCTGTTCTCAGTTTACACAGAAATAAGGCTAGCAAAGAGATCCACGAAATACAGATGTAACTCTCTGAGATGAATTAACAGAACACTAAGCAGTTTCTCAGAAATCTTCTTTCCAGATTTCAGCTGAGGATATTTCCTTTTTCACCATAGCCCTCTATGGGCTTCCAAATATCACTTTGCCAATTCCACAAGAACTGTCTTAGCGAAAGGCTTCTTGAGGGGAAAGCTGTAACTCTGTGAGGTGATTTCACAGAACACAAAGAAGTTTCTCAGAAAGCTTCTTTCTCTTTGTTATCGGAGGATATTTCCTTTGGTCCTATAGTCTTCAAAGGGATCCGAATTATCTGTTCTCAGATTCCACAAAATAAGGCTAGCAAAGAGATCCACGAAATACAGATATAACTCTGTGAGATTAATTAACATTACACTAAGCAGTTTATCAGAAAGCTTCTTTCCAGATTTCATCTGAGGATATATCCTTTTTCACCATCGCCCTCTATGGGCTTCCAAATATCACTTTGCCAATTCCACAAGAACTTTCTTAGCGAAAGACTTCTTGAGGGGAAAGCTGTAACTCCGTGAGATGATTTCACAGAACACAAAGAAGTTTCTCAGAAAGCTTCTTTCTCTTTGTTATCGGAGGATATTTCCTTTGGCCCTATAGTCTTCAAAGAGATCCGAAATATCTGTTCTCAGATTCCAGAGAAATAAGGCTAGCAAAGAGATCCACGAAATACAGATGTAACTTTGTGAGTGGAAGTCACAGAACACTAAGCGGTTTCTCAGAAAGCTTCTTTCCAGATTTCATCTGAGGATATTTCCTTTTTCACCATAGCCCTCTATGGGCTTCCAAATATCACTTTGCCAATTCCACAGGAACTGTCTTAGCGAAAGGCTTCTTGAGGGGAAAGCTATAACTCTGTGAGCTGATTTCACAGAACACAAAGAAGTTTCTCAGAAAGCTTCTTTCCCTTTGTTATCGGAGGATATTTCCTGTGGCCCTATAGTCTTCAAAGGGATCCGAAATATCTGTTCTCAGATTCCACAGAAATAAGGCTAGCAAAGAGATACAGGAAATACAGATGTAACTCTGTGAGATGAATTAACAGAACACTAAGCAGTTTCTCAGAGAGCTTCTTTCCAGATTTCAGCTGAGGATATTTCCTTTTTCACCATAGCCCTCTATGGGCTTCCAAATATCACTTTGCCAATTCCACAAGAACTGTCTTAGCGAAAGGCTTCTTGAGGGGAAAGCTGTAACTCTGTGAGATGATTTCACAGAACACAAAGATGTTTCTCAGAAACCTTCTTTCTCTTTGTTATCGGAGGATATTTCCTTTGGCCCTATAGTCTTCAAAGAGATTCAACATATCTGTTCTCAGTTTACACAGAAATAAGGCTAGCAAAGAGATCCACGAAATACAGATGTAACTCTCTGAGATGAATTAACAGAACACTAAGCAGTTTCTCAGAAAGCTTCTTTCCAGATTTCAGCTGAGGATATTTCCTTTTTCACCTTAGCCCTCTATGGGCTTCCAAATATCACTTTGCCAATTCCACAAGAACTGTCTTAGCGAAAGGCTTCTTGAGGGGAAAGCTGTAACTCTGTGAGGTGATTTCACAGAACACAAAGAAGTTTCTCAGAAAGGTTCTTTCTCTTTGTTATCGGAGGATACTTTCTTTGGCCCTATAGTCTTCAAAGGGATCCGAAATATCTGTTCTCAGATTCCACAGAAATAAGGTGATCAAAGAGAACCACGAAATAGAGATGTAACTCTGTGAGATGAATTAACAGAACACTAAGCAGTTTCTGAGAAAGCTTCTTTCCAGATTTCATCTAAGGATATTTCCTTTTTCACCATAGCCCTCTATGGGCTTCCAAATATCACTTTGCCAATTCCACAAGAACTGTCTTAGCGAAAGGCTTCTTGAGGGGAAAGCTATAACTCCGTGAGGTGATTTCACAGAACACAAAGAAGTTTCTCAGAAATCTTCTTTCTCTTTGTTATCGGAGGATATTTCCTTTGACCCTATAGTCTTCAAAGGGATCCGAAATATCTGTTCACAGATTCCACAGAAATAAGGCTAGCAAAGAGATCCACGAAATACAGATGTAACTCTATGAGATGAATTAACAGAACACTAAGCAGTTTCTCAGAAATCTTCTTTCCAGATTTCATGTGAGGATATTTCCTTTTTCACCATAGCCCTCTAAGGGCTTCCAAATATCACTTTGCCAATGCCGCAAGAACTGTCTTAGCGAAAGGCTCCTTGATGGGAAAGCTGTAACTCTGTGAGTTGGTTTCACAGAACACAAAGAAGTTTATCAGAAAGCTTCTTTCTCTTTGTTATTGGAGGATATTTACTTTGGCCCTATAGTCTTCAAAGGGATCCGAAATATCTGTTCTCAGATTCCACAAAATAAGGCTAGGAAAGAGATCCACGAAATAGAGATGTAACTCTGTGAGATGAATTAACAGAACACTAAGCAGTTTCTCAGAAAGATTCTTTCCAGATTTCATTTGAGGATATTTCCTTTTTCACCATAGCCCTCTATGGGCTTCCAAATATCACTTTGCCAATTCCACAAGAACTGTCTGATCGAAAGGCTTCTTGAGAGGAAAGCTGTAACTCCGTGAGATGATTTCACAGAACACAAAGAAGTTTCTCAGAAAGCTTCTTTCTCTTTGTTATCGGAGGATATTTCCTTTGGCCCTATAGTCTTCAAAGGGATCCGAAATATCTGTTCTCAGATTCCACAAAATAAGGCTAGCAAAGAGATCCACGAAATGCAGATATAACTCTGTGAGATTAATTAACATTATACTAAGCAGTTTATCAGACAGCTTCTTTCCAGATTTCATCGGAGGATATATCCTTTTTCACCATCGCCCTCTATGGGCTTCCAAATATCACTTTGCCAATTCCACAAGAACTGTCTTAGCGAAAGGCTTCTTGAAGGGAAAGCTGTAACTCTGTGAGATGATTTCACAGAACACAAAGAAGTTTCTCAGAAAGCTTCTTTCTCTTTGTTATCGGAGGTTATTTCCTTTGGCCCTATAGTCTTCAAAGGGATCCGAAATATCTGTTCTCAGATTCCACAGAAATAAGGCTAGCAAAGAGATCCACGAAATACAAATGTAACTTTGTGAGTGGAAGTCACAGAACACTAAGCGGTTTCTCAGAAAGCTTCTTTCCAGATTTCATCTGAGGATATTTCCTTTTTCACCATAGCCCTCTATGGGCTTCCAAATATCACTTTGCCAATTCCACAGGAACTGTCTTAGCGAAAGGCTTCTTGAGGGGAAAGCTATAACTCTGTGAGCTGATTTCACAGAACACAAAGAAGTTTCTCAGAAAGCTTCTTTCCCTTTGTTATCGGAGGATATTTCCTGTGGCCCTATAGTCTTCAAAGGGATCCGAAATATCTGTTCTCAGATTCCACACAAATAAGGCTAGCAAAGAGATACAGGAAATACAGATGTAACACTGTGAGATGAATTAACAGAACACTAAGCAGTTTCTCAGAGAGCTTCTTTCCAGATTTCAGCTGAGGATATTTCCTTTTTCACCAGAGCCCTCTATGGGCTTCCAAATATCACTTTGCCAATTCCACAAGAACTGTCTTAGCGAAAGGCTTCTTGAGGGGAAAGCTGTAACTCTGTGAGATGATTTCACAGAACACAAAGGTGTTTCTCAGAAACCTTCTTTCTCTTTGTTATCGGAGGATATTTCCTTTGGCCCTATAGTCTTCAAAGGGATTCGACATATCTGTTCTCAGTTTACACAGAAATAAGGCTAGCAAAGAGATCCACGAAATACAGATGTAACTCTCTGAGATGAATTAACAGAACACTAAGCAGTTTCTCAGAAATCTTCTTTCCAGATTTCAGCTGAGGATATTTCCTTTTTCACCATAGCCCTCTATGGGCTTCCAAATATCACTTTGCCAATTCCACAAGAACTGTCTTAGCGAAAGGCTTCTTGAGGGGAAAGCTGTAACTCTGTGAGGTGATTTCACAGAACACAAAGAAGTTTCTCAGAAAGCTTCTTTCTCTTTGTTATCGGAGGATATTTCCTTTGGTCCTATAGTCTTCAAAGGGATCCGAATTATCTGTTCTCAGATTCCACAAAATAAGGCTAGCAAAGAGATCCACGAAATACAGATATAACTCTGTGAGATTAATTAACATTACACTAAGCAGTTTACCAGAAAGCTTCTTTCCAGATTTCATCTGAGGATATATCCTTTTTCACCATCGCCCTCTATGGGCTTCCAAATATCACTTTGCCAATTCCACAAGAACTTTCTTAGCGAAAGACTTCTTGAGGGGAAAGCTGTAACTCCGTGAGATGATTTCACAGAACACAAAGAAGTTTCTCAGAAAGCTTCTTTCTCTTTGTTATCGGAGGATATTTCCTTTGGCCCTATAGTCTTCAAAGAGATCCGAAATATCTGTTCTCAGATTCCAGAGAAATAAGGCTAGCAAAGAGATCCACGAAATACAGATGTAACTTTGTGAGTGGAAGTCACAGAACACTAAGCGGTTTCTCAGAAAGCTTCTTTCCAGATTTCATCTGAGGATATTTCCTTTTTCACCATAGCCCTCTATGGGCTTCCAAATATCACTTTGCCAATTCCATAAGAACTGTCTTAGCGAAAGGCTTCTTGAGGGGAAATCTGTAACTCTGTGAGATGATTTCACAGAACACAAAGAAGTTTCTCAGAAAGCTTCTTTCTCTTTGTTATTGGAGGATATTTCCTTTGACTCTATAGTCTTCTAGGGGATCCGAAATATCTGTTCTCAGATTCCACAGAAATAAGGCTAGCAAAGAGATTCACGAAATACAGATGTAACTCTGTGAGATGAATTAACAGAACACTAAGCAGTTTCTCAGAAAGCTTCTTTCAAGATTTCATCTGAAGATATTTCCTTTTTCACCATAACCCTCTATGGGCTTCCAAATATCACTTTGCCAATTCCACAAGAACTGTCTTAGCGAAAGGCTTCTTGAGGGGAAAGCTGTAACTCTGTGAGATGATTTCACAGAACACAAAGAAGTTTCTCAGAAAGCTTCTTTCTCTTTGTTATCGGAGGATATTTCCTTTGGCCCTATAGTCTTCAAAGGGATCCGAAATATCTGTTCTCAGATTCCACAAAATAAGGCTAGCAAAGAGATCAACGAAATACAGATATAACTCTGTGAGATTAATTAACATTACACTAAGCAGTTTATCAGAAAGCTTCTTTCCAGATTTCATCTGAGGATATATCCTTTTTCACCATCGCCCTCTATGGGCTTCCAATATCACTTTGCCAATTCCACAAGAACTGTATTAGCGAAAGTCTTCCTGAGAGGAAAGCTGTAACTCTGTGAGATGATTTCACAGAACACAAAGAAGTTTCTGAGAAACCTTCTTTCTCTTTGTTATCGGAGGATATTTCCTTTGGCCCTATACTCTTCAAAGGGATTCGACATATCTGTTCTCAGATTACAGAGAAATAAGGCTAGCAAACGGATCCACGAAATACATATGTAACTCTATGAGATGAATTAACAGAAAACTAAGCAGTTTCTCAGAAAGCTTCTTTCCAGATTTCAGCTGAGGATACTTCCTTTTTCACCATAGCCCTCCAAGGTCTTCCAAACATCACTTTGACAATTCCAAAATAACTGTCTTAGCGAAAGGCTTCTTGAGGGGAAAGCTGTAACTCTTGAGATGATTTCACAGAACACAAAGAAGTTTCTCAGAAAGCTTCTTTCTCTTTGTTATCGGAGTATATTTCCTTTGGCCCTATAGTCTTCAAAGGGATCCGAAATATCTCTTCTCAGATTCCACAAAATAAGGCTAGCAAAGAGATCCACGAAATACAGATATACCTCTGTGAGATTAATTAACATTACACTAAGAAGTTTATCAGAAAGCTTCTTTCCAGATTTCATCTGAGGATATATCCTTTTTCTCCATCGCCCTCTATGGGCTTCCAAATATCACTTTGCCAATTCCACAAGAACAGTCTTAGCGATAGGCTTCTTGAGGGGAAAGCTGTAACTCCGTGAGATGATTTCACAGAACACAAAGAAGTTTCTCAGAAAGCTTCTTTCTCTTTGTTATCAGAGGATATTTCCTTTGGCCCTATAGTCTTCAAAGGGATCCGAAATATCTGTTCTCAGATTCCACAGAAATAAGGCTAGTAAAGAGATCCACGAAATACAGATGTAACTTTGTGAGTGGAAGTCACAGAACACTAAGCGGTTTATCAGAAAGCTTCTTTCCAGATTTCATCTGAGGATATTTCCCTTTTCACCATAGCCCTCTATGGGCTTCCAAATATCACTTTGCCAATTCCACAAGAACTGTCTTAGCGAAAGGCTTCTTGAGGGGAAAGCTGTAACTCTGTGAGACGATTTCACAGAACACAAAGAAGTTTCTCAGAAAGCTTCTTTCTCTTTGTTATTGGAGGATATTTCCTTTGACTCCATAGTCTTCTAGGGGATCCGAAATATCTGTTCTCAGATTCCACAGAAATAAGGCTAGCAAAGAGATCCACGAAATACAGATGTAACACTGTGAGATGAATTAACAGAACACTAAGCAGTTTCTCAGAAAGCTTCTTTGCAGATTTCATCTCAGGATATTTCCTTTTTCACCATAACCTTCTATGGGCTTCCAAATATCACTTTGCCAATTCCACAAGAACTGTCTTAGCGAAAGGCTTCTTGAGGGGAAAGCTGTAACTCCGTGAGATGATATCACAGAACACAAAGAAGTTTCTCAGAAAGGTTCTTTCTCTTTGTTATCGGAGGATATTTCCTTTGGCCCTGTAGTCTTCAAAGGGATCCGATATATCTGTTCTCAGATTCCACAGAAATAAGGCTAGCAAAGTGATCCACGAAATACAGATGTAACACTGTGAGATGAATTAACAGAACACTAAGCAGTTTCTCAGAAAGATTCTTTCCAGATTTCATCTGAGGATATTTCCTTTTTCACCTTAGCCCTCTATGGGCTTCCAAATATCACTTTGCCAATTCCACAAGAACTGTCTTAGCGAAAGGCTTCTTGAGGGGAAAGCTGTAACTCTGTGAGATGATTTCACAGAACACAAAGAAGTTTCTCAGAAAGCTTCTTTCTCTTTGTTATCGGAGGATATTTCCTTTGGCCCTATAGTCTTCAAAGGGATCCGAAATATATGTTCTCAGATTCCACAGAAATAACGCAAGCAAAGAGATCCACGAAATACTGATGTAAACTGTGAGATGAATTAACAGAACACTAGGCAGTTTCTCAGAAAGATTCTTTCCAGATTCATCTGAGGATATTTCCTTTTTCACCATAGCCCTCTATGGGCTTCCAAATATCACTTTGCCAATTCCACAAGAACTGTCTTAGCAAAAGGCTTCTTTAGGGGAAAGCTGTAACTCTGTGAGATGATTTCACAGAACACAAAGAAATTTCTCAGAAAGCTTCTTTCTCTTTGTTATCGGAGGATATTTCCTTTGGCCCTACAGTCTTCAAAGGGATCTGAAATATCTGTTCTCAGATTCCACAGAAATAAGGCTAGCAAAGAGATCCACGAAATACAGATGTAACTCTGTGAGATGAATTAAGAGAACACTAAGCAGTTTCTCAGAAAGCTTCTTTCCAGATTTCATCTGAGGATATTTCCTTTTTCACCATAGCCCTCTATGGGCTTCCAAATATCACTTTGCCAATTCCACAAGAACTGTCTGAGCGAAAGGCTTCTTGAGGGGAAAGCTGTATCTCTGTGAGATGATTTCACAGAACACAAAGAAGTTTCTCAGAAAGCTTCCTTCTCTTTTTTATCGGAGGATATTTCCTTTGGCCTTATAGTCTTCAAAGGGATCCGAAATATCTGTTCTCAGATTCCACACAAATAAGGCTAGCAAAGAGATACAGGAAATACAGATGTAACACTGTGAGATGAATTAACAGAACACTAAGCAGTTTCTCAGAGAGCTTCTTTCCAGATTTCAGCTGAGGATATTTCCTTTTTCACCAGAGCCCTCTATGGGCTTCCAAATATCACTTTGCCAATTCCACAAGAACTGTCTTAGCGAAAGGCTTCTTGAGGGGAAAGCTGTAACTCTGTGAGATGATTTCACAGAACACAAAGGTGTTTCTCAGAAACCTTCTTTCTCTTTGTTATCGGAGGATATTTCCTTTGGCCCTATAGTCTTCAAAGGGATTCGACATATCTGTTCTCAGTTTACACAGAAATAAGGCTAGCAAAGAGATCCACGAAATACAGATGTAACTCTCTGAGATGAATTAACAGAACACTAAGCAGTTTCTCAGAAATCTTCTTTCCAGATTTCAGCTGAGGATATTTCCTTTTTCACCATAGCCCTCTATGGGCTTCCAAATATCACTTTGCCAATTCCACAAGAACTGTCTTAGCGAAAGGCTTCTTGAGGGGAAAGCTGTAACTCTGTGAGGTGATTTCACAGAACACAAAGAAGTTTCTCAGAAAGCTTCTTTCTCTTTGTTATCGGAGGATATTTCCTTTGGTCCTATAGTCTTCAAAGGGATCCGAATTATCTGTTCTCAGATTCCACAAAATAAGGCTAGCAAAGAGATCCACGAAATACAGATATAACTCTGTGAGATTAATTAACATTACACTAAGCAGTTTATCAGAAAGCTTCTTTCCAGATTTCATCTGAGGATATATCCTTTTTCACCATCGCCCTCTATGGGCTTCCAAATATCACTTTGCCAATTCCACAAGAACTTTCTTAGCGAAAGACTTCTTGAGGGGAAAGCTGTAACTCCGTGAGATGATTTCACAGAACACAAAGAAGTTTCTCAGAAAGCTTCTTTCTCTTTGTTATCGGAGGATATTTCCTTTGGCCCTATAGTCTTCAAAGAGATCCGAAATATCTGTTCTCAGATTCCAGAGAAATAAGGCTAGCAAAGAGATCCACGAAATACAGATGTAACTTTGTGAGTGGAAGTCACAGAACACTAAGCGGTTTCTCAGAAAGCTTCTTTCCAGATTTCATCTGAGGATATTTCCTTTTTCACCATAGCCCTCTATGGGCTTCCAAATATCACTTTGCCAATTCCATAAGAACTGTCTTAGCGAAAGGCTTCTTGAGGGGAAATCTGTAACTCTGTGAGATGATTTCACAGAACACAAAGAAGTTTCTCAGAAAGCTTCTTTCTCTTTGTTATTGGAGGATATTTCCTTTGACTCTATAGTCTTCTAGGGGATCCGAAATATCTGTTCTCAGATTCCACAGAAATAAGGCTAGCAAAGAGATCCACGAAATACAGATGTAACTCTGTGAGATGAATTAACAGAACACTAAGCAGTTTCTCAGAAAGCTTCTTTCAAGATTTCATCTGAAGATATTTCCTTTTTCACCATAACCCTCTATGGGCTTCCAAATATCACTTTGCCAATTCCACAAGAACTGTCTTAGCGAAAGGCTTCTTGAGGGGAAAGCTGTAACTCTGTGAGATGATTTCACAGAACACAAAGAAGTTTCTCAGAAAGCTTCTTTCTCTTTGTTATCGGAGGATATTTCCTTTGGCCCTATAGTCTTCAAAGGGATCCGAAATATCTGTTCTCAGATTCCACAAAATAAGGCTAGCAAAGAGATCCACGAAATACAGATATAACTCTGTGAGATTAATTAACATTACACTAAGCAGTTTATCAGAAAGCTTCTTTCCAGATTTCATCTGAGGATATATCCTTTTTCACCATCGCCCTCTATGGGCTTCCAATATCACTTTGCCAATTCCACAAGAACTGTATTAGCGAAAGTCTTCCTGAGAGGAAAGCTGTAACTCTGTGAGATGATTTCACAGAACACAAAGAAGTTTCTGAGAAACCTTCTTTCTCTTTGTTATCGGAGGATATTTCCTTTGGCCCTATACTCTTCAAAGGGATTCGACATATCTGTTCTCAGATTACAGAGAAATAAGGCTAGCAAACGGATCCACGAAATACATATGTAACTCTATGAGATGAATTAACAGAAAACTAAGCAGTTTCTCAGAAAGCTTCTTTCCAGATTTCAGCTGAGGATACTTCCTTTTTCACCATAGCCCTCCAAGGTCTTCCAAACATCACTTTGACAATTCCAAAATAACTGTCTTAGCGAAAGGCTTCTTGAGGGGAAAGCTGTAACTCTTGAGATGATTTCACAGAACACAAAGAAGTTTCTCAGAAAGCTTCTTTCTCTTTGTTATCGGAGTATATTTCCTTTGGCCCTATAGTCTTCAAAGGGATCCGAAATATCTCTTCTCAGATTCCACAAAATAAGGCTAGCAAAGAGATCCACGAAATACAGATATACCTCTGTGAGATTAATTAACATTACACTAAGAAGTTTATCAGAAAGCTTCTTTCCAGATTTCATCTGAGGATATATCCTTTTTCTCCATCGCCCTCTATGGGCTTCCAAATATCACTTTGCCAATTCCACAAGAACAGTCTTAGCGATAGGCTTCTTGAGGGGAAAGCTGTAACTCCGTGAGATGATTTCACAGAACACAAAGAAGTTTCTCAGAAAGCTTCTTTCTCTTTGTTATCAGAGGATATTTCCTTTGGCCCTATAGTCTTCAAAGGGATCCGAAATATCTGTTCTCAGATTCCACAGAAATAAGGCTAGTAAAGAGATCCACGAAATACAGATGTAACTTTGTGAGTGGAAGTCACAGAACACTAAGCGGTTTATCAGAAAGCTTCTTTCCAGATTTCATCTGAGGATATTTCCCTTTTCACCATAGCCCTCTATGGGCTTCCAAATATCACTTTGCCAATTCCACAAGAACTGTCTTAGCGAAAGGCTTCTTGAGGGGAAAGCTGTAACTCTGTGAGACGATTTCACAGAACACAAAGAAGTTTCTCAGAAAGCTTCTTTCTCTTTGTTATTGGAGGATATTTCCTTTGACTCCATAGTCTTCTAGGGGATCCGAAATATCTGTTCTCAGATTCCACAGAAATAAGGCTAGCAAAGAGATCCACGAAATACAGATGTAACACTGTGAGATGAATTAACAGAACACTAAGCAGTTTCTCAGAAAGCTTCTTTGCAGATTTCATCTCAGGATATTTCCTTTTTCACCATAACCTTCTATGGGCTTCCAAATATCACTTTGCCAATTCCACAAGAACTGTCTTAGCGAAAGGCTTCTTGAGGGGAAAGCTGTAACTCCGTGAGATGATTTCACAGAACACAAAGAAGTTTCTCAGAAAGGTTCTTTCTCTTTGTTATCGGAGGATATTTCCTTTGGCCCTGTAGTCTTCAAAGGGATCCGATATATCTGTTCTCAGATTCCACAGAAATAAGGCTAGCAAAGTGATCCACGAAATACAGATGTAACACTGTGAGATGAATTAACAGAACACTAAGCAGTTTCTCAGAAAGATTCTTTCCAGATTTCATCTGAGGATATTTCCTTTTTCACCTTAGCCCTCTATGGGCTTCCAAATATCACTTTGCCAATTCCACAAGAACTGTCTTAGCGAAAGGCTTCTTGAGGGGAAAGCTGTAACTCTGTGAGATGATTTCACAGAACACAAAGAAGTTTCTCAGAAAGCTTCTTTCTCTTTGTTATCGGAGGATATTTCCTTTGGCCCTATAGTCTTCAAAGGGATCCGAAATATATGTTCTCAGATTCCACAGAAATAACGCAAGCAAAGAGATCCACGAAATACTGATGTAAACTGTGAGATGAATTAACAGAACACTAGGCAGTTTCTCAGAAAGATTCTTTCCAGATTCATCTGAGGATATTTCCTTTTTCACCATAGCCCTCTATGGGCTTCCAAATATCACTTTGCCAATTCCACAAGAACTGTCTTAGCAAAAGGCTTCTTTAGGGGAAAGCTGTAACTCTGTGAGATGATTTCACAGAACACAAAGAAATTTCTCAGAAAGCTTCTTTCTCTTTGTTATCGGAGGATATTTCCTTTGGCCCTACAGTCTTCAAAGGGATCTGAAATATCTGTTCTCAGATTCCACAGAAATAAGGCTAGCAAAGAGATCCACGAAATACAGATGTAACTCTGTGAGATGAATATAAGAGAACACTAAGCAGTTTCTCAGAAAGCTTCTTTCCAGATTTCATCTGAGGATATTTCCTTTTTCACCATAGCCCTCTATGGGCTTCCAAATATCACTTTGCCAATTCCACAAGAACTGTCTGAGCGAAAGGCTTCTTGAGGGGAAAGCTGTATCTCTGTGAGATGATTTCACAGAACACAAAGAAGTTTCTCAGAAAGCTTCCTTCTCTTTTTTATCGGAGGATATTTCCTTTGGCCTTATAGTCTTCAAAGGGATCCGAAATATCTGTTCTCAGATTCCACAGAAATAAGGCTAGCAAAGAGATCCACGAAACACAGATATAACTCTGTGAGATGAATTCACAGAACACTGAGCAGTTCCTCAGAAAGCTTCTTTCCAGATTTCATCTGAGGATATTTCCTTTTTCACCATAGCCCTCTAAGTGCTTCCAAATATCACTTTTCCAATTCCACAAGAACTGTCTTAGCAAAAGGCTTCTTGAAGGGAATGCTGTAACTCTGTGAGATGATTTCACAGAACACAAAGAAGTTTCTCAGAAACCTTCTTTCTCTTTGTTATCCGAGGATATTTCCTTTGGCCCTATATTCTTCAAAGGGATCCGAAATATCTATTCTCAGATTCCACAGTAATAAGGCTAGCAAAGAGATCCACGAAATACAGATGTAACTCTGTGACATGAATTAACAGAACACTAAGCTGTTTCTCAGAAAGCTGCTTTCCAGATTTCATCTGAGGATATTTCCTATTTCACCATAACCCTCTAGGGGCTTCCAATATCACTTTGCCAATTCCACAAGAACTGTATTAGGGAAAGTCTTCCAGAGAGGAAAGCTGTAACTCTGTGAGATGATTTCACAGAACACAAAGAAGTTTCTCAGAAAGCTTCTTTCTCTTTTTTATCGGAGGATACTTCCTTTGGCCCTATAGTCTTCAAAGGGATCTGAAATATCTGTTCTCAGATTCCACAGAAATAAGGTGAGCAAAGAGATCCACGAAATACAGATGTAACTCTGTGAGATGAATTAACAGAACACTAAGCAGTTTCTGAGAAAGCTTCTTTCCAGAATTCATCTAAGGATATTTCCTTTTTCACCATAGCCCTCTATGGGCTTCCAAATATCACTTTGCCAATTCCACAAGAACTGTCTTAGCGAAAGGCTTCTTGAAGGGAAAGCTATAACTCTGTGAGCTGATTTCACAGAACACAAAGAAGTTTCTCAGAAAGCTTCTTTCTCTTTCTTATCGGAGGATATTTCCTTTGGCCTTATAGTCTTCAAAGGGATCCGAAATATCTGTTCTCAGATTCCACAGAAATAAGGCTAGCAAAGAGATACACGAAATACAGATGTAACTCTATGAGATGAATGAACAGAACACTAAGCAGTTTCTCAGAAAGCTTCTTTCCAGATTTCATGTGAGGATATTTCCTTTTTCAACATAGCCCTCTAAGGGCTTCCAAATATCACTTTGCCAATGCACAAGAACTGTCTTAGCGAAAGGCTCCTTGAGGGGAAAGCTGTAACTCTGTGAGTAGGTTTCACAGAACACAAAGAAGTTTATCAGAAAGCTTCTTTCTCTTTGTTATTGGAGGATATTTACTTTGGCCCTATAGTCTTCAAAGGGATCCGAAATATCTGTTCTCAGATTCCACAAAATAAGGCTAGGAAAGAGATCCACGAAATAGAGATGTAACTCTGTGAGATGAATTAACATTACACTAAGCAGTTTCTCAGAAAGTTTCTTTCCAGATTTCATCTGAGGATATTTCCTTTTTCACCAAAGCCCTCTATGGGCTTCCAAATATCACTTTGCCAATACCACAAGAACTGTCTTAGCCAAAGGCTTCTTGAGGGGAAAGCTGTAACTCTGTGAGATGATTTCACAGAACACAAAGAAGTTTCTCAGAAAGCTTCTTTCTCTTTGTTATCGGAGGATATTTCCTTTGGCCCTATAGTCTTCAAAGGGATCCGAAATATCTGTTCTCAGATTCCACAGAAATAAGGCTAGCAAAGAGATACACGAAATACAGATGTAACTCTGTGAGGTGAATTAACAGAACACTCAGCAGTTTCTCAGAAATCTTCTTTCCAGATTTCATCTGAGGATATTTCCTTTTTCACCATCACTTTGCCAACTCCACAAGAACTGTCTTAGCGAAAGTCTTCTTGAGGGGAAAGCTGTAACTCTGTGAGATGATTTCACAGAACACAAAGAAGTTTCTCAGAAAGCTTCTTTATCTTTGTTATCGGAGGATATTTCCTTTGGCCCTATAGTCTTCAAAGGGATCCGAAATATCTGTTCTCAGATTCCACAGAAATAAGGTGAGCAAAGAGAACCACGAAATACAGATGTAACTCTGTGAGATGAATTAACAGAACACTAAGCAGTTTCTGAGAAAGCTTCTTTCCAGATTTCATCTAAGAATATTTCCTTTTTCACCATAGCCCTCTATGGGCTTCCATATATCACTTTGCCAATTCCACAGGAACTGTCTTAGCGAAAGGCTTTTTGAGGGGAAAGCTATAACTCTGTGAGCTGATTTCCCAGAACACAAAGAAGTTTCTCAGGAAGCTTCTTTCTCTTTGTTATCGGAGGATATTTCCTTTGGCCCTATAGTCTTCAAAGGGATCTGAAATATCTGTTCTCAGATTACACAGAAATAAGGCTAGCAAAGAGATACACGAAATACAGATGTAACTCTGTGAGATGAATTAATAGAACACTAAGCAGTTTCTCAGAAAGCTTCTTTCCAGATTTCATCTGAGGATATTTCCTTTTTCACCATAGCCCTCTACGGGCTTCCAAATATCACTTTGCCAATTCCACAAGAACTGTCTTAGCCAAAGGCTTCTTGAGGGGAAAGCTGTAACTCCGTGAGATGATTTCACAGAACACAAAGAAGTTTCTCAGAAAGCTTCTTTCTCTTTGTTATCGGAGGATATTTCCTTTGACTCCATAGTCTTCTAGGGGATCCGAAATATCTGTTCTCAGATTCCACAGAAATAAGGCTAGCAAAGAGATCCACGAAATACAGATGTAACTCTGTGAGATGAGTTAACAGAACACTAAGCAGTTTCTCAGAAAGCTTCTTTCCAGATTTCATTTGAGGATACTTCCTTTTTCACCATAGCCCTCCATGGGCTTCCAAATATCACTTTGCCAATTCCACAAGAACTGTCTGAGCGAAAGGCTTCTTGAGGGGAAAGCTGTAACTCTGTGAGATAATTTCACAGAACACAAAGAAGTTTCTCAGAAAGGTTCTTTCTCTTTGTTATCGGAGGATACTTTCTTTGGCCCTATAGTCTTCAAAGGGATCCGAAATATCTGTTCTCAGATTCCACAGAAATAAGGTGATCAAAGAGAACCACGAAATAGAGATGTAACTCTGTGAGATGAATTAACAGAACACTAAGCAGTTTCTGAGAAAGCTTCTTTCCAGATTTCATCTAAGGATATTTCCTTTTTCACCATAGCCCTCTATGGGCTTCCAAATATCACTTTGCCAATTCCACAAGAACTGTCTTAGCGAAAGGCTTCTTGAGGGGAAAGCTATAACTCTGTGAGGTGATTTCACAGAACACAAAGAAGTTTTTCAGAAATCTTCTTTCTCTTTGTTATCGGAGGATATTTCCTTTGACCCTATAGTCTTCAAAGGGATCCGAAATATCTGTTCTCAGATTCCACAGAAATAAGGCTAGCAAAGAGATCCACGAAATACAGATGTAACTCTATGAGATGAATTAACAGAACACTAAGCAGTTTCTCAGAAAGCTTCTTTCCAGATTTCATCTGAGGATATTTCCTTTTTCACCATAGCCCTCTATGGGCTTCCAAATATCACTTTGCCAATTCCACAAGAACTGTCTGAGCGAAAGGCTTCTTGAGGGGAAAGCTGTATCTCTGTGAGATGATTTCACAGAACACAAAGAAGTTTCTCAGAAAGCTTCCTTCTCTTTTTTATCGGAGGATATTTCCTTTGGCCTTATAGTCTTCAAAGGGATCCGAAATATCTGTTCTCAGATTCCACAGAAATAAGGCTAGCAAAGAGATCCACGAAACACAGATATAACTCTGTGAGATGAATTCACAGAACACTGAGCAGTTTCTCAGAAAGCTTCTTTCCAGATTTCATCTGAGGATATTTCCTTTTTCACCATAGCCCTCTAAGTGCTTCCAAATATCACTTTTCCAATTCCACAAGAACTGTCTTAGCAAAAGGCTTCTTGAAGGGAATGCTGTAACTCTGTGAGATGATTTCACAGAACACAAAGAAGTTTCTCAGAAACCTTCTTTCTCTTTGTTATCCGAGGATATTTCCTTTGGCCCTATATTCTTCAAAGGGATCCGAAATATCTATTCTCAGATTCCACAGTAATAAGGCTAGCAAAGAGATCCACGAAATACAGATGTAACTCTGTGACATGAATTAACAGAACACTAAGCTGTTTCTCAGAAAGCTGCTTTCCAGATTTCATCTGAGGATATTTCCTATTTCACCATAACCCTCTAGGGGCTTCCAATATCACTTTGCCAATTCCACAAGAACTGTATTAGGGAAAGTCTTCCAGAGAGGAAAGCTGTAACTCTGTGAGATGATTTCACAGAACACAAAGAAGTTTCTCAGAAAGCTTCTTTCTCTTTTTTATCGGAGGATACTTCCTTTGGCCCTATAGTCTTCAAAGGGATCTGAAATATCTGTTCTCAGATTCCACAGAAATAAGGTGAGCAAAGAGATCCACGAAATACAGATGTAACTCTGTGAGATGAATTAACAGAACACTAAGCAGTTTCTGAGAAAGCTTCTTTCCAGATTTCATCTAAGGATATTTCCTTTTTCACCATAGCCCTCTATGGGCTTCCAAATATCACTTTGCCAATTCCACAAGAACTGTCTTAGCGAAAGGCTTCTTGAAGGGAAAGCTATAACTCTGTGAGCTGATTTCACAGAACACAAAGAAGTTTCTCAGAAAGCTTCTTTCTCTTTGTTATCGGAGGATATTTCCTTTGGCCCTATAGTCTTCAAAGGGATCCGAAATATCTGTTCTCAGATTCCACAGAAATAAGGCTAGCAAAGAGATACACGAAATACAGATGTAACTCTATGAGATGAATGAACAGAACACTAAGCAGTTTCTCAGAAAGCTTCTTTCCAGATTTCATGTGAGGATATTTCCTTTTTCAACATAGCCCTCTAAGGGCTTCCAAATATCACTTTGCCAATGCACAAGAACTGTCTTAGCGAAAGGCTCCTTGAGGGGAAAGCTGTAACTCTGTGAGTAGGTTTCACAGAACACAAAGAAGTTTATCAGAAAGCTTCTTTCTCTTTGTATTGGAGGATATTTACTTTGGCCCTATAGTCTTCAAAGGGATCCGAAATATCTGTTCTCAGATTCCACAAAATAAGGCTAGGAAAGAGATCCACGAAATAGAGATGTACCTCTGTGAGATGAATTAACATTACACTAAGCAGTTTCTCAGAAAGTTTCTTTCCAGATTTCATCTGAGGATATTTCCTTTTTCACCAAAGCCCTCTATGGGCTTCCAAATATCACTTTGCCAATACCACAAGAACTGTCTTAGCCAAAGGCTTCTTGAGGGGAAAGCTGTAACTCTGTGAGATGATTTCACAGAACACAAAGAAGTTTCTCAGAAAGCTTCTTTCTCTTTGTTATCGGAGGATATTTCCTTTGGCCCTATAGTCTTCAAAGGGATCCGAAATATCTGTTCTCAGATTCCAAAGAAATGAGGCTAGCAAAGAGATACACGAAATACAGATGTAACTCTGTGAGGTGAATTAACAGAACACTCAGCAGTTTCTCAGAAATCTTCTTTCCAGATTTCATCTGAGGATATTTCCTTTTTCACCATAGCCCTCTAGGGGCTTCCAAATATCACTTTGCCAACTCCACAAGAACTGTCTTAGCGAAAGTCTTCTTGAGGGGAAAGCTGTAACTCTGTGAGATGATTTCACAGAACACAAAGAAGTTTCTCAGAAAGCTTCTTTATCTTTGTTATCGGAGGATATTTCCTTTGGCCCTATAGTCTTCAAAGGGATCCGAAATATCTGTTCTCAGATTCCACAGAAATAAGGTGAGCAAAGAGAACCACGAAATACAGATGTAACTCTGTGAGATGAATTAACATAACACTAAGCAGTTTCTGAGAAAGCTTCTTTCCAGATTTCATCTAAGAATATTTCCTTTTTCACCATAGCCCTCTATGGGCTTCCATATATCACTTTGCCAATTCCACAGGAACTGTCTTAGCGAAAGGCTTCTTGAGGGGAAAGCTATAACTCTGTGAGCTGATTTCCCAGAACACAAAGAAGTTTCTCAGGAAGCTTCTTTCTCTTTGTTATCGGAGGATATTTCCTTTGGCCCTATAGTCTTCAAAGGGATCTGAAATATCTGTTCTCAGATTCCACAGAAATAAGGCTAGCAAAGAGATACACGAAATACAGATGTAACTCTGTGAGATGAATTAATAGAACACTAAGCAGTTTCTCAGAAAGCTTCTTTCCAGATTTCAGGTGAGGATATTTCCTTTTTCACCATAGCCCTCTAAGTGCTTCCAAATATCACTTTTCTAATTCCACAAGAACTGTCTTAGCAAAAGGCTTCTTGAAGGGAATGCTGTAACTCTGTGAGATGATTTCACAGAACACAAAGAAGTTTCTCAGAAACCTTCTTTCTCTTTGTTATCGGAGGATATTTCCTTTGGCCCTATATTCTTCAAAGGGATCCGAAATATCTATTCTCAGATTCCACAGTAATAAGGCTAGCAAAGAGATCCACGAAATACAGATGTAACTCTGTGACATGAATTAACAGAACACTAAGCTGTTTCTCAGAAAGCTGCTTTCCAGATTTCATCTGAGGATATTTCCTATTTCACCATAACCCTCTAGGGGCTTCCAATATCACTTTGCCAATTCCACAAGAACTGTATTAGGGAAAGTCTTCCAGAGAGGAAAGCTGTAACTCTGTGAGATGATTTCACAGAACACAAAGAAGTTTCTCAGATAGCTTCTTTCTCTTTTTTATCGGAGGATACTTCCTTTGGCCCTATAGTCTTCAAAGGGATCTGAAATATCTGTTCTCAGATTCCACAGAAATAAGGTGAGCAAAGAGATCCACGAAATACAGATGTAACTCTGTGAGATGAATTAACAGAACACTAAGCAGTTTCTGAGAAAGCTTCTTTCCAGAATTCATCTAAGGATATTTCCTTTTTCACCATAGCCCTCTATGGGCTTCCAAATATCACTTTGCCAATTCCACAAGAACTGTCTTAGCGAAAGGCTTCTTGAAGGGAAAGCTATAACTCTGTGAGCTGATTTCACAGAACACAAAGAAGTTTCTCAGAAAGCTTCTTTCTCTTTGTTATCGGAGGATATTTCCTTTGGCCCTATAGTCTTCAAAGGGATCCGAAATATCTGTTCTCAGATTCCACAGAAATAAGGCTAGCAAAGAGATACACGAAATACAGATGTAACTCTATGAGATGAATGAACAGAACACTAAGCAGTTTCTCAGAAAGCTTCTTTCCAGATTTCAGCTGAGGATATTTCCTTTTTCACCGTAGCCCTCTATGGGCTTCCAAATATCACTTTGCCAATTCCACAAGAACTGTCTTAGCGAAAGGCTTCTTGAGGGGAAAGCTGTAACTCTGTGAGATGATTTCACAGAACACAAAGAAGTTTCTGAGAAACCTTCTTTCTCTTTGTTATCGGAGGATATTTCCTTTGGCCCTATAGTCTTCAAAGGGATTCGAAATATCTGTTCTCAGATTACAGAGAAATAAGGCTAGCAAAGGGATCCACGAAATACAGATGTAACTCTATGAGATGAATTAACAGAACACTAAGCAGTTTCTCAGAAAGCTTCTTTCCAGATTTCAGCTGAGGATATTTCCTTTTTCACCATAGCCCTCCATGGGCTTCCAAATATCACTTTGACAATTCCAAAATAACTGTCTTAGCGAAAGGCTTCTTGAGGGGAAAGCTATAACTCTGTGAGATGATTTCACAGAACACAAAGAAGTTTCTCAGAAAGCTTCTTTCTCTTTGTTATCGGAGTATATTTCCTTTGGCCTTATAGTCATCAAAGGGATCAGAAATATCTGTTCTCAGAGTCCACAAAATAAGGCTAGCAAAGAGATCCACGAAATACAGATATACCTCTGTGAGATTAATTAACATTACACTAAGCAGTTTATCAGAAAGCTTCTTTCCAAATTTCATCTGAGGATATATCCTTTTTCACCATCGCCCTCTATGGGCTTCCAAATATCACTTTGCCAATTCAACAAGAACTGTCTTAGCGATAGGCTTCTTGAGGGGAAAGCTGTAACTCCGTGAGATGATTTCCCCGAACACAAAGAAGTTTCTCAGAAAGCTTCTTTCTCTTTGTTATCGGAAGATATTTCCTTTGGCTCTATAGTCTTCAAAGGTATCCGAAATATCTGTTCTCAGATTCCACAGAAATAAGGCTAGCAAAGATATCCACGAAATACAGATGTAACTTTGTGAGTGGAAGTCACAGAACACTAAGCGGTTTCTCAGAAAGCTTCTTTCCAGATTTCATCTGAGGATATTTCCTTTTTCACCATAGCCCTCTACGGGCTTCCAAATATCACTTTGCCAATTCCACAAGAACTGTCTTAGCGAAAGGCTTCTTGAGGGGAAAGCTGTAACTCCGTGAGATGATTTCACAGAACACAAAGAAGTTTCTCAGAAAGCTTCTTTCTCTTTGTTATCGGAGGATATTTCCTTTGACTCCATAGTCTTCTAGGGGATCCGAAATATCTGTTCTCAGATTCCACAGAAATAAGGCTAGCAAAGAGATCCACGAAATACAGATGTAACTCTGTGAGATGAGTTAACAGAACACTAAGCAGTTTCTCAGAAAGCTTCTTTCCAGATTTCATTTGAGGATACTTCCTTTTTCACCATAGCCCTCCATGGGCTTCCAAATATCACTTTGCCAATTCCACAAGAACTGTCTGAGCGAAAGGCTTCTTGAGGGGAAAGCTGTAACTCTGTGAGATAATTTCACAGAACACAAAGAAGTTTCTCAGAAAGGTTCTTTCTCTTTGTTATCGGAGGATACTTTCTTTGGCCCTATAGTCTTCAAAGGGATCCGAAATATCTGTTCTCAGATTCCACAGAAATAAGGTGATCAAAGAGAACCACGAAATAGAGATGTAACTCTGTGAGATGAATTAACAGAACACTAAGCAGTTTCTGAGAAAGCTTCTTTCCAGATTTCATCTAAGGATATTTCCTTTTTCACCATAGCCCTCTATGGGCTTCCAAATATCACTTTGCCAATTCCACAAGAACTGTCTTAGCGAAAGGCTTCTTGAGGGGAAAGCTATAACTCTGTGAGGTGATTTCACAGAACACAAAGAAGTTTTTCAGAAATCTTCTTTCTCTTTGTTATCGGAGGATATTTCCTTTGACCCTATAGTCTTCAAAGGGATCCGAAATATCTGTTCTCAGATTCCACAGAAATAAGGCTAGCAAAGAGATCCACGAAATACAGATGTAACTCTATGAGATGAATTAACAGAACACTAAGCAGTTTCTCAGAAAGCTTCTTTCCAGATTTCATCTGAGGATATTTCCTTTTTCACCATAGCCCTCTATGGGCTTCCAAATATCACTTTGCCAATTCCACAAGAACTGTCTGAGCGAAAGGCTTCTTGAGGGGAAAGCTGTATCTCTGTGAGATGATTTCACAGAACACAAAGAAGTTTCTCAGAAAGCTTCCTTCTCTTTTTTATCGGAGGATATTTCCTTTGGCCTTATAGTCTTCAAAGGGATCCGAAATATCTGTTCTCAGATTCCACAGAAATAAGGCTAGCAAAGAGATCCACGAAACACAGATATAACTCTGTGAGATGAATTCACAGAACACTGAGCAGTTTCTCAGAAAGCTTCTTTCCAGATTTCATCTGAGGATATTTCCTTTTTCACCATAGCCCTCTAAGTGCTTCCAAATATCACTTTTCCAATTCCACAAGAACTGTCTTAGCAAAAGGCTTCTTGAAGGGAATGCTGTAACTCTGTGAGATGATTTCACAGAACACAAAGAAGTTTCTCAGAAACCTTCTTTCTCTTTGTTATCCGAGGATATTTCCTTTGGCCCTATATTCTTCAAAGGGATCCGAAATATCTATTCTCAGATTCCACAGTAATAAGGCTAGCAAAGAGATCCACGAAATACAGATGTAACTCTGTGACATGAATTAACAGAACACTAAGCTGTTTCTCAGAAAGCTGCTTTCCAGATTTCATCTGAGGATATTTCCTATTTCACCATAACCCTCTAGGGGCTTCCAATATCACTTTGCCAATTCCACAAGAACTGTATTAGGGAAAGTCTTCCAGAGAGGAAAGCTGTAACTCTGTGAGATGATTTCACAGAACACAAAGAAGTTTCTCAGAAAGCTTCTTTCTCTTTTTTATCGGAGGATACTTCCTTTGGCCCTATAGTCTTCAAAGGGATCTGAAATATCTGTTCTCAGATTCCACAGAAATAAGGTGAGCAAAGAGATCCACGAAATACAGATGTAACTCTGTGAGATGAATTAACAGAACACTAAGCAGTTTCTGAGAAAGCTTCTTTCCAGAATTCATCTAAGGATATTTCCTTTTTCACCATAGCCCTCTATGGGCTTCCAAATATCACTTTGCCAATTCCACAAGAACTGTCTTAGCGAAAGGCTTCTTGAAGGGAAAGCTATAACTCTGTGAGCTGATTTCACAGAACACAAAGAAGTTTCTCAGAAAGCTTCTTTCTCTTTGTTATCGGAGGATATTTCCTTTGGCCCTATAGTCTTCAGAGGGATCCGAAATATCTGTTCTCAGATTCCACAGAAATAAGGCTAGCAAAGAGATACACGAAATACAGATGTAACTCTATGAGATGAATGAACAGAACACTAAGCAGTTTCTCAGAAAGCTTCTTTCCAGATTTCATGTGAGGATATTTCCTTTTTCAACATAGCCCTCTAAGGGCTTCCAAATATCACTTTGCCAATGCACAAGAACTGTCTTAGCGAAAGGCTCCTTGAGGGGAAAGCTGTAACTCTGTGAGTAGGTTTCACAGAACACAAAGAAGTTTATCAGAAAGCTTCTTTCTCTTTGTTATTGGAGGATATTTACTTTGGCCCTATAGTCTTCAAAGGGATCCGAAATATCTGTTCTCAGATTCCACAAAATAAGGCTAGGAAAGAGATCCACGAAATAGAGATGTAACTCTGTGAGATGAATTAACATTACACTAAGCAGTTTCTCAGAAAGTTTCTTTCCAGATTTCATCTGAGGATATTTCCTTTTTCACCAAAGCCCTCTATGGGCTTCCAAATATCACTTTGCCAATACCACAAGAACTGTCTTAGCCAAAGGCTTCTTGAGGGGAAAGCTGTAACTCTGTGAGATGATTTCACAGAACACAAAGAAGTTTCTCAGAAAGCTTCTTTCTCTTTGTTATCGGAGGATATTTCCTTTGGCCCTATAGTCTTCAAAGGGATCCGAAATATCTGTTCTCAGATTCCAAAGAAATAAGGCTAGCAAAGAGATACACGAAATACAGATGTAACTCTGTGAGGTGAATTAACAGAACACTCAGCAGTTTCTCAGAAATCTTCTTTCCAGATTTCATCTGAGGATATTTCCTTTTTCACCATAGCCCTCTAGGGGCTTCCAAATATCACTTTGCCAACTCCACAAGAACTGTCTTAGCGAAAGTCTTCTTGAGGGGAAAGCTGTAACTCTGTGAGATGATTTCACAGAACACAAAGAAGTTTCTCAGAAAGCTTCTTTATCTTTGTTATCGGAGGATATTTCCTTTGGCCCTATAGTCTTCAAAGGGATCCGAAATATCTGTTCTCAGATTCCACAGAAATAAGGTGAGCAAAGAGAACCACGAAATACAGATGTAACTCTGTGAGATGAATTAACATAACACTAAGCAGTTTCTGAGAAAGCTTCTTTCCAGATTTCATCTAAGAATATTTCCTTTTTCACCATAGCCCTCTATGGGCTTCCATATATCACTTTGCCAATTCCACAGGAACTGTCTTAGCGAAAGGCTTCTTGAGGGGAAAGCTATAACTCTGTGAGCTGATTTCCCAGAACACAAAGAAGTTTCTCAGGAAGCTTCTTTCTCTTTGTTATCGGAGGATATTTCCTTTGGCCCTATAGTCTTCAAAGGGATCTGAAATATCTGTTCTCAGATTCCACAGAAATAAGGCTAGCAAAGAGATACACGAAATACAGATGTAACTCTGTGAGATGAATTAATAGAACACTAAGCAGTTTCTCAGAAAGCTTCTTTCCAGATTTCAGCTGAGGATATTTCCTTTTTCACCATAGCCCTCTAAGTGCTTCCAAATATCACTTTTCTAATTCCACAAGAACTGTCTTAGCAAAAGGCTTCTTGAAGGGAATGCTGTAACTCTGTGAGATGATTTCACAGAACACAAAGAAGTTTCTCAGAAACCTTCTTTCTCTTTGTTATCGGAGGATATTTCCTTTGGCCCTATATTCTTCAAAGGGATCCGAAATATCTATTCTCAGATTCCACAGTAATAAGGCTAGCAAAGAGATCCACGAAATACAGATGTAACTCTGTGACATGAATTAACAGAACACTAAGCTGTTTCTCAGAAAGCTGCTTTCCAGATTTCATCTGAGGATATTTCCTATTTCACCATAACCCTCTAGGGGCTTCCAATATCACTTTGCCAATTCCACAAGAACTGTATTAGGGAAAGTCTTCCAGAGAGGAAAGCTGTAACTCTGTGAGATGATTTCACAGAACACAAAGAAGTTTCTCAGATAGCTTCTTTCTCTTTTTTATCGGAGGATACTTCCTTTGGCCCTATAGTCTTCAAAGGGATCTGAAATATCTGTTCTCAGATTCCACAGAAATAAGGTGAGCAAAGAGATCCACGAAATACAGATGTAACTCTGTGAGATGAATTAACAGAACACTAAGCAGTTTCTGAGAAAGCTTCTTTCCAGAATTCATCTAAGGATATTTCCTTTTTCACCATAGCCCTCTATGGGCTTCCAAATATCACTTTGCCAATTCCACAAGAACTGTCTTAGCGAAAGGCTTCTTGAAGGGAAAGCTATAACTCTGTGAGCTGATTTCACAGAACACAAAGAAGTTTCTCAGAAAGCTTCTTTCTCTTTGTTATCGGAGGATATTTCCTTTGGCCCTATAGTCTTCAAAGGGATCCGAAATATCTGTTCTCAGATTCCACAGAAATAAGGCTAGCAAAGAGATACACGAAATACAGATGTAACTCTATGAGATGAATGAACAGAACACTAAGCAGTTTCTCAGAAAGCTTCTTTCCAGATTTCATGTGAGGATATTTCCTTTTTCAACATAGCCCTCTAAGGGCTTCCAAATATCACTTTGCCAATGCACAAGAACTGTCTTAGCGAAAGGCTCCTTGAGGGGAAAGCTGTAACTCTGTGAGTAGGTTTCACAGAACACAAAGAAGTTTATCAGAAAGCTTCTTTCTCTTTGTTATTGGAGGATATTTACATTGGCCCTATAGTCTTCAAAGGGATCCGAAATATCTGTTCTCAGATTCCACAAAATAAGGCTAGGAAAGAGATCCACGAAATAGAGATGTAACTCTGTGAGATGAATTAACATTACACTAAGCAGTTTCTCAGAAAGTTTCTTTCCAGATTTCATCTGAGGATATTTCCTTTTTCACCAAAGCCCTCTATGGGCTTCCAAATATCACTTTGCCAATACCACAAGAACTGTCTTAGCCAAAGGCTTCTTGAGGGGAAAGCTGTAACTCTGTGAGATGATTTCACAGAACACAAAGAAGTTTCTCAGAAAGCTTCTTTCTCTTTGTTATCGGAGGATATTTCCTTTGGCCCTATAGTCTTCAAAGGGATCCGAAATATCTGTTCTCAGATTCCACAGAAATAAGGCTAGCAAAGAGATACACGAAATACAGATGTAACTCTGTGAGGTGAATTAACAGAACACTCAGCAGTTTCTCAGAAATCTTCTTTCCAGATTTCATCTGAGGATATTTCCTTTTTCACCATCACTTTGCCAACTCCACAAGAACTGTCTTAGCGAAAGTCTTCTTGAGGGGAAAGCTGTAACTCTGTGAGATGATTTCACAGAACACAAAGAAGTTTCTCAGAAAGCTTCTTTATCTTTGTTATCGGAGGATATTTCCTTTGGCCCTATAGTCTTCAAAGGGATCCGAAATATCTGTTCTCAGATTCCACAGAAATAAGGTGAGCAAAGAGAACCACGAAATACAGATGTAACTCTGTGAGATGAATTAACAGAACACTAAGCAGTTTCTGAGAAAGCTTCTTTCCAGATTTCATCTAAGAATATTTCCTTTTTCACCATAGCCCTCTATTGGCTTCCATATATCACTTTGCCAATTCCACAGGAACTGTCTTAGCGAAAGGCTTCTTGAGGGGAAAGCTATAACTCTGTGAGCTGATTTCCCAGAACACAAAGAAGTTTCTCAGGAAGCTTCTTTCTCTTTGTTATCGGAGGATATTTCCTTTGGCCCTATAGTCTTCAAAGGGATCTGAAATATCTGTTCTCAGATTCCACAGAAATAAGGCTAGCAAAGAGATACACGAAATACAGATGTAACTCTGTGAGATGAATTAATAGAACACTAAGCAGTTTCTCAGAAAGCTTCTTTCCAGATTTCAGCTGAGGATATTTCCTTTTTCACCGTAGCCCTCTATGGGCTTCCAAATATCACTTTGCCAATTCCACAAGAACTGTCTTAGCGAAAGGCTTCTTGAGGGGAAAGCTGTAACTCTGTGAGATGATTTCACAGAACACAAAGAAGTTTCTGAGAAACCTTCTTTCTCTTTGTTATCGGAGGATATTTCCTTTGGCCCTATAGACTTCAAAGGGATTCGACATATCTGTTCTCAGATTACAGAGAAATAAGGCTAGCAAAGGGATCCACGAAATACAGATGTAACTCTATGAGATGAATTAACAGAACACTAAGCAGTTTCTCAGAAAGCTTCTTTCCAGATTTCAGCTGAGGATATTTCCTTTTTCACCATAGCCCTCCATGGGCTTCCAAATATCACTTTGACAATTCCAAAATAACTGTCTTAGCGAAAGGCTTCTTGAGGGGAAAGCTATAACTCTGTGAGATGATTTCACAGAACACAAAGAAGTTTCTCAGAAAGCTTCTTTCTCTTTGTTATCGGAGTATATTTCCTTTGGCCTTATAGTCATCAAAGGGATCAGAAATATCTGTTCTCAGAGTCCACAAAATAAGGCTAGCAAAGAGATCCACGAAATACAGATATACCTCTGTGAGATTAATTAACATTACACTAAGCAGTTTATCAGAAAGCTTCTTTCCAAATTTCATCTGAGGATATATCCTTTTTCACCATCGCCCTCTATGGGCTTCCAAATATCACTTTGCCAATTCCACAAGAACTGTCTTAGCGATAGGCTTCTTGAGGGGAAAGCTGTAACTCCGTGAGATGATTTCCCAGAACACAAAGAAGTTTCTCAGAAAGCTTCTTTCTCTTTGTTATCGGAAGATATTTCCTTTGGCTCTATAGTCTTCAAAGGTATCCGAAATATCTGTTCTCAGATTCCACAGAAATAAGGCTAGCAAAGAGATCCACGAAATACAGATGTAACTTTGTGAGTGGAAGTCACAGAACACTAAGCGGTTTCTCAGAAAGCTTCTTTCCAGATTTCATCTGAGGATATTTCCTTTTTCACCATAGCCCTCTATGTGCTTCCAAATATCACTTTGCCAATTCCACAAGAACTGTCTTAGCGAAAGGCTTCTTGAGGGGAAAGCTGTAACTCCGTGAGATGATTTCACAGAACACAAAGAAGTTTCTCAGAAAGCTTCTTTCTCTTTGTTATCGGAGGATATTTCCTTTGACTCCATAGTCTTCTAGGGGATCCGAAATATCTGTTCTCAGATTCCACAGAAATAAGGCTAGCAAAGAGATCCACGAAATACAGATGTAACTCTGTGAGATGAGTTAACAGAACACTAAGCAGTTTCTCAGAAAGCTTCTTTCCAGATTTCATCTGAGGATACTTCCTTTTTCACCATAGCCCTCCATGGGCTTCCAAATATCACTTTGCCAATTCCACAAGAACTGTCTGAGCGAAAGGCTTCTTGAGGGGAAAGCTGTAACTCTGTGAGATAATTTCACAGAACACTAAGAAGTTTCTCAGAAAGGTTCTTTCTCTTTGTTATCGGAGGATACTTTCTTTGGCCCTATAGTCTTCAAAGGGATCCGAAATATCTGTTCTCAGATTCCACAGAAATAAGGTGATCAAAGAGAACCACGAAATAGAGATGTAACTCTTTGAGATGAATTAACAGAACACTAAGCAGTTTCTGAGAAAGCTTCTTTCCAGATTTCATCTAAGGATATTTCCTTTTTCACCATAGCCCTCTATGGGCTTCCAAATATCACTTTGCCAATTCCACAAGAACTGTCTTAGCGAAAGGCTTCTTGAGGGGAAAGCTATAACTCTGTGAGGTGATTTCACAGAACACAAAGAAGTTTCTCAGAAATCTTCTTTCTCTTTGTTATCGGAGGATATTTCCTTTGACCCTATAGTCTTCAAAGGGATCCGAAATATCTGTTCTCAGATTCCACAGAAATAAGGCTAGCAAAGAGATCCACGAAATACAGATGTAACTCTATGAGATGAATTAACAGAACACTAGGCAGTTTCTCAGAAATCTTCTTTCCAGATTTCATGTGAGGATATTTCCTTTTTCACCATAGCCCTCTAAGGGCTTCCAAATATCACTTTGCCAATGCCGCAAGAACTGTCTTAGCGAAAGGCTCCTTGAGGGGAAAGCTGTAACTCTGTGAGTTGGTTTCACAGAACACAAAGAAGTTTATCAGAAAGCTTCTTTCTCTTTGTTATTGGAGGATATTTACTTTGGCCCTATAGTCTTCAAAGGGATCCGAAATATCTGTTCTCAGATTCCACAAAATAAGGCTAGGAAAGAGATCCACGAAATAGAGATGTAACTCTGTGAGATGAATTAACAGAACACTAAGCAGTTTCTCAGAAAGATTCTTTCCAGATTTCATTTGAGGATATTTCCTTTTTCACCATAGCCCTCTATGGGCTTCCAAATATCACTTTGCCAATTCCACAAGAACTGTCTGATCGAAAGGCTTCTTGAGAGGAAAGCTGTAACTCTGTGAGATGATTTCACAGAACACAAAGAAGTTTCTCAGAAAGCTTCTTTCTCTTTGTTATCGGAGGATATTTCCTTTGGCCCTATAGTCTTCAAAGGGATCCGAAATATCTGTTCTCAGATTCCACAAAATAAGGCTAGCAAAGAGATCCACGAAATGCAGATATAACTCTGTGAGATTAATTAACATTACACTAAGCAGTTTATCAGACAGCTTCTTTCCAGATTTCATCGGAGGATATATCCTTTTTCACCATCGCCCTCTATGGGCTTCCAAATATCACTTTGCCAATTCCACAAGAACTGTCTTAGCGAAAGGCTTCTTGAAGGGAAAGCTGTAACTCTGTGAGATGATTTCACAGAACACAAAGAAGTTTCTCAGAAAGCTTCTTTCTCTTTGTTATCGGAGGTTATTTCCTTTGGCCCTATAGTCTTCAAAGGGATCCGAAATATCTTTTCTCAGATTCCACAGAAATAAGGCTAGCAAAGAGATCCACGAAATACAAATGTAACTTTGTGAGTGGAAGTCACAGAACACTAAGCGGTTTCTCAGAAAGCTTCTTTCCAGATTTCATCTGAGGATATTTCCTTTTTCACCATAGCCCTCTATGGGCTTCCAAATATCACTTTGCCAATTCCACAGGAACTGTCTTAGCGAAAGGCTTCTTGAGGGGAAAGCTATAACTCTGTGAGCTGATTTCACAGAACACAAAGAAGTTTCTCAGAAAGCTTCTTTCCCTTTGTTATCGGAGGATATTTCCTGTGGCCCTATAGTCTTCAAAGGGATCCGCCATATCTGTTCTCAGATTCCACAGAAATAAGGCTAGCAAAGAGATACAGGAAATACAGATGTAACACTGTGAGATGAATTAACAGAACACTAAGCAGTTTCTCAGAGAGCTTCTTTCCAGATTTCAGCTGAGGATATTTCCTTTTTCACCAGAGCCCTCTATGGGCTTCCAAATATCACTTTGCCAATTCCACAAGAACTGTCTTAGCGAAAGGCTTCTTGAGGGGAAAGCTGTAACTCTGTGAGATGATTTCACAGAACACAAAGGTGTTTCTCAGAAACCTTCTTTCTCTTTGTTATCGGAGGATATTTCCTTTGGCCCTATAGTCTTCAAAGGGATTCGACATATCTGTTCTCAGTTTACACAGAAATAAGGCTAGCAAAGAGATCCACGAAATACAGATGTAACTCTCTGAGATGAATTAACAGAACACTAAGCAGTTTCTCAGAAAGCTTCTTTCCAGATTTCAGCTGAGGATATTTCCTTTTTCACCATAGCCCTCTATGGGCTTCCAAATATCACTTTGCCAATTCCATAAGAACTGTCTTAGCGAAAGGCTTCTTGAGGGGAAATCTGTAACTCTGTGAGATGATTTCACAGAATACAAAGAAGTTTCTCAGAAAGCTTCTTTCTCTTTGTTATTGGAGGATATTTCCTTTGACTCTATAGTCTTCTAGGGGATCCGAAATATCTGTTCTCAGATTCCACAGAAATAAGGCTAGCAAAGAGATCCACGAAATACAGATGTAACTCTGTGAGATGAATTAACAGAACACTAAGCAGTTTCTCAGAAAGCTTCTTTCAAGATTTCATCTGAAGATATTTCCTTTTTCACCATAACCCTCTATGGGCTTCCAAATATGACTTTGCCAATTCCACCAGAACTGTCTTAGCGAAAGGCTTCTTGAGGGGAAAGCTGTAACTCTGTGAGATGATTTCACAGAACACAAAGAAGTTTCTCAGAAAGCTTCTTTCTCTTTGTTATCGGAGGATATTTCCTTTGGCCCTATAGTCTTCAAAGGGATCCGAAATATCTGTTCTCAGATTCCACAAAATAAGGCTAGCAAAGAGATCCACGAAATACAGATATAACTCTGTGAGATTAATTAACATTACACTAAGCAGTTTATCAGAAAGCTTCTTTCCAGATTTCATCTGAGGATATATCCTTTTTCACCATCGCCCTCTATGGGCTTCCAATATCACTTTGCCAATTCCACAAGAACTGTATTAGCGAAAGGCTTCCTGAGAGGAAAGCTGTAACTCTGTGAGATGATTTCACAGAACACAAAGAAGTTTCTGAGAAACCTTCTTTCTCTTTGTTATCGGAGGATATTTCCTTTGGCCCTATAGTCTTCAAAGGGATTCGACATATCTGTTCTCAGATTACAGAGAAATAAGGCTAGCAAACGGATCCACGAAATACATATGTAACTCTATGAGATGAATTAACAGAAA
Source organism: Macaca fascicularis (assembly GCF_037993035.2). Classification (NCBI taxonomy): domain Eukaryota; kingdom Metazoa; phylum Chordata; class Mammalia; order Primates; family Cercopithecidae; genus Macaca; species Macaca fascicularis. The sequence goes on from NC_088379.1 coordinate 89,450,406, forward strand.
ACTAAGCAGTTTCTCAGAAAGCTTCTTTCCAGATTTCAGCTGAGGATACTTCCTTTTTCACCATAGCCCTCCAAGGTCTTCCAAATATCACTTTGACAATTCCAAAATAACTGTCTTAGCGAAAGGCTTCTTGAGGGGAAAGCTGTAACTCTTGAGATGATTTCACAGAACACAAAGAAGTTTCTCAGAAAGCTTCTTTCTCTTTGTTATCGGAGTATATTTCCTTTGGCCCTATAGTCTTCAAAGGGATCCGAAATATCTCTTCTCAGATTCCACAAAATAAGGCTAGCAAAGAGATCCACGAAATACAGATATACCTCTGTGAGATTAATTAACATTACACTAAGAAGTTTATCAGAAAGCTTCTTTCCAGATTTCATCTGAGGATATATCCTTTTTCTCCATCGCCCTCTATGGGCTTCCAAATATCACTTTGCCAATTCCACAAGAACTGTCTTAGCAAAAGGCTTCTTGAGGGGAAAGCTGTAACTCTGTGAGATGATTTCACAGAACACAAAGAAGTTTCTCAGAAAGCTTCTTTCTCTTTGTTATCGGAGGATATTTCCTTTGGCCCTACAGTCTTCAAAGGGATCTGAAATATCTGTTCTCAGATTCCACAGAAATAAGGCTAGCAAAGAGATCCACGAAATACAGATGTAACTCTGTGAGATGAATTAAGAGAACACTAAGCAGTTTCTCAGAAAGCTTCTTTCCAGATTTCATGTAAGGATATTTCCTTTTTCACCATAGCCCTCTATGGGCTTCCAAATATCACTTTGCCAATTCCACAAGAACTGTCTGAGCGAAAGGCTTCTTGAGGGGAAAGCTGTATCTCTGTGAGATGATTTCACAGAACACAAAGAAGTTTCTCAGAAAGCTTCCTTCTCTTTTTTATCGGAGGATATTTCCTTTGGCCTTATAGTCTTCAAAGGGATCCGAAATATCTGTTCTCAGATTCCACAGAAATAAGGCTAGCAAAGAGATCCACGAAACACAGATATAACTCTGTGAGATGAATTCACAGAACACTGAGCAGTTTCTCAGAAAGCTTCTTTCCAGATTTCATCTGAGGATATTTCCTTTTTCACCATAGCCCTCTAAGTGCTTCCAAATATCACTTTTCCAATTCCACAAGAACTGTCTTAGCAAAAGGCTTCTTGAAGGGAATGCTGTAACTCTGTGAGATGATTTCACAGAACACAAAGAAGTTTCTCAGAAACCTTCTTTCTCTTTGTTATCGGAGGATATTTCCTTTGGCCCTATATTCTTCAAAGGGATCCGAAATATCTATTCTCAGATTCCACAGTAATAAGGCTAGCAAAGAGATCCACGAAATACAGATGTAACTCTGTGACATGAATTAACAGAACACTAAGCTGTTTCTCAGAAAGCTGCTTTCCAGATTTCATCTGAGGATATTTCCTATTTCACCATAACCCTCTAGGGGCTTCCAATATCACTTTGCCAATTCCACAAGAACTGTATTAGGGAAAGTCTTCCAGAGAGGAAAGCTGTAACTCTGTGAGATGATTTCACAGAACACAAAGAAGTTTCTCAGAAAGCTTCTTTCTCTTTTTTATCGGAGGATACTTCCTTTGGCCCTATAGTCTTCAAAGGGATCTGAAATATCTGTTCTCAGATTCCACAGAAATAAGGTGAGCAAAGAGATCCACGAAATACAGATGTAACTCTGTGAGATGAATTAACAGAACACTAAGCAGTTTCTGAGAAAGCTTCTTTCCAGAATTCATCTAAGGATATTTCCTTTTTCACCATAGCCCTCTATGGGCTTCCAAATATCACTTTGCCAATTCCACAAGAACTGTCTTAGCGAAAGGCTTCTTGAAGGGAAAGCTATAACTCTGTGAGCTGATTTCACAGAACACAAAGAAGTTTCTCAGAAAGCTTCTTTCTCTTTGTTATCGGAGTATATTTCCTTTGGCCCTATAGTCTTCAAAGGGATCCGAAATATCTGTTCTCAGATTCCACAGAAATAAGGCTAGCAAAGAGATACACGAAATACAGATGTAACTCTATGAGATGAATGAACAGAAAACTAAGCAGTTTCTCAGAAAGCTTCTTTCCAGATTTCATGTGAGGATATTTCCTTTTTCAACATAGCCCTCTAAGGGCTTCCAAATATCACTTTGCCAATGCACAAGAACTGTCTTAGCGAAAGGCTCCTTGAGGGGAAAGCTGTAACTCTGTGAGTAGGTTTCACAGAACACAAAGAAGTTTATCAGAAAGCTTCTTTCTCTTTGTTATTGGAGGATATTTACTTTGGCCCTACAGTCTTCAAAGGGATCCGAAATATCTGTTCTCAGATTCCACAAAATAAGGCTAGGAAAGAGATCCACGAAATAGAGATGTAACTCTGTGAGATGAATTAACATTACACTAAGCAGTTTCTCAGAAAGTTTCTTTCCAGATTTCATCTGAGGATATTTCCTTTTTCACCAAAGCCCACTATGGGCTTCCAAATATCACTTTGCCAATACCACAAGAACTGTCTTAGCCAAAGGCTTCTTGAGGGGAAAGCTGTAACTCTGTGAGATGATTTCACAGAACACAAAGAAGTTTCTCAGAAAGCTTCTTTCTCTTTGTTATCGGAGGATATTTCCTTTGGCCCTATAGTCTTCAAAGGGATCCGAAATATCTGTTCTCAGATTCCACAGAAATAAGGCTAGCAAACAGATACACGAAATACAGATGTAACTCTGTGAGGTGAATTAACAGAACACTCAGCAGTTTCTCAGAAATCTTCTTTCCAGATTTCATCTGAGGATATTTCCTTTTTCACCATAGCCCTCTAGGGGCTTCCAAATATCACTTTGCCAACTCCACAAGAACTGTCTTAGCGAAAGTCTTCTTGAGGGGAAAGCTGTAACTCTGTGAGATGATTTCACAGAACACAAAGAAGTTTCTCAGAAAGCTTCTTTATCTTTGTTATCGGAGGATATTTCCTTTGGCCCTATAGTCTTCAAAGGGATCCGAAATATCTGTTCTCAGATTCCACAGAAATAAGGTGAGCAAAGAGAACCACGAAATACAGATGTAACTCTGTGAGATGAATTAACAGAACACTAAGCAGTTTCTGAGAAAGCTTCTTTCCAGATTTCATCTAAGAATATTTCCTTTTTCACCATAGCCCTCTATGGGCTTCCATATATCACTTTGCCAATTCCACAGGAACTGTCTTAGCGAAAGGCTTCTTGAGGGGAAAGCTATAACTCTGTGAGCTGATTTCCCAGAACACAAAGAAGTTTCTCAGGAAGCTTCTTTCTCTTTGTTATCGGAGGATATTTCCTTTGGCCCTATAGTCTTCAAAGGGATCTGAAATATCTGTTCTCAGATTCCACAGAAATAAGGCTAGCAAAGAGATACACGAAATACAGATATAACTCTGTGAGATGAATTAATAGAACACTAAGCAGTTTCTCAGAAAGCTTCTTTCCAGATTTCAGCTGAGGATATTTCCTTTTTCACCATAGCCCTCTAAGTGCTTCCAAATATCACTTTTCCAATTCCACAAGAACTGTCTTAGCAAAAGGCTTCTTGAAGGGAATGCTGTAACTCTGTGAGATGATTTCACAGAACACAAAGAAGTTTCTCAGAAACCTTCTTTCTCTTTGTTATCGGAGGATATTTCCTTTGGCCCTATATTCTTCAAAGGGATCCGAAATATCTATTCTCAGATTCCACAGTAATAAGGCTAGCAAAGAGATCCACGAAATAGAGATGTAACTCTGTGACATGAATTAACAGAACACTAAGCTGTTTCTCAGAAAGCTGCTTTCCAGATTTCATCTGAGGATATTTCCTATTTCACCATAACCCTCTAGGGGCTTCCTATATCACTTTGCCAATTCCACAAGAACTGTATTAGGGAAAGTTTTCCAGAGAGGAAAGCTGTAACTCTGTGAGATGATTTCACAGAACACAAAGAAGTTTCTCAGAAAGCTTCTTTCTCTTTTTTATCGGAGGATACTTCCTTTGGCCCTATAGTCTTCAAAGGGATCTGAAATATCTGTTCTCAGATTCCACAGAAATAAGGTGAGCAAAGAGATCCACGAAATACAGATGTAACTCTGTGAGATGAATTAACAGAACACTAAGCAGTTTCTGAGAAAGCTTCTTTCCAGAATTCATCTAAGGATATTTCCTTTTTCACCATAGCCCTCTATGGGCTTCCAAATATCACTTTGCCAATTCCACAAGAACTGTCTTAGCGAAAGGTTTCTTGAAGGGAAAGCTATAACTCTGTGAGCTGATTTCACAGAACACAAAGAAGTTTCTCAGAAAGCTTCTTTCTCTTTGTTATCGGAGGATATTTCCTTTGGCCCTATAGTCTTCAAAGGGATCCGAAATATCTGTTCTCAGATTCCACAGAAATAAGGCTAGCAAAGAGATACACGAAATACAGATGTAACTCTATGAGATGAATGAACAGAACACTAAGCAGTTTCTCAGAAAGCTTCTTTCCAGATTTCATGTGAGGATATTTCCTTTTTCAACATAGCCCTCTAAGGGCTTCCAAATATCACTTTGCCAATGCACAAGAACTGTCTTAGCGAAAGGCTCCTTGAGGGGAAAGCTGTAACTCTGTGAGTAGGTTTCACAGAACACAAAGAAGTTTATCAGAAAGCTTCTTTCTCTTTGTTATTGGAGGATATTTACTTTGGCCCTATAGTCTTCAAAGGGATCCGAAATATCTGTTCTCAGATTCCACAAAATAAGGCTAGGAAAGAGATCCACGAAATAGAGATGTAACTCTGTGAGATGAATTAACATTACACTAAGCAGTTTCTCAGAAAGTTTCTTTCCAGATTTCATCTGAGGATATTTCCTTTTTCACCAAAGCCCTCTATGGGCTTCCAAATATCACTTTGCCAATTCCACAAGAACTGTCTTAGCGAAAGGCTTCTTGAGGGGAAAGCTGTAACTCTGTGAGATGATTTCACAGAACACAAAGAAGTTTCTGAGAAACCTTCTTTCTCTTTGTTATCGGAGGATATTTCCTTTGGCCCTATAGTCTTCAAAGGGATTCGACATATCTGTTCTCAGATTACAGAGAAATAAGGCTAGCAAAGGGATCCACGAAATACAGATGTAACTCTATGAGATGAATTAACAGAACACTAAGCAGTTTCTCAGAAAGCTTCTTTCCAGATTTCAGCTGAGGATATTTCCTTTTTCACCATAGCCCTCCATGGGCTTCCAAATATCACTTTGACAATTCCAAAATAACTGTCTTAGCGAAAGGCTTCTTGAGGGGAAAGCTATAACTCTGTGAGATGATTTCACAGAACACAAAGAAGTTTCTCAGAAAGCTTCTTTCTCTTTGTTATCGGAGTATATTTCCTTTGGCCTTATAGTCATCAAAGGGATCAGAAATATCTGTTCTCAGAGTCCACAAAATAAGGCTAGCAAAGAGATCCACGAAATACAGATATACCTCTGTGAGATTAATTAACATTACACTAAGCAGTTTATCAGAAAGCTTATTTCCAAATTTCATCGGAGGATATATCCTTTTTCACCATCGCCCTCTATGGGCTTCCAAATATCACTTTGCCAATTCCACAAGAACTGTCTTAGCGATAGGCTTCTTGAGGGGAAAGCTGTAACTCCGTGAGATGATTTCCCAGAACACAAAGAAGTTTCTCAGAAAGCTTCTTTCTCTTTGTTATCGGAAGATATTTCCTTTGGCTCTATAGTCTTCAAAGGTATCCGAAATATCTGTTCTCAGATTCCACAGAAATAAGGCTAGCAAAGAGATCCACGAAATACAGATGTAACTTTGTGAGTGGAAGTCACAGAACACTAAGCGGTTTCTCAGAAAGCTTCTTTCCAGATTTCATCTGAGGATATTTCCTTTTTCATCATAGCCCTCTATGGGCTTCCAAATATCACTTTGCCAATTCCACAAGAACTGTCTTAGCGAAAGGCTTCTTGAGGGGAAAGCTGTAACTCCGTGAGATGATTTCACAGAACACAAAGAAGTTTCTCAGAAAGCTTCTTTCTCTTTGTTATCGGAGGATATTTCCTTTGACTCCATATCTTCTAGGGGATCCGAAATATCTGTTCTCAGATTCCACAGAAATAAGGCTAGCAAAGAGATCCACGAAATACAGATGTAACTCTGTGAGATGAGTTAACAGAACACTAAGCATTTTCTCAGTAAGCTTCTTTCCAGATTTCATCTGAAGATATTTCCTTTTTCACCATAACCTTCTATGGGCTTCCAAATATCACTTTGCCAATTCCACAAGAACTGTCTTAGCGAAAGTCTTCTTGAGGGGAAAGCTGTAACTCCGTTAGATGATTTCACAGAACACAAAGAAGTTTCTCAGAAAGCTTCTTTCTCTTTGTTATCGGAGGATATTTCCTTTGGCCCTACAGTCTTTAAAGGGATCTGAAATATCTGTTCTCAGATTCCACAGAAATAAGGCTAGCGAAGAGATCCACGAAATACAGATGTAACTCTGTGAGATGAATTAACAGAACACTAAGCAGTTTCTCAGAAAGCTTCTTTCCAGATTTCATCTGAGGATACTTCCTTTTTCACCATAGCCCTCTATGGGCTTCCAAATATCACTTTGCCAATTCCACAAGAACTGTCTGAGCGAAAGGCTTCTTGAGGGGAAAGCTGTAACTCTGTGAGATAATTTCACAGAACACAAAGAAGTTTCTCAGAAAGCTTCCTTCTCTTTTTTATCGGAGGATATTTCCTTTGGCCCTATAGTCTTCAAAGGGATCCGAAATATCTGTTCTCAGATTCCACAGAAATAAGGCTAGCAAAGAGATCCACGAAACACAGATGTAACTCTGTGAGATGAATTCACAGAACACTGAGCAGTTTCTCAGAAAGCTTCTTTCCAGATTTCATCTGAGGATATTTCCTTTTTCACCATAGCCCTTTAAGTGCTTCCAAATATCACTTTTCCAATTCCACAAGAACTGTCTTAGCAAAAGGCTTCTTGAGGGGAAAGCTGTAACTCTGTGAGATGATTTCACAGAACACAAAGAAGTTTCTCAGAAAGCTTCTTTCTCTTTTTTATCGGAGGATACTTCCTTTGGCCCTATAGTCTTCAAAGGGATCCGAAATATCTGTTCTCAGATTCCACAGAAATAAGGTGAGCAAAGAGATCCACGAAATACAGATGTAACTCTGTGAGATGAATTAACAGAACACTAAGCAGTTTCTGAGAAAGCTTCTTTCCAGATTTCATGTAAGGATATTTCCTTTTTCACCATAGCCCTCTATGGGCTTCCAAATATCACTTTGCCAATTCCACAAGAACTGTCTTAGCGAAAGGCTTCTTGAGGGGAAAGCTATAACTCTCTGAGCTGATTTCACAGAACACAAAGAAGTTTCTCAGAAAGCTTCTTTCTCTTTGTTATCGGAGTATATTTCCTTTGGCCCTATAGTCTTCAAAGGGATCCGAAATATCCGTTCTCAGATTCCACAAAATAAGGCTAGCAAAGAGATCCACGAAATACAGATATACCTCTGTGAGATTAATTAACATTACACTAAGCAGTTTATCAGAAAGCTTCTTTCCAGATTTCATCTGAGGATATATCCTTTTTCACCATCGCCCTCTATGGGCTTCCAAATATCACTTTGCCAATTCCACAAGAACTGTCTGAGCGAAAGGCTTCTTGAGGGGAAAGCTGTAACTCTGTGAGATAATTTCACAGAACACAAAGAAGTTTCTCAGAAAGCTTCCTTCTCTTTTTTATCGGAGGATATTTCCTTTGGCCCTATAGTCTTCAAAGGGATCCGAAATATCTGTTCTCAGATTCCACAGAAATAAGGCTAGCAAAGAGATCCACGAAACACAGATGTAACTCTGTGAGATGAATTCACAGAACACTGAGCAGTTTCTCAGAAAGCTTCTTTCCAGATTTCATCTGAGGATATTTCCTTTTTCACCATAGCCCTCTAAGTGCTTCCAAATATCACTTTTCCAATTCCACAAGAACTGTCTTAGCAAAAGGCTTCTTGAGGGGAAAGCTGTAACTCTGTGAGATGATTTCACAGAACACAAAGAAGTTTCTCAGAAAGCTTCTTTCTCTTTTTTATCGGAGGATACTTCCTTTGGCCCTATAGTCTTCAAAGGGATCCGAAATATCTGTTCTCAGATTCCACAGAAATAAGGTGAGCAAAGAGATCCACGAAATACAGATGTAACTCTGTGAGATGAATTAACAGAACACTAAGCAGTTTCTGAGAAAGCTTCTTTCCAGATTTCATGTAAGGATATTTCCTTTTTCACCATAGCCCTCTATGGGCTTCCAAATATCACTTTGCCAATTCCACAAGAACTGTCTTAGCGAAAGGCTTCTTGAGGGGAAAGCTATAACTCTCTGAGCTGATTTCACAGAACACAAAGAAGTTTCTCAGAAAGCTTCTTTCTCTTTGTTATCGGAGTATATTTCCTTTGGCCTTATAGTCTTCAAAGGGATCCGAAATATCCGTTCTCAGATTCCACAAAATAAGGCTAGCAAAGAGATCCACGAAATACAGATATACCTCTGTGAGATTAATTAACATTACACTAAGCAGTTTATCAGAAAGCTTCTTTCCAGATTTCATCTGAGGATATATCCTTTTTCACCATCGCCCTCTATGGGCTTCCAAATATCACTTTGCCAATTCCACAAGAACTGTTTTAGCGATAGGCTTCTTGAGGGGAAAGCTGTAACTCCGTGAGATGATTTCACAGAACACAAAGAAGTTTCTCAGAAAGCTTCTTTCTCTTTGTTATCGGAGGATATTTCCCTTGGCCCTATAGTCTTCAAAGGGATCCGAAATACCTGTTCTCAGATTCCACAGAAATAAGGCTAGCAAAGAGATCCACGAAATACAGATGTAACTTTGTGAGTGGAAGTCACAGAACACTAAGCAGTTTCTCAGAAAGCTTCTTTCCAGATTTCATGTGAGGATATTTCCTTTTTCACCATAGCCCTCTATGGGCTTCCAAATATCACTTTGCCAATTCCACAAGAACTGTCATAGCGAAAGGCTTCTTGAGGGGAAAGCTGTAACTCTGTGAGATGATTTCACAGAACACAAAGAAGTTTCTCATAAAGCTTCTTTCTCTTTGTTATTGGAGGATATTTCCTTTGACTCCATAGTCTTCTAGGGGATCCGAAATATCTGTTCTCAGATTCCACAGAAATAAGGCTAGCAAAGAGATCCACAAAATACAGATGTAACTCTGTGAGATGAATTAACAGAACACTAAGCAGTTTCTCAGTAAGCTTCTTTCCAGATTTCATCTGAAGATATTTCCTTTTTCACCATAACCTTCTATGGGCTTCCAAATATCACTTTGCCAATTCCACAAGAACTGTCTTAGCGAAAGTCTTCTTGAGGGGAAAGCTGTAACTCCGTGAGATGATTTCACAGAACACAAAGAAGTTTCTCAGAAAGCTTCTTTCTCTTTGTTATCGGAGGATATTTCCTTTGGCCCTACAGTCTTCAAAAGGATCTGAAATATCTGTTCTCAGATTCCACAGAAATAAGGCTAGCAAAGAGATCCACGAAATACAGATGTAACTCTGTGAGATGAATTAACAGAACACTAAGCAGTTTCTCAGAAAGCTTCTTTCAGGATTTCATCTGAGGATACTTCCTTTTTCACCATAGCCCTCTATGGGCTTCCAAATATCACTTTGCCAATTCCACAAGAACTGTCTGAGCGAAAGGCTTCTTGAGGGGAAAGCTGTAACTCTGTGAGATAATTTCACAGAACACAAAGAAGTTTCTCAGAAAGCTTCCTTCTCTTTTTTATCGGAGGATATTTCCTTTGGCCCTATAGTCTTCAAAGGGATCCGAAATATCTGTTCTCAGATTCCACAGAAATAAGGCTAGCAAAGAGATCCACGAAACACAGATGTAACTCTGTGAGATGAATTCACAGAACACTGAGCAGTTTCTCAGAAAGCTTCTTTCCAGATTTCATCTGAGGATATTTCCTTTTTCACCATAGCCCTTTAAGTGCTTCCAAATATCACTTTTCCAATTCCACAAGAACTGTCTTAGCAAAAGGCTTCTTGAGGGGAAAGCTGTAACTCTGTGAGATGATTTCACAGAACACAAAGAAGTTTCTCAGAAAGCTTCTTTCTCTTTTTTATCGGAGGATACTTCCTTTGGCCCTATAGTCTTCAAAGGGATCCGAAATATCTGTTCTCAGATTCCACAGAAATAAGGTGAGCAAAGAGATCCACGAAATACAGATGTAACTCTGTGAGATGAATTAACAGAACACTAAGCAGTTTCTGAGAAAGCTTCTTTCCAGATTTCATGTAAGGATATTTCCTTTTTCACCATAGCCCTCTATGGGCTTCCAAATATCACTTTGCCAATTCCACAAGAACTGTCTTAGCGAAAGGCTTCTTGAGGGGAAAGCTATAACTCTCTGAGCTGATTTCACAGAACACAAAGAAGTTTCTCAGAAAGCTTCTTTCTCTTTGTTATCGGAGTATATTTCCTTTGGCCCTATAGTCTTCAAAGGGATCCGAAATATCCGTTCTCAGATTCCACAAAATAAGGCTAGCAAAGAGATCCACGAAATACAGATATACCTCTGTGAGATTAATTAACATTACACTAAGCAGTTTATCAGAAAGCTTCTTTCCAGATTTCATCTGAGGATATATCCTTTTTCACCATCGCCCTCTATGGGCTTCCAAATATCACTTTGCCAATTCCACAAGAACTGTCTGAGCGAAAGGCTTCTTGAGGGGAAAGCTGTAACTCTGTGAGATAATTTCACAGAACACAAAGAAGTTTCTCAGAAAGCTTCCTTCTCTTTTTTATCGGAGGATATTTCCTTTGGCCCTATAGTCTTCAAAGGGATCCGAAATATCTGTTCTCAGATTCCACAGATATAAGGCTAGCAAAGAGATCCACGAAACACAGATGTAACTCTGTGAGATGAATTCACAGAACACTGAGCAGTTTCTCAGAAAGCTTCTTTCCAGATTTCATCTGAGGATATTTCCTTTTTCACCATAGCCCTCTAAGTGCTTCCAAATATCACTTTTCCAATTCCACAAGAACTGTCTTAGCAAAAGGCTTCTTGAGGGGAAAGCTGTAACTCTGTGAGATGATTTCACAGAACACAAAGAAGTTTCTCAGAAAGCTTCTTTCTCTTTTTTATCGGAGGATACTTCCTTTGGCCCTATAGTCTTCAAAGGGATCCGAAATATCTGTTCTCAGATTCCACAGAAATAAGGTGAGCAAAGAGATCCACGAAATACAGATGTAACTCTGTGAGATGAATTAACAGAACACTAAGCAGTTTCTGAGAAAGCTTCTTTCCAGATTTCATGTAAGGATATTTCCTTTTTCACCATAGCCCTCTATGGGCTTCCAAATATCACTTTGCCAATTCCACAAGAACTGTCTTAGCGAAAGGCTTCTTGAGGGGAAAGCTATAACTCTCTGAGCTGATTTCACAGAACACAAAGAAGTTTCTCAGAAAGCTTCTTTCTCTTTGTTATCGGAGTATATTTCCTTTGGCCTTATAGTCTTCAAAGGGATCCGAAATATCCGTTCTCAGATTCCACAAAATAAGGCTAGCAAAGAGATCCACGAAATACAGATATACCTCTGTGAGATTAATTAACATTACACTAAGCAGTTTATCAGAAAGCTTCTTTCCAGATTTCATCTGAGGATATATCCTTTTTCACCATCGCCCTCTATGGGCTTCCAAATATCACTTTGCCAATTCCACAAGAACTGTTTTAGCGATAGGCTTCTTGAGGGGAAAGCTGTAACTCCGTGAGATGATTTCACAGAACACAAAGAAGTTTCTCAGAAAGCTTCTTTCTCTTTGTTATCGGAGGATATTTCCCTTGGCCCTATAGTCTTCAAAGGGATCCGAAATACCTGTTCTCAGATTCCACAGAAATAAGGCTAGCAAAGAGATCCACGAAATACAGATGTAACTTTGTGAGTGGAAGTCACAGAACACTAAGCAGTTTCTCAGAAAGCTTCTTTCCAGATTTCATGTGAGGATATTTCCTTTTTCACCATAGCCCTCTATGGGCTTCCAAATATCACTTTGCCAATTCCACAAGAACTGTCATAGCGAAAGGCTTCTTGAGGGGAAAGCTGTAACTCTGTGAGATGATTTCACAGAACACAAAGAAGTTTCTCATAAAGCTTCTTTCTCTTTGTTATTGGAGGATATTTCCTTTGACTCCATAGTCTTCTAGGGGATCCGAAATATCTGTTCTCAGATTCCACAGAAATAAGGCTAGCAAAGAGATCCACAAAATACAGATGTAACTCTGTGAGATGAATTAACAGAACACTAAGCAGTTTCTCAGAAAGCTGCTTTCCAGATTTCATCTGAGGATATTTCCTATTTCACCCTAACCCTCTGTGGGCTTCCAATATCACTTTGCCAATTCCACAAGAACTGTATTAGCGAAAGGCTTCCTGAGAGGAAAGCTGTAACTCTGTGAGATGATTTCACAGAACACAAAGAAGTTTCTGAGAAAGCTTCTTTCTCTTTGTAATTGGAGGATATTTCCTTTGGCCCTATAGTCTTCAAAGGGATCCGAAATATCTGTTCTCAGATTCCACAAAATAAGGCTAGGAAAGAGATCCACGAAATGCAGATGTAACTCTGTGAGAGGAATTAACATTACACTAAGCAGTTTCTCAGAAAGCTTCTTTCCAGATTTCATCTGAGGATATTTCCTTTTTCACCATAGCCCTCTATGGGCTTCCAAATATCACTTTGCCAATTCCACAAGAACTGTCTTAGCGAAAGGCTTCTTGAAGGGAAAGCTGTAACTCTGTGAGATGATTTCACGGAACAGAAAGAAGTTTCTCAGAAACCTTCTTTCTCTTTGTTATCGGAGGATATTTCCTTTGGCCCTATAGTCTTCAAAGGGATTCGAAATATCTGTTCTCAGATTCCACAGAAATAAGGCTAGCAAAGAGATCCACGAAATACAGATGTAACTCTGTGAGTGGAAGTCAGAGAACACTAAGCGGTTTCTCAGAAAGCTGCTTTCCAGATTTCATCTGAGGATATTTCCTGTTTCACCCTAACCCTCTATGGGCTTCCAATATCACTTTGCCAATTCCACAAGAACTGTATTAGCGAAAGGCTTCCTGAGAGGAAAGCTGTAACTCTGTGAGATGATTTCACAGAACACAAAGAAGTTTCTCAGAAAGCTTCTTTCTCTTAGTTATTGGAGGATATTTCCTTTGGCCCTATGGTCTTCAAAGGGATCCGAAATATCTGTTCTCAGATTCCACAAAATAAGGCTAGGAAAGAGATCCACGAAATGCAGATGTAACTCTGTGAGATGAATTAACATTACACTAAGCAGTTTCTCAGAAAGCTTCTTTCCAGATTTCATCTGAGGATATTTCCTTTTTCACCATAGACCTCTATGGGCTTCCAAATATCACTTTGCCAATTCCACAAAGAGCTGTCTTAGCGAAAGGCTTCTTGAGGGAAAGCTGTAACTCTGTGAGATGATTTCACAGAACAGAAAGAAGTTTCTCAGAAACCTTCTTTCTCTTTGTTATCGGAGGATATTTCCTTTGGCCCTATAGTCTTCAAAGGGATTCGAAATATCTGTTCTCAGATTCGACAGAAATAAGGCTAGCAATGAAATGCACGAAATACAGATGTAACTCTGTGAGGTGAATTAACAGAACACTAAGCAGTTTCTCAGAAAGCTTCTTTCCAGATTTCATCTGAGGATATTTCCTTTTTCACCATAGCCCTCTATGGGCTTCCAAATATCACTTTGCCAATCCACAAGAACTGTCTTAGCGAAAGTCTTCTTGAGGGGAAAGCTGTAACACTGTGAGATGATTTCACAGAACACAAAGAAGTTTCTCAGAAAGCTTCTTTCTCTTTGTTATCGGAGGATATTTCCTTTGGCCCTATAGTCTTCAAAGGGATCCGAAATATCTGTTCTCAGATTCCACAGAAATAAGGCTAGCAAAGAGATCCACGAAATACAGATGTAACTATGTGAGTGGAAATCACAGAACACTAAGCGGTTTCTCAGAAAGGTTCTTTCCAGATTTCATCTGAGGATATTTCCTTTTTCACCATAGCCCTCTATGGGCTTCCAAATATCACTTTGCCAATTCCACAAGAACTGTCTTAGCGAAAGGCTTCTTGATGGGAATGCTGTACTCTGTGAGATGATTTCACAGAACACAAAGAAGTTTCTCAGAAACCTTCTTTCTCTTTGTTATCGGAGGATATTTCCTTTGGCCCTATAGTCTTCAAAGGGATCCGAAATATCTGTTCTCAAATTCCAGAGAAATAAGGCTAGCAAAGAGATCCACGAAATACAGATGTAACACTGTTAGATGAATTAACAGAACACTAAGCAGTTTCTCAGAAAGATTCTTTCCAGATTTCATCTGAGGATATTTCCTTTTTCACCGTAGCCCTCTTTGGGCTTCCAAATATCACTTTGCCAATTCCACAAGAGCTGTCTTAGCGAAAGTCTTCTTGAGGGGAAAGCTGTAACTCTGTGAGATGATTTCACAGAACACAAAGAAGTTTCTCAGAAAGCTTCTTTCTCTTTGTT